>NC_140558.1:36376807-37036807 GCF_057381845.1 Rhamphochromis longiceps
CCAGAGGAGTTTTTAACATGTGCATCTGTACTTCAACTTAAGTGAAGAATGTCGGTATTTTTACCACCTCTAAAAACTGCAGACTACTGTGCTGTCAACCAGCACATTCACGTTCTCCATTCACCCCAAACATTCTGTTGAAGCTGGAAAGTATCTTTTTAGTGTCAGAATTTTATCCATATGCACCACTATAATTGGGAAAGAGTGGATGACTTTTTAAAGTTGATGTTTGGGGAGAGCCAACAGGTTATGTTGACAGAAATGTGGAAAGGACAATAGTGTGCATGCTACTGTGGGCCCATAACTACAGTACATGGGTCCATGGCAGGAGTGTGCAGAACATTTGTGTTTATCTGTTTTATTATCTATTTTTTATTTTCCAATTAGCTCCACTGTTCTCATTTCACTCACTCTTGCATGGCTCGCTGTCATGCTATACTACATCCCAGCCTACTCATTTATGTCCTCTGTAATGGACATTTGTCTTTGACTTATTGGAGCTACCTTACTGAATCCTGATGTGCACAATAGAGGACATTCTGGTGTTCCAATGATATCGCATGTGTTTGGGTGGCCTCTTTTAGGCAGCAAATCACAAAAAAAATGAAACTGTAAGATACTTTTTTCCTCAGTTCTCAGCAGGATATGTGGCTCAGTAAAAGGACAAAAAACTGTATTATATTATATCTGTACTTTTAAGTTTAATCACAATACAAGACATATTACTGCATTTTCTGTCATTTATTTGTTTAGTTGTAAGTCAAAGCAACATTTAAGATTACCCTTTTATTAAAACTGTCTTTTAGCCAAAGGTTAGAACAATCTGGGTGAGTCTATTTATTTTATTTTATTTTTATTATATTACATTTAATTTTATTTTTAAAATCAGTTACTGTAAAGCAAAACCAGAAACCTTGCGGCTGTTGACTCATCTTGAAGTTTTTTACTAGGTGAGTCAGTATGTTGTGTGTCTGTGTCTTAACTATAATAACAAATGTTACAGGAGGGGGATGTAACAAATAAAGAAATAGTTCCCATGAAAGTTAAAAGTTCATTGCAGGTTCAGATCTGCTGAAAACAGCATGTGGTGGCTGCTTAATTCCATGGGCCTGACCTAGGCTTTCCTTTGATGACTGTAGAGTTTCTTTATATTGAGTGTTTATTACTTAATCATTCATTTTTGTGCCTTTGTTTTTAAAACCTCCTCAAAACCAGCTCTGACTTCTTGGTTTGTCAGGTGTAGTATACCACAAAAGATGATCCACGTCTCTATATCAGTTCCTTTTAATACTCAGCTAAACCCTAAAGAATTCTTGTGATGTGCAAACCACATGTCTGGTTTGTTTGCTACAAAAACATGAATATTTAATGCAGGTCTTCTAGAAATTTGTAAATGGTAGATGTCAGTAAATGTTGTGCCTAACAGCTTTCCCTGGTTGGATTTAGAGAAAGGATTGCTGTTGACACATTGCCTTTGCGTCCTAAGGCTTTTCAGTAATTTGGAAATTAAAACTTTAATTGTCCTATGATTTTTCACAAAAAATATTAAAGAACTTTTTCTTCTTTGGGTCCATGTTATGCAGGTTTTCTCATTTACCCTGTAACAGATGTTTGTGCAAGCTGTAGGTAGCTGCTGATTCTGGCATATGTAGCTGCATGCATGTTACACCTGCTGATAAAGGTAGTTGTGAATGGAGTTGTGAATGGATGTTGTTAAGAATCACTTCATCATCACAGCTATAATCTAACCTTGTTGTGTTAAGATTTTTCTGACAGTAAAGTGTGTAATCTGGTAGAAATATGTACAATAACGAGAACGAGAAGTATTTTATAGCAAACAGAAAGTCTTCAACATATCAAATTGACAAAACCATTAAAAAAATGTGCTCATGTGTTACAGTGATGCATGTAGCTCTGTGAGTCTTTATGGCACCCAAAAAACATAGGCATGTCAGTATAGTAATTGGCAAAGTAAATGTGGTAATTAACGAAATAAATGAGATTTTGTTGACAAAGTGTCTCCATTCTCCTTTTCGTCTCCAAAAACCTTAACAGCATTTGTTTTTATCTCTGAATATGCATGTCTTATCAAACAAGAACAAGAAAATGTTGCCCATGTTGGATGTGAAATGCGCCGGTTAAATTAAAACCACCACACCTGCATTGACCTTAACAAGCCTTCATTTGCAATTAGCACAAACTTCAAAAATTGGAACTTGCCCAGCCACTATTAATAAGATTGGCTTGAGTAATAAAAATGTACTAAAATTAGGCCAGCTTTTTTGACTCCAGGTTCAAGACAATGTTCTGATGTAGAAACGGTAAACATATAAATATGAACCCGTAAATAGACTCTTTTTTTGTCTTGGGTTAAAAATATCCCATGTTTCCTATTGCATGTCTATTTAAGTCATTTGTCATACCTGAATAACCTTACAGTTGACTTACTATTCATGAGAATTTTAATTATAGAAGATATCAGTAGGTGAGGTAGATTGGAAGCAGATAAAATTCTAGTGTTGGACTGCGAAAGTGTTTTTTTGGGGGGGTTTTTGAACTTTGTAGAAGTTTTACTTCCAGGAATTGAATTTCAGAAATGGTTGGTGATTTTCATTATGTTCATGGCACTGATCAACCACTTTTTATGTCCCTGGAGATGTAAAACAGTCACTACGGGGGGTCAAAGTTTACTTGTTACAGTGTGTTAGCAAAGGTGAAGCCTTTCCTAATTATTTTGACGGCAAGATAACACTTTGGAATGTTTGAGTAATAAGCCTTCCACTTTAAGCAGAGGAGAGTATTGTACTGTCTTTCTTTGCTGCTCAGACACACATGCACACGCATACATGAGCACACATACACACACACACACACACACACACACACACACACACACACACACACACACACACACACACACTTCAACATGCCAGTTTCTCTAAGCCTACCACCTAATTAAGGCCAGTCCTTGCAGTTTCAGCTCCAGAGAGAACTGGATTTCCAATCTCCTTCAAGGCAGTCCAATACTTTAGTTGTATTTTCAAGGCGTGCTGTTAGCTGTGGTGCCATATTTTTAGAGGTGAACACCTGCATGTTTGACATCTTGTACCATTTGATACCACTTCTCTAAAATGGCTCGAGAAGTCTGGTAGCTCATAACACGATGTAACATGGCACCAAATCAAACCCAGCGCAGAATGCATTTGAAAAAGTTATCGCATATGTACACAGAAATCGCATATGCCTCCTGTGTATACTTAATGTTTTAAAGCTGTAACCTAGTTTCATGATCAAACATCAGTTTTTTTCTAATGGCATAAAAAATGATATATGGCTACACTTACGCTCTTCTTCTAGGCTGCTCTAGTTTCCTATGAACATTTTATGCACATGTCTTCTATATGTTAGCTTCGCTGATCAGCCTAATTATCATATTACTTGTTTACTTGTGTCCTCACTCTGGTTTCCAAGGTGTTGCCTAGGAGATGAAGCATATTTTGGAGCACACATACACCACTTAATGTGTTTGAGTGGTGTGTGTGTGTGCATGGCAGAGGGTGTGTGAGTGCACATAGGGTTATGCGTGACATTATTGTTCCAGTCTGAGCTTGCCGGCACATGTGCGTGTGCACAAGGATGTGTAATCAGAGCCGCTTTGGAACTTACAAGAAGTCATTAACAGTCAAGACTATTGTGCAGACGCCATGATTTCAAAGGTGCTCCACAACAGCTTGTGCGGCAAGGGCTGATTGAACCAGAGCACTTGAAAGGGGGAGAGAGACGTCAGGTTCGCAGTATCCTGTCGCGGCCCATCTGCCTCTCTCTCTGCTCCTGCCGTCAGTCTCCTTTGTGAGGAGGAAGGGGTTTGAACATCAAAGAGCAGCCATGCTACCTTGGAGACAGAAACAATTAGTAAGGGATCTAGTGAAAGGTGGCATTGAGGAGAACCCCATTCCAAGATAGTCAAAAAAAATATACCTGAGCATTAGTAGGGAGGAAGGGTAACCCTGGATTCCAAATGCTTCACAGAGAGATACTATATGAACTTTTTTTTGCAGGATTACAAATTTTAGAGGATTACAGTATTTTTTCCAGCACTCTGTAAAGTATTGTTGCATAATATAATGTCATTTCTAATTTAGATAGCACAGTATAGTAATATAAACAGCTAAATGTTGAGCTACCTCCCCATGACCGACAGATAACACTTCTGGCTGTAAGGAGTATCGTCTCATTAGCACTTGTATCCCACAATATCTCTACAGCAGCCTGGCATGAGTCGGGAGCAAATCTCGGGAGTGGGGTGGGGGGAGTGCCTCATATAGAATACCCTTGAGTTGTTCCACAGCTATCGTCTCCTAGATGTCTTTGCTGGCTCGCTAAGCAGCTACACCTACATTCACCCCAGCTCCCATTTCATTCTGAATGTGAAGTTTGAGTTGGCTTAGCTGCTGTTTAATAATGCATTTGTCATCCGTGACCAGGCGAGCTGAAGGGGCTTGACCAAACAAACAAAAAATGAGGTCAATATCACCTGGTCCTGTGTATTGAGGTTGAGGAGTAAAACATGAAAGTAAGACTAAAGTAGAGCATTTGGTGTGTGGGTTTTTTTTTTTTTTTTTTTTGGTTTTTATGTGCTATTAGTAAAAGTCTTGCTTTCACTTTAGTGACAAGTGTAGTTGACAGTGCTTATACAAGATATATTCTTAGCAGTTTAAAAATATATAGTGCATTTATTGGCAAACCCACAATTCACAATACATATGTAAACTTTTCAAGCTAAGAATTATATTCATAATTTTACAACAGTGACTCAGAAAGAAGAAAAGATTGGAACGAATAATCAGTTTACCACAATATGATTAAAACATATTAGACAGGAATAGACCCAGAGTAATTAAATTCAATAATTAGCCAAATAAAAAAAAGAAGACGAGCTTATTGTTCCAGTTTTTATATAACAGCCATTGTTAGCTGCATTGTTAGAACAGTGTTAGAAGCATCGGTTGTGGTTAAATGCACGAGTTATTCAGGTGGCACCACTCTCTTCAGCCAAGGACACACATCAGGTAATGAACAGATCTGTATATGAATAGACGACAGCATAGATGTACACGCAATATAAAGAAGTAACAACCTCAACTGACAAACACTTAATGAGAAAATTTATTTTATATTTGCAATGTGACCTGATTTTATGAAAGTGATATAACTAATTTAATTTCTTTTCTGTAGTCAACATGCCTCATTTGCAGGATGTGTAATGTCAATATGTTACTTCTCTTCATGAAGTAAAATGACTGCGTTTGTCTTCAAGGATGTGGGTGTACATCAGTGGGAGATTTTCATTTTGACATTTTGTGGCACTTGCAGAGTTTCTCGCTTTAGTTTTTGCTCAAACATAGTATGAAGACAGCGATCTTGTTTCAAGGTTATTGCACTTATAATTTCCCCCCATTTCAGTGCTGGAGTGAAGACGAGAGACACTGAGAGATTTTCAGACAGACACCAGCCGACCGCCGAGTTCTGCAGACTTGTAAGCATGTGAACAGCAGAGGCGGTATCAATCCCTGGAATGAGGCCGATGACCAATTCCAGTTCAGGGCCACATCAAAGAGTGTGAATGCAGCAGCACTAACAGGAATGCTGGGGGTCAGGGACACTGGCTGAGGGATTTAGTCATTTCAGAGCTTATGTGAAGCACCATGGAGAGCAGCTATAAAAGCACAATGTCACTTTGTGACCTGCAGTTGGAGGGATACAAACCTGAAGCGATGTGAGCTGGATGGGAGCGTTGCACTGTTTTGACACACTCAAACATGCACAGGGATACTGAATTTGGCACATACACACAATCCCACACACAGACAGAAAGGTCAAGACATAAAGAAAGTGACTACACACTCTTTCTAATATTTTTTCTTCTCTCTCACTTACTTTATCACTTCCATTGTTTTGCTTGTCACGCTCGTCCCAATCCTCGTCTTTCTATCTTATACACATAGAAACATGTAAGCTAAAACATATATCTTTCTTTATGCATAAATCCAGAGCAGTAATTTCCAAGGATGCTGGCAATAAATGACAATGGTAATTTTTCGACAGTCAGTATACCACTGCTGTCCAGTAAAATCACAGTGTTTTTTGCTTAATGCAGCTCTGCATGGCAGCCATATATTGTTAACTTCTGTGACATTTATGGGCTGCAACGACACTCATAGGAGACATTCAGATGTGTCTCATCTGCATGCAGCACACCAAACAGCCATCTGGGAATAGTCCTGCAGCTTTTAGGGGTGATAAAGCTAATCAGGTGCTGTTTTCATGTCAAGAGTAGACCCATTCCTTCCTAGATTTTTTTTCTTTTGTGGTTAATCTTGGAAAACTTATATGTTTTAAATTTTGTCATAATAATATAGATTTTAAAAAAATAAGGAAAATGAAAACTGACTAATAGGATTTGCATTACAATGCCTGGGGAAGGGATGTAATGCAGGTCCCCTTCTGGAAGAGGTCCTTTTCTGGGATAGGGCCCCTTCTAGAGCCAGACCTGGAAGGGGAGCTCACTGGTGAGCATCTGGTGGATGGGCCGTTGGCCATAGACCTCAGCCAGGCACAGTTTGAATCAACAACATGGGACAGGAATTGAGGTTGGTTAGTGTGGAAGATGGGTGGAGGGCAAAGGCTGCGGGACATGGGCATCATGACCCCCAGCATTGTAGACTGAATCAAAGCCAGTGCAGGAGGGTAACAGTACCAGCTAGATAAAGTTAAAATCACTGCTATGCATAACAAGTCATTTGAAACCACTCAGTGAGATCTAACCAAGCGAAGTGAGGGTGAGAGTTGTATCAGTGTCTTTGGCACAAGGACAAGCATGTTTGAAGGACTGAGTTACCTCTTCGTCTCCAAAACTCATAATTGCACCCCTGATCTTTTTTTTTTTCTTTATAAAGATGATGTGGTTCTGCTGGCTTGATCAAAACCTGACCTTCAGCACATGCTAGAGTGGTTTGTAGCTGAGTGTGAAGCCAGTGAGATGAGAGTCAGCACTTCCAAGTCTGAGTCCATAATCCTATGCCTGGTTCCTCTGGTTTGGGGAAAGTTTTTGATGTACTCTGCCTTTTGTCTGATGTCAGCCCACTTTAGCTACTCGGGACACTGTGTCCATATGTGGAGACATTACATATAGTTTTTCTGCACCTTAAACTTCACTCTGATCAATAAAGTGTTTATACTTTGTTAAGCAATGTGGCTTGTGTTGTGGTGTAAAAAAAAAATCCACTGTCCCCATATGAGGACACACATTTTTTAGGGGACTAGATGTCTGGTTTTTATAGTTACCAGGTCAACTAATCCCAAATAGCTAAATTTAAAATGTACCCAAAATAAGAGCTCAGGTCTGAGAAGGATAGCGGGACATTGCTGTAATCACTTTTCACATTCACATGCTCCCAAGAGGATAAGCTTGTGAGATGTTCTGGCCCAAAACACAACTTAGTGTAGCAAGACAACTTCTTCATTTCTAGTACGTCGTTTTCCTTTTTTTCCAGGTCTGATTTGAAATGTCCCGAGTTGCAATATGCA
Organism: Rhamphochromis longiceps; assembly: GCF_057381845.1. Classification (NCBI taxonomy): domain Eukaryota; kingdom Metazoa; phylum Chordata; class Actinopteri; order Cichliformes; family Cichlidae; genus Rhamphochromis; species Rhamphochromis longiceps. The sequence continues at coordinate 36,384,395 of NC_140558.1, forward strand.
CATAAAAATAAATAAAACAAATATATATAATCCTTCTTATCAGTGACCTCGGGTACATCTCTACTGACAGAGCTCCAATATGAAAGTAAGCCCTTGATGCAGTGTCATTGTGTTCTTGTGGCAAGAAACTGAATAACTTTTGATAAGTGTAAGTCTTAAGTTATGGACCAACTGTGACCAGACATCACTGCATGCACTGAGGGCGGTGTCGACACACTATAGAGGCAAAACTATAGACATGACTATTATGAATGAGAGAGTGACTTAAAAGTCTAGAATAGTGTTTTTTCCACTGATTTTTTGTGGCCAAAAGAAACAACATTACTGGCTGCAAGGCGGGATCCAAGCTTAGAATAAACCGCTCTCTCCTTTGTTGTCAGGCGGTCTTGGTGTCAGCCAGCCTGACTGACACCAAGACCGCCTGCACTATAGCCTGGAGCCACAATGTGTCAGAGCTCTTTCAGAGCTGCCAGGGTCTAAAGTTTTTCTCTCAACTTAGCACATATGCCCATAGAATGAATTTATCAAAAGTTTTATTTATTTAATACTCACTTGAATGAACACTAAACGTGCCGCAACTGTCAGAAAAATTTTTATTTGATGTATGGAAGTGATGCAAAATGGAAAGCGTGGATATCTAGAAAATCGCTGTTCATGTCTGAAGCCTCTTCTTCTTTTTCCACAACACTGGTATGCGTATTAACGGATTGGAACATATAGTTCTGATGTGACTAAGTAACAACTCACAAATCTTTCTGTCTGCTTATTCTCTGTAAACACCACATGAGCACCTCGTTGGTCCACACCCAAAGTTGTCATATTTTAAAACATGTTGAACTTCTTTGAATCATTTTCCCACTTGCTGAGTATTTGTCCACCATACCATATGTTGTGGGTTTATAATAAATAACAGTAGCAGAATGCTATTTTTACTTTACTTTTGTTTTGTGTCTCTTCACCTGTTATCTGTTTTACCGAAACCTCTTTCTAAAGTTTTAGGCTTAGGAAAAGATCAGGATTTTGCTTCCAGTAGCACACCCTTTTAATTAAGAGAAAATTTGCTGTACTCTTTATCTGCTACTAGCTTCTCCACCATTTCCTTGGTTTCATGGTAGGTTTACCTGAGTTCTAATGATGTCTATCATGTTAAGGGGACTTGTTAAGTCAAACCACCATGGATATTTAAAATTATACCACATGGGTGTCCTTTGTCAGTTTTACACTCCAGGGTCCTGAGCAGGCCTTGTTATGTTGGGGTGAGAACAGGTATTAAGCACCTCCTACTGTTGCTAGCAGCTCTCCCATTTTCATCCACATTAATACAGTAATAAATCAAACTGGCTTATGAGCGCACTGTAGCATGCTGAGGACAAACTAGCAAAGTTACTTAGAGGCACGTCTCACACAATTTATTTTTCAGTCTAAAATCTGCACATCTGTAGTCCTTACGCATTGTGACTGATCAATTGCGAATTTGGTTGACTTCTAATGATAAAAAAATAGCCTAAATCCACAACGCTAGATGCCCCCACATAACAATACTGCCCCCCAGTGCAAGATTCCACTGATATAAAATAAATTTGATCTGTGGTTTGCCCTTTAAAATGAAGCAACCCTTTTTCAGAAGGTTAAATTTGATTTCTAAGTGTAGTGGCATAATTTGTTTGTACTTCGTATATAATGCAACAAAGGCATTCAAGTCTTGCCTGCACTCTACAGACAAGTCCAGGGAGAAAGAAAGGAGTAAGAAGCATCATCGCCTGAGTCAGCGCAGCTGTGATTTTGAAGCTTTGGATGTGTAGCTGGAGTCTATCCAGAAGCATGCCAACCCCCTCATTCTTCAAAGTGCATTTATATTACTAGCACTCTTGGCAGGCAGGCCTCTCTAGCGGTTAAGGCTGAAGCGCCTCCCAGACTGACGATCATTACAATGGCTATAACATAAAAACTGTTATTGGCCTTGTTTGGTGATGGTTATTACAAGTGTATCAAAAACCCACACATACATCTCCATTTACCCCAGTTCTTCAGGGCTGTAGCACTATATAGGCACTAATGAATAGGTGATTTCAGTGATTCGACATGTGTCATAAATATTAAATGGCTCTCTGCCCTTGGTTACCTTTGCTGCCAGCCAGAGCCTTTGTCATGTATACTGTAGCTGTTTAGCTTTTACTTATTGACAGAGGTGACAGTAGGGGACATTTCAAAGAGAGATGCTTCTCAGGAGTTCAAATCTCTATGGTAAAATAGTCCTTTGTAGTGCATTAATGCTTATTCTATATGTCTGTCTGAGACACGTATGTGAGAATGCTGTTTGTAGATTACAGCTCAGCATTCAATACCATCGTTCCCTCGAAGCTGGACAGGAAACTGCAGGATCTAGGACTGAGCAGCTCCCTCTGCAGCTGGATCCTTAGCTTCCTGTCTGACAGACGCCAGGTGGTCAGACTGGGCAGCATCACCTCATCCCCCATCACACTGAACACTGGTGCTCCACAGGGGTGTGTACTGAGCCCTCTCCTGTACTCACTCTACACCTACGACTGCACAGCCACTAACAACTCCAACATCATCGTGAAGTTTGCGGACGACACTACAGTGGTGGGTCTTATCACCAACGGTGATGAGACAGCTTACAGGGAGGAGGTCAGCGCCCTGACCCACTGGTGTCAAGACAACCATCTCACCCTCAACGTCGCAAAGACAAAGGAGTTGATAGTGGACTTCCGGAGGTGCAGAGAAGTACACACCCCCATCACCATCAACGGCGCTGCTGTGGAGAGAGTGAGCAGCTTCCGGTTCCTTGGTGTACATCTGGCTGAGGATCTTACGTGGTCAGTACACACAAACAAAACAGTGAAGAAGGCGCAGCAGCGCCTCTTCTTTCTCAGGAGACTGAAAAGATTCGGCATGAGCCCCCGCATCCTCAGGACCTTCTATCACTGTGCCATTGAGAGCATCCTCACTGGATGCATCACCACCTGGTATGGCAACAGCACCGCCTACAACTGCAAAGCTCTCCAGCGAGTAGTGCGGTGCTCTGAACGGATAATTGGAGGTGAGCTTCCCTCCCTCCAAGACATCTACAGGAAGCGGTGCCTGAGGAAAGCGGGGAGGATCATCAAGGACTCCAGTCACCCCAGCCATAAACTGTTCAGACTGCTTCCATCAGGAAGGAGGTTCTGCAGCATCCGGTCCCGTACCAGCAGACTGAGAGACAGCTTCTTCCATCAGGCCATCAGACTGCTGAACACGTCATAGACACCTCAGCTTCACTACTGGAACTTTAACATTATGCACTCCACACTGTATATAAATGCCACTTGTTTTGCACATATTCAACTCTGTATATTTTATATATATTTTTATTATTATTATTATTATTATTATTATTATTATTTATTTATTTTTTTAATTTTTTTTAAACTATTTAATTTGTAAAAATGTGCATACACACACACACCACACACACACACACACGTAGGAAAATATTTAGTATACACATCCAGAAATGCATACACTATTATATATTGTACATATATTTATTAGTTTCAGGTTGGCCATTCTTGTATTTTGCTCGTTTGTGTTGTTGTGTTTGCACATCTCTGTTGCTTGTGGGGCTCGCACACAAGAATTTCACTCGCATGTGCTGTGCCAGTGTGCCTGCACATGTGATGTGACAATAAAAGTGATTTGATTTGATTTGATTTGATTTGTTGAGGGCACAACCTTTGGAGTGAAGTCATGATTATTGTAATTTTGGTCATAGATAACAGTGACAAAGCAAATGGCAGTGTGCTCTATGTAACTATGTGTAAATGGGTACTTTAAATAATGTTTTAAATTGAGCCTTTATTGTATCCACAAAAGTAAAACTTTTAAAATATTTCACTCTTTTGCCAAAATATAAAACACAGGAACTACAAATTTCAGAAATTAAGAAAATCTATTCATGAGAATATTTTGTCTTGTCAAACTGCTAAAGTAATGGTCAGTCATAACATTTGCAGCCAGAGGTGCTTGCCTCCCAGTCATTTTAAATGACCTTCAATTAACTGAACCACACCAGTGCCTTAATATGTGGGTAATTCTAAAGTAGAGGCAGCAAGATATTTCAACACCCCAACACCAATTTAGTATAAAATAGATAGAAATGGTATATACTCTGAAAGAAAAAAAAAAGCAAGTTGCGTGGTTAAGTTTAACATTTGCAAATAAAAACAAAGTGTCCAAATACTGAGAATATTAAGCTGTTTATAATTAGCAAAAGCCTAGCAGTATGATGGAGGAACCCAGCGGTCAATATTCTAAAGGTTGCAAGTGGACAAATATGTGTTGTTTTCCCCTTTTTTTCCCTTTTGTTAAGCTGATATAATATTGGTGTTTAACCCTCAATTCCTGGCACCTGCAGAGATTTTCATTTAGTTGGAAGCTAAAGGTGTGAATCAGAGCAGCTGAATGAGTGTGAAGTAAAGTGTTGATGAAGAAAGAGCATATGTTTTAACAGAACTTCTGTTAGAATATGAAATTATATTTTGACAGATTTCTTTTTGTTACATTTTGTACTGAGCAAAGATTACCACCTCAGAACTGTGGTTACAGATTTCGTTTCATGAGTTGAATGATTTTTACATAAAAAACCTCACTTCTTGCCTTTCTTTGTTTGTTTTGTTATTTTTACATTTTCCTGTACCATACACACACCATGAGATGAAATTTAATTTAATGCATTGCAATACACACCTCATTCAGCCGTGAACAATGTGTCTGCCTTCTTATGGCTGCTGGATAGACTCCCTATCCAATGGATGGGCCTCTGTCATACTAACTCTTCCCAAACCATACAAAGTGTTTGCTTTAGATCCCAGACAATAAGGAGCAGTGTAAACACTCCCCCACATTTCTCACGGCTGGGAGGCCCGAGCTGTAAAATGCTCAGATTGATAGAGCAATGTTCAATTCCTCCCCTGAGTTAGAAGGGCAAACTCCTGTGGCGCTCCTGCATCAAGCATGCCCTCCCTGTGACTCGACACTGGAGATAAACTTTCCCAGACAACAATGCCTCATCAGTGGCAGCAGCAATGGGGCCTTTTTTTACTGCCAGAGCTCCAATGCTGAACAATTAACAGCTCACCATGGTCCCTAGCACAAAATACTAGAATGGCCAAGTAAGTATGGCCTCTCTCCCTCTCTCTTTTACTTTCCTTTTACTGGTTCAATTCTCAGACTCTCACTCACTAAAACTACCCCTCCTGTCCCCATACCTCAGCCCCTTATATTTTGCTGCAATGCATCTCTTACAGCTCTCTGTTCTATAAATTGCCAACATTGCGAAAAGGCAGATACAAATAAAGGTGATTTAGCCCAAAGAGATGCTGAGTGATGGCTCTCATTAGTCCAAAGTGGAGACCAAAGTCGAGATTTAACTGAGAGGGATTCCTGGCCATTAGCGCACTGGCATTGGCTGTATTGATAGTTTTTTAATAAGACGCTACATTAATGGTTATCATGAGTGAGTGGGTTTATGGTAATGGGAAAAGGCAGAGGAGGGGAAGAGGAAGTCTCCAATGTGTTTTCTGTCAAATTCAGCCTTAGCCTGGCTACTGCTGCCAGCAGCTTGAGCGTGTACCTTTGCAGGTTGACAACTCGTGTAGCACAAACTCTCTCTTATGTCTGCATACAGCAAATATAGAAAGAGTAATTTTTTTTCTTTTTTTGCTGAATTATGGGTGACTCGAATGAAGGGAGGACGGTGTCAGTGATGAACGATGCCAGAGGGATGTCTCTAGTGTGCACAGAAGTCATTTCCTCCTATTAATCAGTTGGACTAATTCTTCCCATGTTCCATTTTTAACCCTAGAATGTCACTGCCTCCAGTTGCTCTAATTGAAATATTAGCAGCCAGTTAAGTAAATGAAGACAATTTAATCAGTACCCTTCTTGTGCCTTCCTTGTCTTTCTCTTCTGTTGTCTATTTCCCATGTGACAATGTGATCTTTCTATTAAAGAGAGAGTTGAGAGATCAATTTAGACTGTCTTTTTTTAAGTTAAGCTGACAGCTCTGGATCAATGCCATAAGAAGCCAAGAATAACCTTGTATGAATGTGAACTCTGACAAAAAGTGTCAGACTCTGCTAAGAATTTATTATTATTATTATTGTTCCTGTTGGTTTGACTATGCACCAGCATGAGTAGACCCTAAGCATCATAAATCCAACTTCCATTATTTCATCATGAATAATAATATCTAGCTTTGTTATCAGTTGGATTGCTGGAACTAGACAGCGTATCAGTAAATTTTCATTTATTTTATTTTTTGGTTCAATGTCTTTCATCGTTCTTCTTCCGTGTCCCTTCTTCTTCCCTTTAGGAGTTGGTCGCCTCAGAGGATCATCTGCCTCCATCTCATCCTATCCCTGGCATGCCCTTCTGTCACACCAACTCCCTGCATGTCCTCCTTCACTGCATCCGTGAACCTCCTTCATCGTCTTCCTCTTTTGCTTCTACCTGACAGCTCCATAATCAACGCCGCTTCAGATCATTCGACACATTAGGAATTAAATAACACTAAATCATAATTTAAAAACTGCATTTTGTTTTTACTCGGGTTGTTTTCAGAGCACCGTATCCACTATTCCTCATCTACACTTGCCCAAATCATTTCAGCCTCACCTTGTTGAATTTTCCCTCTGATATACTCATTTCTAATCCTGACCCTCCTGGTCACTGTGAAAATCTTAGCATCTTCAACTCTGTTACCTGCAGCTCCACCTCCTGTCTTCTTGACAGTGCCACCATTACGATGCCATCTGCACATTTCCACCTGCCTCTCTCTCATTCACACATGTATTCTGTCTTGCTTCTACTTCATCTCCACATACATTTCTATCTCTTCAGGCTTTCTTGCATCTCCTCTGACATCACAATGCCCACTGTGAGCATGATAGTCCATCACAAACCAGCACAGCAACAGTGTACTCTTAGTGCTGGTCCCAAGCCTGGAAAATGGGTTACATCAGCAGTGTAGTGTAAAATCTTTGCCAAATAAAACATGCAGACCTTCGAAGCTGAATCACCGAATCAGTTTGCAATGCTTAGTGCTCGCCTTGGTGCTAGGTGTCATAAGCACTAATGCAATTTATTTTACTATTATAATCCTAAAAGCAAATATTCTGCAGCTAATAACACAATGCATCTGCCAATCACAGGATTTGTTGTCAAGATGTACAGTCAGCATACAGCTCCAGATGCGTCTAAAATGTGAAAGAAGCAAAAGTGTGAAAGAGACATATGCATTTAGAAAAGTTCAGCCTTATAAGTTAGTTCACAACTTATTCCTGATGTTTATCTTATTCGTTTTATTCTCAATGCCAGATTTTTAAGATAGCAGGTCTTACAGATTAAATTGCAGACTGTGGAATGACTAACTTTTTTCCTTTTATCATATTTTGCTATCAGCTGTTCTCACCAAAATATTAACACATGATTAATATTTAAATCATGTGTTAATCGTTTCAGCAGCAGTGCTAATTCAGCAGCTACGTATGTAGATTTTTAATCAAATTGCACCATTCCCTCTCCAAAATGAATCATATTGCCCCATCTCTTGTTTTCAATTCTTCTAAAAAAATCTCTTGTATATTTTTTTGTACTCATTATGCCTTTTTAAAAATTCCTATGAAGATTTTGATGCTTTTATAGCCACAAGACTCTTTTCATGCACACATAATCATAACTCCCATTTTGCACAGAAGTAAAGCAGAGAATTCAGCTTCATTTTAACTCTGCACTTACTGTAAGTACTAAACAGTATCAGCTGTACACACTATACCAGAAAGCCAATCTTAAAGTACTAGTTAGTTGAAACACCATGAAATTAAGTTTGTCAGCTTCAGACTGTGATTGTACCATGTAATTTAATTAACATGTGTATCTGTGTTTTGCAATTACAGTACATGGAATATTGATGTGCCACATCAATAAGTATTCTAGATAGCGCCATCCACTTAAATGACCAAGTAATCCAGGGGCCTTTTTTTAAAATATATTTACTTTCAAAAAGTATGTGCCTTTTACTGTAAAGCACATGAAGAAAGTGGAACAAAAATTGAGGTGAAGCAATCAGCTGATAAATCTCTCTTTTTTCCTTTTTCTGTTTCCCTATCAGACGTGAAAGCCAGATAACCACTGCCACCCCACCACACCCCCCTTCTCTTGCCCTTCACATCTGTGTGTCTGCACAGCAGCGATAAGCAAATCAATATCCTGTCACTTCTTATTTTTACTAGCCCAATTCTACTCTCTGCACCTTTCACAAGGTGACAAACTCCTACCTCGTGGTCTGGGCTGGACAATCTCGGTTTCTCCTTTGTAGAATATTGTCTCTCCACCGATTCTGAAAGACACTCTCTATCAGTGAAATTATGCCAACGTGTTGGCGCTAATGCTGCCAAGGTAGGCGCTCTGGGATGTTAAACTTTCTCCCTATTTTAAGTTCACACTCAGTTCATCAGATAAAATATACGAGGAGACTATGAGGAGTTTTCTTTTTCTTGTTGTTTGAACATTTTCAAGTTGTGTATCATGTCTTTGCTTTGGACTCCACTGAGGCCCTACTAAAGGTGAGGCCTCAGAGCTCTCATGTACTGAAAGTGGACATTTCAGCACACATAAAGAGAAAAAAAAATACACTACAGCAGCTCAGATCCAATTTACGACTTGAAATTAAGATAGTAAACAACAACATTTACATTTCATATTACATATTTCAGATAAATTTGCCTTAAATCTACATTTATCTAACCATCTGAATAATGTCTATGTGTAATATTTCACTGCCTTTACTTGCAGGTATGCATTTTTTTGTCTGTGTGTGTGTTAATTGTTCAACATCACATTGCATTTTGCTGCTGAAGGCTTGAAGGTGATAAAGTCTGAGACCATGCTTTACCTTGTGCATATTAAACTAAATAGCTATGCCCTGAGCAATACAACCAGTGCTGATGAGAAGTTTTATGTCTGAAATCACTCAAATGCTTAGCCATTCTCTGTGCTTTATCCTCCATGCTTCATTCAGATGTTAAAATGATCTTACATTTATAGGCAACAAGAGCAATTCGAAGCAGTAAGGGATTTTTTGGAAACATGATTTAAATTGTCAGAAGTTAAATCTCTGGAAGGTGAAAAGTGTCTCCAATCCCATCTATGCTGCGTTTCTGGGTAAAGGTCTCTGCCAACACATGTCATCATAACTACTGAGATACATCTGCTAAAACGGTTACTCGAAACTGTCAAAAATAATAAATAAAACAATCTTATTCACCCATTAATTTAAAATGTGGGAGTGGTCAATAGTCCTCATTATCACTTTTAACATTTCAACACGCTGTGTGCTAATTTTATTTTTCAACAGTGGCTGTAATAGACAGTATGCCACACTCAGTTGCAGGCAGTACAAAGATAATGGAAAGACAACTTTGGCCTGATATTTTCTGAGGACAGCTAACATTCAACAGGAGAGAAGATAAAAATTAATTTGGTTGGAGCCACTCATGCTTTTTATTCACACATTTCTTGTCTAAGGGCAGCAGGGAGAAGATTTGTTTAAATATTCAGTGCCCAAGGCCATGTCAAATAACAGCAGACCCTGATAAGATTTTCAAGGCTTGCCACTGAAATTAGCGCCTTAAACAATGATTTCTTGGAAATATTTCTTGGGGCTTTAGGTTGGGGGTTTAGAAAATTGTGGAACAGAAGGATGGTGTGCCACTCCGTGGAGTCTTTCATATACCCAACTTGAAAATGCCAGTCATGGAGTGGGCATAATGAAATATGAATTGAGCCATGGACCATCACTAGCACATTAATGATTTCTCCCAAATGTGTATCCACCAGATTACTCCTTATCACCACCAAGACACACACTGGTGTATTGGGTAAATAAACACCAGCATCTGAATGGACAGGGCAAAACATAAACTAGAAGGCATCATGTCCATTTTTGAAGTTTTTAACCGTAGGCTAAATAAAATTGACAGCCATGCATAATAACCTGCAGTTTTAGCTGGGGGTGCTTTGGCTGAGCTAGGAAACAGCCTTGTTGAGAGCACATTCGGCCCCAAAAGCCCCATTAAACTCTAATCCTAAATGGGGTTCCATGCCCTGACAGTTTAGGAGGAACACAGTATATTATATATTCCCTGCCAAATAGAAAGTCTGGAAACTTCTCTGTTTATAATGTTGGTGTCTGCGGTATGAATGTAATATGGATTGCATAGTTATTTTGTTATTTTTAAAGTTATCAAAGTAATAATGATGTACTTGCTTTAAGTTCTTAATGTATTTTAATGTTTGTGTGCTGTCTGCTCAGAAATACAATAATTCCCATTCTCATATATAATTCCTTTGATGAAACGGGGCCTGATGCACAGCTAATTGTTTCAACCTTTCAGGAGACTTGAATAATGCAGTTGTTCATTTTGTTCACACATATATGTCCCCATGGGGACCTGCATGATCAATTAACAGATGAGCAGTTGCTTTCAGTGGTGTTTTAGTCAACCAGTCTAACAGGGGCATCAACTAAGAGCCTTCAGGAGATGCTTGATTTCATCTGGTGCACATATCTGTTTTTTTATGCAGTCGTGTTTTGTGTGTATCTTCGGCTAGGCTTGTAGACTTAAATCCTGCATTAGTCTTTTGATTAGTTTGTAGATTCTGGGCCAAAGTAAATTGTTCCATCAATTCTACAATTAATTGTTAGAGAATTTGGAATAAATATTCATGGCGTCCAGAAGATGAAGAACACCGACTTTGTTAAGGATGTTTTTTTCATTTAGTGTCATCAGATTTGGATGAAATCATTTAGTGTCATTTCTCATCAGAGGGGGAAAAAGAAATAACTCTGACAAATTATAATATTTATGGCACCCCAGAATTGGCCCACGTAGGGTTTTCAAAAGCCAGATGTTGAAACTGAGCCAGGCCTGTGGGTTGCCTAAAATTGCACCACCAAAATAACCCACGCTCGAGTGAGTATTACTCTTGTCCCTTTAAGTAATTAACTTTAGTATGATCAGAGTAAAGCTCAATCCTAATTTGTGTTGTGAAGAAAGTAACGCTTATAATTTAGGATTTTGGGGGATTTGAAGCCCAAACTCACTCTCAATTTGTCACAAATGAACACTTTGGCAAAATCCCATTTTAATAGATGCTGTTTACCATTTTCCTAAACTACAGCCAGTAAATGAAAGTGAAAGTGAGTGAAAAAAATTAAACTATGCCAAAATAATACAGGACGTGAACTACGGTGTCCTGGTTGAGAGTCACTGCAATCCATCCTTATTTGGACTTTGTCTTTTACCCCCACTCGCCTCCTTATGCAATCTTTGTCCCTCTCTTTCAAACAGTATTTGATCTAGATGTCGAATTTGTGTGACTCCATTGATGCCAAAAAACTCAGTGGGATTATGTCCCAACAAGCCAGTGGCTATGACAAAATGATAACATAGGATGCCCTGGGAATGAGACAGAGTTTCGAATGTGTACGGCAAGGCTGATGTCTATGCTTAGGTGCAGGCAGTGCTTTCTTTGTGTGTCTGTGTCAGGTAGAATTCAAGCAGAAGTGAAGTGTTAGTGGGTGCTCATAATCAAAGCCACGTGGAGTCACTCGGTGTGTCGTTTGTGTAACGTGAAGACACATCTTCTGCTTCTTTAGTTGCATAATGCCTCTAACCACGCAGAGTCAAGGTGGTCAAGTTATATTACATTTGTGTTAACTGCAGCTACTATGGTTACTGAAGTCCACTTAACACACTGTTTGCTGCTACAACTACACATGTTTCTTTTCCAACTATTTATTTATGAGTGACTTATGTATGTATGTATGTATATATATGTATATATTGTACTATTCTTAGTTAGTGTATTGTCTGTCTTGTCTTAATGTTGGTTTAAAATGGAGCACTGTAACAAAAAATAATTTCCCCCAGGGATCAATAAAGTATTCTGATTCTGATTCTGATTCTGATTCTGAAGCAGAGACATCAACTTTAATGGACTTTATTTGAAAAAGTTCAATTGCTTTAATTGTGTAGCACAACTTTCCTGATAACCTAAGAAAGAAGCTCAGTCTAACTCATAAACTACTGAGTGTTTACAATAAGATTTCACCTTTGCTGCTGTCTTTGAGTGTCTACAGATTCAAGATTAGCCTTGCTCTAGCTACAAATGTAAAATGACATATTGATTTGCAAAACCCCAAACATAACCTACCTACTCGCTCAAATGGATGGCTTCATGAGCTGATGCAAAAAGGTGACATTTTTGATGAGATACAATCTTTGACTTTAATTATTTTTTTAATAGACTTTTTTTTTTCTCTTTTGTATACCTTTCAGTAACATCAAACACATGTCCACGACAGACTGCGGTTGAACAAAGGCATTTAAGTCGTCGTGTCGCTTTGAGAAATATGACCTTGTATAGTTGGCGCAGCATAAAAACACACGCAGGAGACACAAACGCATGCAATTACACATAACTGAACTTGCACACAGGTGTATCCATGTTCCGACGATGACTGCAGTTACTCTAGTGCAAACATTTATTTACACCCCCATATATTCAGGTTTCCACCCACATATTAGTACCCACACAACAGCACATGCTACTTTTCTCACTTTACTTCATAAAGCAGTTGGTTGAACACCTATAAATAGGCTGTAGGGCACTGCACAACCTCAATTTGCCACCCCCATACACTCCTATAGCAATTATCCCAAGCTTTATTTCGGTTAAGCAGTCAAGCACGGGGAATAAACGACTCAGCCCATTCAGCAGTGGTTAATAGGAATGAGGATACTTAATACCAGCCAGCAATCAATCAGATAAAAACAGAGTGAGTAAAATGAGCTAATTTGTTCATACACATGATCTAGAGCGTATTTGTTAAATTAAGCCAAATTTAGCTAATCTTTTTGAGGCACTGATCTGATGGTAATGTGCCTCTTTTGGGATTCTGGGAGTTGCAGACTTTCAGGTTTGCATTACCCACCTTCTTGTATTAAATCACGTGGAACAGTCATATTCTAACTTTCTCTAGAGGGTTCTAAAGGCAATGCATGTATGATAATTAGCTTCTGTTGTTTTCTTTGCTAAAGCTTATTGTTAGGGCTGATATGTTATGTTGAAACAGACCTGCTGCTCAGGAGGGGGGGTTCTTTTTACTCAACTCTTTTTGTTCTGTTTTTATATGTTCTGCATTTAATCATTAGTTATTATTAATTTCTCCTCTCCTCTGCAGCATGCCTTTTGCTCCGTCTCCCTCCCGTAAACCCCAGCTGGTCGCCGCAGATGGCTGCCCCTGCCTGAGCCTGGTTCTGCCACAGGCTTCTTCCCATTAAAAGGGAGTTTTTCCTCCCCACTGTCACCAAGTGCTTGCTCAGAAAGCATTGTTGATTGTTGGGGTTTCTCTGTATTACAATATAAAATGCACTGAGGCAACTGTTGTTGTGATTTGGGACTATACAAATAAAATGGAACTGAATTGAAATGGCATAAAGGATATACAGGGAAAAAACGTGTATTTTACATCAAATGAGATCAAATGATTGTCATGCCAACACATAAGTTATTCCCAACTCAGCATTCTTAGAAAAAAATGTGAAAAACTTTCTGTAAATTGGAGGTGAAACCCATTTTCCAATCTTATAAAACATACCATACTCAGATAAATCCAACTGCTCTTGGTATTTTACTTTCATATGTTTTATACAGCATCAAAAATAAAATACAAGGAAAAAATTCTTGAAGTCTTCAAATATACATTGAATCACAGCGTATGGCAGAGGCTGGCTCGTGAATGGCTCCTATTGCAGCTCTCTGTGGCTTGGTGGTGGTTTACTTTTGTTCTCTGTGCAATGTCATTGAGCCATTTTCTGTAAGACAGTTCTCCAAGGACTGGTGCAACATATGTTTTCTCGTCCCATGCCCATTTAATCAGAGGTGCTGTTTGTGTGCTTGTGGCAATTATGGACCTCCCTCACAAGGACATCAGTTTTCTTTAGGGAAATGCTACTGTTCTGGACCTGCACAGTCCACACAACCAAAATCCAAGACCAAAATTCGCAGAAGGAAATATGGTAATTTGGTTCATCATTCTTAGTGCCAGGCTACACTCATTATTTATTTTACTTGCTGTGCCAACCGTGTCTGGGCACGCCTCTCACTGCAGTAGCTCGGGTTGTCAGGGAGATTCAGTTCACCTGGTCTGGCTCCACTATGTAAGGTGTTGGAAGTCAGCCAGTCCTTCTCTCTCCCTTGGCTTTCATGCTGGGGTTTTTTCTTGTCTTTGTAAAAATGTGTCCTTTCATGTAAAATAAATGTACTTTAAGTTACAACGCATGCACTCTAGCACTATGAGCCGGGATGCGATAGTATCTTTACGAATAAATCCTTGCCTGTTCTGCGCAACCTGGTCATTCTGCTTCAGTCTTAATGGGAACAAAAGTTCAGGCTCCAGATTGCTCTTACCATTTGGTTTCAGACATTTTCTTTCAACTCTTGGCTCTGTATGGTATCATCTCAGGCACACAGATTTGAATGTGAGCAGAGATACTCCACCCGTCTGTTGTTCAAATCTTTTGTTTCTGAGGGGCACCCAATCAGAAGAATGTTGGATTAAAGGGATAGAGAAGCTAGAACACAAGATAAATTTTGAACTGTTGCTAATAGAAAGCTACTAAAACTCATATTAAAGCTCACAGAACAAGAATATGGGCTTGGAACTGAGTATTATAGCTCGATTTTTGCATTGTTAACTAATGGTACTGATGTTCAGAGTGACATAAGAAACATTTGTCTCCTTTTGGGAAAAGAGCTTTAACTAAAATGCCTGCACTGACATTATACTCTAAGACGTATGGCTCATTACAGCAAAAAAGTATATATTTCAAGTTAAAATGCCCTAACTTTAAAGTTAGAGCAGTATAAGTTGTTAAACTGTGTGTTTTAATATACTGTACATGTGCAGGCCTGCTCGAATTCCCATCAAATCATAGCCAACTGCGTGTCTGAATGTGAATTTGTCATGATTTTGTGAAATCTTGTGACTAGCAGAGCGCTCAGCAGTCAAATCCCTAAAACTGCTGGGAAGAAAGTGCCCTTCAAAGCCCCATAAAATACTCTCCCAGAGCAAACCTCTAAACCCAAACTGCTGCAGTTGATATGCTCAGTGGCCAACAGTACAAACACATGGCTGTAAAGGCAGCTGCCAGGTGTGTATATTAGTGGAACTCTCTTTCCCTTGCGCTGCTGCCCTATGGTCATTGTATTAAACGAAAAGGTACACTTAGTGAACCTGGATGGCTGAAAAAATCTAAAAGTAATATTATGCAACAGTGATTCAACCTATAACCACTTTTGGATTTGCTTTGCCAGCGACCAGATCATTGAGAAACCTGACTCTGCTCTCACTGTAGTGTTCAAGAGCTTTAACGTATTACATCTAGTAAAATGAACAATAAAAAAAAAAAATCAGTAATTGCAGATTAAAACTTTAAACAAATTCACAACCAAGTTATCCAAAGAGAATCCATTTACATGCCAGAAAGAAAAAAATCATATTACTGTTTGGCATAAAACTGCCTTTGGAGCACAGTCCCTCAACTAAATGCATGGCAGTAATCAAAATCCATCTAATATATGCCACATTCCCTAATTTCCTTTCATGATTTTTTGATGTACGTCTGTAGGATCAGTGCTCAGCGTCAAATATCAGTACTGATCATTCATGCTGGCGATAGCTTTGCCAATGAAAAATATCATTATTCCTCCCTTGGTACAGGTGGTGTGTGCTGCATAGTCAAGGCTTTGCAGATGTGCAGGCTGCATGAGACTCATTGAATCTTAGGATCTCGAGACAGCACTTCAACTGTCTGTGCCACAGGAAAATGAAAGTGACTTGAATTGAGGCTGCAGATGAACATTGGGGCATTGAGGTTACGTTGAATCAGAAAACACACAAATCGGAAGGAAGGGCTAAAAAAGATAGCGAGGAGGAAGTTGGCATACTGAGAGTAAGAAAGGCGCACAGAACGAGAGGAAGGGGTGAGGAGAGAGGATAGCTATGTCAAAATGAAAGCCTGGATATGAAGAAGGAGGAGAGAGAGACTTCACTGAAAGAGAACATAAAGTGACAGAGGTCTAACAGACAGTGGCTTTGATATCCCTCAGCTTCAGACTGACCTTCACCTGCTCCACATGAACCAAGCAAAGGAGACACAAGGTGGATGGACTGTTCCCTGCGCGCTCCTTTAGCTCGCGCTCTAGTAACTGTAATAAAACAGCACTGTCTGGATGGCAAGAAGAGTGACAGAGGGGAAAGCTCCTGTGTGACCTGCACATGCAAGCTGTTTAATGACCGTAAAGAGATGCTGAGGTGAATCTTATATATAGCCATAAAAAAATCATGGGTGTACAGCACAGTACAGACAGGCTGAAATTGTTTGTCGCGTGTTAAATGTATTCTTATTGTGGAATTAGGCAAAACGTGTAAAGAATAAATTACAGCATATAGCGTATCATTATTCCTGTGATCATTTTTTCTTTATTAACTATTAATATCCAGTCTCTATCACTTTCTGATTTCTTGTATTATTAATGAATGTAAAAATCACTTTGATATCATTTTCAAAGGAGAGTTAAAGCATTTTTGTTTCTAAAATTTTGGCACATTAGATTTACTTTATTAATTGTCCAACGTAATCTTTCTTCTTAAACCATAAATAGTTTCACCTCGGAGTTGTTTTTTCGCCCCCTTCGTCTTTATAATTTAAGTCGTAAAAAGCTCTTTACAGCTTTCAATATACTGATTGATTTCTCTTCCTGAAATATTTATCATCGGGTTGAAAAGGGGTTAGGGTTGTGCCACAGGGATCTGAGCCACCTGTGGGAGAAAAGATTATTCTGAAAAATCAAGACTTCACACTGCCTTTATCTTTAGACCCAAATCCATAAAGTGCATGAATGACCTCACTTTCAGTTAAATAAATGAGCCTCTAGGAGAGTTTTTGGGGGTTTTAAAAAGTATTTTCTTGTTCCTCAAACAAAAGTTTTAAAGGGATTCTTTAAATGTCATTTCAAAAGATTTAATAATACTTTAATAAATATTATTTACAACTATGTGTGGACTGCATTTGGTCACCTATTGCCTAAACTGGGCTGTACTCTTGCATCTGCATTTCTATGTTGCACACGTTGAGACGATTTCCTGACAAAATCCTGATCAACTATCATAAATGATTTGACTGTCCAGAAAGTTAAGTTAGAAAAAATACAGTTTGGGAACATGTGGATTCATTTAAAGATGCATTTACACTGCACTATAAAAGCTGGAGCCGGCAAGGTGTCAGCTCTACATAAGAATCTTCACGCAAGAACAAGCAGGTCATCCGGTGGAGAAATCCTTTGTATCAGTACCAAATGTATGCAACATTTAGAATTTCATTTACAATTTTGAATTTTATATTAGAGAGAGGATTGTGACATTTAGCTTGAGTGTTAGAATAAATCATTTGTGTTTTGAGATCATATTTAATTTTTAGCATTTAGATTAGGATTTGATCAAAAGTGACTATATTTTTTAATCATTTGAAGGCAAATGTGGTTAAAATGCATATTTTGAGTAATTGAGGAGCTTGGAGAGAAAAGTGATTGGACTTCTTAAAGTTTCATTTACTTCATTTATTTTGAGAATTTGCCACTGTATAATTAGTTTGGGGTAAATGTGCGTGCTAAATTAAACACGCTGGCATTATTTGGTGTCTGAGTGTTGTAACTCAGATACACAGTTATCAAGGATCAAGTTTTAATGAGGACCAACGTGTCATAGGTTCCTTGGGCCTGCACTGGCCCATGTCACAAAGATAATGGGTGGGTATGCTGGTATTAAATTAAGCCAAACACAGATATAGGAGGATGGGAATTTTAGTGAAACGAGTTCTACAAAAGGGTTTAGTAGACTTTGGCTTTTAATGACATTCTCAGGTAAACGCGTTGAGTAGAGCATGGCTTGTTTGCTTTTGCTATGGCTAATTAAGACCTGGAATGGGCAGGGTAAGTGAGAGAGTGGAAAAGAGGAACATGCAGAGAAAGAAAGAGAGAGAGAGAGAGAGAGAGAGAGAGAGAGAGAGAGAGAGAGAGAGAGAGATGTCTGTTTCCATTTTGAATTTATCTGCAGGAGAAAAATTACAGTTGACTCCTCCACTCTAGTGGGATACCAAACCGATATGAAGGAGAAAA
The DNA here is from genome assembly GCF_057381845.1 of Rhamphochromis longiceps. NCBI lineage: Eukaryota > Metazoa > Chordata > Actinopteri > Cichliformes > Cichlidae > Rhamphochromis > Rhamphochromis longiceps. The sequence goes on from NC_140558.1 coordinate 36,402,698, forward strand.
AACAACAGCAGCAAAGCTTTGAAACTGTGATGCTGTTCTTTTCATTAATCGCATACAACACACTGACTCTGCGGCCCCTTTGAACTCTCACACTCTTTGAGCTTTCTCTGATTAACTCTGTTTCTCAGACAGATGACTGATCATACCTGACAGTTAGATTCATGACCCCCTATTATACGGCCACTGTTAATAGATCTGGTTTGTGTTTATTTTTGCGCGCATTTGTGTCTCTTCTTTCATGTTTACCAGCTCCACTGAAGGTCCTCAGAGCTGTATGTTGTTTGTGTCGATGTTTTTACGCCATTTATTTTAGCAAATTCCAACTCGAAAATCCCTTATGATCATCAGTGTGAGTGAAAAGCTGTTTGAATAGTTATTTATCTTCCCAGAAACCCACTGTGGAAGAACAGTCGCTGTTCCACTGAATCGACTGAATGAGGTAAAAAGTGTTTGCTGCCAGATGCCATGTTTACAGCCTAAACATAGAGAGCCAATGTGAATCAGTACTTAGGTAGTTAATAGGAATGGAAAAGGCAAATCTTGTGCTCTAGTGGAATATGTACAGTCAGGGGCAACGATTTAAGTGAATTATTCATTCCAGCAAATGATTGGCTTGGCCTTTGAACTCGCACAAAATAACATTACATCTTCTCTGAAATATAAATCCTCTGAGTTATCTTTAATCTCCTTGGCAGATATTGGTTAGGAGAAGTCACTTTTTCATATTTGCATGTCTTCTTAATAGCCTATTAATGAAGATACATGCAGAATCCTTTTGGTTAATAAGACACATGTCAGGTTTTTCGTGCCTAGAGAGGGAGCACTAAAACTTGGTAGCAAGCTGAGGGTAAGTCTTAAAACTGTGACAAGCCACACTAAAGAAGAGGGGTTGCCACAGGCAAAGGTAAAGTGGGAGAAAGATAAGAATGGAGGAAAGGGAGGAATGGGAGACGTAGGAGTGTCAAGACAGAATTACTCCTCATTATAGCGCAGTGAGAAACCAGTAAATCAAATGTCACTGCAGCCTTTCTTCAGCCTCCCCCAATCATCAGTCAAAACCCCTCCCGTAAAACATGCTTTGTGTTCTGGTGCATGACTACCACCGGACCTGTAATAATAGAAACACGTCCCAGTGCACTGCGCACGACAAGGTCGCCTTCTGCGTCTCCCATCTGAGTTGTGTTTTCCTGCGGGTATGTGGTCGAACAACGTGGAGAAGTGGAGGATGTGGTGTCTTTTTCATGGTCAGCAGAAGGTCGATTGATGGTATTGATGCCCGATTTCCAAAGGCATTCAAGTGTTGTTTGGAGGTCTGATGCCTGGCTGGTCCACACGCACCATCAGCTGAGCAGGTGATGTCCTGCCACCATCATTTCACAAATGGCAAGTCGCAGCACCTTGACATTGTCGTGGTCGTGGGGTGAAAAACGATGTCGCACTTCATTAGCTCTCTGCTGGCGGAAAGCTGCTCGTCCCATTAGACGCCGCGGCGTGTCGCACCATGTTACTGCAAGCCCCATTGCCATTTATTTCACAATCGGCCAGATGAAACGGCTGATATTAACAATCTGTTCCTTGATGTGTTTCTTTCTCTCTCATTCTCTCGCTTTCCCACACTTGCACTTTTATTCTCCCTCTCTTTTCCACTCTCTCCCCCTGACTCATTGTTCTGCCAACTGGGGATGCGGAGGAGGCGAAATTTTAAAAATCATTTGTTATGTTGGGTCACGTTTCAGGACACAATTAATGAGGGGAATCATGTGGACAGGTAATTTGAATCATCAGCTCCATTTGTTATTTACAATTGTCAATTAATGCCACCCCGAACAGCCCTTGTGTCAGCTCTATCCCTGCCAGTTGCCAATTACTCTTCAGCCCACCTTGCTGACCTCCTGGCAGAGAGAGAGAGGAGGGGGGGGGGAATCAGACAAGCACGATCCCTCTGAGACGTGAAACATCCCAGCCATCTGCCGCCTGCATTCATGCCTCCCCGACCAGGAGAGAAAGCAAGAAAAGTGTGAGGGAATAACAAAGAGAAAGAGTGAATGAGTGGAGGAAGAACAAATGAGAAAATCTGAAAAAAATACATGAAAGCAGACAGAGGATGAAAAGATAAGAAAAAGAAAGACAAGCCAAATGACCTGATTTTTAGGGGACAGATTTAACCTTTAGGCGGAATGAAGTTTCTGACCAGAGCCATTCAAAATGATAATAGAATTCCATCCTGCTTTATCTTTGACTCTATTAATGTCTGATAAGGATGTACAAGCCTCTGCATAAATACGTTTGTGGTGAGTTTATATGTGTTATATGTTCTGACATGATGCTTCAGCAGATCATCTGGTTAATATATTCAGAAACACACACACGCACAAACACTTTTTTCCCCCTTTTCTTCTTTAAAATGTGAAAGAATGTACAAAAATGATTTTCCCTTTTCTCCTCTTTTAGGTCTTTTGAATTTTCTCTTCCTGTAAAGAGTGCTGAGACTCAAAACTAATCGTGTATCATCATGACCGGAACTTACAGAAGGGATTAAGGCCTTTCTCTTACATCGCACCAGTCTGCCCTTATTGAGTGTCATCCCCCCCCCAAAAAGAAAGAAAAACAAGGAGGAAATATGAGTACTGACCTTATGGGATGTGGAATTGCAATTTGCCACAGAGGGCACCTCGACACATACAAATGATGAAGGGAACTAAAATTCCAATCCCTTAGAGTTTCCTAGCTGGAGGGTATTGCTTTGTAAAAGGAACATGACATAACCTACCTTGCAAATGTGTCTGATGGCTTTGTTATGGTAAAACCAAGCAGGGAGCTCACGGAGGAGTTTGGCTTTTAGCCTTTGTTTGACCATCACACAAAGTCACCGGAGGCCTCAACAAGCATAAATGTTTTATGATCGTTTCATTCGGATCTCATGTTATGACAGCAAACACAAATGAAGTCGATAACCAGGCGCTGCATTTTGCATGTAGGCTTCAACAGATTTAGAGAGGACGGGAAAACTCTCAAAAACAGCAATAACTTTTGGTTTGTGAGCGTTCTTTATACATTACTTAACAAAACAGATATAATTACACAAATTTAAAAACATGTTGGTGTTGTGTATCGATTAAACTCCTTTTCTACTTTATGTGCCGAGACATGCTCATAGTGGAACTTTTCATACTTCAAATGATATAGGTCACTTGTGTGACTTTGCCATGATATATGGCATTAAAGAACCTATTTCTGGATGATCAATGAATTATATTTGTACTGAAATTTCTATGTGGCTGTAGATGTCAGTGGGGGTGAGGTTGCCAGTATGCGTCTACTTGTCTGAAGTGTTGAATAACAACTGCTGCACTTCCTTTGATTCCTTTGACTAGCCACCATGGCCAAACATTACAGTGTCTAACCTGTCAATGACATACCACGGATTGCTATTGATTGGCACCGTTATTGCTCCTGGCTAAATTCATTACAGGATCGACCAAGGTTGCCTGAGACAGGCACAGAGGTTGAAGCTTCTCAAAGCACCTGAAAGGTTAAAAAAAAAAGGAAAGAAAGAAAAAAACTCTTTCAAGGTTGGCACCATGAATGCAGGGAACTATGAAGGTAAGAAGCTGTAATGATATTTTATCAAAAAATATTTTGGCTACAACGATTTATATAAAAAAAGTTTCAGTTTCTGCAGGTCAAAGATGAAATAGGATTATTTGTCCAATGCGCATTCATTTTAGCAAGGTCATTTTATTTGGTATACCTGTTCAACTGCTTGTTAACAGCCAATCACATGGAAGCGCTTCAATGCATGTAGGCATGTAAGAAAGCCTAAATCCATCTTTAGACATTTTCAGAAGGTTATGGCTAAAGATAAGCTGCTTAAACCAAGTATTCAAATGAGGAATAAAGGTGATCTAAGTGACTTTGATCGTGGCATGGTTGTTGGTATGGTATGAGGAGCTGTTGATCTACTGGGATTTTTTCCACACAACCATCTCTAGGGTTTATAGAAAAATATATGTAGAGAAAATATCCAGTGAGGAGCAGCTCTCTGTACCAAAACTTTTGAGTCCAGAGGTCAAACTGCTCCGAGTTGCAGAACAGCGTCTCTGAATGCTGACCACTTGAAGCAGATGGACTACATCAGCAGAAGACCACACTGGCCGCCACTCCTATCAGCTGAGACGAGGAAACCGAGGTTCATTTGGGTTCACCAAAATTGGGCAACAGAAGACAGAAAAAATATTGCCTGTTCTGAATTTCGCAGTTTCTGCTGTGAGATTCAGATGGTAGGATCAGCATTTGGCATAAACAACATAAATAGATTATCTCGTATCAACAGTTCAAGCTGTTGGTGGTGGTGTCATGGTGTGTGGCAAATTTTCTTAGCACACTTTGTACCCTTTGGTAGTAACTGAATTTTATTGAAACACCACAGCTGACCATGTCCATCCCCTTACTTAGATTTGCATCGTGGCTGTGCAGCCGACAAGTGTGTGATGCCATCGTGTCAATATGGACTGAAATCTCTGAGGAATGTTTCCAGCACCTTATTGAATCTATGCCTTGAAGAATTAGAGCAGCTCTGAAGGCAAAAAGAGGGCTCCAACTCAGTAATAGCTAAGTGTAACTAATAGTGGCCAATAAGTGTATATTTTCTGCCATCACACACCCAGGTCGAGGAGTTTTATGTACATTGGCTGGAAAACTAAATGACTAAAGTAAGCAAATTATTAATAAAATACAGGGTTTTTTTAAAATATTTTTATCTCACCCTCTTGAATGCAAATATTAGAAGCTATTTAAACTATAGTACAGTATTGACATAAACAAGGCCACTGCAACATCACATGGAGAGATACCTGATAAAACCCCTAAGCCACTAAGAAGCCATTGATCACAGTCAGTGCTTATTTCAAAATAGTAGCTGTACAAAGTGCACTGCTTCAGTTTTTTTATTATTATTTTGACTGTGGGAAAACTAAGGACTTTTAGAGGAAATTGTGTCATCTCTTTCTTTGTTGCCAGCTGTGACCATTCAGAGCAAAAACCCTCTTATACAAGTGCTCAATGGCTTGGCTATCTTTCTTGCTTCAATTTTACTTTTAAATGATCATGATTGGCACAAAAAAATCTGTCATTAGTAGCCTTGGGTACATCTTCATTTAAAGAGCTATTGGCAGTTCTGAAAAAAGCTCCAGTATCAAAGAAAATACTTCTCTAAACAAAACTTGCAACACAGCTACAGCACGCTCATGTCACTGTGACAATTAACAGTCCTGTATTACTGTTTTTGGGCTTCGACACAGAGTAAAAGTCAGACAATAAAAGCTAAACGGGAAATTACACAATCGCCATCTAATTTTTTATCCAACTTACAAAATCAGTAAACCATTAGTTCTGGGCAGGTATAATTACAACAGGCATGCAATGGATACCATCCATGTAAAATGACAGTCAATGTGCAATTAATCATATATATGTGTGATTAATTGCACACTGATTGACTTTTTTAGAGCACAGTTTGAACATCTGCTTCACCTAATGTGTATACGCTACAATAAAAACAAAATAAAACATGCTGTTCTCCTCCTCCCCTGATGTCCAATGACGTAGCTGAAATGTCACCATTTTCAGTTGATTCGGTTAATGGAATAATATAGCCAAAGAGTGAAACAAATGAAAACAGAGACACAGCTATCTCTGTACCTAATCTGCTACTTTATATTGATAGATATAAAGCGTCTCTCGGACCTCATTTGTTCTTCTGCCCATTAATCCACAGCGAGGCATTCTCCATCCAGGGGCTTAGTAGCTTTCTATTCTTTCCTTCCTAGTTGGAGATTGGGAACACCATAGGGGGCCAAAGGATCCTGCAGAATACCAATTGGCCACACCGGGGGGGGGAGAAGGATGAGGGATCTCGATTATAGATTTCACTTGAAGTATTTTTTTTCACCTCCTTTTCTCATCCAAAGGCCTAGAGACTGCTGAAGGAGAACAGGGACAAGTGGACTTGCAATATTTCAGCACGCAAGGGCGTCATCATGCTGGTGTTTACTGATCTTAAATAGCAGGTCTCTGGATGGGGGTTCTGAAGTTTTTCTCTGCGGTTTACAAATTACAATCCTGACACCAAAAGTGCAGGCACAGGAAGGAGTGAATTGCTTTTCTAAGATGATTTCACTGTGTTCTATACAGTGATTGGCTGTGTAGGTACAAGGTATGTCAGCAGAGATGAGAGAAAAGCAAAAAGGTGGAGGTGAAGAGGGATTGGAATAGCTTCATTCATCATAAGGTTGCCTGCGATTTCTCCCGCCTCTGTGATTCCGCATGATCTAGGAGGATTTAGTTTGAGGTCTAAGACCCTTTGAGACAAAACTGTACAAATTGAGTTTGATAGTTACCGACTCTTATTGTCATGGCCTGGGTCTAGGGACCCAGGGCTCAGGCATTTTCAGTGTATGTTTATGTTTATGTTTTCCGTGTGTTGTATTGGTTTGCTCTCCATCTCTCCATGTGTCTCTGTGTGAGCTTCCGGAGGTGTGGGTTCGCTGAGGAGACTGCGAACCCGGAAGTGGTCTACTCGAGAGACGGCCGCACCTGCCGCTCGTCGTCCTCTGCCAGCTGCAGCAGATTACGCTCGTCTAGGAACGGCATTTAGGACTGCAGCTGAGCTGAGGCCGACGCTGGATCCTTGAGTCAGAACTCGTCAGTACTGCCGTGAGCTTTTACGTAACCTCCGCGGAAACAGATCCCCTGCTAACCCTCTGCCTTTTGTGTTACCAGGAATCGGGAGCGGAGTACGCCTCTAAAGTCACGGTGTGGGAATTGGAGTTTTTTTGGAGTCGCCACCTTTCACTTCTCACGGACATCTGCACTGTGTGGGATTCAGGGAGAATCACCACGGGACCACAGTGCTGGGATTTTGTATATAGTTGTGTGTTTTTCACCTCCTGTAAATAAATCCACTGTCCTTCACTTAGAGTCTCGCGTTTGGGCCCTGCTTTCACTGTCACTCCACGGTCTGCCATCGCAGCCCGTGACACTTATATTCCGCAATAAATCTAGCCTTTGCAATAGAAACTCATACATCTCAATTGACTTCACCGTATACAAACTGTACGGTTTTAAAACAGCAGACTTGTCTCTTTTTTTTTTTCCTTTGCAAAAGTAAATGAGAATTTGAATTTTACATCAGTTGAATGCAGATAAGCCATAGTCTCTCACACCTCCAGCATCACTGATATTAAGTGAATACATTAATATCAGCCTGAGGCATGTCTCACTTAAAATTGGACATCACAGAGGTGGATGGGTGCCTGATAAATTGCTTTAAAAACAGCAGCCTTGTACTTTTTTGCAGCTGTGCATTTCATATCCCCTCGTGAAAGATAAATCCCCTCCAGTGTTATTTTGAATGGGCCTTGTTGTTGTTTTCATCTTGAAAATCTTAATTCCTTTGGAATGGTTTACAGTCCTCCAAGAATGTTTTTTATTATTTTTTAAATGCAGATTGTAAATGATGCAGTTGCCGTGTAGTTTTTATGGTTTGCCAATACATGTGAAGAAATCCTGACTTCAAACAAGGCCCTCGCTTCAAGGAAAGGAAAAGGCAGTCACTGTTCGCCATAAGTTGCTCAAATATTGTATGATAGCTCAAAAACCAACATGTTGCATTGTATCTGATAAAATATTTGCCCAGATATGCAATCATGCAGGCTGATAATCCAGCACCTGGCTGTGCCCCGGAGGCTAGTGGAGCAACCAAAGACTGAGACTTGGGGTCTGTGTGGCGGCGATCAATGCCGATTGCTGTAGCTTCCCTCTGTCAGTCAGTGAGCATGTTATCTGCCCTCACCCTTCACTCAATAACCGATTCACTCATTCACTCACTCATTCAGTTGCTTACTCCCTCACGCACTGCAGCAGCCAGACAGGCCATCAGTCCTATCTTTCTTTTAAAATAACAACACTGCCCCCTTTTGGTCAGATTCATCTGTCACCTGGACAGGCTGATGTCCCACTTGAAAAACGACTGCACTGAACAATTTCTGACACTCACCCTGTCTCTCTGATTTATAAATCTTCTTTGGGAGAAAAAAAAGAGACTTTTTATCGAGAAATGGCGAAAAAGGGTTGAAGGTTGATGTACTTTTGCTTGCCCTGACTTCAAGATCTCTGACTGAATCACGGCCACTCAGAGCTTGTTACTGAGACACAGCCATTTCACAAGTGGTGTGGATTCACAGTGAAATAGTGCTTGTGGGAGAGCTTGTGGCCGGACCGGAGTCTCGGGGGGAGGGTAATTATCCGTTATGATCACTGGGAGACGACATGAGTCTGTGTGACAGCTTTTGTTATTATGACCGCTGAGAAGAAGAGTAGAGGCAAGAAAAGATGATTAAAAGAGTGTCTGCCCTCCTTGTGTCTTTGGAGGAAGAAGTATGGTGACACCCGGGTGTTTTCCAAGTATGTGCCTTGACAGCAGCGTAGGAGAAAGAGCTGGCAGAGGGACGGACATGAAGAAAAGAGTGCCCAAAGAGGGTGTTGGCAAGATGTTTGAGGGCCTTCCAGCCCCTCCCTACTCACGTTGTTGCTTAGAGACATTTGGAGAAAATGCAAATGAGCAGGAAACAGAGGGACCGCATGATTGTATAAACAGTTACACAAACACAGCCACCAGAACAGCCACACAGAGCACTGCGGTTAAATGGCTGATTATGATAACAACTGATAAATTAATGGCAGCATTAATCTAATTTATACACAGCATGGAGTGACAGGGGTTTTTTTTCATATTAATTTGAATAATTAAAGTTCAGAGAAAAATGTAACCACAGCTGTAATGTGAATAATGATATCAGACGACTCCTGCCTTTAGAATTTTCCTTCTTTTTTTTAATGGCAATTTCACATGTCAAAAAAAATGCACAAAAGCTAAAGGCTAGCCAGTTTATATGGCCATGTCCCCAATGCAGGATCCCATGACAGATGTTAATTATCATCAACTATTCACCAATTCATTGCGGAACATTTTTAATTAGACCACAAAATATCAGCCATTTCCTCACAAAGGCTTAATGGGATTTGAGTGTTTCAGGGTTTCAGCGAGTTCTACTGACACTCGTGTAGTTCCATGACAAGCCACGGATTAGACTGAGGATGGTTTATTCATTTTTGGTGCACTTTATGGCCACTTGTTTATATCTTAGTGCTTAAAGCTTTTCTCTTGTTTATGCCCCTCTAAATATAAACATGAAACATTGGTTTCGAAGTGTGAAGAAACAGCTGAGATGCAATATAAGTCGCAGAGAGAGAATGAGCAAAAACTATATCTACCATGCCTTTTTTTTCATAGTGATGAATTAGAAATGTGTGGGAGTCTCAATACACTGGTCTCACAATTCCCATGCTAAAAGCCCAAGAGGGTACGGAGAAAGCAGCTGAGTCCAGATTTCAGCATTTCATCTGAAATGTTTGTCTTTGTTTTTTTTATCTCTTGTTTTCTATATAGGCCATAAACTTTTGTAATGAATATACAGTGATAGAAAATTCTTATTTAGAAACTATCAAGAATACAAGCACAAAGATAAAAATCCAATAGTGGAAAATGCTGCGTGGGTGGAATTCACAAACAAATGATGTCCTATATTCAGAAGGTGCTCATAAGAAGACAAGTGTTATCAAAATAAGTTATAATAAACAACATTTAATCAGATAACGTCTGACTGATGTGAGACCTGTTCGCAGTATCTACATTCTTTGAGACATATGGTGCAATTAAAGATTTAAAAGACTAAGTAAAACAATGCAAGTGAATTAACTCTTGTTTTTCTGCCATGAATAATTACTTAACAATGAAATTAAAAACAGGAAAAAAAAAACAGTTTGCTTTGGAGTAGAGTCGTCCAAGATACCCAGTAAGAACAAGTAAAACGAGAAACATACGACTGTTTAATTTGTTTCAGTGTTACTCAAGAGGGTCTGTGGACAGTAGTTTTGGTTTTATGGCTAAACCTTCTTTTGTCAGCTTCATTATTGCGTCAGCATCATTATTAGGCACAGGCATAATTTCATCATCAAATACTGTGAAAGTTCTTTGATCTTTACTCACTGCTCTGGGTGCTGTGTATGGCAATTCTGCTATGAGTGCACCTGATCTCATCTGATCGTGGAAGTTGAGTAGAGTGAGGCCTGTTAGTATTTGGATGGGAGATACCACGTGCTTGTAGGATTGGGTGTGTGTGTGGCTCAGAAGGTAGAACAACAGTTCAGTCCCTGACTCCTCCAGTCCAAGAGTCCTAGGGCAAGGTACTGAGCCCCAAATTGCTTCTGTATGTGTGTGGGGGATTGTTAGAAAGTGCTTAAAGGCATACAAGAAAACACTGTGTGAATGTGGTTTGTAGCAAGAAGCACCATGGATATTTAGCCAGAAAGAAAGTACCAGTCCATTTAAGATTTTGGTAGCAAATGGCAAAAAAGCCAGTCAAGAAAGATGTGCATTTAGCACCTAGAACAGGGGTGGGCAATCTCAGGCCGGTGCCCCTTCAGGTTTTAGATCTCACCTTGGGCCAACACACCTGAATCACATGATTAGTTTGTTACCAGGCCTCTGGAGAACTTCAAGACATGTTGGCTGTATCCTAATTCAGGGTCTGCAGCCTTAAAGTACGCAGCCTCAACGGTCCACAAAGGCCGCGTACTCAAAGACCACTAAGGCCGGAAGTGCGAGGCTTGTGAAATGGGACGGTCTAGCCTCCGTTGCGCTGCCCAGGTTGCCTAGCAACCATGATACTAACAGCTGGAAACGTTTCATACAGCATTGTGTGACAGAAAGGAAGGAGAAAATCTTTTGTTCGTTTGTTTGTTTGTTTCTACATGAGCTTTGATCATTCTCTGTAAGATTAAGGTCAGCTATTGAACGGCGTATATTTCAAAGTAAAGGCTTTAAGTTAGTACAAACATCACTAATGTCACATAACTTTGCCGACATGTGGCCAACAGGAATGTTTTAATGTTCTTCGTTATTAAACATTTGCACATAAATAAGTGACATAATATTAAGTACTTACTTTTGCAAATTTACTCTTCAGCCGCCCCTCATCCACCGTTTTTTTTTTTTTGGCAAAATTATCCACACCCACCGCCGCGCTATGCATTCTGGGATATGTTGGGCCACGAAGTCTACACCGCCACATCCTTAAAATTCAGGGAAAAGAAGGATGCATTTGAAGGCCGCATTTCGAGCAGCCTTCGAAGTGGGACAGCCTTTGTCGCGTCGCTGTGACGTAATCGGCCTTAAAATGCGGCCTTTAAGGCTGCAGACCCTGAATTGGGATACAGCCGTTGAGGAGCTAATTTAGCCATTTAAATCAGCTGTGTTGGTTCGAGGACACATCTAAAACCTGCAGGGACACCGGCCCTCGTGGACTGAGATTGCCCACCCCTGACCTAGAAAGCCAACTCTTTGGGAGGTGGCCTGTATTCAGATTTGCAAATGGTAAATGGTAAATGGCCTGTATTTATATAGCGCTTTACTAGTCCCTAAGGACCCCAAAGCGCTTTACATATCCAGTCATCCACCCATTCACACACTGGTGATGGCAAGCTACATTGTAACCACAGCCACCCTGGGGCGCACTGACAGAGGCGAGGCTGCCGGACACTGGCGCCACCGGGCCCTCTGACCACCACCAGTAGGCAACGGGTGAAGTGTCTTGCCCAAGGACACAACGACCGAGACTGTCCAAGCCGGGGCTCGAACCGACAACCTTCCGATTACAAGGCGAACTCCCAACTCTTGAGCCACGATCGCCCCACGATCGAAATGATGATATGGAAATGAATACTGGACTTTCAGTTCATTTTTCTATGTCTACTGAATATCTAAATACTAAACAGCCCTCAAATGTTTGTATTAACAACTTAAGAATCTATAATAATGCGACGTGCCAAGTTTTTGTTTACAGCTTGCTGTATTTAAAATATAATGGGGTAATGGTGTCTTCAGCAGATAATGAAGTTGTACTCCTTCTGTGTATCCAAGCCTCTGTGTTTACTGTTTGGCTTGCAGGTCCAGTTCCACGTGTGTTTTTGTGCATAATAGTCTATCTTTTTGAAGCTAACAGCAGTACCCCCGTTTTACAAAGAGATGGAAATAAGTGATTCTTACTGTGAAGCAGAGAAGAGCAGCAGTAATAAAGTCTCCCCTCGCGACAGAGGGCTCAACATCAGTTGGCAGAATATGACGGCTGCTCAATGTACGCCACAATGCAAGCGTGGGCTGATTTTGCGTTTGTGTATGTGTGCACGCACAAACGTTCGGGTCTAAATAATATGTAATAGGAGGGATGGTCTATTTTGGTTTCAGGTGCAGCAGCTCTAATAGATCATACATTATGATGTTTCATAAAATTTGAATTGAAGCCTCAATAGGCAAACATGTTTCTGCCTGTCCTTCAACACGAGCATCCTGCTGTAAGCCTAGCCACTGTAGCATCCGGTTCAGCAGTTAGCCAGGCCCAAAATCTGCCATGATTTCTGCATATATTGTCTGAACAGGAACTTTGTGGAATCAGTTGTGTCACAATCAGGGTCAAACAACTATATCAATGCACTATTCAACTGTTTTGTTTTTTTCTAAAATGTGCTATACAACAAGAATGGAAAAAGTTCTTTTTATTTCCTGTTTTGTCTTCTAAGTTGGACTGAACAGCGCAACGAAAATAGAAGAATAAGCAGCAGAATCGAAAATGTGTCACTGCATGCCCCAAGGGGTCCTGAGCAAACTTGTGCTGGGAGTCTCTCCCCCCCAAGGATTCGATAAAGAAGAAAATGCGTAATATGTTTCAGAATAATCCAAGAGAAATACCATACAATAAAATGGAGTCTGTTTTGTCTGCGCCTTTAAGATACATTATTTAACATATTTGTTTTTTTTATCATATGGGATTACTGATAATGTCAAAGGAAAACCTTAAAATACCATTGTTATTTTGCTCTAAAACTGAATTCAAATTATGCTGCAGAACTGGAACTCCTCTTCTCCTCAACATTCACCCACACATGTTTCTGCATTATTCCCATATTTTGACACTATTTAAACCCATTCTTGTAAATCATCAATTGTCATGGCAATACTGCACTCTGGTCTTCCAGCACTGGAGGGATAGTAATATAGGATTTGACAATCCGCCATCTAGATCTTAGTGCCTTTAATATCCTGTTTCACTATAACACCATTATTTAACTGTCCTGCCCAGGTTTTCGTCTTTCTGAAAACGTGCATCAGTATGACCCAAATGTACTGTTCGTTTAGTTCGAAATATAAAAGTAGCAGAGTTTTATATTTTTAGATTCACACGATCAATAAAATACACATCTGCAAGACCATTTTGTGTATATAGTTCTGACAAGATATGGGACAGAAAGGTGTGTTTGGTTGCAGTGAATAACAACATCTGATGCAGCAAGAGGTATTACCCGTGAGGCATTAGGAATATAAAATCACACAAGCAGTTTTGGTCGGCAGCTGTCCAAGAGCTCCCACTGCTGTTACTTTTTTATTTTGCCAAAAGCAAAAGACTCTACAACACGAACATGTTTAGAGGGAAAACAGAAATTTAACTAGTGTGCCGATTTACAAATCTGCCATGCAATAGTTGTTTTTTTTTGTTTGTTTTACTTTATGCATTTATTCGTGCATTCCTTTGTCCTTAAGGATAATGCCACTTTGATGCCATTCTTTCATGGCCTTTGCAACATTTGCAATGTCATTTTGACATGGGTGGGCGGACCCTAGGGCAGTGTGCTGGCTCGAAGCATCTTGGCTAACCAGTTGGCTCTGTGTATGTGTGAGTGAGTGAGTGTGTGTGTGTGTCTAATTCGGCTATGCAGCCTCGAAGGCAGATAGAGGCAGAGAGAGAGAAACACCTTACTCTCTCATGGTTTGGCTTTACCTCTATAGTGTAGTTATTATCAGGCCATGGCAAAAGGGGTGAGGAAGGGGCCTCTGTAATAGTTTTTATAGGTTCACCACTGCCCTGTCTCTGCACCTGGCATTTATCATCCCCCGGAGGTGTAGCAAATGATTTTAAATTAATAAGCAGGTACAGGATGGGGTGACTGTGATGGGATAGGATGCCCTGAGCAGAGAGAGATGAATAACTATCTGCACAGTATACAGTAGAGCCTTCCATTCCGGTTGACTCCATACTTAAGTGTCCATATGGCTAAATCTTTTTCGCAGTGTAGCCGCAGCCATAGTCTTAGAGGGCCATTGGCACAGAGTTACTAGAATCCACAGAAAAACAAGTAGTACAATCTTTTGGTAAGGCTGGATCTAAAAACACATTTCTAAAACTCAGTCCCTGTTGTTATCTTGGTCCATTAGTTCACATACAAGTAAGACACTTCTAAAAACACAAAGACATGATCAACATTTCAGATGTCTGTTCCACACAGCTTCTGCCTGGCCCCCTGGGTCTCTCTTCTTTTTTCAAGTTGTGCCTTGGCTGGCAGCAACAGTGGCTGTGCTCTTGTCTTCACTTACATTCAGATTTTAACATTAATAGGTGCAGTAAAGCTCTGACATGCACCTTCTACACACCCATGGATAGTTTTTTTTTTTTGTCCTTTTGTTTAGAGGCCTGTTCTTCATGACAGAGGTCACTGGAAACTCTTACTGTCAAGTTATCAGTGACATTTAATCAAAACTCTTTGAGTCACATTTTAGCGCAGAACTCTTTGCTAACATGAATTTAGGTATTTTAACCCAAAGAATTATCTTTTTTTTAGACCCATGCAAGTAGTTTGGGTCTCTCAATTAAACCAGGCACTGTGCAAAAGTTAAAACAACTGAGTGAAAATAGAAGAAGGCAAACATGGATCCTGGATTAATGACTTCATTTTGCTAGGGAACTAGATATGTCTAAAAAAAAAAAACAAGAGCGTATCTTTGATCATTTGATCATTTAAATAAAAATGGTATGTGAGCTGATCAAATTACTACCCAGCACCTCCAGTGATCTGTTCTTCTTTTTTACAGTGTGGAAGCAGCTTGTGAAGTGAACATGCAGTACTGCTGCGTTAGTGTTGTTTTATTAGTCAATGATAATAGGCCAAAAGGTAGGCGTACTCAGCGGGTAGCTATCTTTCATTATCGCCTTTTAGCAATGTTTGGCTTTTGACAACATAACTGATTTTTATCTTCTGATGGCTGTTGCCCACTGCTGTGAACAGGCCATTGTGGTTCCAGGTATTTAGATGTTTAAAGTCAGAGGAGAAGCATGGTGGGAGTTAGAAGTAAATAGCATGTGTGAATGAATTTTTATGCAGTGCCCCCAGCCCGCTCAGATTTCAGTTGGAAAGATGCCTTTGTACCAGAAGTATTACAGTTTTTGCATTTTACAATCCCACCCACACAAATGGGGTTGCACACGTATAAAGGTACATGAACTCGGAAAAAATAAAAATTGGGTATACATGAACACATTTTTCCTTGATGATTCTAAAGAGTATGTTTAAATACAATCCCATGAGGCACAGAGAGAGGAGACAGAGAAAGAGCGAGAACGAGTGCTCATAAAACAAGTAATATGAAATACACGATCTACAGTTTTTTTTTAAATGTTTTTAAAATACAAGCTTTTTTTGCAGATTTGTCCAAACAGAGTGACTTCAATTCTTTACTTAAAATTTGCCAGGAGACAAGAACAGTGTCATTAGATTGTTCATTATGCTTTTCAGCTACAGAGGAATATAAGCCAGAGAAGTTAATTCCCTCAAAATTAATTACTTTTCCAAACTTTGTTGGACTCTCAGTCATTTACATATTTTTAATCCATGTCAGAAAAAGTAAATGTCTAGTACATTACATGTCAGAAGAAGTAAATGTCTAGTTCATTACATTGCAAGCGGTGCTTTACTAGTAGAGGAACGACTTCTACGTTTGTTTTTCCAGGTTTCTTAACTGCAACAAGGCAAAAAATGCCACAAGGACATCAACCGTATGTATGCAAGGCTGCACTTAACACTGTTAAGCAGGTATAAAGGCTTACCATTTTCATTAGCATACATTAGTATGTAAGCTAGCTAAGATTAGCAAATTAGTCATTATAATATAGATGTTGAAATAGTCCACAAAATAGAAAAATCTTTTAGGACACATAACAATCTGAACCAGCTTTCACTGCCAGAAATGCAGTTGTCAGTGAGATTATTTTTCTTCTTTAAGACCACAATACACCAAACCAGTGATGACACTGCAGTCCAGACTGGGTTATCAAAGTCAAAAAATCTAATATCATAGCCTGGTCTGGACTACAGCAGCAGACTGACAAAATAACATTGCCCTTGTGTGACCCAACAGCATGGCAGAAAACGTCATGGTGATCAGCAGGGTGAAATACAGTGGAGTTTATGGTGTATTGATCTAAGTGATTGATATTCAACCAGATATTTCACTAAATTGACTAAACTTTCTATATGTACAGATAGCATGTTCCACTGTTGCAAAATGATAGAAATCTATACTGGTAGTTAGACCACATGCATTAAAAAAGCTTAATTTTATAGTGTCGCACTGGTAAATCCAATTCTTCCTCAAAGAAACAGACAAAGAAAATAAATTCCTTTTTCTCATGGATTCAAGGATTCAAGGAAGCTTTATTGTCATTGGCATCACATGTTTACATGAGGTGGAACGAAATTACGTGAAACAGGATTAAAAACAGGATTAAAAAAGTAAGTAAATTAAAAAAAAACAGAATAACAAGTAAGAAAATAATACAAATAAATAGAGTGCAACAACCTGAGTACCAGTATAGAGTACGGATATATAGGTATAAATACTTTAGCAACAAAAGCGCATGATGACAAGCACTGATAAAGTGACGGTGTCAGTAAGTGTCGGTAGTGATTAAGGTGCTACAGTAAGTTTTTATTTAAGGATGGCTTATTTATATTTGGCATAAAATCTTTGCTCTGAAATAAAAGGTTTCATGATGTCCTCTCATTTCATGCAAGTGCGTGCAGTTATTGTCTCATGAGATTGTAAAAAATTGTAAAAATAAATGAAACATTAGTGATTTTCCATGCATACGTTTTTTTAATTGTGACAGAAACAAGAATGCTGTAGGCTGGTCATGTATTAATGTGCACCTCCAAACACAGAAGATACATAATCAACTGTGTACTGCACTAAAGGGCTGACATTTTTTGATCAGAAATTAGGCTGTTACCTTACAAAGTGTTTACATTGCAAGTAAAACAAATTATGAAGTATAGTCATTAAAGAATAAGAGGTTTTTATGAAGTTCTGACTGCCTGGGCTTTTAGTTATGTGTCTTTTCTTGTTTTGAATGAACCATCCTTCATGTTTTGTAGCTCAGTAATAACTTGTTAAAGCTCTTTCTTTCTGCGTCCCTCTTGTAGCTTGTAACCTTGTTTTTGATGTTTGATAGCTGAAGCAAATTGGGGTTCTTTGGCTTTGTTTGCCTTCCACCCTTAGTAAGAATAAGTATAGCATGAATATTATGTTCTAGAGCTATTGTACAATTGAAAGAGTAACTGAAACACAGACTAACTCTCTGAGTTGGACGAATGATTTGGGTATATTCGCCCTGGCAGTTGTGTCCAGGCTTATTGCCACTGTTTTCACTGGCAACAAACCTGTGAAACTACCATGAAGTGTCCTCCTGTCTCAGAAAGCAACACATAGCCACTGTGCTGAAGCAAATTATTATTTTTTTAGTGTGTAGAGGAAGGAGTTAGAGCAGCAACCTAGAACTGTCTTTTTTGCCTATGCTGCTGAAAACATTATAGCAACATGATTCATTTTTTTCTCTTTGTTTTTCTATGCTTCATAACTCTATTATTATATCGCACCAATATAAGAATATGTGCAAGACACAAGCTGAAGGTATGCATACTGAGCTGGTGTGTTGGATGCATACATTGTATACTTTCCTCCTTGTCCAGTAGAAATTACATCGCTTGTAGCTCAGTATGATAAGAAGTGCCACATGAGTGATGCTGTGAAAAAATCAGAGGAAGTCAGAGAAGGAAAGAAAGGAGGAGTAGCGTGAAAAGGGAGCATGGTGATGAGGAAAAAGAAGAAGGTACAAAAAATGACGGGAAACACTAGAGAGATCAGTTTGACATCCAAACACAAACACTCAAATAACTCCAAAGGTTATTCAAAGGTAGTTATCACACATAAGCCCAGTACATCAGAAGGAAACTTTCTCGGGTTTGCAAAGCATTTCTGCAGAATAAAACAGGTCACATTGGACAGAAATCCATCTCCAGGGATTGTCACATCCCTCTGTTTGTTATGTAGTCTTTCAGTGAGCCACAGCGCACCAGATTAAGGGGACCTCGCTGGTACATCTCATCCCGTGCACCAGTGACATGAGGCAAGCACACACACCTGCATAGTAGACAGATATTATGCAGCATAACGCTCACTTGCACATCTGTTGAGGAAGAGACTGGATGATTTATTTATTAGCACCCAATTAAAACTTCAGGAACAAGAACACTTCAATGGGAATATAAATATCAAATAGAGCAAGCTCTACACGACTATTTAGTCATGCAATCTGGCTTTTTCACCACGGCATGCTAGAGAAAGAAAGAGAAGCGGAAGATCAGGAAATGGAAATGGAAACACTCAGATCTTTTGCACCGCAAAAGAATCCTTTATTTCACTCTTGTCATTTTCACCACCTCGTCTACTCTTTCTTATGATTTCTTTTTCATGTTCCTTTTTCTTTTGTTCTTAAAGGAAACAGGGTTGGTATTTCGTTTTGACAGAAGCTCTGACCACAGTATGGGCCAATCGATTGGCCTCATGGTTTAGTGCAGGAATAAATGTTGTGGGCATAGCCAAAGGCTGGAGAGGACTGATTGTGTGGCATTCGTTAAGCTCACCAGGAGTCAAGAGCAGTATTGTCTGGGTGAATATGGATTTCAGCATAGCTGAAAATGGAATAACTGCTTCCATTGCAATCAGATGTGCGCATGAAGTCGCTGTAGCTGCAGGTAACATGCAAACATATTGTACACAGACATATATCTTATCTGTCACTGATGCTCTTTCTAGATATAATACTTCATCATACAGCAAAGGAGGTATTTTTTGATGTTCAGGACACGTGCCCTACTTCCTCTTGAATTAATCTGTCAAGACTAAGATACTTTTAAGGATAAGTGTCTTTTCTCACACAAGATCTGGGATTCATTTGAAAGTCATTACTTAATTAAAAAAGATTGGTATCAGGAGGTTAAAGAAGGGGGAAAATCCTCACAAGAGAATAGCTAATTTCCACAGAGATATAGACATCAATTATACTTGTAAAAATACACTCAGGGGAAAAAAAGTACAACTAAAATGTGCTATAGAGCTCTCTTTCAGTATGTATAGAAGGTAATACAACAAACCTTTTAAACAATAAAGTGAATGGCATCAGTAATGAAGAAATTCAGGGTGTTTTTTTATTGAAATGGTCAGATCACTTGTTCTACAGTGATTTGTAATGCACAACCACAACCCTCTTTTCCATATAAATGTCAGCATATAAATGAAGGACAGAGTTTCAGAGTGGCATAACAAGGATCTTGCTGTCATACCTGTATGTTGGTACCTCAGTAAAGGTATATGTCATTTACACTTGCAAAGATGGAAGAAAAGCTGCTCCAGATGGGGATATGTTGTATATTTTGTGCTCTTTTATATTGTATGCACATTTACTGAACCTTCTTCTTTGTATTAAGGCTTAATTGGTACTGACTTTACTGACTTTTTAAAGAGACCTCTCTTCTCTTTGCATATACTTGGTTTGCTGTACCCTTTGTTCTAGTCTTTTTAAATGATTGAGAGAGACCGAGGGAGACTGAAAATGAAGGAGGGTGGTGGGGGGTGTCTTGTTAAAGACAAGTTAAATCACTCAGAAAACAGCAGCACATCTGTAAAATTAATAGAAAAGCTTTTCATAACAGGGTGCTGTCTGACATGCTGGCAGTCTGCCACCTATCATCGGAGTGTCCTTATTACCTCTGACATATTAGATGTGATGTGTTCTGTGGCTCTGGTAATAAACTAGAACCACCCCCACTCTACTGACAGGTCCACATCATCAATATGTCCCATTTGATCCCGTCTTAGCCTCTTTCTCCTGCTGCCATTCATTTAGAAAGGACAGATGGTCAGATAGGTGAGGATTAGATGTAAGGAGAAGATGCTAATATTTGTTGATGATATGCACATATATTTTGACTCACTTTATGAGTGTGGGTTTTAAATATCTGTGAGCCATTTGAATGTACTATATGTGCCAACATGTGTATCTGTCTCACTTCTCCTTTCATCAGTCTTCAGCTGAACACTTCCCATCAACGAGCTGTCTATTTGACAGAGACCTTCTTTTGCCGCAACGTCAGAAGCAAGACAAGGCCTGAGCAGGGCAGTGGGACCTGGTAAAGATTTGTCAGACTGGTCGAAAAGGAAAACCTGCACACAGGCCAAGCTTAGGATGATTTATAGGGCTTATTTCTGAGAATGGTAAAGTGAAATTAATCATGTTCCCACCTGACATCGCTGCTCAGCAGTGATAAATGACAAGCTGCCAGGGATAGACAGTGAGCCATCCATGTAGCGCCTGCCGATGTGCTCTTTCCTCAGATAGCCTGACCTGGGGTGCTGCCTTGCCAGATGCCCCCCATGGATGGCCGGTACCAGGCGCACCGGGGCCAACCCTGTCCCCTCCCACTCTAACCCCCCCCCCCCCCCCCCCCCCAGCTGAGTACCCATGCAGGGGCCTAATGACTTGGGGACAGGCTGCCAAACAGATGGAAAGTGGAACAGGGCTTACCTCATCAGGTATCAGTGTTGTCTGATGCCAGGTCCTGTTAAAAGGCCACAAAGCAAGTGTTGAATTCACTTCATTTCGGTTTTATTTATATAGCACCAAATCAAAGCACTCACTTCAAGGATCTTTATACTGTAAGATAAAGATTCTACAATAATACAGCATTACAATATACCACAATACAAAACAATACACATCCTGAGTGTGGGAAACTAAATCTGTACTGGAGATAGAAGCTGTATTTTCTAAATATACTCCTTTTTTCACAAGTGGGGAAGTAGAAAAATGTGTATATGTACATACTGACTGTACACCTGTCACCTCTTTTGACTGAAATGAAGTGTGAATGGATCTTTCTTCACAGCAAACATTTCAACAGGCAAAGAAATGAAAATGACAGGTGTATTTAGTGACAAATACGTTATGGCTGCTGTCCACTTAGAGGGTGTCCAAGTATTGTGTCTTATGGGACTATCTAAAAGCATTTGTGCCATTGCTGCTGTCGTTAATTAAAATCGTGATTTGGTCCCAAAAAAAAGTTACATCTGTGACGTAGTCAGATTTGACCTAGAAGTTATTCTACAACATTATGGAATATGTATGTTAGAAATACATAGTGATAAAAATCATACACTAATATATGAATGTTGAATATTATGAATAGAACTGTGATAATAACAGAGACACATACAGTGCAATCTTTCAGTTACACAGGCTTGTGTTTAACTTCTAACATCTTAGTGCATACCTTACACACCTGCTGTGTCACAATGAGAAAAAAGTTAAATAGTAATAAACTCATGTAGTATATGAATGTTTCATAATATTAATAAAACTATTTAAGCCAACAAAGTGCACTGAATCACATTTCAATGTATAGTGCATACATGCAAATATTTTCAGCTCACACAGACACACACACACACTCGCCCCTTGTCTCTCGGTTGTACAGCAGATATTGTGCTTGATTTCTTACATCTCACTGCACACCTGTCACATTCAACACCCACACAAGCATAAACACAGACACACATTTTACTGGGGATGACACTTGATGCGCGGCTGTTAAAACAAAGTGTTTTCTTTATTTTCTCCAATATTAGATGTAATGCTTTTTAAAGAAGACTTTATTGTAATCACATTATATTTTTCAGTAACACATGCTACCTTTTATTGTACTTAATTCAGTAATCACATTACAGTTACAATTATGTCATCACTTGTGTCACAGAGGTTTTTCACTTATCTGCAGAATGGACAAATCACGCCTCATTCTTAAGGCACATTTGCTCTACAATCAGCTCATTTTGATTCAGGGAAGAGGAAAATAGCAGAGCAGTCCACAGTTTCTGAGGAGTAAAGGTATGGACATTACTTTTATTTTTATTGGACCAAAGAACAATATTCCAATGGCCAAGAGCAAACTGAGCCTAAGATGAAAACAAATTCCCAGTTCTGCTAACGCAACTTTGTCACTTTGCAGAAATCTGCTGACCGGGTGTGCAAAGTCAGTGAAGAGTGACGTTATTCCTGAGGGTATGCCAACCCTAGCCCAGCAACCTAAAGTTTAACAGGAAGCAAAGGTAGTGACAAGCAGTCAGATGTCCAGCATCCCACATTTCGCTGCTCTGTTCTTCATAAGTAATACATTCTATAAACTGCGCATATTTTAAACCATAAAAGCTTTGCAAAAGCTAAAAGCTGTCTAAGGACCTTGAAATAATAATCCAAGTCTGTAGCTGACAAACAACTAAAATATGATAGTGTGTGTGTATATATATATATATATATATTCCCCACTCACCCCCCTGTGGGCGGTAAATCAAGCTCAAGCTCGGGTCCTCTACCAGAGGCCTGGGAGCTTGAGGGTCCTGCGCAGTATCTTAGCTGTTCCCAGGACTGCGCTCTTCTGGACAGAGATCTCCGATGTTGTTCCCGGGATCTGCTGGAGCCACTCGCCTAGCTTGGGAGTCACCGCACCTAGTGCTCCGATTACCACGGGGACCACCGTTACCTTCACCCTCCACATCCTCTCGAGCTCTTCTCTGAGCCCTTGGTTTTTCTCCAGCTTCTCGTGTTCCTTCTTCCTGATGTTGCTGTCATTCTGAACCGCTACATCGATCACTACGGCCATCTTCTCATGTTTGTCTAGCACCACTATGTCCGGTTGGTTAGTCACCACCATTTTGTCCGTCTGTATCTGGAAGTCCCACAGGATCTTAGCTCGGTCATTCTCCACCACCCTTGGGGGCGTCTCCCATTTTGACCCCGGGACTTCCAGGTTATACTCGGCACAGATGTTCCTGTACACTATGCCGGCCACTTGGTTATGGCGTTCCATGTATGCCTTGCCTGCTAGCATCTTGCACCCTGCTGTTATGTGCTGGATTGTCTCTGGAGCATCTTTACACAGCCTGCACCTGGGGTCTTGCCTGGTGTGATAGACCCCAGCCTCTATGGATCTTGTGCACACAACTACAAAAGTGACAGAAGATAAAAATCTTTACTTTGATTTTTGAGACTGGGTTACATAATAGGAGATGCTCAGGACAAAGGAGCACTTTGTATAATGGGACGTGATGTCTGATTTCTTTGCCAAACGCAGCCCTTTGTGTACTTGTACTTTGCCTTGACCTTCATCACTTTTTTATTTTTTACTATTGAAATCCTGATGAGGACCATTTCTCCAAATACTTTCCTTTTTTCATATTATTTTCAGACAAAAGATTTACTTACACAATGTGTCCTTCAATAAAACATTAAAATATGTGAATACAGCGATGGCCCTTCTAAACAACCTGGCAGATTATTTAATTTTAAGATGTTTTATCTGGACCCTGTACTCTGAGTTATATGATGTCGCTCACTATTAGGGGCAACATTCATCCACCTGCTCACCTCACGTTTCTGTTTGGTATACAACATTTATCTGAGCATTCAGAGCATGGCAAACAATTCCTCCCTCATTAATGTCAGCAGTGACATTGCAACATTGGTTGTACTATTATTTCCCATAAGTCAGGTTAAGCTATTTATTGCCCTAAACAATAATGTAGACATTAGGGGCCTTTGATTGAATGTCCATGTTTCCCTGTTGCTCTGTTTAGACGTGCATGCGCACATGAAAAATGACTCCCCTGAAAACCCCAAAGCAGTCACCTATGGCATGATTTCACTCTCTCCCATGAAAATAAATATTCTTTACCCTTGACAGCAACATAATTAATAGTGATGTTTAGCAGGTCCATTTCAACGGACCCACTTAATCTAATTTTGTTTCCACTCCACGATTTGTAAATTACGGCAAAACGACGCGCCATTTACCACTGTCTCTGTCTGCGACAATGGCAATTTTTCTTCCTGTGTAATTCTCTCTTTTTGTGGCTCTCTTAGCAGAGGATTTTAAAAAAAGAAACACTCATCTCTTCTTTTCTCCTCTTCCCCCCTGCCATTCTTTCTCCTCCTTTCTCCACTTTTCCTTCAGCTGCTTTCCAACTCCCTTACTCCCCTCACTGCTTTTCTGTCCAATTTAGCGGCATTCTAAGCCGCTGAGACCCTCCAACACATTAGCTGTTTTACAGCTTCCCCAGAACACATTATGAGCACTGATCTAAAATGTCAGCACTACAAATGCCTTGTCCACATTCCATTATTTGCCACTAAATGTTAAGCGTTTATATTCACACAGTGTTACATTGACATTTTAGAACAAGAAGTGAGAGTGTTGCCTGGTGATTTTGCGCCACCATTACACATCATTTGTGAACATGCTAACAAATGACAATCATCCAGGTGTCCAAAGACCTGTTTCCTTTTGTTCACTGTCCAGAGAATTGTCAGAGGAAAAAAAAAAAACTTGATATGATGGAGTTATCTATTCATAAAAAATCTCTCTTGAAGTACTGACGGGGAAAAGGTTACGCCAGCCTCCGAAAACTGGAGACATTTAGCTCCAAATGTCACAAAAGAATATTCTACTTAATAATAAGTCACGAAACGAAAAACCTGTGAAACATGACTATGGAAATGTTTGAGATTACTCAGCGTGAAGTAGCAAAAAATGTAAATCACTCAAGGTGGTTATTTTCCAACATGTTTGCTTGATATTCTGTGACACGGTAACACTCAAGTTTACTTGACGCTGACATTTTCACACCTGATATGTGCAGAGTGGGTTCTGTTTTTTAAGTCTTGGACATCATAGCATAGTTTAACGTGTAGAATCTAGCCAGAAAAAAAAAGAGGACTTTGAATTAATGAGTCGAGGCAAAATGTTTGAACAAACTTCTTAGCTCCGAAGGAGCGCAGGGGCTCGACCCAACAAGAATTCACAATGTCAGCTAGGTGGACTGTCATTTTAAACTTGCCACAGGACTGATGAAGCCTGACAAATACCACCCGGTAAGAAGAAAAGAAAGAGAAAAAAAGAAAATACAATTAGCAGGCTCATTGGACAGGGCAGAGGTACCCATTTATTTAAACTGCTGCTTGACAGCTACTAGCTGGTATCTCTGAATTTCTGTTTTGTGCTCTTCTGTTCTTTGTGTGTGCCTGAGTCTCTGCGTGTAACATATTTGGATCTCAGCTATTTAGTTGTGCTAGTGCCTCGTGTACTTTAGTTGATAACTGCTTTTATTCTCAGCCAGAAGTGGCCGCACAGTTTGGCAACATTCAATCCCCACATTAGGCTCCGTAATGAACAATTATCTAAGTGAGACATGCATGGGGGGGAAGCAGCTTCTGGGAGGGATAACTAGGGTTGTAGAGAACAGTGATTGATTGAGTATCTTGCGGCCAATTCCTCCGTGACATCCGTGTTATCAAGTGACAGCAAGACGAAAATCAGTTTATTTGAGAAGGCTATTCCCTGAGAGAGTGGGAAAGAGAGAAAATGAGAACAAAAAAAGACAAAAGACTTGAACTGAAGGAGGAGGTTAGACAAAGAGGGGAGAAGAAAGAGAGGCTGAGAGGGAGAGAACACTAAATATGTTTTCAGTACAGCCATGGCAGACAGAGATGATGAACACAGTGTATTGATTGGGTGGAGCAACCTGTAAAACAAGGTCCTTTTGAGCTATGTGGCTATGGTAAATGACTTCACGATGTTCGGCCTTTGTTTTTTTTTTTTGTTTTTGTTTTTTTTCTAAATGACATCAGAAACAGCAGTATGCGACATTACGTGATGGCAGAGCTTCAGTTCATCCTTTGTCATTTTTTTTTTTTTTTTTTTTTTTTTAATAAATAGGACAGGGGGAATGAATGAGAGAAAGAGGGGGAGAGAAAGAAAGAAAACCAAAGGGGAGAAGAGACGGTGAGAAGGGGGGGGAAGAGAGAGAAAAAAAAAAAGAACTCCTGGGTCACCTGTATGGAGAAAAAAAAAACAAACAAACAAAAAAAACAAACAGAGGAGACAGCAAACAACAAAGAGCAACATAATAATAGAGAAAACAAAGCACCATCACAATAAACTAGCTAGTCATAGATATCAATATTTACTAAATAATAAACGATATTGTGCAGCACGCAAGATAGACAGCGCACAGTATCCTCCTCTGCACCCTGGTGACATACCCCCACTCCAAGGCCCTGCATGTGTGGGTGGTTGTGGAGGAGCGGGAAGAGGGAGGCAGCTGGAGATGGGGAGGGAAGGAAGGGAGGGGCAGGTAACCCCTCCCTGGGGCCAGCTCCCCCGCTGACCCCAGTAGGCACTCCCACCCTTCGCGACCCGCCAGGGAAGGGGGGCCCAGGCCCATCAGACCGGGGCCCAGTGCAGTAGCGCCCTCCGGCTCCACAGAGCCCTGGACAGTCCACCCAACCCCACCACAGAGAAAACTGCACCCACCCCACCATCCACACATCTTCCAGACTACATAAGACGGTAAACGCCCAGGCTGAGATCTTCCTCCACCTCTCCTGTATCTCCCCCTCCTGCAGAGAGTTCCTGAAGAGAAGAAAGCTCCTGCAAGATGTGACCATCCCCCCCACCAGTTGAAGAGCCCCCCAGGCGGCTCGACGCACCGGCGGCACCCTGCTCCAGGGCCGGGCCCCCATGCACCCACCCGCCCACAACCCCGGCAACACACCAACCAGGACCCAAGCCCCCGAGGCCCGGCCCGGGCCCCAGCCCAGAGACGGAGCGCCCCCAGAACCTCACGCCCATCCCGGACCCACCCAGGGGCAGCCAGGTTGCCAGGTCAGTAACCCACGTCCGTCAGCACAGACCCTCCCCTAGCCCCGCTGCACGCAGCCGCGAGGAAACAGTCACCTGAGAGCCAACAGAGCCCCCAACCGGACGTGACCGCTACCCCGGGTTGAGCCCCCCAAGGAAGATGCCTCCGGGGAACCCCCCGACGCCCTAAGCCTGTCCCTACCCCCTCACCAATCACAACAGTGAAGGCGGGACCAAACTATGACCCCCCACCCCCACTAGGTGATGGAGCTGATAAAAGGGGCCCAGAGCAATTGATCTAATGTGGTGGCAGAGGCTGTGTCAAGACTAATGTAATCTAATAGATAATTTCTATATTGGTTAGAATTAAGATTATTTTTATTTTTCCAGTTCATGAGGACTGTTTTCTTGGCTATGCATAGGGCAGTGAAGATCATATGGGCTATATTCTTTTCTGAAGTGACATTATCTAAGCTGCCCAGTAGACACACTAAGGGGGAAGTTGGAATGTTACATTTCAGACACTTTGATAAGTCTTCACATATCTCGCGCCAAAACTTTTGCACTGGTGGACAGAACCAAAGAGCGTGGATGTAATTGTCTGGTGTATTGCCTTGACAGTGTGAGCAGTTGTTGGAAGATGTAAAGCCCATCTTGAACATCCGATGACCTGTGTAGTGCACTCTATGAAGTATTTTGTATTGTATTAATTTGTTTTGTTTCCAGTCAGTGTCAGAGCCAGTAGTACTTCCACAGAGCACTACTGTAGACAACTTGGAGAGACAGAGCTCTTTGGATGCTTGTGTGTGCGTGAGGTGTTCGAAGTGGGCATCCACTGTAGTCAAGCATTCGGGAGATGTCTCTGAGGGACTGCGAAGCGGCCAAGCAAAAGTCTGCTGAGGTGCAAACATAAAAGAACGGGGAAATTTGTCAGAGCTGAAGTGAAAAAGAGTGAATTACATCGTTATGCTCAACCCACTTGCCTTCCAGCTTTATGTTCCCACACACATTTCTTGTCAACTTCAACCTATTTTGAGCAATATAAAAAAATTATCTAAAAGATGGCAATAATCATATCTGTCACTGTATTTATAAGTGCTGTTTAGCTGCACATTGTGATAGAAATATAGCACTCGGGAGATATAAAAATAAAGTACACAGTTAGATGCATTTATTGTAAATACTTCACATCAAGGAGAAAGAGAAGCGCAAACTCACTACACCACTTATCATCACCCACACTGTAAAAACAAATCGTGATATAAAAGTATTTTACAGTTTTGTACTGTTCTTCTAGAATATCATTAAATTCACATAAATAGACTGTGATTTTACATTTCAAATGTAAATTAACGTAAAATCACTGTAATTGTAATAATTGTGTTTTTTGAATGTATCTGTCTGTTCATATGCATATTTAGATTGTTAAAATACATTCACAAATGCATCATAATTTCACAAATATTTGTCCGTTATTTGAAAGATTGAACTGTTAAATTCAAATGTAATGCTATGGAAAAATATATAAAATGATTCGTATAAACTTTTTTTACATCAAATAATAATAATTATTATTATTATTGTTATTCAGGGCGATCGTGGCTCAAGAGTTGGCAGTTTGCCTTGTAATCAGAAGATTGCCGGTTCGAGCCCCGGCTCAGACACTCTCGGTCGTTGTGCCCTTGGGCAAGACACTTCACCTACCACCTACTGGTGATGGCCAGAGGGGAATTATAAAGTGGAATTGTAAAGCGCTTTGAGGGTCTCAAAAAGCGCTATATGAATGCAATCCATTATTATTTAAACCAACTGTTAACTGTGTATTTCTGTACATTTAAGTATTATTATTGATATTGCCGCATTCATTGACCTTTTCTATAGGTAATTTCATTGTTTAATCACATTAAATTGTTCCTAATTTAATGTTTAAAAGCACTTGAAAAAGGCAAAATTCCATGTAATATTAGGGCAACAAACTGTATTGTCATTACTGAAAATAACCGTATTTTCATGGGAAAGTTAATATTTTGGCGCCCCAGCTGCCGGAATATTACTGTTTTTTTAGGATATTTTTTTTATGGTGCAGTTTTAAAGGCTGTGCTCTCAGAGAGTATTTAAACAATACGACAACTTCTGTTTAACCGTCTTTCCAGATTTCGTCCATATAACTTTCAGCTCTTATAGCCTTCAGGCCTTTCCATTCATAAATACAAGATAGAAAGAAGCCAATTGTCCAAGTCACCTGCAATGTGACATGATCACAAAAAAAGAGCACTTCTGACCTCTTGACACGCGGCCAAGTAAGAGGTGTCCAAAACTGTCCTTCAGGCACAATGCTGAGCAGATCAATTAATAAAAAAATGTGTTTTGCAGTGGACTGAAGTTTACCTAAAAACTTCATAGCAAATGACTCTGAAGAGTCTGAGAGACAGAAAGACATGTAGCACTGAGGATTAAAGCAAACAGAAAAGTGGTTGACTGGCTTACAGTAGTTGGGAATGGCTGGACCTTAGTAAGGAAAGAAGGGGCGATTTACTGGAAGCTTCAACATCTAGGAATGTAGGCAGATGAATAAATACAGTTTATCCTTATTAAACATATTGACCACAAAGAAATGAGTTAACTGTTACTGGGTGGACTACGAGAGTTTTCAACATCCTCATTCTTAAGCTACTCTTTGTGAGTAAAGTTTGATTTTTGTTTTTTTTTCTTTTTTAATTCAGTCTTTTAAAGCAACAGAAAACCTTAACGAATTACGCTGGGTGATTGTGGTTTACAAACTGTTAGTTAATTTGATTAGAAATCCAATCCTCATGTCATGAATTTTGGTTGGAGGCTAACACTTTTACTTACAATTGGATTTGGTCTCTGGCTTTAAATAAATCACTTCTGTCTCATTTAAGCAGCTTGACTTAATGTTCTACTACTATTCTCTCTCCCAAACATCCATAATGATTGACTCACACAGATTGAAGTTATATTAACAGACTGTTTTGCATGTCCCGTGGTGCTCTTCTTACAGTGGGGCTCTTAATCCAGCCCTTTAGGTGTCTACTTATGTGCTTTTATGGATGATGGAGCCAACACTGAGCCCACGTCTATGGCACCTACAGCCTTTGCATTTTTCCATTTGCACTTCCTTCTTGGGTACAGCAATACACAGTTTTTACACAAAAGCCTTATATAAGGAGAGTGAGAGAGGCTTCTATTATTTATTCAGGTGGAAATGGTTTTTCAAAAGCACCCGACGCCTCCTTGCATTTTGGTCTTCTCAGTTGTTATCTCTTCTGTTTTTCACCATCTCGTCCTCTATTTCTTGGCTAATGTGCATGTTGTGTGGCATGTATGCATGTGTACTGCCACAACAGTGCTCGGAACAAAACATAGAGCTCCTAGCATTTCAATTAGGCTAGGTCCCTCTCCTACCATGCAGTTGTCTCCTTAAATGAATATTTGCACAGTATCGATTAGCATTAAACCCACAGCGGTGTCTTTCATTTGCATGTAGCAGCCAAGGAGGATCATTGGGGGAAAATAATAAATGACATTAGCCATGAAAAAGGAGGAGAGAGGGAAAAAGCTATGGGATGCAAGAAAAGAGATGGAATCTAGGTTGTGTGGGTGGTGGCAAAGATATCAAAAAAATCTTTTCTCTCAACAGGGTTTTCCTTAATAATCCAACCATTATCTTGTGTTTCTCTGCTCACCATTGGGCCTCAGACTACCATGCTTTGCAATCTGGCCCTCATCAGCGCAGACAGCCAGATAGAGAGAAGAAGCAGTGAGGCTGGCAGTAGTGTAAGGGGTTGCAATGAATGGTTGGCCGGGCACCTCACTGTAGGATACCAGAGAGATAATAATGTGTGGAGGCAAGCAGGAGCCGTGTATGTCTTGCAAAAGAATAATTGCTACCCTTTCAAGAGCCATTTCTTAATTGGCCTGGCTGTTGTTGAGGGGAACTTGGAGAGGAGACAAGTGAGAGAAAGACTGAGAGTAAGACAAAGAGAAAGAGTCAGAAGAGGACAGGGAGAGAGGAGAGCAGAGGAGAGGAAAAGTCTCCTACTCACAACTCATTGTGTGCCTGCATGTGTGTATGTCTATATGTCAGGGGGGCTGGTGTAGGTGTTGCTGAGACTTCTCTGCACCTCTGTTGCCCTGGGAGCAGTAGTCATGGAGCCGATCTTCAAGAAGATATTTCACACACGCACACACTGGCACTGTAGCACACATCGACTAAATGGATGCAGGCTGACAGCAACAGAAATGTAAAAAAAAAAAAAAAAAGCTGACCAAAACAACTAAATACACATGGCACGCAGTGTACTGTACTATAAATTTTTGACAGAGCTTGCAGTTTAAAAGAGACATTTATTTATTTACAGTACTGTGCAAACGTCTCGAGTCACCCCCTAGTTTCCGTCCAAGGAGCCAGACTTTCTTGTAATTTTTTAAAGTGTTCTTGAACAATAGTTCTCAAGGATTTCGGAAGGACATTCAAATGTTTTCTTTGCACATTGGCTGTGTTTTCATTCATTTTCAGTCCAGGCCTTGCACCTGAGCATTTTCAGAGGAATGTTTTGTTTGTTAAGACACTTAACACTGACATGTGAATCATTCAAGCATTAAAAAAGCACATCCTAGGGACGAAACAGTGTTGTGTCTACACATAACAGACAATTTACAGTAACAAAGACAACATTTTAAATTGTACCTGTAGGCACATATTATTTTGTATATATCCCTGTTGATTGTATACATTTATTCCTGCTGTCTACTATTTAAATTTTATTCCATCACAGTTGGTGTGGAGTGCCCAAAAATTTAGTTGTACATGCGCAATGACAATAAAGAGCTGTTCTATATTGGCAGCCTTTTGCAAAAACACATCATTTGTTCCTTTTTCTTTAGTTTAATTTATGAACCATGCTGAAAACAAGACAGTTCGACAGGCATAAAACAATATTTTTGGACCAAAAGGGTGATTTGCAGGAATGTATTATTTGAAAACTTGGCATGCTGTGCAATGTGTCCTAAAAACTGGACGAACCTGGACACGTGGAAGCTAAACAACTATAGCACATGAATAGTATCTGAAAGTCATGTCCTTAAGAAATAGGAGAAAATCTAGCAAAGACAAACGAACCTAAGAAATGCATCTGGCCATCGAGCTGATCTACTGTTCTCTGAAGCCTCGTAAGAAATTGTCTCAGTGGAAGGATGCATGTCAGGAAACAATTTATAGGAAGGGAAACAAGGAGAAAAAGGTTTATGGGCACTAAATTAGACAAGAGCTGGACTCTAAATCTTATGGTTTCATGGCGTGATGAATCCATTTAAAAATTTCCGGCTCCACTCATTCATTGTTAGTATGAACAGAAGAAGTCAGGAGTGAACAGTAAGTGTCTACAGTTATCGGCTCTGTCATGGTTTTGGTCTGTATTTCAGCCAATGGTCAAACCTGATGGAATTATGAAAACAGAGAAATACAGTGAAATTTTGATCCTCCTACCAATACCACTTGGAAAGTGCCTGATTGGTAACTTTTTCTCTATGACAATGATCCCAAACACACTACTAGTGCAGTAAAAGCATACCTGGATAGAAAAACACACAATGGAGGATGTGGTTATAGATCTATGATCTCAACATATTTCATGCAATGTGGGATCTTTTTGACGGAGAACAGGACAAAAGGCAGCCAAGAATATTGACTGTCCTTCATGGAGCCTGAGTAACTATTTCTCAAGACAATATTAATATAATATTCATATTACAAGAAGCCTGCCAAGGAGAGTTCAGGCTGTGTTGAAGAATAACACTGATTATGTCAAATTTTGACTTTCGGGCTTGTTAAAATTGTACAAACTCTGTTTTGTTTGTTTCAATAAATGCACTGCACTTTCCCATTTTCTATATAATAACAAGCAGAGATGGGCAGTAACGCGTAATCTGATTACTTTTTTCAAGTAACAAGTAATGTAAGGGATTACTATTGGAAAAAGTAATTAGATTACTGTTACTTTCCCATAAGAATGCTGTGTTACTGCGTTGCTAAACCGTGATTTTGTTTGTGTGAGTGTCTCGTGACAATGACAAGCGTGTGCGACGTCCGTGGCAGCAACAGACGTGTGTAGATCAACAGTGGACAATATGGAGTGCGGGTGTTACAGGCGTGGCCCTTTAAGGATGAGCCTGATGGGAAATGTGTGCGGGGCGGAGAGCAAAAAAGAAGGAAAAAGGAAGAGTAACGGTTAACTACAGAAGAGACGAAGAGAAAGTAAATAAAAGGAATGTAATAACTCCCTCGACAGCCAGAGTTGTATCGGCGATGCCCGCTGTGAGTAAACTGTTTCAGCCCACTGTACGCGGTGTTCGTACCTTGGAGGAGAAATAAAGGTTCGGTAAAGCAGTTTCCTACGTCTCCCTCGATCTTCTTGCTAGCGGAGTTGACCTGTATAGTAAGCTGTTGCCGGCTGCGAGTCAGTTACGGAACCTTCAAGTAACTGCCAGAGGTTTCCTTACTACGGTTCGGGGCCGCGGATCTGGCGCGGTAACAGCGGGTGAGAGTACGACCATGCAGCATTTAAAGCGTAGAAGTACTGACATTACTTTGAGTTTGATTCCATAAAAAGTGACAAAAACATTAGCGCCCACTGTACACTGTGTGAGAAAAACATTAGCGTCCACTGCGTGCGGGAAGAAAAGTTCTTTCTACAGCGAAAAATCTAACTTCAAATCTGAGCAAGCACCTAGCAAGCCACCACTTGAAAGTGAAATTCACAGAGAAACCCCCGGATCCTCCCACTGACATGACCACTGCGGCACCGGGCAAACCTCTGCCTGCTCCACTCCTCGTAAACAGGTGAAAATTAATTTAAGAGCAACAGGACTAACTGCTGCTGAAACTTTCATTTTATTTACGGTATCTTTTTGCTGTTTTTTACTTTCATCTACTTGAAAGAACGAATGAAAACACAAAACATTATTTTTTAAATGTCAAAGACAGTTGCATATAATTTAATTTTTGCTTAATGCAATGTGCATGAAATTAAAAGATAAAAAAAAACAAAAAACATTTTTTTAAAAGCAGCTTTCCATTTGATTCAATTTTATCTGATGGATTATGCAAAAAAAAAAATAGAATTGGGCTGAAAGGTCTACTGCTTTATTACGTATTCAGGTCGTGTATCATGTTTTTAAAAATAACTTTTTTCTTTTTTTTTCGCCTGTCCTGTTTGGTTCTTTTGCCATCAGAATTATTGTCTAAAGGCAAAGAAAGATGCCCAACGGATTTACTTTACCAAATGGACCATCCCGGCCTTGCCGTATTTGGTCTATTTGATTCACCTTTGCTTTTATTGTTTATTTTATTTTATTATTTAAAAAGTAACTAACTAATTACTTTTTAAAATAAGTAATCAGTAATGTAACAGATTACTTTTTGGAGAAGTAACCAGTAATTAGTAACTAATTACTTTTTTCAAGTAATTTAACCAACACTGATAACAAGTGATTCTGTACTGTACAGCTTTTTGGGGGCAAATGTTTTGCTTTTTTTAAGTAACGCTTCTTTAAACAAGTGATGAGTCTCTTAAAGGCCAGAAAACAGAATAAACGGAATATTATTTGGGTTTTGAGGGAAACACGTGGTTATTGGAAAAGATTATTTATAGATTATTTGGAGGTCAATTCAGTCCTCAAGGCAGCTGCATGTCAAAGCCTACCATAAGTGATGAACAAAGTTTGAAGCAGAAGTACTGTAAAATGCGTATGCCTCATAGCACTAACAGACCATGAAATATTTGCAGAAATGTAATAAGGTTAACAATCAATACTATTGATGTAACAATTACTTAGGAAGTGTGGATTTTCTGGCTTTCAACATAACCTTTCTAGTGTGCTTTCCTTTGTATTTTTTCTCCTTTAACTGCAAAAAATGCAGGACAGTACAGTAAGAGATATGTTTAATGTGATGTTATGTCGTCATCAACTGAAAGTGCAGAGAGACATTACGACTTTTTTCATTAGTGCTTAATTAATATGAAGAACTAATGAAAAAAATAACAAAAACACTGCCTTAATAAATAAATCAATTAATTAATATTAAGTGTACCAAAATGACAAGCTAAACGTGGTTAATTAATTTTAATATAACAAATGTGAGCAGATTGACAAGTTTAATTGTGTGTCTTTATATGAGTCCTCTTCTTATTCACTATTTTTTCTGGTTTTATTTTGTTTTAATTTTTTTATGCTTTATGCATCATTATGCAAATTAAGTTTGTTTGTCATTCAAAGTGTGCAGGTCAAAATTATGAATTTGTTCTGATAAACATCATGTCTTGCTCGTACGCCAGATGCCGGGCTTATTTTCAATACAAATAGCTTCCTTTAGATAGGAGATTGCTACAGAACTTGGGTTCTTAGCTAAGAAGTGTGATCTCAGAGGGTGGGATACAGTATAAGTATTTTATGTATTTATCCATAAAAATACAAAATTATACCAAGTGTTGTTATGTTGAAATTGCTCTTTAAATTCCTAGTCTACTCGCTTGATTCCATTCACTATCATACAACCGTGACTTCTTCTTTCTCTAACATGAAAAAGCCTTGTGATATTGGCAACAGACTTACCTGCAAGTGCTCAACTGCCCAACCTATTATCGTGTATTATACCTATAGAGTTAGGGTTAGGGTATTAAGCCACTGCTCCTACATTCTTCCAAACCAAAGGGTCAATCTCAATGTCCATATTTGCTGAACTGAGAACACATTCCATCAGAAAGAGTGTCCACGTGAAAAAAATAAACAGTCCTGAGTGATAGTATTATTTTCTGCTTCAGTTCACAAGTGATCTTCTTAGACAGCAATTTCTGTTCTTTTGGAGTAGGATTAAAGAATGATGACGCTCAATGGTTGATCCCATGATAGTCTTTGAATCAAGGTCAATGTTACTTCATTTATACCTGTAGGTAAATTTGGTTTAGAGAACAATGATAGCATTTGGTATCTCTTCACAAAACACACACCTGTTTAAACCTGACAGACACATATTTGGTAAACTGACATGATGAATCAAATCAGAAACAGTTCTTATTAAGTTTAGTATGGCAGCAGGGACAAAGCTGTTTTTAAAATGCTTTATCCTGCATCTTGGAACTAGAACCTCCATCCTGAGGGAAGAAGCTGAAATTCACTCCGTAGAGGATGGGAACCATTATTAAGAATTGCACCTGTTTAGAGTACAGGGAGGCTAAACAGGGCTGAGACTCACCTATCAGACGACTGGACCATCTCACTAGGGCAGGGCAATATGGCCAAAAATATTTGTCACGATATATATTTGAAAATTTGCGATAACAATATAACTGCCGATATAATAGATGCGAGACAAAATACTCTACAGCTCCACAACTTTATTAGTGCACCCCCCCCCCCCCCCCCCCCCCCATCAATTCATTTTCAGTTAAACAAGCAGCTGTTGTTTTTTATTATTTTTATTATTGCTATACAAAAATGTAACAGTGCAAATGCAATTTCCTTGCTGACAATTTAACCAAAAGGCATTTTCTGTGGAAATGGCATATCCTGAACATAACCATGTATAACATCCACAAAAGTTAAAAAGAGGTGCTTTGCAAAATGAAACTGCAGTGTGCCAAATAAATAAGTCGAATACGTATTTTTCGAACCCTTATAAGACACATTATTAAGCGAAACAAAGCAGTCACATAAATCAAACTTTATTCAACTCATACTTCTTGCTTCCTCCACTTCTGTACCATTCACTAGTTAATGCTGAATTCTCTCGAAGTTGCTCTGTTCCTTTGTTCCACTGCACGACTGATAGCCTTGAGTTTAAAATGCGCTTCATACGCATGTCTCTTAACAGTTGCCAGTTTGGGGTCCTTATACATACACAATATGGTAATATTATGTTGAAGCACAGTATGTATCACTCCGCGAGGCTCCTGCCTATGATAGCCGTAATGCTCCGACAATCCATCAAGCGGTGCAGCTTCGCAGCTTACCAAAGTCGCATTAAAACATCTTTTAACAGATTTTTGAGCGCCGTGTACCACATAAAATGGGTTTGAGGTCAGTAAGCATGACCAGAATTCATAAGGTGCAACGGATTATAAGGTGCACTGTTGATTTTTTGAGAAAATTAAAGGCTTTTAAGAGTACCTTAAAGTCCGAAAAATACGGTAATAACGTATAAAATAATGCTTTGTTGTGTATCTAATGGACGAAAGCTAAACCAGTTCCACATCACTGAAGTTGCACCATTTTTACAAACCAATTCTGGTTCATCTGTTTCATTCAACGAGCTGCTTTTGCCCTTCTTATTCTCCGTCACCGCCATGCTTTTTCCGCCGTGTGCGTATGAAAACAAAGGCACTGCGCATGCGCGTTTTACCCATAATCTATCGCGATATTTCATTTTCTTATCATTGCCTAACATTATACAGGTATACCGTGAACGGTTAATATGACCCAGCCCTACATCTCACTATGACTCAGTGAGTTTTTCTCTGTGACATCCCACTTCATTGTTTTATGTGTACACAGATACAGAAAGGCATAGAGAATTTAAGTTAAAAACTATAAGCTGAGATGTATTCTGGTACAATAACATATTAAACCCTGTAACTGGTTGGGGCATTCCAGAACCTTCATTTTGTTTCTTTGTTTTTTGAACTATTCAAAGGTGGACTTTCTGGTGTGTTTCAGATCATTGTCCTGCTGCATAATCCAAGCGCCCTTGACCTCTGGGCCACGATCGGATGGATGGGCATTCTCCTTCAAGATTTTCAGATAGAGAGAGCAGAATTCATGGTCCTATTAAATACAACCAGTTGTGAAGTAGAAAGAAGCCCCAGATCATCACACTACCACTACATTGGACTGTCGGAATGCATGTTCTCTTTATGAAATCCTGTGGTAGCTTTATGCCGGATGTAATACGATGCAAACCTTCCAAAAAGTTAAACTTGTCTTGTCTGTCCACAGATTATTTTCCCAAAATTCTTGGGGATCATCAAGATGTTTTGGGTTTTGCTTTTTTGACAAACGTGACCCAGTCTCTTTCTTATTGTTGAATCATGAATGCTGACCTTAAGTGAAGCAATCAAAGCCTGCAGTTCTTTAGATGTTGTTCTGGATTATTTGGTGACCTCCTGGATGAGACATGGATGTGCTCTTGGAGTAATGGTAAGGAGGGTACTCCTGGGTTGGTTCACCTGTGTTTTAAGTTTTCTACATTTGCAGATAATGGATCTCACTGTGATTCATCATAAAAAACAGCAAACATTTAGTATTTATTGGGGTTATTGTTGTCTAAAATTAAAATGTGTTTGATGAGTTGTAACATGTAAATGAAAAAAAAGAAAAAAATATAGAACTCTCTGGAAAGGGGCAAATACTCTTTCATAGCACTGAAGCTTAAAGTGTATACATTTTATATATATATATACAACTATCCTTTAAAGGTAACCAAAAACAAGAGCACTTGTGATATGATACAAATAGCAAAAGAAGATTTCTATCAGCCACAGAATCTCACACAGATCTTGGGGTAAAAAGTGGTTTTAAAGCACTGTAAATATATGTGCTACCCATTATCTTTACTGATCTTTCTCTTTGTAAATGATTATGCAAAACTGCCACAAGAGCAATAGAACATACATTTATGCATGCAGTTCATACAGATGTGAATGTTTTATTCCCAGATAGAAATTATAGACATGTTGTGTTTGCCTTTGATTGTCTGAATATTAAATATAAGAAAGACCTTGTCAAGACCCTGCAGAGAGCAACTCTTATTATGCTGCCTTAGACCTGAAAATTGAAATAAAAATTCTTTCATTACAGTTTGCATTGACTTTTCTCCAACACATTTTCTCAGTAAAAGCA
The DNA here is from genome assembly GCF_057381845.1 of Rhamphochromis longiceps. Lineage (NCBI taxonomy): Eukaryota > Metazoa > Chordata > Actinopteri > Cichliformes > Cichlidae > Rhamphochromis > Rhamphochromis longiceps. The sequence continues at coordinate 36,441,647 of NC_140558.1, forward strand.
TCTCTAAGTGCATCATTAACTCCGCAATGAGGTTCAATAATTCAAAACATTACAGTCCAAACTCTTCAATACAACGGTATTTGTAAATGCAGTACATACTGTGTACACAGGTGCAACTTTTCCACCTAAAGATCTTCCTTCAGCAGCATTGAAAAAGGCATTCCTGGTGAGCTGGAATTCAATTCAATTCAATTCTTTATTTATTTGTCACATGTAGTTATAGCTAGTACAACATACAGTGAAATGTTTTTTTCTGGCTAAAAAATACTCCCCCCGACTGTGAGAAACATACTAGAAAAACTTTTACCTAAACTAAGAGAAAAAAAAAAAAACAGGAGTAAGAATCATATATAAAAATGTAAAAGTGTATAATATCCTGTATAATATATATAAAAAAGTGTAACAGGTGTAACAGCCATGTGTTTGTGCTTATAAGTATATCCATAATCGTGCAAAGTATTGCACTGTAATGATTTGAAAAACTATAAAAATATACATATTTACATAAGTACAAATGTATATAATATGATAAGATAAGATAAGGTTCAGGAAAGAAGAAAGTAAAGTGCGAATTATGTACTATGTGTGAGATTGTCCAGCATATTATCCGGTTTGCGTTTTTGGTTGAGGAGTCTCACTGTTTGTGGGTAGAAACTCCTCCTGAACCTTTCTGTTCTTGTTTTCAGGCTACAGAGGCGTTTCCCTGACCTCAGCAGCCTGAAGTTTATGGGCGGGATGGCTGGAGTCCCTAGTGATCCTGATGGCCCGGGATCTGCACCTTTCAGCGTAGATGTCCTGCAGTGATGGATTGATTGATTGATTGATTGATTGATTGAATCTTTATTTTGAACATATTGAAAAAGTATAAAAAAAAAAAAATAGAATTAAAAGAGACAAATGAACAAAGCAAACAAAAGGAAAACGAGCAACCACAACTCCAAATAACGTCCATGTTCAAAAAGGAGCAGGAAGAAGCATAAGCTTATTTAATCCCACCCCTTTTCCACTATCTAGTATCAATAGACTACAGAAATACCTCCTTGTAATTACATTGGATGGAAGTGATTGGATGTCAGCAGCTTACTATTACTATAATACCTCATCAGTCTGACAGCCCAGACAAACAAAAACCTCTATAGATACCAGCAACCGTGAAAATAACAAATGCAATGAAAAAGTTATCATAGAAACAACTCTACTACCTTGGCAAGCAAACCTTCAAAATTAAAACATAAGAAGATTTCAACAACTTGTTTTCATGGATTTATTTTACTAGTAAATAGAAAAATATTAAAGGCCAGATTTACTTGCACTACTGCAAAACCCTTAAATGGTGATACTGTCGGTATTTTTTTAAGAGGAGCAGTGTTCACGTTGCAATGTCTTTGTAGGAAGTTTCCTTTTAGATCACAAAATTTTATGAGGAATGAATCAGTGAATTTAACTTTGAAAAGAAATATGCCTTAATTTGTGCCTGATGTGGCTGTGATAGATGCTAGGTGTGTGTCTAAGAAAAAGCGCTGTCAGAACGTGCAGTGGGTTCATGTCAGTTGCTAAAAGCTTTGACCACGGTGCCAAAATTCTCTTGATTTCAGTGAGTGCTCACACCGAAGGTTTGAGCACCGAAAGTTTGAGCACTCTTCCCAAAGAGTGATACTAGCATTTCATTAAGGACAGATAACTTGGAAGAACTGAACATGATTTATTAAGAGAAAGAATTTAATGTATTTGGTGATTAGACTCCCATGACCAATCATGGCAGAACGGAAACCCAGCGATGATAGGATTATGACAGGCTCCCATGGGTCTAGATGCTGGTGGTGGTGAAGATGAAGACCGAGGTGTGAGTGGAGCTCTGACTGAGGTGTTTGCAAGCTGGATTTAAATTACACAAAGTGGAGGCTGATTGGCTCAAAGAAGGCAGGCGAGAACATGATTGGACTAGATTAACGATGTCAGTACTGAGATTGGCAGCGTGGGAAAATGGTAGTGATCGAAAGAACAGAAAAGCAGCCTAACACCCAGGAAAGCAGGCAGATGAGTGATTACAGATCTTCCTTATTGAACTTACGCATAAGCTTCATTTTGATGAAACAGAGTAGAACTTCAATCGACCTTATTTATTAAGCCGGAATTTGATGACTTAAAGTATTTTTAAAGTATGTACTGGTTTATAGGTGCTACAGATTTTGACATTAAGACTGGCCCTGATCAAATCTGACCCGCATATATTAAAATGGCTTTTAGATCCACATGTGTTGGTTAAATCAACAATAATTGGGTTTTTGGGGACACTTCAAATGTTGTGAATGATGTATACCAATATTGTAGGGTCTTCACACGATAAAGCACCTTGAGGCAACTGTTGCTGTGAAATGGTGCTGTATAAATAAAGCTGAGTTAAACTGGAGCCATGTGTGCCATATTTGTGTGTATTTTTCAAGGTCCACTTTGATCTGTGTCAATGGTGACCATGACACTGTCTCAAGAGCTATCTGTATTCCCTCCACATTTGCCCAGGTTCCCACATACACAGGTATGTGCTGATCTTTGAAACAGATATGATAAAATATCAAAGGAGTGATTATACATGGTGCACCTAAGGAAGAGAGGTCACACAAAGGTCAGTGGTGCCTTGACACAGATGTAAGATCTGCACCTGCAGGCATGAACATTCATCTCAAATTTATTCATCTATCCATTTATTCTTCAATTCATCCATTCATACCCAGGTTGTGGGGGCAGAAGTCTCCCTAGCGACCTCCTCCCTGTCTTATGTTGGGATAATCTCTACATCATGTCCTGGGCCTAATCCCAGTAGGTCGTGCCTCATCAAGGAAGCATCCAGGAGGTATTCTGGTCAGATACATGAACCACCACAATTGACTCCTTTCGATGTGGGGGAGTGATGGCTTTTCTTTAAGCCCCTGTTGAAGAACCGAGCTGTTCATCCTACCTCTAAGGAGGATCCCAGATACCCTGCTCATTTCTACTTGTTGCAGAAACCAGGTTACTGGGGCCTCATCCTGGAGCTGGGTTTGGGAAGAGTGCTCAAGGGAGAGCACCTAGTGGCCAGACCTCACCCCACAGTCTGAAAGCAGTACATGGGTCCTCACACCAGTGGCCTTGATGCTTTGTGTAATGGGCAGCGATCAGTGGTGGAGGTCCTGGTGGTCCAATCTCCAAATGACAAATCTGGCTATAGGGGCATTGTGTGTCAGTGTATTAATTAGAATCCATTTATTTCAAGCTAATCTGAAATATGAAATCTGTCAAAATGCTGCAATTGGTAAGCCTCAGACCAATCTGCAATGTGTTTGATTTCTGTCTAAATCAATACTGATAATACTGACTTTAATAAATGCCCGAAATCTCACATGGCATGTAGAAAAAAAAAAACTAGCAATATAGGCAGTTATGCATGTGGCACAGTAATAAAAACTTTATTACTATGCATATTGCTCAGAATCCAACAACAAATAATTGTTTCTCTTCTTCTGAATTTCCTAAAGGTCAACTGTTAGACACATATTTCAGGTTTATGCAATGGAATACTTTGCAATAAAGCAGCCCTCATCTGGAGGAATCCTGCCTCCCACTGACCTGTCAGATTTATCTGATGAGGAGTTTAAAGAACGGTTCACCCATATAACAAAAAGCATATTGGCTCTTCTGCACTGCCTCTCTCTGATATGAGAGATGTATAAAATTTGCATTGCATTTATGTTGTGTTATATTTATTTGTGGTTTACTCCCTCTGTTATTATTATTATTAGAGCTGCTCTTTTTTTACCCTCTAATTTGCATTTCTCTCGGTAAAATAATGGTCATTACTGAAATTGTTAGTAGAGCACCTGCAGAACTTTCCACCTTCCCATCAACGCATTTTTTATCACAGCGGCTTCATGGTAATTTGGCCCACTTAGTAAATCTGTCTGTAAAAGTAAACTTGAGTGTGTTACATTTAAGCTGGTAAAAAAAAAAGGTTTGCAGCAGGTGCTTGTTCAGTGGGAGCCAAAAGACATAATCACATTACTATAAAAAATATTAAAGCAAAACCATTCAACATGTAACAAGACAAGAGCAAGGCATGAACAGCTAAACCACAGATATTCATCAAAAACTGTTAGTACATCGGTTTGCAAAGTTATTTATCAGTGTAATATGTAATATCATTTCTTTCCAGACTGAAATGCATGTGTGGAAAATCTTTCTTTTTTTAAAGCACATAGTAAATCGATTCAGTGATGAGTCCAAGGGGGAAAGTTGTCAGGAATCCTATAAGTTTACAATTGTACCTTTGATTTTTCTTGTATGAAGGTATTAAATCTGGAAGACAATAGGAAAATATTGAAAGAATGATTGTATTAATATTTGTCTAAGACAATATGGGTGAATCTCACTGAGCCCAGTTTCTGGCAGAGCTTCTTTATTAAATTCGATTCAAATCAATTTTATTCATATAAGTAATGCCTCTTCACATCAACAGTCACTGGAAGGAACTTTATATTATAAGATACAGATCCTACAAAGTCAGATAGAGGGCCCCAGTGATCAAATAATCACCTATGATTAAGCACTTGGTGAACGTGGGGAAGAAGAACTGTCTTTAAGTACAAAGAGACTTGTGGCAGAGCCAGATTCAGATAGTGAAGCTCACAGAGAACTCACTCAGAGATCACAAACAACAAACAATAACCAATAGAAGATAAAAACTAAGGAGAGTAGATAAAAGCTAATAACATGCAAGGCTGGCATTTGGTCTACCAACTGGATGGTCGACAGATTGATTCTCCAACTACTCCAGTCCGTATGTTATTCTTGGGCAAGATGCTGAATCCTAAAATGTCCATCCATCCAAGTGTGTACATGGATGTAAGGAAAGGCTCTTATATTAAAAACCACATTTGTGTATGTGGTTGTAGCAAAAATAGCTTTGAGTGCTACATTGGAGCAGGAAAGCATCATATATGGGGGGCAAAAAGACAGGAATGGAGAAGTGTTCAGTCCATCATGAGAAGTTCCCGAGCAGTTTAAACCCATAGCACCATAAATGAGGGCTGATTTGGAGTCACCATATCCAACTCTAACTCTAAGTTTAAAATAAATAAATAAATAAAGTTTTAATCCGAATCTTAAAAATAGAGAGTGTCTGCCTGAACCAAAACTGGGAGCTGGTTCCATAAGACAATGGCGTGGTAGCTGAGGGATCTGCCTATGAACCAGTTTTTCAGCATCACTCTGAGACGAGATATCCTTAATTTTTATGGCAGTCCTAAAGATTTACGCTATTCGTTAGTGGTAACAATTTTGTAATACTGATTTTCTAATATTGTCATTCTATATGATGCCACAGGTATATGCATAAGGTATCATCTTGGCACTGGTGCAGCAGCTTCAATACTGGATGCCAACAGATATAGGTCTTCTGTTTTTGGAAAAAGAAAAAAAACCTTTTCAGGTTCAGAGTTTAAATACAAAGCTAATGCAGCATCTTCAAATCATCCAGACTTTTAATTTAAAAGAGAAGACAGAAAAAACAGGTATAGGAGAATGCCTAAAAACAATGCACGACAGAACAATTAAATATGTGGATACATGAAGACACAACATGTGGGTCACCGTTCTTTAAAAAAATCTTTAGGCACATAATGAAAAATGTAAAAGTATTGTTTCCTAACCTTAAAAGATAAACTTTACATGTCTTCATATACAGAACAAGCACAATAAACTGTATTAAATGGCTGTGATCTTTGGAAATCACTTCACGGTTTCTGGAACATAACGAAATAATCCTTCCATCAAGGCATTTCCTTGTTGTTTCACAAATGCAACTTAAAACCCTTCCATGCTGTTGCAAAAAGGCTGAGGATATTTTATTTTGTTGAGAACTCTGCCTTGATAAAGTTCCCCTTTAGGAAAATATTATGGGATTTAACCACCTAATGACACACACTATAAACCAGCAATGGCAAGAATGCACAGGCTATTTAACGGTCATTTGGGAAATTATGAAGAGAGTCAACACCTCATAAGCCATGCCAAACTGCCGACCTTGCCTCTAACACAGACACAGTACGAGAATGATATCATCACAGTGAGCTAGCTATCTAAATGACTGACATTGCCATTTGCCTTACAGCGAACTTGATAAATCATCAACAAAAACAAGAAAAAAAAATTCGACCGAAACAAATGCAAAACGTGCTGTACGAGGCACAGTAAACCTTATCTATTTTAGCATCAATACTCATGTCTAAGCCTTTTCAGTAGTCGCCAATCATTTGCTTTTGTGGCTGTTTTTCAGTAAAGCTTGACATCAGGTCAGCGTCCAGTGTTAAGCTACCGAATTATAGGTTGTAGGAACAAGGACAGCAGAGGGAAGCCGAGTGAAGGGGGAGGTGAAATCTATAGTATTTGTTATCACGGCCACACCTGAAGAAAAGTGATGACCATGCTGTTTGCAGAATGGGAAGTGCTTGTGTGTATGTGGTGTGTGTACGTGAAACGGAACTAAAGAGATACAGAAGGAGCAACAGTGGCAGTCATATTTATGTGTATAGCACTTCATCCTGCATCTATACTTTATTTTACTGTGCTGTTGGGGGGAGGGGGGTTCTTGGACGAATTTTCATGTCCAGTGAGACTTAAGGAGAAAGAGAGAGGTTTTGATTGAGTGCCCACCGAGGTCCCTTCAGATGTGGCTTACAGGAATAAAGGATTCATTTGAAGGAGGGTGCAAAAGATTACATACAGTCCTCACATCTATCCAAATCCTTTCCAAATCCCTCTACATCACACTTATCAAGCCATGTGCAGTGTGGTACACTAACTCTCATTGGTCTTATCACAATGCTACCATGTATCGTGGATGTCTAGAGGAGGTGTAACTTATTCCAAAGTACACTTAGGATCATGTAGGCATTTCTAAATAGGTTACTGGGCACACCTACTGTGCTCACATGTTTCAGATGATGCTAAATTTTGGTCAAACGAAACTATTTGAAGAAAATGGCAAGCACGCAGGAACTTTTAATGTAAAAAAGATTGTAAAAATTCTTACTAACAATGAAGGTTTATCTTGTTTCGAATTCCTGCAATATTTCCAAGGGACATTTGTAAGACATTGTATTGTTTGGGCATTGGTAAACACTGTAAAAACCTTAAGGCACAGCCTTAAGCATGTTCTTTTCTATCTTCGGGGCACTTCACTTGGGCCAGCAATAGGTGGTTCAGGAGCCTCATACTAATTCATGTGAGTACTGCACACAATATTGACTATTAAGTTTCCAGAGGAGTGCAGAAACAGCACCAGAGTTTTAGTGTAGCTACCAGCAAGAGTCAAATTACAAAATTATCAGATCGTAACATTTTAAGGCTCTAACACTGTGCGTACACAGCTGGTGCTAGTGTGATTTTCCTTTTAATGCCACATCTCTGTGTTATATTTAATAGGCTATTTTCATTATTAAAAAAACAAAAGTTATATCCACAGAAGTCTATTTTGCCATGAGCACTTTCTATCCAGTCACCCCCACTTCCTGGTCTCATTAATGCCATTTATCCCATATTACACACTGATAACCTGGCTCAAGAAAAATAGCTTAAAATAATATGTACTATGAGGATCTTGAAGTTTCTAATGAGACATAGTTTTAAGTGAGAAACTTTTTAATTGGGTAAAATTACAAATCTACCAAAGAAACACATGATTTTCATAAAGATTTTCTAAACACCCAACAGCTGTGGTTGACCAAAAACAAAAGACAGAAAAAAACTGCATAAAAAATTAGCTTCATTGCTTCATTCATGTGCATACTTTGAAATCACTACAAGTATGAAAATTAAACATTTTGTTATTCTCTAGGCAGTCAAAACTGTAGATCATATACAGTACAAATAAAATAATGACACATTGTAATACTGAAACTGTTGTGAAAGAAAAGGAATTAGTCATTTAAAAATGCCATATGTTGAAAACAAAGCTCTTTTGTTTTCTTGAAGCACATAAACACTTAAATACATTTAATAATAAATTTAATGGAGGGGTACCAAGCTCACTTGGTAAACAGATGGTATCGTGGGCTGTCTATCATTATAAAACTTATATATAACTTACTAATAACTTCATACACCCTACTGGCCTATACTAGCAAGCAAGTTAACCCTCACGTCATACTGGGCTCTTTTTGTGCCACCTTTTTCATTCGTATGAACGCCATTTCCGCTGTGTTGGGTGTAGCATAGCCAAACTTGCCAGCCGGTTTCGTTTTTGTAAAATCTTCAAATTTTCAGTCTGATTTTCTTACATCAGCCTAACACGGCTTAGCAGCAAAAATACTCACACTCAACACCCTAGGGACCGTTTTGTGCCCCATTGAAACCCATTATAAACGCTATTTTTCACGGCAAAAAAATTACGGTCAAATCGATCGTGATCGGTTATGTTTCCGTTTCCGCTTGCAGTACTGGCCTTAGAGTTGTAATTTTTTTATTTGTCCACCGGGTGGCGCCCTTGCTCCACATGTGACGCCTGCTGGAACATACACACCTTCTCCAGCGGCCTGCTCGAGACAGATACCCGGAAAAGGCAGACTAATTTCCCGCGTGCAGCAGCAGCTTGGCCCGCTGCTCGTTCCGGACCATTTTCTGACCTTAGGATCGTTTGAGGGTGCATTAATTTTTTTTAATCAACAGGAAATGACGTATTTGTTTTCACGTGGTAGCGGAAGTGTGTGCTGCAGACACGGGAACCGAACCATATGCTCCGGCGCTGCGCGAAACACACCCGCGGCAGAGGCACTCCTCCCCGGGGGAGCAGGAGCAGCAGCGCCGCCTGGGGACATTTTCGGCTTCTGCAAAAAAAATTTAAAACGGATCGAAATTAATGTTGGTGCCAATCTTTTGTCCATCTAAAGACCTAATTATAATAACAATAAAATATTACTTCAAATGTTTTTTTTGGAAAATATTTTATGTTTTATGTTTTATGTTTTTGGGGCAAAAAAAGCAGTGCGCTCATGTGACGAAACCGGGATATCCCATACGGTAAAAAAATATATTTTAAAATACATTTTGAAATATATTTCAAAATATACAAAAAATGGCCAAAAAATATATGTGCTAAAATACATTTTAAAATATATTTATATATTTAAAATGTATTTTAGCACATATATTTTTTGGCCATTTTTTGTATATTTTGAAATGTATTTCAAAATGTATTTTAAAATACATTTTGAAATATGTTTATGTATTTTGAAATGTTTTTTAGCACATATATTTTTTGGCCATTTTTTGTATATTTTGAAATATATTAATAAAATATATTTCAAAATACAATTTAAATTTATTTAAAATCATTCAAAAAAATATAAATTTAACCCTTCATATATTTCTAAGAAAACACATTCACATGTAACATCTGAAAGAAATCTTTATTTGATGTTTAAAACATACATATAGCATATCAATCAAGCAAGGAATATTCATTTTATAAGTTTATTCTCATTACATACTCAAACATTCTAAAAGAAACACACACACATATACATATATGTGTGTGTGTGTGTATATATATATATATATATATACACACACACACATATGTGTGTGTATGTGTATATGTGTGTGTGATTGTATGAACATAAGTCAGCATACTTAAAATGTAATTTCTTTTCCTTTTCCAGCAGTCTCAGTTCCCCCAGCTTTCACGGCAATCCTCAAAGCCCTTCTGGACACGCTGGGAAACCCCTTCCTTACCGCCACTGTAACAAACAAAAGTCACAGTTCTATTACTTTTATCAGAGTTAAAATAAAAATGTGATTTATGTTAGCTGGCTTCATTTAGCAAACAGATATTTCTGTTTATATAGATACAGATATTAATACAGATATATTTTACGCATAATTTTACCTCTTTTTTTTCCTAGATGGGAAGTCTATCCAGTTCACATTACAGTAATGCTAACACCCCTTTTGGTCGTCTCTCCTTACCTTCCAGCATTCATAAATCTGTTGACCTTCTTTGTCTGAGACCAACCACTACAATGCATCATCACCTATTTGTATTGGTAACTTACTTTACAACCTATTTTAATGGTTGCAAAGTAAGTTACTTGTGCTGTATGCAATTTTAGATACACAGAAAGTCTTCACTTACTATATATGGCTGTCATAGTGTCCTTATCAAGGGCAGTTCTTCACTCTGCGCCGATGTCCGTTTTGCTCTGTCCTCCTATAAAAAGCATGAACATTTGAGTGTTTGACTAGTTTTAGATTTCCAAAAATTTGATATTTGTACAACTAAACATTTGAACTACAATATATGCTATTGAGCGATACTTTTATGGGTAATTTTTGGTAAAGAAACTGGTGACAGAGTTGTAGGCTTTTTAAAGTACTATTAGCTAACCATTTGAACTGACTTTCAAAGCTGATTACCTTTTAAATTGCTGTGGATCAAAACCTCCAGTGGGAAGGCGGCCATTAGAAGAACACGCACCATTGAACCTGAAAATAACAAAAACAAACAAAAAACAGAACAATATATAAGAGTCCGGTAGGGTAATAAATCTCTTCTGAAGCAATATAGTTCATTTTGGGTGAAAAACAAAACATTCCTCTAAAATATATATACTGACATCAGCAATCAACATCATGATTGTAATTATTTCCTTTTTAGTACATCTACTGCTGTTTGCATGTGTCAAGCACTACGACTGTATCTATGCATATAAATTCACCATATATATCCAGCAAAAATGTTTTGTTATAGTCAAAAGGAAAACAAACAAAGGCATTCAATCAGAGGTGAGAAATTAATTGGGAATATGAATTATAGGTGAACTATTCTTTACCTACTAGCAATCAAGCTTCTTTAACCAAGAAGCTTGAAATATTTGAATGTAAAATAAAATAAATAAATAAATAATAATAAAAATAACATGATGTAATTAAAATGCACAACTTACATTAAGGAAATCTGCATTTGTATCCACAGGCTAAAAGTAAAACAGTAAATGTGTTAGTGATAGTACAGGTATTTGTAAAAAAAAAAAAAAAAAAAAAAAAGAGGCAGTAACTGTGACGCTTCTAGTGGGATGCTAAATGCAGAGATTTATATTTACAGTATAATACTGCATGTACGGGTAACTGTGTTGTGAACTGTAACTGAATATTAGAGAATCTCAGAGAAATTAAATGTATTTATTTTTTGAATTTATCAATCATAAAACCGTCTGTTTTGAAGGCCTGTTACGATAGCGACTTTTTGTTGGTCGGTATATTGCCCCATAAACAATTGCGACAAGTTATGTCATTGTCATTTTAAGACCATTTTATGTCTTTGAATGTATAATCATAATATAACACCATAATAATGCAAGATCTACACACTTTCAATTGACAAACCAACATCTAATTCTTAAAGTATTTAGATCATTGAAATTAGGAATCAAAATATTAGATACCTTAAAAACTTGAATAAATAGTAAATTTTCTAACAAATAGAAAACAATGTTATTTAATGTTATTGTTTTGTTATCATTATATTTTATTTTTGTAAATATAATGGCGGATAAATTACATCATCAACAATTATTGAGGTCATGTACATGTATTGTGTGTTAAGTCGATATATCGATTATTGTGATAGGCCTACTGTTTTGGTATCATAACGAGCTTGTCAAACATGCATGACCACTAAACAATGTCTAAGCAGTAGTATTGGTCTGAATGACAACAAACATAACTAGTGTTTTGGAAAATCTGTTAGAAAACAGTTATTTCAATAATTATGATTAGCATGTGACACAGACACCGCATAAAAAACTACAACAACAAATACTTACTTTAGGAGGATGGGGGAGGGCAGCATGAGGTTGAGACTTTGACATCTGTAAAAAACAAATTCATGTATTACAAACAAGTCACTTAAAAATACATTAATGTGGCAGACTGTTCCCTGTTCAGATGCAGTGTATAAGTACAATCAGGGCTGTCACAACAATGGGGTGGGGCCAAGTGGCTGCAACCCTAGGTACAATGTGCAGGTATATATAATTACATATAATATATGTGAATAAAGCAAGAATCTGTTTAGGTTAGTCACTGTGCTGACTGATGCTTGCTAGGTTTATATGATTGCAAACTGCACAAAAACAACAACAGCAACAACATTAATGACAATGACAAACAAAATTACTTACATTTATGTAAATCTCACATTAGGAAGATCTGCATTCGATTTCATGGGCTGAAATAAATAGGCAGAAACATTACTGCTAAAAAAATAAAAAACAAAAACTCTAAAAAGCCTAAAAATGACTTAAAAAGCAAGGAAATGTGGAACATTGTAATTAGCGAACATTAATAAAGCATAACTGTTCTTTGTTTCTAACCTTGGTAAGTACTCTGTAGCCAGAAGGAGAGGTAGGATTTCTGTGAAAGCCAAATTAAATGTGAATAGGCTTTGATAGTTATTGAGAAGGCAGAATAATAAGAAAAGGCAAAAGTACGTCACAATATAATTAATTAAGTTACATATTTTGATTACCAAATTATGGAAGCGTGGAGCTGCCACCCAGGCAAAAGAAAAATAGAGCTGTATCACGTTATGACGTGAAATGTTTATTGTTCTAACATTATGCTTTTCATGTTTGTATAATATAATATCACGTTATTATAATATACATAATTGTCACGTTCGCACAATATTGTACGGACGTGATAATTATGTACATTTTTCGTACAATGTTGTTCAAACATGTTGTTCAAACATGATAGTATATTGTTAGAACGATAAACTTTTCACGTTATAACGTGATATACTTATATTTCTCTTTTGCCTGGGTGGCAGCTCTACGCTTCCGTTCCAAATACACGAGAATAAAGTAATATTATATGGGAAAAGGCACCTGCTAGCTTGATGATGGAGGCTTCTTAGACTGGCCACCCGCCTTGGCTTCTTGTCGCCACTCCACGAAATAAAGGTCCGTTTCCTCCATGCCGGCTAATTATTCATCCTCATTAAAATCTCGTATATGTTCAGTTGGCAGAATTGAGAATTTTACATCTTCCAACCACTTAATTAACGCGAACATAATCGGCTTGTTTCTTCCCGTCTCCTGTATCCGGCCGTTCCTCTCGCTGTCAGATTTCGCGCCTCAGAGACGTCGTTATTTTTCAAAAAAAAAAAAAAAGAAGAAAGAAAGAAAGAAAGAAACAGCAACAACTACTAAAGAGAGTTTTTGCACGTTCATTGCACATTTGTGGGAATGTTTAAATATTTAATTTTTATTAATTACTTTTCATTATATCTTTATTTTTTAAACCACCGTGGCAATGCGCATGCGCATACACTCCTGCACGCAAAGGGCTTTGGAGTTGACGTAATGTCGCAATGCATTGTGGGAGCGCAGCACCATCTTGGCAGGTCACGAATCAAAACAAGATTGCTACGAACCATTCTGAAACGTAGCTCAAAAGAAAATGACGGTATAGAGACAGATTCTGTCCAGATGCAAAGAGACGGTACTTGATTGTTGAAATGTGGACCCGTATGAAATATAGCCGTGGAGTAGAAACCCTGAAGACCAAACCGCTATTGACTTAGCATGATCTACTCTCATACCTTGTCTGTGGAGTCAGAGCATACACGGCGCACCAATTTCGCAATTATAAATCTCTGGAGGCGCACATCCAATTCACCAAGGACTGGGTACAAGATTTGGCTATTTTTAAGCCTCCACGTTGTGAGTACGCCGTCATTCAAGCAAAGGTAAGTCAGCTTGAGTACTGCGAGTAAAATGCGTTTGATTCCCCCCAGCATTCAAATTAGTGCTAGCAAAAATTCATTCGTGAGGGGGAAATTACAGTGAGAACATGTAGAGGCTCTGTTAGAGGGATAACATAGTGAGTTCAGTGCATTGATGTGACATTGTCCTGAAGGATTTAGTTATTCTTTATGGTTAAAGAAATTGCCCTAATTAATTCATATTTATTATAAATAATCCTAATTACACATCTTGCTTCCTTGTTTGTGTCCTGTGTCACTAAAAATACATTCTGTTTTAGTTTTATACATTGATTAATGACCTGCAGAATCTGCTTGTCATATTAGGTGTCCATAGTTGTCACTTAAAGTCGAACTTTATGTTTTCTCCCTCTTGAAAGTGATTACATCCTTGCATTACATACTTTAGGTTCATTTTTTGCTGATAGGTTTCTAAAAAGAAACATGCAGATTTAGAATATAACATGCAGCGTTCTATAGATGGATACATAAAAACACTTTATTTGTTACATTTATGATAAATGGATTTGAAAGTAAATAAAACACATTTGTGTCGGACTTGGCTTATTAAAGTTCTTGTCTTTAAATGAACTTTGTCTGTGTGTGTTTTAGGTCCTGCACTCTTAAAGACTGAATTGCAGCATTGCAGCCACAGGTCATTGTGAGCATCACAGGGAAGGTTGAAGCCGCCCACTGCAGCTGTATGGCTAGAGTCGTGGAGACTTGCAGCCATGTCACTGCTCTTCTGTTTAATGTAGAAGCAACAGTGAGGATCTGTGGCACAAGGACTGTTACAGATGAACCTGCATACTGGGTTTTGCTGGGTAATATGACCAAGATACAGCCAGAGGTTGGCCATAAGATAGACTTCTCCTCTTCAGCTGCCCAAAAAAAAGGTTCTTGATCAAAACATAAACAGACCATTCGTTGTGACAGGTAAAAGAAGCCATCCTCAAAAAAGAAAAGTTCCACCTGCTACTGTGGAGGAGTTGGATCAACTGATGGGACAATATTTTTCCAAGCATAGTTCTGTTCTGAATAACCCATAATGTTTTAATTTAGGGGCCATGTAAATACTTTGCATTTACTGAATATGTACTTACTAAATACCACTGTTCAAAAGTTGAATAAAAAAACAAAGAAATGTTTGCCTATTTTTAATTAAAAGCACTTTGTCGAACATCACATCAGTTACAATGTAGAAAAAATGTTATGTATAGTTTACAAATGACAAAATGTTCACATAAAATCATGACAGCATTTGTATAATATCACCCACTACTAGCATTCTGTAATTTACTGTCACCTTTGAAAACTTATCACTACATAAACAGCACAAGACTTAAAAGTATTTAACAAGAGCATTTTTCCCTGGTTTTACTACCACACTGGGGCACATGTTCACCAAAACGCAGCAAACCTTTGCCATCTTATCCAGGAAGGTCACCTTTTTACCCTCACATGGAAGAAGTAATCTGATTGGCATGGTGGTATGTAGCATGTAGTTTGAAGCAGGGATTTCGTAGTGCCCCATGTGTAGTGTTGGAACCCAGTCAGGATTTGTTTCATTCATTTCATAGGCTGGTTTGTTGCAATAATGCCAAATAATTAGCAACTCTATAAATAGAAGGTAGTTCTGCATGTTTGTTCTAAGTTTGTGCTATTGAAAATAAAATTAACAGGCTATAAATAATAATATGAACTTATTTAGAACTTACCTGAATGAAAATACTGGAGCACACCAACAGATATCTGTGGCTGGTAGAGAACTGAATATCAGCTCGTCTCGCAGCTGCTATCCAGGCTAGACGCCTTCTTTTGGTAACATCCAACACATAAGCTCCCTCATGATGTTTCCAGGTGAGGAAACAATGAAAAGAGAGCCTGTTTTCAAGCTTATTCCTTTGTCGGTAGTGCAATCTAACATTACAACCGACCACACAGCAAGCATTTGTTTGGCCTGCTAATATGGCGCCTTGACCAAAAATCCTGGCTACGCCCCATCCCGTAAGATCACGCTCCAGAGCCCTATTAACGTACGGATCTAGAAAGAAGACGCTGCATTTTTAACTCTGAGGGAGATGGAGAATGAGCCTATTTCCAAAACAGTGGAGTGTGTTCCTTTAAGTACTAAATTGTATATATTGTCAAAAACTAAAGTGTACATAGCAGTTGTTGTATCTTGTTTACTGTATCACTGACAGATAATTTCAAAGTCAATGAACGCTACATTATAGTGAGATATTGTGTAATGTGAAATACTGTAAGCAAATGAATAAACAACCTAATTCGTGATAGACCTTTGACTCTGTTTTGTTTGAATCCAACTGTTTTTTGCAGATGTGCATAAAACATGTTACTTTTAGTATTGTTATCATTATCATCATTATTGCACTAAATATATTTTAAATAAAGGATACTTTGATATACATTCTACTGTAAGGTTGGAAATGTATTTTCTTCACCCTAAAATATGTTTTGAAATGTATTTTGGTTTGAAAGAAATATATTTTCAATTTCAAAAATATATTTTTTTGGAGCATCACAAATACAAAATATATTTACCATATATTTGAAATATATTTTGGCCAGGAAAAATGTATTTTTTTACCGTACGGATTTTAACCCTTTATATATAAAGGGTTAAAATCCGCGAAATGTAATTAAAACTTGACATGAATATTTCAAGGAGAAGTAGGTCTAAAAGATTGGCTAATTTAAAGTGGAATAAAATATTAATATATAAATTTTTTATAGCACTTTTTCGGGCGTGGCAGAAAACGGTCCCTAGGGTGATGAACGTAAGTTTTTTAAAGTATGACGTGATATTATGAGGTTTTATTCCTCAGGTGGCTTTTCTTACTCTAACCTAACATTGGCAGCCTGTTAAGCTGTCCATCACATTAGAATGGTTATCAACTCTATAATTTAACCCACTTATTGCTAGGGTTGACTATAGCCAACATTAGAAAAATTAATGTGAATACTTTGAGAACCTTTATTGAAAGCCAGGGTGGAAAGCTTTAAAAATTATGACTACGTGAGTTGATAGCCTTATCAGCATCACAGATGTATGATTAAGAGACAGGAGGATCTGACTATAACTACAATTGTGTATTATGGGCAGTGTTGGGGAGTAACGGAATACATGTACCGCCGTTACGTATTTAAAATACAAAATATGAGTAACTGTATTCCGTTACAGTTACCGTTTAAAAAGGTGGTATTCAGAATACAGTTACTTTGTTGAAATAAATGGATTACACTGCGGTACTTTCCTGTTTCATTTTGTGCGGGTCAGGACTGTTTGGGTTTTGTTTGACAGCTACGTTCTGTTGTTCCAGGCGGCAGCATTACGGTTGCCATGGTTACAGGGCGACGCTCTCTCTCTCTGCGACTGTGTGCTTCCTGGGTGAGAGAGCGCCTTTTCGTTGTTGTTGTTGTTGTTGTGGTGCTAAGCTAACAGGCTGAATGCTACAAGCATAGCTCTAAAGAATGTAGCATCATGGGCAGTGTAGTCCGTGTTGCAGGGAGAATGGACTGCCATACACGTTATGGGTCTGTGAGCGCGAGGAGGGAGAAAAAGGGGAGTGGAAAGGTATGAGTTGTCATCGAGCAAAAACGGGAGCTGGAAGCATGTAAATATAATAATAACCACTGCAGCCAAGAAGAGAGCCTGATGAGCCCAGTTGTAAGTAAGCTATTAAGACTCGACTGTACACCGTGTTCGTGTTTTCCTCCGAAAACAATAAGTTCCGTTGGAGCAGTCTTTCAATGCCTCTCTCTGTCTCTGGCAAGCAGAGTTGACCCACACAACAAAGCTATTAAAGCTATTTTTCGGCTACGAGCCGACAGGGACCCCGCCGTATTATGCTGGGCTTACACTGTGCGATTTTTTCAGTCGCGCGATTCAGCTCCTGCTCAAACTGTACGATTGACTCGCAGGGGTTAGAAGTTCATAGGTCACGATGCAGGGTCTCACACTATACGGCCCGATGCTCTGATGCGACCTGAGTGCTCACACTGTGCGTCCATAAAATGAAGGTTATGACAGAAATTCTGTCGCTCGCTCTCCCTCTCTGTCTTTCACTCACACAGACACGCCACCACCACCATCAACTTTGCTAAATTGCTAATGAAAAACACTGATCAGCCAGCTGTGATTGAGCAGCAGTGTAGATCCAACTATTTTCAAGGTTGTTGTGGTCGTGATAATTTTGTGAGGCCACATCGAAAAGGCTCGGATGAGCTTTCCAAAGTTCTACAAGTTGTGCCTCCATCGCTTGTGTCCAGATCACACGCTGCACTGCCATGCTGTGCCGTCTTTTTCGCTGACATTTGTGTTTGCGCGTGCGCAGTGTGACAAACTGCGGTGACACCCTCACGACGGTCGTGAGGATTTCAAACAGGTTTGAAATCC
This sequence comes from Rhamphochromis longiceps, assembly GCF_057381845.1. Lineage (NCBI taxonomy): Eukaryota > Metazoa > Chordata > Actinopteri > Cichliformes > Cichlidae > Rhamphochromis > Rhamphochromis longiceps. The sequence continues at coordinate 36,459,862 of NC_140558.1, forward strand.
TCACGACCAAGCGATTGATGATCGGGAGCTCGTCGTGAGGTGTTAATCTCTTCTCGTTACCCCACGTATACTACACGATGCACGACGCACGATGAAGGCCAAAATCGGGCCGATCGCCAAAACGGTCGCACGACTCAAAAATCGGCTCAAAATGGGCCAAAAATTGCACAGTGTAAGCCCAGCATTAGTCAGAGGTCCCTTTACTACAGTTCGGAGTCGCGGACCTTCAGTAATAGTAATGAATCACACAGCAATCGTACATTCACGTTGTTGTAAAAAGCATGATAATATATTAAGTATTCCAAAGTATTCAGAATACGTTACTGTCATTGAGTAACGTAACGGAATACGTTACAGAATACATTTTGGGGCATGTATTCTGTAATGGAATACATTTTAAAAGTAACCTTTCCAACACTGATTATGGGTAACATGCTGCTTAAATCAAGGTATTGCTATGAGATGTAAGAAAATTGCAGCTGTATTCTTTCAGCTGCAGCTCCGCTGTGTTAGGCGGTATGAGAGCAAGAGAAGAAAAACGGTAAAAAGATCATTTAAGGCCTCAGTCACACAGAACTGGTTGGCAATCCCTTGGCAACATAAGATCGCTAGGGAAAAATTTCTATTCCCTGACTGGGACGATTGTCCAAATCGATCTCAGACAGAGTGGCAAAGAGGGTGCATGCACCAAAAACCTTCTTGTGATTGCTTTGATTGCTAGCATATTCCCTGGTCACAAAACATTCACCTTCCTTCATCAATACATTTGAAAAGGTGCTACTTTTACTCTGTGGCTGAACGGTCTCTGTTTCCTCTTAGCTTTCCACTGTTCACAGTTTGGTTCAGGAAGCAGTTGGCAAATGTGTGCAACTGTAAAACTGCTAGTAACCAAAGCGATCACAGGGAGGTTTTCAGTGCAGCACCTGTACCTACTTTCTGACCAGTTTCACCTAGCAACCTCCAGCAACCATTCACCAACCAGTCAGGGAATACACATTTCATCTATCAGCCTGTCATTGCCAGAGGGTAAGTTGAGTCTGTAGGACTGTGTGACTGGGGCCTAATGTGGTAAGTAGGTTTACTTGCATATTAAGTCAACGTGTATCCCAAGGCTTTTGCACCCTATTTTAGGATTATGTAGCTATGTTCAGGATTGTAAAACAACTTAATTGCCTGCAGCCATTAGAAGAAAAGGCATCACTAAAGTTTCTCATAAGTATCTAAGGATATATCTTATTGATGTTCCTCAGGGACAGAGAAAAATAAGTAACCAGAGTTTATTTCTTAGGCACTTTTCACAGACAAACAGTCTATTGCCATATGCACTCATCTCCATGGGATCTTTGTGTTGCTCTATTCGAGAATCAATAGTTGCAATTTTGTAGTTGTTCAGGACCAGCTGTGTATTTAAATGAAACTATCCACCACTTTGCAGACAGCTATGGCTAAAACGGTTCCAGTATTGCTGTGCTTCATTTTTTTGTTGCATTTTGTTTTTTCAGCACTCTGGACATTTGTTTCATTTTATTCATTTTTTGTTGTCTGTTTGTCCATATTAGTCAATGTAAAGTTTGTTCTGTTAAAAATGATTTTATTTTGAAAGGGCAGGAGTGTTGAGGAAGAGGGAAGGAAAAAGGAGATGCATGGGGATAAAAAGGAAAAAAGAAAGAGATGGGAAAGTGAGTGATCAGACAAGATTAGTGTCAACTGAGATGTTCATGGGGGATTGCGTGGGCAATACCTTCAACATCCACAGCCAAGGAACTGGACACAGCCAGAACATCTAGCATTCAACTCGAAGCAGATAAGGAAGATAAAAAAAGGATATCTTTAAATAAACTTTGGGTTTGTCTCACCATTCTGGAGGGTGAAGGCAGGCTCACGTTTATAACAAACTCAGTAACATTAGTGTCTGCTAGCTGATTGCTAGATGGCTGCAATTTACTGTCTTATTTACATTTTTTTTCTAATTCCAAAAATTCATTTGTTGCTTATTCTTACATTCCATATGGAATATACATAGACTAGTTTTTATGTATGAGACCAGCAAAACGTTGGTGTGCATGCAAAAATAGGTCAGTCTACTATTTATATTTTTACATGGGGGGTAGTGTTTTATATAGAAATGGGTCATATATCCTAGTTTTTATATAGCATGCCTATCTGCTCGCCATTGCTTGGGAAATTTAGCAGATCAATTGTTCTACATTAATTTCATTTTTCTACTTTTTTTAATTTGAATTTTCCAGTGCCATACTGGGTCCACAAACTGAAGACACAGCACAATCACAACTTGAGATCTGACTCACACAGCCCCATGACATATGTCCGCTGCAGCTGTAGGCAATAAAAAGAGATTTTCAGCACAAAATTCACTCTATAAATACTCCATATATAAAGTGTCACCAAAGCATAAGAACCAGGTTTACTTTCTTGTAAATAAAATGACTTTAGGTCTGTTTCACACTTGTTAGACTTTACAGTTTGAACAATCGATTGATCAATTGAAAACACAAATGACGCACAGTAAATTAATAGGCCTCCGGAGTGCAGGGTAAACTGCGGTATCAGCCGCACACTTTATGTCACATACTTGCTGTTGGGGTTACAGTTCATCACAGTCTTTATGTGACAACAGCAGCAGACAGATTCACAGTGACTTTTTATGACACTAATATAAACTTTAAAGTGATTAAGAGTAGAATTCAAACGCAGTGACAGATTGAAGGATTTCAAAAAAGAGGTTGAAAATCCTGTTGCCATGGCGAGCAGATAACATAATAGAATAGCTCCACTTATACAATGGACCCTTTGCTTTTTTAACCCACATGTATGAGTATTGTTGCCTGTTTCAATCGATGTCTCCTGCTTCTCAAGGCTGTATCACTGCAGATTTGAGCTGCCCATAGTCTTCTTTTTCAACAGTCTCTTCAGCTGTGCAGTATTTATGTATTATTCACCCAGTGCTTTGAAAGAGTATATGTATTGTTCACCCTCCAAGGCTAATCTAGTTCTTGTTTTTCATCAAGCATCATTGGCAACATGTTTTGCAATTCACATGACCAAATTGTGTTAAGAAGGATTTACCACAGGAGTGATAAACTACTGACCGGTGATGAAAATCAGTCACCGCCGTAATCCACCTAATTCTACGCTTTGCAAGAGGTGTGTGCTGCGGTTGTGTTTTGACAGCCATGGAAGAAGACAGGCAATCTGTGAGGAAAGGAAGCAAAAGGAAAAACTAACCTCCCCATGTAACCCAATAGAGCTTTGTGAAGAATGTGTCTGCTAAAAAAAAAAAAAAGAAGAAGAAGAAGAATAAATAAATAAGCTCCTCATGAGTAATAATCCAGACAGTGGGGGCTTGAATTGAAATATCAAGCATGAGGAATGGAGGAATATTTTGCGTGGGTTAGACTATGTAAAGGGAGAAGAAACACCTACGTGCCATTGTCAAAATAAGGAAATCATTAGAGATGATGAGACTGAGCGTAGGCAAGGCAGGGTGCATTTTTTTAAAGGTCTGTAAAATTTACTGTTGTTTGAAAGGTCACTGTCTGGCGCTGGCAAGCAGCTGGGACTTGTAAACGGCCCTTCTTATCAAATGTTAATGCTGGCAGACCTCGTGTCACATGCGCCAGCGGAGGGAATATGTCTTTGAGGTCCTGCAGGTTCCATGGAAACAAGTCATTTCATTTACATGCGGAAATGCGACCAGCTAATTGCTTTTCGTGGAACATCAAATAGCAGGATGGGTTTTTGTGGTGGGGGTTAAATGGAAGACTCATAGGAGGGAAGGAAATATAAGACCTCCCTAGGGCCTGTTGAATCAGTATGTTTTTGTCACCACGTGTGTTGTGTAGGCAGCAGACTCAAGGCCGAGAAAGAAGGAAGAATATTTTGTGTCCCACAGGGATGTTTGTTGTTTAGAAAGAAGCATTCTTCCATTCTGGATCTTCACAGAACAAGCTCCTTGTATGTAATATAGCACATAACCACAAGTATAAGTGGTTTCAAAGAAAGTAGATGAAAAAGGAAACCTCTACATCTATTTCAAAACTTTAGAGTACAAATTTGGATTATTTCAGAGTTCCAAGTATACTTTTTTCCCCCTTCTACGAGCATGTGAATATATAGAAAATCAAATGGAGAGCATACCCGCTGTCATCAGATTAATTTTTATATCTAATATGAAAGAAGCTAACTGCCTAAATTTGTTTCATCAATAAATCCGACCCATGTGAATAGGCACGTCTCCGTTGTAAACACTATCACGTAGACTGAGGCCATTACGATGTGTGTTAGAATGCTTCTGGACCGCGAGGAAGATGGCACTTACTGTCTGTTTACCATCTCAAGGCTGATAACATGATGTGACGGAAGCAGAGAAATTGATTTAATCTTCAACTGTGCGGCAATGAATGTTAATTTTCCTAGAAGATGTAATCTTTGCCACGAATGGTTTGTTATACACATTAGTGTAAACCCTTCTGTGGGAAGGAATATGGCTGTTATCATTTCCCTTTTGTCCCAGCTGAAAGGGAGATCAAATGATTTGTGATTACAATGATAGGGTGTTATTTTCAATCCAAAACGCCGGAACCAGGAAATGTAGATGGCAAATCCCCCAGAATTATTCATAAATATAATGATATGCTCACCAGTTGGCAATTTTGCGAAAGAAGAAAATAAGACGTGCATGTGAATCCCCTTTTGTCCTTGAGAGTTATTAATAAGAGTAAGTTTGCATAAATGGGGACAGAGAGTAAAATGAAACAAAACAAATATAGGTCTAACAAGCTGAGGGCACTCGGTTTTTGTATTTACGAGTGCCCCGGAGACACAAAGCATACTAATCACCCAAGCAATGCCTGAACTTGTGTCTGGAAAAAGTAACAGTGTCAGTGGTAATTACACATGTAGAGTGGGGCTTGTCCAAACACAATTGAGATGTAAAACACGGGGAGAAGGCTGCAAACATAAATCCACCAGCTTCCTTTTCAGCCTTTCAGTGCTCCTCTTGATGCACTGTTGTGATGTGCAATGCAGACTCTGCCCCTCCACCCCACCAAAAAAAAAAAATCTTTGTCTTTCCTTCTCCCACTCTCACTCTCTTGTTCTCTCTTATCCTTCCTCCAGACAAGACTGCAGCAGTCCCCATCAGTCTGAGAGGACAGAAAGTCACAGCTGAGACAGATACCTCATTTAACACTGCCCCCTGTTGTCCGGAATCAAGAACAGCCGCTCAGTCAAGGAGAGAAAAACAGAGATTGCAGCCGCGCACCTCGCTCGCCCCAACCAAACACCAACTTATTCATGAAAGACTTCATGAATACATACATTACATGCTTTTAAAATGCCAGTCATAGTTCATGAAAAATACAGGCTTTCAAAGTAGGCTGCATGTCAAGCTGCTAAATCCAAAAGCGACTGACAAAATATAAATTGTCACTCATGGGGAGGTTATAGATTGATGGTAAGAAAAAATTTCTTTCATATCTTCTTAACTGACTTTCGCATGTGGACTTCAGCGCCAGTGTTCACTTCAAGATTTGGCAAGGGGTTACTGTGGAGCCGAGAAAAGCGCGTGGAAAAAGACGGGGAATGGTGCGCAGATGTGAGAGAGACAAAGGCGGAAAGAAGCAACTAAATCATCAAGTCAGATAAATATAGATTTTCTGTCAGTGCTTCATTGTAATTGTTCAGACTTGGGTCATGTCTTTGGTGTATCGGATGTAAATGAGCTCAAAAGCAAGCAGCAGAATGTGTGTTCGGGCTGTGTTTGTGCCCAGTAAGACACAAACAGGCCGCCTCGAGCAACCTTTACAGGATGACTGATAAAACGTGAAGAGGTAAGAGTGGAAGAAGCTACGGAGCTGGAGAGTAAAAAGGAAGAAAAAACAAGTAAATTCGCTGGCACAACATGCTGAAATTGGTGCTCCTATCCCCATCCCCTCCCACCATCACCCCATCTTGCTGCTATTCTCACCTCGATCCTAATCCCAGCCCTTCTTCCCCTCCACTCCCTCAATTGGTACTGTCCAGGAAAATAAACGATCTGCAAGTGCAGGCACAGCATGGTGCCAGAGTTAACTTAGCCCGAGTCGGAGAGATGTTTTAAATTGTATTCTCCAAAGGTCATGCTCCCCTCTCTCACAGTCTCTGCCTGTCACCTCAGCTTTGTGTGTAGAATCCTTTCCTATTGATCCAGCCTCCGACAAGCACGTCCTCGGCAGCAAGCTGCTCAAATCACAGCATGCCGGCGTGGGGAGGCTCCCACACTGCGCCCAGATCACAAAGCATTTGATAACGGAAGGGAGGGTGAAAGGGCCCAGAGATAGAACGGCTGGATGGCAGAGAAAGAAGGATGACATGGGGTGGGATGAAAGAGAGGAAACGGGGAAGTGGGCATTATCTTCTGTATAAACTACAAATTGTTTGCAGACGAAGAGAGAAGCCTCCCCCGGATGTGTGAATCTTGTTTTTCTAGGCCTTTGAAAATCTGAATGCTCTATCCTACCCTCCCTTCTCTATTTTCCCTTGTTAAACCAAGGCCAAATCACAAGCCCCCATGTGTAATTTCTCAACAATGCTTCTGGCCGCCTGGCTTGATGGCTCAATGTTCCTTGTATGACATGTACTGCCTCAAAGGGAGGTCTGCGCTTTTATTCAGCTCAAACTTGATACCAAAGCTGTTCAAACACCAAGGATTTCTCTTTAAATACAGAATAAAGAGTGTGTATGTTATTCTCCGTGTGTGAGAGAAAGACCAACAGTTGGACTAGGTAAATATGTCGTGCTTGAAGCAACATTTTGACATTGGTTAGAACAGTTTTGCCCCTTTTCTGTTCTGTCTTCATTTTGTTGCTTTGCAGGCTTTGCTTTTTTAAAGTGCCCCTTGCATGAACTTGTAAGGGGCACCTTAAAATGTGCTATTGTTGGGAACAGATCCGTTTTACTTACCATCACAAATGAAACAATTTATTTAAACGTGTAAATTTCTTTCTTTGGCAGGTCCTGTCAATAAAGTTGCTATTGATCGTCATCTCTTTATCCAGAACTTGTCTCTTGTGTGTGTGGAAGGACATTAATCACAATTGCCATTATCTGTGTGGTCACTGTGGATCTTTACAAGCAGACTCTTGGGATACAAATAGGCCAAGTGGCTGTTGAATTAATGCCTTTGAGCTTCTGGCCTGACTGAAGATTCCCGTCCACTTCTGTGTGAATTAGCAATTGATTACTGCCTCATGTTGAGCTTGCAGACAGTGCAAAGGATGGAATTCCTAAGCATGCAGGAAGTCTTCTCCTCCTATCACAAATACATCTTTGAAGTTTCTCTTTAACCCTCTGGCGGTGGATAGGTAAACTCATCATACTAAGGACACACTATCAGGCACATTATCCTCCCACACTCATCTCTTTAATGACTGTTTATTATCAGTAGTCATGAATAGAGTTTAGTGTGGATCACTAAATTGCCTAACCGATCTTCACATCTCCAGTATGAGTAATATATACAAATACAAGCATTAAGTAGCTGGTTTTTCAAAACTACAGTTACAAGGACTTTATGATCATTTCAAGATAATTTTTTTTCTACACTGAATTTCAGTTATTTAAAAAAAAATCACTTAAAACCAACTTTATTAATAATATTGCGTATAAATAGTTTTTTTTTTTTATCTCCTTCGCATTTCCACCAACACAATTTCTGGGAAATAGGGCCAAATTCTCATTTTTGTGAATACAAAACTGAGATCTTTCATCATTCAAAAATGAATAAATGTAACAGCAGCAGTTGTTCCAAACTCAGTGCTATAATAGAGACTTTCTTTTCATCTGTTTTCCACAATGCTGGCTGAATTTGTTCCTATTCAAATGGTACAACTCCAGTAATTGCAGAAGATCGGCAACCAGCCCAACTGAGCAGAGTTCCGTTTGGTTTCTTGGAGGTCAGCATGGCTCTGATGAATGGAGAAATGAAATCACAAATACAGGCTTTAGCACTGCTCTCTACTGCCACCATGTGGCAATATCAAATCCAGCCTCTGATGTCTAATCACGGCATCAACAGTACAGAAGTGATTTATTCACTCAAGAGTCCTGTCTCTGTTCAGGCACATCAGAATCTGTTCTCCATCACTTACATTCATGTTATTGGATGCTCTACAACTCACACCCACCTTTACCTTTAAAATTGGTTCACATCTGTACTAATAAGAAAATAGCACGATCAGTACTCTCAGAAGTCCATGTGAACATTAGTTGCTTTAAACACTTCTGTTATTCATCCTTATGCTTAATGTGTGTTTAAATGATTCATTTAGATCTTAAAATATTCTCTTTTTATTAAATCAGCTGAAAATGTTTATAGATTTCTAACAATTTTCACTCATTTCATGCAATTAAAAATCAATTCTAACGTAATCCATCTGATCTGTGCAGTACATAACACTAAAGATTTATTTTTAAATTAAATTATAATTTTGTAATTCCATTATTTGCTATAACTTGTTCTAATCTAGCTCGCCCCAGTGTTAATACAATTGGATCATTGCTTCTGATCCTTACTCATGCAGAAGTATAATCTATATAAGCTTTGCAAGGCTATCGTGTGGAATCGTGAGTTAAGTCATATTCCTTTACTTACTGTTTATTGAGCAAATCCCTTCACATTGAACCAACATGAGGGATGATCTCTAAGCAGCCAAAAGAAAGAGATTTGTGCTCAAAAGGACACAGTTCTGCTAGGCTTATTTATTTACATGTTACTGTATTTGCCCAATTTACAGATAATCTCTTGGCTGTACTGAACAGAAAATCATCTAAACAAATTATCCTATGCATTTCAAGGTATAGCCAGAGATGTCAGCACCCCACACCTTTACTATCTTTCTTATAAATAGTCACAGTGTATATTGAGATAATCACTCCTGTAATGAGTCACCAAATTAGGAGGGAATGGATTGTCAGATTAGAGCAGAGCACAGTGCCAACAAAGGGCTTTGGGAGAGGGGAAGTAGGGTTGATGGAGGAGCAGCTGTGGAGGCATAGAGAAGGAAAAGTCAGAGGGAGAAGGGAAGGGGGAAAAAAGTGTTGGCAGATAGTCTTATTCCCTAATTACTCCCCTTGTTAACCTCTCTCTAAAACTCTCCGTCTGGTTTGTGTGCAGGTCAGCACTACAAAGTGTCGGGATGAAGAGCAGGGACAGATTAATCCCACTTCTCTGTGTTGCTCTGCCTCTACAATAGATTCTTTCTGCTGTCAGTTTCTCCCCTTGCTGCCTATACCCTCGATGAACTTTCCCTTAGAACCACTCACAGCTTCCTCTTTTAGACGGTAATAATCGTGTGAGATAGAAAACAGGTTACTTGAATAGCAGTTGCAGGCATCCCCACATTCTGATATGTGATGTAAAATAGCAATACTGAAGTGAAGTCTAAGGTTAAATACTTATCTTTTTCTTCAGAGATAAGTCCGTATTTTTACTCTATACATCATCGTACTTCAGATAGAGTCAAAGTAAATTTTCACTGCATTCTACTGAATCACCTGTCATCCAAATGTGACGATCTGCCACGCTATGTACGCCCCACAACTGCATCATAGACACATTTTGTTGCGTTCAGTTTTTACTCCATGTTGAACGTTGAGTTCAAGTGGGAGCTTTCTCCCAAAGATGATTTTCTGGAACAAAAGTACACTGCGTCCAGGGTGTTTCTGTTGCAGGATGTGATCAGAGATAACAGTGTTATCAGCAAGACAGCACAAAAGGTGCACGCATATACACATATGCACAATGCCTCCCTACCTCCACCAGGACTTTTTCTCCACACACATCTAGCGCAAGGATGATAAAATCTTCTCCATTGTTTATATTGTTGTGTAAATAAAACTGTATTGGAAAGGTGCCCTTTCAGATATTACCGGACATATAATAAATTGTAAAGGTTACCGTTTTTACATAGCCTGTATCATGGAAGATTAATTTTCCTGTTGTTAAAGCACAGCAAATATTTGTATGTCCTGCTGTCCTGCTGATGTTGGGCTCAAACAAACAAAAAATAAATGTCATTAATATATTCTCAATCACATACAGGCTCTAATTGCTATTAGGGTCCAGTGGTTCACTGATCTTAAAATCTGCAAGCTTAAGTGATCTAAGAGTGCTTAAATATGGTGTAATGGTTGCTACCAGGCATGTCAGTTGCTGCATCTCACACAGAGCCACTCTACAGGGATTTTAACATCCATGGCACACATTTTAACATTCAAAGCACTACACATCCACATCATGAGGAAATCAGCTCTCGGTGATGATGCAGGTCTATAGCAAAAATCTGACTCCAGCACACTTGGGCACAACAGTAATATGTAGAAAGGAATCCAGCAACTTGTCAGATTCAAAAGTGCACGGACTAAAGCAGCAGTTGTACATCAAACATCCTGACATTTGATGGTAAAAACATCAGGACGTCTGCATCTTGAAGGCAGGAGACTTTTCTCAGCATCACTTTGCACTCATCACCGCAGCACCACAAATTTAACTCTGCTCTCTTTGTTGGGAATAACAATACCTAACCACTGTATACTGAACAGCCTGCAAATATCCTTTGGATGTGTAGATGTGTTATGTGCGTGTTTTCCAGTATGGGTGTAGTGCACAAGTATTTGCTGATTTCTGTGCTTTCTATTTGCAGAGTATTATAATGACAAAATGCAACATATGGTATATTGTATGGATACCCATAAGCAATAGCTTATACAATAGCCCAGTTTGTCAGATTCTTTTTGAAGCTAATATAAGAGGAATTTTTACCAATAAACCCATTTGAGAAAATTAAAACCCAGAGCAGAAAACCATACAATGTCTTTCATAGAACAACCCCAGATATTGTTTTGCAATTTAATAACTTAAACCGGTGAGCAAAATCCAACTGATTATTGGTATCTTTTATGTTTGGTTTTGGGGTTTCCCTGCTCTTTGCAGTGGAAAAGTCATCTTCATCACAACAAATATGTCAGTTCTGGTTAGACACACAGTGAAAATCGAATGGCTATTTAGATCGTCTGCTGAATTGCTTTTGGTTTTTTATGCCATTGTACACCCAATAATGGCAACTTACAATACATATTGCAACCAGTAGGAGGAAGCATATGCTTTCCCTCCAAACTTTCTGACCTAGTTTCGAGTCTGAACATCTAGGACATTTTGTTCTAGTCTCATTCATCGTCCGTCCCCCCCCCCTCCCCTTTTTTTTTTTTTTTTACATAAGGTCAACCGTTTCAAGTAGCTCAAAGGCCAACAACAACAACACCATATTTTGCATTCAAGTGCAAAGCATTTTGAAGGGAATGTTATTTCTCAGGTAAACTGTATTTAACCAGGACTGCATAAAATTTCCTAACAGATCTGGAGTCCTTCATTTTTTAAGTGGCTCATGCTAGTTCAGCAACAATAGCCTAAATTTTTTCTACTGGGTACTTTATATATGACTTTATGACAGAAGCGTGTATGTGGTGTGTGAGAGGAAGAACAACACACACACACACACACAATACAGGACTATTGTGGACACGTGTTGAAGCCACACTTTCATTATAATGCCACTGCAGAGCTCAGAGTGGGGAAAGTAAAACGAGTGAAAGTTTTTGCGAGTTCTGCAACAAACCGATTGTGTTATGTAAAAGCTTATTATTGTGTATGTGCAGGTATCCTTATCAGTGTTGCTGATCAAACAGTGATAAGAGCACAGCTGGATCATGTGGGTGTCTACGTGAAGAGGGGCTGGTGTGCATGTTTTTAAAACTGTCACTTTCTAAGATGTTTAGCTGTGCTTGCAAGTGAAGCCTCAAAAAGCTCAGTGTGAAACGAGACGTGGCCACGTAACTCATATCAAACTGTGCATCGCTTTGTTCGATTGCGTTTGATTCTTACTTAAAACTTTTGTGCATCGATTCACAAAGATATCCATAGAGAATCGCGCAACAATTTGCAAGCGGTTATAGAGTTCATTGTATTACATAATTAGCCAACTTTTTTTCAGGTTGTGGAATTTTTGCAATCCTCTACCTAAACCTAACTCAGTTTTCTTTAAAGAGAGAAATTAATCTCCAATGTAGCTTCTAACATGGAATACTAAAGGTCTGCCCGTGCTTTGTGTCCAGATCATTCTATGGTGGCTCATGACTAATTCCACAACAGCAAATGGTCATGAGGACAAAGCTTTCAACAGATGCCCATTTGCTAAATTCCCAGTTTAGGGAAGATATTTAGGCTTCACAAATCTCCAGCACTAAGAGAGGTTCTATGATACCTAACCCAAATGCAGCCAAAGCTGTCAGTAGACATATCCCATAGCTCAACATAATGTACACAACAGCCACCACTAAACCCATGAAAGGTGTTGACAGTCAGCCAAAACAGCAGCCTTTGTTCACTCTATCACTAATCTTCTGCAAACCGTTAGGATCAAGCACATTGTGTTTACTGCCCTTATGGTGGCAATGCAGATTAGAGCATGCAGGGAAATGAGCCATAGCACAAAATGTTGTGAAATTAACTAGTCTGTGTTAACAAAGCCAGCTGACAAACAACATTCAGCCAAGGAAGCCATTGTGTTTTTGTCAGTAACCCCATGGAGTGTGTGTGTTTGTGCCGGCGCTTTCTTTCTGCGCACTTGTCGGCGAAAAAAACAAAACAGCGCAATTGCATAACCACAGTACCAACAGCAAAGGTTAGTGTGCAGTTTTCTTAGATCACAATGATGATTATTATTGAGTGTGCTTGTTTCTGTCTCTCTCACAGACAACATGTCACTGGTGCATTCGTCATCAGCCTTGCTCCGGCTGCTCTGCGAAGTGAAAGCAGTCACATTCAGAACATCATGTCCTTTGGTGTTTTTTTTTTTACAAAAGGAAGTGGCTGAAAACCACCTACACACCAGCCTTCAAATTCAGAAAAACATTCTAATTGTGTGTCTGTTGACAGTGAAAGGTATCTAAGCTGAAAAGATTTTTTTTATGACAAATGTCTTAGTTGTTTTTTTTTAAACCTCGGGTTGATACAGTTAATACTGGCTGTATGAATACTTCTTCTGATAACTCATAAAAACTCCACTGATAATAAGTTTACCTTGAAAAGTAAACTTATGTTTGAATACACTACCAAGTGTAATGAAATATCAGCAGAAGTCTAAATTAGACACTGTATTAAACCTCTCACTGGATGAAAGCCATCCGGTGAAAAACATCTCAATTTTTGCAGCAGCATTCGCACGATAGGGTCAGACTTTGGCATAAACAGCATTTAAAGCATGGATCCACTCCTTCTTTTATCAGCAGTTCAAGTTTGTGAAGGTGTTGTAATAGTGTGAATTCACACTTTGGGATGCTGAGTGCATGAGACATTGTCTAAATGCCACAGACTAACTAAGTATCATTCCTGACCACTGCATACCTATCACACCTATCTTCCGGCAGGTAACGTGCCATGTTACGAAGCTCAAAATATCTCAAACTGGTTTCTTGAACATGACAGTGAGTTCACTGTACTCAAATTCCCTTCACAAACACCACATCTCAATCCAGTAGAGACATTCACATTGTGTACGGCCAACAAATGCTATCCTGTATCGATCAAATTGTCTGAGAAGTGTTTCCAGTACCTTCTTGAACCTAAAAACCTTACTTAATTCTTCTTGCTATGAAGAGTTAAAGAACATTTGATGGCAAAACGTGTCCAACCAGGTATTAGGAAGGTGCTAATTAGCCGCTCTGGTCCACCATTAAAGCTTTTTTTTACTCAGTTCAGTCGGTCTCTCCGATATCCATCCTATTAAGATCATACAGCCTCATATTTATATGTTTATATGCTGTGTCGTACCTATGTTGATGTGTTTTAGTAAGGGCTCCGTGTGTTTAAATTACTATAACTGGTAAATGTGGTAATCTTTTCCCCTTTAATACTCCCTTTTAATTTTAGTTCTCTTAAAATGACACATGAAGATCGGTATACTAAGAAATCCAGTGAGGAAGAGACGGACTTTCTGTGAAACAATGCACTCGTCTAAGGACACACACACACACACACGTGCACGCACACACACAGACACACAAAAAGACTGGTGACTTATCCCAGTTGTCTCTCGAGCCCAGATGCAAATCTACCCAAACAGTAGTGGCACGCAAGCAGCAGCCGTCTGGGCATTGTGCCAGTCCGCGAAACGGAGACGCAGTGTGCCAGGGACAGGTGAGGTCACGCTGTTTTCCTACTCAGCAAGTTTAATAGCCGTGAATTAAAAAACGCTGCATGTGAGCTGTAAAAAATGGAAATAATACAAAGATGTAGAAGAATAGCTGATGACATTTAAATCAGTGCAGATGCATGGAACAAAAACAGGATTATAAAAGTGAGTCTTGCAGTGCACTTTCTTTATTATAAAAGCGCTTAATGTGCAGATGCCTTTGTTTACGTGTGAAAGCATTTTTCTTTCTTAAGGTATTATTCTTTATGTAAAAGAATTGCAAAAATTAGCAATTAAGAATCAAATCCCACAAAATGACACTTGCTGTAATATGTAGGAATCAGTGTAACAAAGGCTGCTGCAGGATACAACATTAGAATACCGAACTGGATGCATTTAGACTACAGGCACCAATACAATCAACTACTCCCTTGCTGAGAAATGCATTTAATTTTTTTCTGTGTCATATTTGTCATATTTAAGATCTCAGTCATGTTGATTCTTACTCTAACTCATTGGATGAGCATGCAATTCAAATGTTTACCTCTAGGCGGCTCACTACTACAAGATTCTTCATTCATTGCTTTGCAAGGGAGAACTGAGTATTTAATGAACTTTCTTTAATGATTATTTAACAAGCATTATTGATCATTAAGGATATGAATTTATAAATGTATTAAGATATGAGAAAGATTAAAACATTCATTAAAACATGAACATAAAAAACATAAAACATGCTGCAATTAAGCAATTCATATCCATTCATGTTCTAGAGTATATAAATTAAAACTAAACAAGCCCAATTAAATGTGATTATATATTAAGATGGCAATAAGAACAGTTTGAAAGAGATTTCATGGTTGTGACAACCTCATTCCCATTGCTCATGATGGTAGTAGTGCAGTAGGTAGGAAAAAAGAGAGAGAGGATTCTTTAATTGACAGACAAATTCAATATAGGACACAAATACACTGTCAGCAAAAATCGCCCATAGGCAGTTACACTGAGATGGATATCATAGTGGGGTTAAAGTGTATATGCCCCTTATTAAAAAGAAGAATGCATATTTTATTTCAGAAGTGCAAAAACTATATCAGCGATGGTCTGCAGGGATATAGAATAATGTGGTATGATCAGATAGGTCATCCTTCTCCATATTCTTGACAAGAGGGTGAGTGCATGTTTAGCATACATTAAGAAAATGGTACAGGAACATTTGATCTTCTATGAGGGGATCTAGTGCCTCTGATCTACTATAGGAGGGTATTTTAATCTTTTTGGTCCACTTGCTCCCTTATTGGAAAGAGTCACTGCAAATCTATACAAAGCTCCATCTGTATCAGTGATCAGCCTCTGAAGACACAATTCTATGCGAATGGCAGTATTCCCACCCAAATAGTCCAGGAGGTCACTGGATGATTTGATAAGTACAACACTGATTTGGATCATATTGTATGGTATACACAATCAATAGATGTCAAGATCTGGAAAATTTTGTTCTAGCATGGTAGACAGTACTCCTCATTACCATCAACAAAACACCAGAGCTCCAGAGACTTGGAAAATCCACACCAAGTCATAGGTAAGTTGTTTAGGGGCCCAGATGCTAGGCCAACACCTTACTAAGATACTTTATGTTGATGTTTCTGATATTTCTGACTTGAAAAAAATATGAAAAACACCGGATCTCAGTACAGGTTCAAATGGCTCATTTCTCTAGTGATTCTTATTCTGCACACTTAATTTATTACAGCTGGGATGCTAAATAAATGCCGTCAGCTAGCTATAAAACAGGAAACTGGCACTAATCTGGGCTCAGGACTGGAGGATGAAAGTCAAAATTAAGTGGAGTCTTGAATAAATATTCATAACAGCTGTGCTGGAGCTCCTCAGTTTCCAACTGAAACCACAGGCCTCTAGAGGGCTCACTAATCCTACCTGGGCTACCTGTCACTTTGGTCATGTTGTGTCAGTGATTTAGAAGTAAAAAATCGTGCCTGTTTTGTGAGGGATTTGATTTAAATTCCTGTTAGATGCAATGCTGCACATTGTATTAAATCCTTAAATCTTCCCCTCCATACCCACAATGTATGCTTGACTTTGAAAAAGTTAGTTTTATACTGTACCAAAAGAAAAAAGAAAAAACTTCCACCAGTGCCAGTCACAAATATGTTTCATACACGTGGCCAAGGGCAGGACACTGGTCAGAGTCCAGGTGTGAATGTGTGAAAACAAATGAATATGAAGGAAGGTGTTGCTGGCAAAAGTATGCATCCTGAACGATGTTTTCCTGGTGGTATAAAAGTTGGAAAAACAACTATGGGCCTGTTAATGAACTGAATGTTTGGTGTTGGAGACCTGTGACATTTAAATAACTTCAGTGGAGCAGCCAAACTGGGTTGTACCAGCTTGCCCTCTTCCTATATCCTGGCATGTGCCGTGTAAGCCATGTTTCTGCATCTGCTTTAGTTCTCTCACACACCTGTTATGGTCAAGCTGACTACTAAAGAGGTAGACATGCAAACTACAGAAAAGCAGAGGAAGGGTCAAAGTGGACAGTGTGTACCTGCAGTTTTTCAGTCATTCAGGTTCAGCTTTTTCCACATTTACCTTTTTTTTTTCAACTCATCAGAAGTGTAAGAGCTCATGTTGCAACTTGACCAGTATCTTCACAACTTAACGCCAGCTTCCAAGGGCTTTTTAACTTGCACACAAACAAACACTGCTTGGCACGGATTTTACAGTTCCCATAAAAAAGCTGCTTTTTTAGAAGATGTTAATCTCCCCCAATCTCTTTTAATTTGTTTGGCTTTTAGTATACCCGTAGGAGACTCCTCTCCTTGGCAGACAAATAAGCCCCTGCTTGGACTTTGATGGTGCCAAACTGCTTGGGGGAAACAGTTTTTTGTTAAAGCTAAAAGGAGGACTATGATGCTAAACCGTTTCCCTGAAATCAGCAGACACAGAGAAGACCTCACTGGTTCGTGCACTGAATTGCCGGTGGAAAACCCCACGGATTCAGTTTCACTTTAGCAGTCTGTTGAGCTTGTCATGTGATTAATACCACATTGGCTAAGATTACACACAGTTCCAGTTACTGTAAGTGAAGATTGAAGAGTGGCTGGTGTTAGATTTGTATTGTTGATTGTCATTTATGCTTAGAAATATTTACTTATATATGCTTAGAGTTTTGTAATTAGTTGTAGATTGGTAGAGGTTTTGATCCTTGATAGTCTGCAAACTTTGTGTGTATTAGACAGCACTTTGGGAGCATGAGAGGTCATACCGTGTCTTATTATTTTATGGTAGGATTAACGTAGTTGCGTCTGTTCTAGTCTAAGTGCTCTTTGTTTAGATGAACTGCAGGACTTCCTCACCGTGTTATCTAGGATGAACCATCTAGGGTGAGGGGGAGGCTACCCTCTTCCTGACCAAGGATGTTTGACCCTTTGATCAGCACCACACACACACACACACACACACACACACACACACACACACACACACACACACAGGCAAGGTACTCTTTGTGTGTATGTAGACGTCATATGTTAATGAACTTATGCATATTCATGTAACCTCAATAAAAGAACAGTGGTACGGGAGAACGGACGAGAGCAACTGGAGTCAAGCGAAGGAACGGTGCCTGTCCGGTTCTCTCCCGTGCACGAGAAACATGAAGAAGCTTGCCTACTTGTGTCTTGCTTTGCAGTGTAATTATATTGCCTTCAACGTTCCAGCGGATGGGTTCAAGCTGCAAACCTATCAGCTGGCTTGTTTATATTTTGCAAAGATGGTCTTCATGTGCAAGTCAAGGTTAAATTAACTTACACACACAAACACCAACTTTTTGTCTTACTATCAATTAATGTCAAATTCTACATTCATTGTTAGATCTTTGACACAGAAGACAACATGTTCGGATGAGAAAGCGTACATACTCGTGGATCACTGGCCAATCAGCGCTTGGTCACGCAAGAAAGAGTCTCTTGTAAACAACCATAAATACTAAATACATTGCACCTGTTTATTGAAAAACTTCATTATGTATCACACATATTGGCAGCCCTAGAATGGTTCCATATGATGTTTTTCAGTGAATTTTATCACTCAGCTTAAAAGGTGCTAATGGAGGTAGAATCACATAATATTTTCATCACAGGAAGCAGAGCCACCCTGGGCTGGGTCGTTCGGAGAGGGTCGTTTCACCACAGTTCTTGATTATTCTCACAGATAGGGGAAGTTTGTGGTCACAGAAAAGTTACCTCAGTGTCTCAGGGCCTCACAGCTACTGGGCGTGATAAGAAAACGCGTCTTTGAGTGTCACTTCACTGTCACATGGTACACTTCTGCATTTCAGGGAGGTATAAAGCCTGAAGAGGTTATTCTTGTGCTCACAGCATGCCAGTGCTGCAACGGAACAGCTGGTTGAGTAAGCGCGTTGTGTAGTATTGCTTAGCATTTTGTAAAATCAGTAATTCCCAACGTTTGTTTCATGGTGCTGCGTACTTTCAAAAATACACGTTTGAAGAAGAAGAACCGCATAAATTAAACTTCTTACAAATTTTTTTTTAATAAACTTTTGACTTGAAGTTATAAATCTGATTCATTATGGTTGATTTTTATTTAATCAAATACTATGAAAGAAGAGTAAAATTAGCATTTTATTTATTTATTTATTTTTTGAAAGAACAGATTTTGTTAGAAAAGGCATCCAGCTGAGAAGGAAAACGCAATAGCTGATGTGCTTGCATGGGTGTTTCTTTGTGCCTGTGAATGTGGTCTTGCTTACAGGAATCTATGCACCCCCCCACCCCCACCCCCCCACCCCCCACCCCGTGCGCGCGTATACATTAAGTTTGTTGCCTGTTTGTAAGTTCACCTATTTGCACATTTCTGTATCCACTAGTAAAACCTGCACTACACTACACTTTAACCTCTGGGACAAAAACAGCCCCAATAAACAAACTAATCAAATCAAAATTTCCCTCCTCTGTTTTTTATTCTCCACAGAGACTGCAGGGAATATAGGATCTTTTTTATCATTTACCACCCTGCTAAAAAAGCCTCTTTTAGACTTCTGCATAAAGAGAATGTAGTTGTATAACTTTTTTTAACTACTGCCTTTGTGCCAGAACAGCCACTGGAGAAGTGAAAGGGTGTAATTTGTCAGGCAGTGAGGCAGCTGGCATGCAGTTCAAAAAACACACTTCATGTTCCGTATAACAGTGTTTCATAAAGTAGTGCAGACCTCAAGCAAAAGGTCCTAATGACATTAAAAAAAATCTCTTTCATTTTGTTACATGAATACTGCCAACATTTTTCCATAATCTACTGACACGTTAATGCAAAAATTGTTAAAACGCACACTATTCTATACGCTACACTTGTTTATTCCATGCACACTCACATACACATACACACACACAAATAAAACATGTTGCCCAGAAACAAGAATCAGCATGTGGTTCTGGTTATGTTGCTTTACAGCAACACATCTCTCAAACCTGTGGTTAGGCAGTGCTCAATCGCCATACCTGTGAAGCCAGACTGAAATGTCATCACTTCAGGATTACCACCTGAACTGGGCGTCGGCTATGCCAGCTCAACCCTGCTCAGCCCTGCTGTGATCTCAGCTGGAATAGCAGGTGAGGCATGCTGTGCCATAATGTAGGCAGACACAGGGTCACATACAGCTCAAACATAAAAACACAAACAGGTTGTTTTTCTTTTTAAATAGTCACAACACAGCTCTCTCTGTCCCTTAAGTTTGGTAAGGACAGCCTACATTTTTTCCTAACTTGAACTTATTTATGAGTTAATTAAATTTTTGCTTCATTAGCTACATTTTTGTTTTTAAAAGTCAGAAGATTTGATTATGTAAGATAATCTTTTGTGCATCCATTATTTCTGGAACCTTTTCTTGCAGTAATTGTGTTGTGCAAACACACAAAAAAACATGTGGAGCTGAAGGTTCACACCTAAACGTGCATAGAAATTGGAACTCCAAAATGCACGCTTTTTGCAAACACACACACAAGCCGTGTTCTCACTTGCTGCTGCACTGGTCTTGACTGGCTGGAACAGTCCTAGCAGCGGTTGAGTAGTTCCCCTCCAGGGAGACACTAGTAATTGGTCATTTGTTTTTTCACCTGTCTGGGGACATTATGTAACTTCAGCAAACTGGCTGCAAGGTCACAAAATCTCATTTGGGGGCAAAGATTGGTCCCTAATGTACCCACTGTTAGTAAGACAGCTCTGCTGATGTGGTTACGCAACAGTTTCCTTGCTGTGTTTCGTTTTTTCAAATTATGATTTAAAAATGTAATAAAGCGTAAACACTCACATCGTAAAACACATGTGTGCAAGTTTGCTGAACGATAAACTCTGTAATCCAGTAAATGCAAACAGCGTGTCATAAAAAAGTGGATATATTGTATTGCTCAATGGCTTTAAGAGTGTTTCAAAAAGTAACCCTTATCAACGCAAATCCTAAATAATCCCAGTGATGATTGGATTGTACCAGTTCTAAGAAATGTAAGCTGATAAGTGAAGAATATCAACTCGTTTTTGTTTGTAGCCTCTAGTAAAATGTATTGCTTGAATTCATCTGTTACACTGTCTAGTAGGTCAGTGTTTTGGGATGTAGCAACAAGCGCTGGCCTACTTGATAAAGAACTTCATCATTGCTCATCAGTTAAAATAATGTAATATGCTATCTTGAGCCACCTCTCATTTCTTTAGATTTTGCTAGGAAAATGGGTGCAATGACTTATTGAGACACAAACAAACACAAATGGAAATGTATGAGACAAGAACAGTTTGTTCTATTTAAATAAACTTGTTACAATCATACCTTTGTTCTTCTCGAACTCTCCCATGCAAGCAAACTCTCGCATGTAATTTGTTTAAGTAAAATTCAGGAACAGTTCTCTAGACCTCTTTAAGAATTACAAGAATGTCTGTCTCTTTGCATTTATATATCAGGGTGGCTCGAGACTTTTGCACAGTACTGTATCTAAATTCTTAAAGTTTCTTAAAAAAGACTTACCTAATGCATTCATTCTGCAATGGCTGACTGGAATCTCAGCACACAGTTATGTAAGGCATTATGCTAACCATTTTCCCACACCTTCAAATATGTCGCAAAAAGCTTGATTAAGCTTTCATTCATCTTGCACACTGAGTAAACAGAACTATTGGTGCAAGAAAATGAAAAAAACAGACTTGCATTCTATTTCTGTCATGTTTGCATTTTTTTCTATCAGTATTGCACCAACAGCTGACATTCCAAGCATTGTGACATCTTATGCAATTTGTAATTTATGTTATCAAGGGTGAAATGTTATTTTCTTCTAACTGCACGGCTGCTCCAGGTGGAGTGGTGCCTGCCTCAGGGGCCCATGAAAGACAGTACAAAGTCAGAAATCTAATTTGCACCAATTTTGTTTTGCTATTTTTCCTCGTATTTATTTTTTGTTGCATCAGGTTTTTTCTTTTAGGCCACCTGTATAATAAATAATGTCAAAATTGTCTTTAATCCAAACCAACCTCCATATAAATGAGCCCTTCTGGATAAAACAATACATTCTCATACCAAAGCATTGTACTGTCAGAAGCCGCTGGGCTGACAGACAAGTGGACAACACGTCCTTGTCCATGTTTTAATGTACTGACCACGGCAAAGAGTTATAGCTCCTGTTTATGGCTCTACTCAGTAAATTGAAGAAGGGCCAGTGGTATAAACCGACTAGAAGACCCTGTGTTTAATATCCTGGGAGTGAGAAAGGACTGGAGTAAGCTCTCTAAATCAGCTTTAAATCACCAGTGAAAGCCATCTTCTTACTCTCTTCTTAAATCTTCAGATGATTTTTTTTAACTGTGCCTCTGACCCCTTCTCTCTTCAGTTCTGTCCTCTCAAACTAAGCACTTGTTTTGCAAATTTTCCTCCATGGGAGGTTTTTGAACAAGGCTTATGAGTTCCTGTCAGTCATAAAGCATTGTGAATGGGTGAGCAGCTTTTACCAGACACATATACAGGGTTGTTAGCAGTCAGGATCCCAGGACTTAACCCAGGAGGAGTACGAGTTAATAAGGGCTTAGAGGTGGGACACAGTCGTTTGAGGTAGGGCTTGAATGTCCTAGTCGACTGTTGTCGTGCATGGATGTGCACAGAAAACACGTTTTACTAGTGCTGTGTATTAAAACTATATATATATGCCACATTATGTCAAACAGACCAGTGTCAGCAGGAAAAGCTTGGGCGGAGCATTGGAAACAACTCCTTCCTGAGTCAGGAGTACATAAATATTCCCACAAACATAAATGCACAAAGCTGTAGCATGGTGCTTCAGATGTGCAGGGCTCGCCCTACCTGTTCAGCTCACCAGGCTGGAAAATGCTTTGCGTCACACACAGTTTCCTCTCAAAAAGCTTGTTTTGCTCTAAACCCCGATATACAATACACAATTCATTTTGAGCTATTCTGTGCAGCGTGAATAGAATAGATTTAATTTAAGTTCAGCACCTTATTTTACGTTCTGCACTGTTTCGTGTGTATGCATTTTTGCGATACTTGGGATGTAATATGTTTATGTAATATGGAAATGTTTTTTTGAGATGTTACCCATGTCCTCCCATTTATGCAAAGGAAATTATGAATTGTCAGTGACAGACCTCTCTCCCTATTCTCATAACTTAATGTTCCAAGCCACAGATGCCAAAGGACACCTTGTGCATAAGTGAGCTACCCCAGTGACTTTCTCTGAACAGCCTTAATTAACACCAAGTAAGAGTGTGCTGGTTGAGCTGTTGCACACAGTGTGCAGAGGGGAAAGTACAGGAAATGAGATAAATATGCTTATGTTGAACAATGTGCTCAGTCCACTCACTGTCAGCGCTCCATATTGTTCAAGTCTTGTCACTGATAACAGTGTTGTTGATGGGGTTTTTGTTTGTTTTTGTTTTTTTATTGTATGGTACTTGTTCTTCTAGGGTTGGATATAAAAAAGCAAAACTGTACTATCTCTGTTTTATCGATTTCCCCTGTTGTTCCCCTATATGATCTGCTGTTTTTAAAGCAGCTGCCTGAGATGTGCAATGCTATAACGAAATCTGGTCTAGTGAAGGAAGTGAAAGGGCAGGGCTCACTTACTGTTTCCTTGTTGTGAGAACATTTACTTGTTTTTTTCCCTACAGATCAGTGCTACTTCTGTGATATCAGCACATAGTGCACTCATAAATTTTAAAGTATCAAAATATTGGCCTGTGTAAGTATATTTGGAGTTTTTTGCCTGTGTTTGCAATGTGAAATATTTTCCTAAACTTGAACATAGATGCACTTTTATTGACATTAAGAACTTTTTTTAGATTTTCTATACATCCTATGCTCCTATGCATCCTATCAAATATATAATTGTGTAAATACATGCATCAGAATCCTCCATATCAAACCTTGAGAAGGAGAAAAATCTGTCTCTTTAAATGTTTGGTAAATTTATCAGGATTAGGTTAGGATGTGTTTTATAAAGCATATTTTATAAGCTCATCAAATACTTCACTAACAGTAAATGAGGACTAAACACAAGACACAACAAGTCTTTCACTATTGCAGTTTGTCAGTGTAAAAAATGTCAGCCTTGCTTTCCTGGAAGTCAATTATTAATCAAAATGCTTTCAACAGAAAGCCGGCCTCACCCCCTAAAAGAGCAATAACATCATGTCATAATTTATGGATTTATGGATTACGGTATGTTAAAACTGGCACTGGCCCCTTTTTTCCACACATCAACCAGCTATACTGAGAAAGAAGAACAAAACACAACATTGTATCAGAGATGACCTGTCAGACAAGTTCAAACAATAGCTGTAACAACACTGGCAAAGTCACGTTCACACTCCAGGAACAACTCTGTACTTATAAGGAAATCCTCCTCCTCTGTTTGTGTGTGTGTGTGTGTGTGTGTGTGTGTGTGTGTGTGTGTGTGTGTGTGTGTGTGTGTGTGTGTGTGTGTGTGAGCATGCGTGCGCACGTGTGTGTGTGTTCAATTCAGAATCTTATCCATCAATTAAACTGCTTTGTATGGTTAATTAACTTCCCTTTATGCTCACAACAACACCTGTTCTGGGATGTGTACAAGAGGTTAAAAGCAGAAAGCATATCATTCAAATGTAACAACATACTTAAATCACACACACATGCACACACACACACACATTAGACTGTTATAGTATATAGACTTTGTTCTAAATACACCTCAATTTCTCATTTGTGGTACTGTCACCTTGAAAGCATGGCAAGCAGCAAAAATGGATTTTAGTAATTCAAACACACGTACTTAATTTAAATATATGAGAGGTGTTACAAAAATCTTAAAATACAGTTTAAGATCATCCTCTGGTGTCTAATAAATAAACCGAATCACAGATGTTGACCTAGCAAGCGGTGCAGAAGCTGGTGCTACCAAACATCTGCATGTTCAGTGCTCTGTGTGTCTGTGTGTTGCTCTTGTTGCTCCTCGTCCCAGTCCGGACCAGAAGTGCTGATTTCAGACTTGAAAATGTGAGATTCTTCAAATCAAAACTGTTTGGTCATATCCACAGGGGAAGTTGATGTTTGCTGTCTGTTTAGATTTGAGGTCCACACAATGCCAGTAGCTATCCAGGCATGCATGAGAAGATGGAAATATAGGAGAAATCTGTTGCACTGCATTCATAGCATTTGCAAAAGTAACCATCACCATAATAATAAAATACTTTAGAAATAAGAAATGTGTTTAAACAATTGTATCCACCATGACCTTCACAAGTGTGCTAATTAAGTAGCAAATTAAAGGCCAACTTTGGCATTTCACCCACTGGAAAAGAAAGAATTTCTCGTCTAATGTAACTCAGAGGTTCTGGTGGTTCTGAGATAAAAGTTATGCGACACTGAGGTTGAATCTCAGACTTTGATTCGTTCCAAAGACATTCTGTTTCTTTTTGCTTCCCTCCTTATGTGAAGTGGCCGTGTGGGTGTTTTTCGCAGTCTTTTGGCTGGTTCCCTGCCAATGACCGTACTTTGAACCAGCAGCAGCTGGGGTGTGAGCACAGCCAAAGATAGATGATTAGCTATAGCAGGGAAGCAGAGACCAGCCTCTCTTTCTCTCTCTCTCTCTCTCCTTCACTCGGCCTCTCTGTTTGTTTCCGCCTGTCTATCACGCCTCACCCTTTCCCCCCGTGCCTTTCTTTCATCGTCTTCCCGTGTTACTTTAATAACAGGGAAACTCTTCCAAAGAAAAGGTGACTGCCTTCCTCCTTCCAGCACGTTTACGGCTCCCGGGATCCAAGACCTGTGATGCCGCTTTGCCAAGCACATTTACTTATGACCCAGTTTTTATTCGTTTTAACCCAAATCTGGCCCAGACTCTAGTGAGCTGCAAACATGAAACTTTGACCATGTCTCAGAATTTCCTTTGTACTTTGTGGTTTTACCCGAGTGACTCACTGGTTCCCCAAAGACATGTTTTTCAGGAGACAGTGTGGCCACTATACAATATGTTTTGCTGGCCTTGGTAATATTTAGATATCCTTTGCTCCACCGCTTTTTTAAACTCTTTTCTCTTTCTTCATCTCTCTATTATTTATCGAAGGTGTTATGTCATGTTTCGCCTGTTTTTGTTTTTCATTTAAACATGCCATTGTTGTTGCTTCCCTGCATCTTGCTCTAATAATAGCTTTTGCTCTCCCCCCAAATAAAACGGTCACTAACTGACAACAGATTTCCTCTTTTCTAGCTTGTTTTCTGTTTTACATCTTGCAGAGTCAGGTAGGAGGGGAGTGGGTTGCAATTGTATAAAAGCTGCATTTGCCATTTGTTTAAGGAGCAGCGCTACACACACTCTACAGTGGTCAGTGTTTCATCTGAGATGTTACAGGGTTTCTGATCTAATTATACATACACAGGCTATGCAGGAAGAATAGAGGTCCCAACAGTGGATCAAAGCCCTTTTGATCTTAGTGATAAAGGGTGGAAGCAGTGGACTGCTTTGATACCGAGTGGCTTTTCCTCTCTGTTTTGAATCTGTAGTCCCTATAAGACGTGCTCTCCTTTCCTTTAATTTGACGACATCGTGTTCGTGCGTGTCTTTGTGAGTTGCTCAGCTCACCAAGCATGACAGTTTTGGATAATGGCCTAAGCTGAAATAAAAGTAAAACTAGAGGTTCTTCTAGTCTTACAGTCACACTTTTGGGCTTTTCGGGCTTTGTTTCACAGTCTCACACCCGGACAATTAACCCCACATCTCAAATCCACTCTCAGCAGAAAATTGCTAAGACTCAGTTTTCTGCACACACTGGACAATCTATACAAGCACGTTTGACCCCCAAAGTCCAGTTTGTTTGACCAGTGTGATTGCTGTTTGTTGTGCGAGGGCACGGTTGAGCAAAGCAGCCTTGGAAAGGTGATCCTGGGCACAGTTCAGCTGGACTAGGACATGGTACACATGCAGTATAATCACTGTCTGTGCTCCAGCATGAATCTCAGTGCTTTCTCTGTGACAGCTGGCTCCATGAAAATTATGCCATTAACAAATATGTAAGGCCAAAATTAAACTGCAGAATGGATGAAATCATGAAACTGAGAGAGCGCGAGTGCATGAGAGGAGTTGACGTGCTCATGTGTCCTCTGCTGCTGGATCGATAAGGGCAAAGTGAGTGCACGCCAGTGGGGGAGTGGGGAGGGGGGGACAGCTGTTCGTAAAGATGGTACAAGGCATCTGTGTCTAGTGCGAGTCTGCCCTGAACGTCAAATTTATTTCCATAATTCATCACAGGGCCATAAATTTCCTCTTATTCACTTTGCGCTACATTTTCACATCTCACTGATTAAAATGTCACTTAAATGGCCCTCTAATCTTAAAGTCTTTACCACATTAGACACAGACATTATGACACGTCAGATCAGCAAGATTTCCTAGTGACTCAAGTGCAAAAACTTGAACTCTACTTTGACGTTTCTAGACGTTCATAGGCGCTTTCTGGGTTTTAACTCCAGGATCACACAGCAGCAGATTTCATCCACGAGTTATGTGGATTTATAGACATGGCCCAAAAGCTTCATGGCCCATGGAGATTATGATCAGTCAGGATATAAAAGTAAATGACACTGTCCACTTTTTTCCAGTTCACTTCAGTGTTCTTCAGCATGCTTTATTGGCATCAAAGTCATCTTGACTTGCCATTTCACAAAAAAATATTGTTAAAAATATTGTAATATTAAAATAGATATATCTATATCATTTGAGATTAAATAGATTTCTCCAAGGACAGAATGGTGGTGCAATGGTAAGAACTGTTGCTTCACAGCAAGAAGGTTCCGGGTTCCAATGCACCACCTGTGTGGAGTTTGCATTTGTGCGTGGGTTCTTACCAGGTACTCTGGCTTCCTCCTACTGTCTAATGGCATGAGCTTAGTGGATTTGGGTAATTGATGATTGTAAATTGCCCGTAGGTGTGAATGTGAGCATGAATGAGTTTCTGTCTCTGTGTGTTGGCCCTGCGACAAACTAGCGACCTGTTCAGGTGTACCCTGCCTCTCCCCATATGGTAGCTGGTATAGATGCTATCCCCCCGCTACCCAAAACTGGTCTAGAGGATGGATAATTTTCTTCATATAACTCCTCTACATATACTAAAGAGGCTATCAAAATATAACTGGCAGTATTACTGTACATATTTGCATGTATGGCAAATATTACGTGTAACTGTCCCGGGTATGTCTGACTGAAGCTGTGATTAAAATGTAAAAACTAACCAGCATCTGAATGACAGAATTGTGTCACTCTACCCTGATAAGACACACAGTTACTTAAAAGTCATGTTCTTAAAGGGCTTTTAGGACTATCACACAGGGACACTGATCCCCCTCGAAAAGCACAATAGTAGATATAACTAAAAGCTAGCACTGTATTTATTTTTTTGTTCTGAACAATTGGTAGTTTTTTCTTTAGGTGAGTTTGGTTCAAAAGTGATGCTTTAAAATAAACTTATATGAGCCAAACACAAAAAACATGACCTCATTAAGCTGAACTGAACAGCACAGCGTCGAGAAAGGCAAAATAACATAAACTACACGGGGCCCAGCCCTTACATTCTGCATGAGCCAACTTCAGGACTATATTTGTGTTTCTGGCACTGGTGTAATGCACTCTTTTCAGATCCATCTCATTTTCAGTGCTTTGAGTATCTGGGCGCGCCTCATCACAAATGTGCACCCGCCCCTCCTCACCCCTGGCAAAGGATGTGAATTACTGCGTTTGTTCTCGGTGTGGAACATCTCCACCTGTAGTGGAAAAAAACATTATTTATATATCCAGGCTTCCATTCATGACATTGTTAATGGGTTTGGGACTTTTCCAGCTCTTGTTTTGGCTGCTGGAAGCCACCTGTCAAGGGGCAGACATTTTACCGGTCAGGCTGTCAGGTCAAACTTTAAGTACCTGACCTGGGTTTTTAGTGTGTGAGAGAAAAAGCGAGACAGAGAAAGACTGGTTTTCTTGTTAAATGACTTTAAAAGACAGACACAGCATTTGGTCTGATGTTTAACTCTCTGACGAAGAGGAATCAATAAGTCAGTCAGCCACTGTTTCCTTTTTTATATGAGTTTTTTTTTTTTTTTAAATGGATTTACAGGGTGTTGTGCTTGACCCACATTTTCAGCCATGGCTTGTCTCGTAGACACCCTGGCAACTCCAGCAGGCAGCTAGAATCCAAGTTGCTGACCTTAGTTTTTGTGTGGTTAATCCAGGTGCTGCACCATTATAACATTTTTTAGGCTGACTTTGGGCTTTGGTTGAAACAGAGCACCACACACCCATGCTTTGGGTCCAGTCATGTTCATTTTCCATGTTAAAACCCACAAATATATAGGTCTGCCTACCAGCGAAATGATGGAAATTAGTGGCCAAAAATAGAAGCGCATGAATCTGGGAACAGGCAAGCTCAGATAATGGGGAAAAGTTGAGGCTGAGGGCCATGTTGTTGAGGTGAAGTCATAGCTGGAAAAAGAAACGATGCCCAACCCCCCATCCACCCCCTAGACACAAAATCTTATTCTATATTAATAATGGATACATCTCCCCCACCCTAAAGGAAAACAAACATTAGACCTGTTTGTTTTCCTTTTGAAATGAGAATGTGACACGTGTATCGTGTCACATTCTCAATGACTTCGTCCCACAATGACACATTTCACTTTAGCGACATTACAATTTTTATATATGTTCTCCTGTGACATCACACATTTATTTGGGGCTTGAAAAGCAAACAAAAACATAAAGAAGCATTTTTTTAGTTTGATTTTGGAACAGTTGAGGACATTATAAAAAATTTTCCTGAGGGGCAGAGCAGCAAAGTTTAAGCAAACAGTTTATCAGCATGTTTAGCATGAATGGCTTCCCTTTAACACCTTCACCTCTGCTGAAATGAAATGAATAATGTTAGTAGTAAGAGGTAGAGTAAGATGATGAGTGGATGAATGGAACTCTTGTACCACCGCCTCTGCATCAACAGCGTCTTTGACAACCACTAGTGTTGGTTTTAAAGACAAGTATAGATGGGGGCTGCGACGTAATGAGCTGCATTTAGAAAATGCAGGGCAAGCATGCCAGCGTGACGACAGAGTGGTATGACATCTTCAGCAGCCAATCATCTTCTAAGGACTTTTTCTTCTTACCCAATATAGCCAATGATGAAGAGCCAGTGGGGGGGGGCGAGTTTTAGTGGTTCTCACCAACAGAGTCAAGTGGTTAAAACAGGAACTTTGTCTAGGTCTTAGTAAGCCATTTCCTAAATATATACGTCTATTAAAAGAAAAGCTGATGATGATGTGCCAACAAAAGAAACTCAGTATTAGCACAAACTGCAATCACTCTTTTTCCAAAAGCTGCAGTCTGGATTGATTGCAGTTACAGTGAAAAACGTCAAACCTTGCATCCAAAGTATTGTCATGTTCCACTTCCTCTTTTTCATATTATTGTATATAACGGCCATTGCCATAGTAACCATACAACAGTGACGTCAAGCAGAACAAACAAGCAGCACCGGTGCAATAGGGGGAAATAAGTCCATCACCACAGGACACGTAGAAAACAAAACAAAACAACTCTCAGCTAATCACTCATACAACTGTTTGTGTCACCTCAAGAAACAAAGGATTGCTTTTTTTTTGTTTGCTTGCTTTTTCACCTTGATTTTTAGAAGCCAGACAGTTCTCACTATTTTAAGAGTAAAAGGGAAGGAGCTGTCTGGGGTTGGCTCGCTTCCTGATGATGACTCAGAATGGGGGGGGGGTCCAATGTGTTAATTAAGCTTCTCTTCTCGCATTCTAACTTTTTCACCATTGCCTCCTCTAGTCCGCTGTGTTCTTCCCCTCTGCTTTCACTCAGAGGTAGGAGCCGGCAGGAGTCTGTCCTTATAAGGTCTGTTAAGGTTCCTGGTGACAATAGGCCTGCTGTTGACATTTGCAAATGTGTCCTGGCTCTCCTAGGGAGCTGAGCTCTAGGTGTTTCCCGTTTCTCCAACTGACAGAAGCATGCACAAAAGGGGGTAAACAGGAAGCAGATAAAAATGCTGCAGAGGTCCCAGGGTTGACATCATAGTTTCTTTTCCAGCTCTTTTTTAAAAGCTTTGGTAATGTTTCGTCTGTTACAGCAGTCTGGAGGAAGACGGTTGTTAAACAAAAAAAAAGTTGCCTCTCTCAGCAGGATGAGTCTGTGATTTTCAGCACAGGGTGATTTTACCCTTGCTTTCCGTAACTTCTCTTTCTGTTTTTTTTTTCCGTTTCTTTTTATAGCCCATGAGATTCTGGTCAAAACGTTTCTGCCAGTGTTTCAAAGTTTCTCACTCTGGATTGCAGGGGTGGGGGCGGTGGGGGTACCATTTTTATCCCACTTGCAAATTTATGATTCCTGTGATTTTCATTAGGTATAACAGAAAGTTTCTGTAACCCTGTTTGAGAAGCTGTAAAACAAGCCAAAGCACTGAAAACGAAACAGACACCGACTCACGGCATTTGTGACAACAACAACAAACTGAAACCCTCTCACAAAAGCTTTGCAGTAGCTTTTTCACTAATGCACATCTTCAGTTGCTGTTTGATTTGCTGAGCTTTGTCAAGGGTTTGAAAAATGAAAATGAAACATCACAAACAGTAATCCAGTGGAAGGATAAAGGTTGTACCATAACAAAATTTCAGGCAAGTTTGAGCAGAGGGGCTTTACAGTGATATTTTTTCGGTCAGGTCCTCAAGGTCAAACCTGTCTCATTTGAACCAGAATGATGTGCCTCCCATGTAATGAGCAGTTAAGTGTACAAGAGCCCCTGGGAAATCAGTTGATTCCCCTTAATTATCTTTCATCTTTTCCCTCAAGGTAGCATGGTGTGCGAAGTTTTAAGTGGAGAGGATGAAAGGAGGTTCTAATCTACTGTAATAAATAGAAAAACCACAGAGAGTATTTGACCTTCTCACAGCAGTGAGGATGACTTTATGTAAATTATGTTCTCAATTATGTTTCATTTTATCTCTCATTTATTTTGGATTATGTAAAATGATAGAGATATATGGATTCCAAGATGACGACAGGGGGCTCGGAGCAACAATGACTGCATCACTCAAGAACACAGTAGAAACCCAAACAAACAGGATAACTGGGAAAACAGGCTGGGTGGGGAACCTGAAGAGGGCGGAGCTGTGGGAGTGAGATAAGTGTGAGAACAAGAGGCATGAAAATTTTTGTCTTAGGATGTGGCAGTATATGATAAGAGGATGC
Organism: Rhamphochromis longiceps; assembly: GCF_057381845.1. Lineage (NCBI taxonomy): Eukaryota > Metazoa > Chordata > Actinopteri > Cichliformes > Cichlidae > Rhamphochromis > Rhamphochromis longiceps. The sequence continues at coordinate 36,491,918 of NC_140558.1, forward strand.
TCAGGTCATGTTGAAAGTAAGGGAGCTGGTGTATTGGTGGCTGTCATTGAAATGCTTTCTCAGAAAAAAATGACACCTCCTCATATTTGCATTGTAAATTCATGCCACCCTGGGCACACGTAGTTGCCATGGTGTGGTATGGTTCTGTTGTTGTTAGTGTTAGCAACCAGACAAGGAGTGCGCAAGCAAGACAAGCCCCGTGACTCATTTAGAAAGTAACCCCCCCTCCACACACACTCCTTCCTGCCCACAGAATGTCAATAGAAGGCAGAGATGACATGATATGTCCCTCCTTATACAGCATTAGTCCTCACATCACAGTTTCTGCGATGACACCACAGCCATCGTTACCTAGTAACCGCTGTAATTCGTGACTGTGTATGTAAATTTTCCCGCGCTCACTGAACTATGAGGCCTGAAGACTTGCTTAACAATTCTAAGATTTCATTATGCAATGGAGACATTTGCTTTAGTCTAGTGGGGAATTACTGACAGCGCACTGAGTGATTTGTGGCAGTAACCTTAACAATTACACAGGAATATACACTCAACAAAATATAACACAATAACCGGCATCCGGTTGTGTTGAACAGAGTAAACAGTGCCAGATGGCACTATCTTCAGTGGCAGCAACAAGCATAGAGAACACTTTAAATGGAATGAAACATTACTGGGAAACAAGCTCTTAAACACATAGGTCAGCTTGTCGCATTGCATTAGTACTGCTGCAAAGCTTTATCCAAAACACTTTGACACACTGTTAGCTCTGCCAGGATGGGTCCACTTTTTCACCAAGATGCTGTTCTGAATGTGTTTCCTGAGGATATGTCGGAGTGTCACCGTGCATCATGTTGAAGCTGAGGCCAAACAAGTATCACAACCATAACACTAGTGAGCTAGCCTCTTGGGGCTTAAGTTCATGTCCCTGTTATCCCTTACGCTGTTCCGCTTCAAGGAAGCTCAGTGGAGTGTTTGTAGACTACGGTCAGCCACAATGTGGGGCAATGTTCTAGCTTACATAAGCTGTTGCTAGGTGATAAATAAATAAATAAATCAAAATCACAGGTCATCTTGTTCAACAAACCGTGAAAGGGATGCTTTTTTTGTTGTTTTTGTATTTTTTAATTTCATCTTGGAGACCAAAGAAGGAAACGGTTTCTGTGATTATCTTCCAATATTCACTTGCCAGGACTGTTGCATCTGCTCTTTATGTATATTTGAATTTAAAAGTCATATTCAGCTTTAATTTTGAAACTCTCTTTCTGGGTCATTATGACTTGCATGCTGGGGTTTTTTTTGGTCATTATAGCACTGGAATAAATATGTCTGGCCTTACATTGGTTCCCCGGTTACCTAATTACCCAGCCACTGCTGCAAAACTAAAAAGACTACAAACCCTATATTTTTCTGAAGCCAGGTTATCCTGTTGTGTGTTTAGTGCCAGATTTTATCCGTGTGTGTTTACATTCCCATCTGTCTGCAGTCAGACACACCACACACAGGCAAAGACTGACTCAAGGACGTGTACTTTGAAAACACTGTCTGTTGCATAACTAGCGGCAGCTTTAGCACACATATTCATGCTCATCTAAGTGGATCATTATTTAGTGCTGTTCTTCCTCATCTGTTCACACAATACTAATGTCAGGTAATGTAACAAGTTATGCAACAATATAAAAGCAAATTACAGTTGTCTATAATGACTGGCTAATCCCTTTCAAGGCCAAACACAGACTAGCTCCTGGCAACATGGGGGTTACTTGATAAAAGAAGAGATAAAAGAGATAAAGAGATAGATAATGCAAAAATGTTGATTCAATGATACAATTGTCCAGAGGTGTGGACTCGAGTCACATGACTTGGACTCGAGTCAGACTCGAGTCATTAATTTTATGACTTTAGACTTGACTTGAAAAAATGTTCTAAGACTTGTGACTTGACTTGGACTTTTACACCAATGACTTGGGACTTGAATTGGACTTGAACCGGTTTACTTGAAAAGACTTGATATTTTACCCCAAATATAAAATTTAACATGCATATTATATAGAGATTGAAAATGTGACGTCATTCACGGGTAGAACCGCAAAGGATTCTGGGAACTCGTGGCAAGCTGTACTAGCGCACGCAGGCTTTCAATTAAAATCAGTTATACAGCGATAAAAAGAAACACAAAAATGTCAAGAAGCCGTTGTATCATTAACTGCAATAGCCGGTCGCATGACAGCCACGGGAAGCCGACGGGTAAAGAGATCGGTTGTTATCGGATTACGTCGTTGAAGAGAAATTGTTCAAGCCATGTTTCCGAAGTAACAAAGACGCGACGGATGGCCTGGATTGCAGCCATTCAAAGATCAAATATAACGTCCCAGAACACTCCAGCTCACAGGTTAGTCTGCTCCAAGCATTTACACGAAGGTCAGTGTTTTTTAGTACTTAATACGTCATTTTCATAACATAATTAGTGATATAGGTTACAAGCAAGTCTGGCGCTGAACAGAAATTGTCGCGCTATGCTCCTTTATTTATTGTGCATAAATAGTGAATTGTCCTGACACAATATTGCGTTTCGCTTCTGTTATTATGGTACACTGACAAAAACATATACTTTTATTCACAGGATAAAACAGGTTTTTTGTATCACTAATTGCCCAGTACGATTACAGCATACAATATTGTTGTCACTGCTACATTTCTGTGATGGGTACCAGAAATTATTTCCACTACTAATTAATTACCGTTGAGCTCAAAGGTCCTATTAATAAACGGTTAAGGAATGTGTATTTATGACGACAATTTGTGAGACTGGTAAACTTATGATACGTACGATGGTCTTTCGTTCTACACGGTGCATTTCAAGGTCCTGCACCCATCTGTCGGTAAACTGTACCTGGGCTTGTTGCAGTGACCGGAAGTTACTAAACTTCATGAGTGTATGCACTCACTCCAAGAACCGTATAATTATAAATATGCATATAAATATGCTACGATGAGATAGCTGACTTCATCTAACTAGCAAATGTTGTCCAGGCTACGTTGGTGATACAGTTTTTTTTTAATGTGTATGATATTTTTGTCATGCGATTTTAAAGCCGGTGTTGTGCAACACCGGTCCTACAACCGCATCCAAGAATAACATGCAGCTTATCTCAGAACTGTCGGTGAAAATTATTCTTGGAGCTAGGTTTAATTGAGCTGCATTTTAAAGAGGTGCAATTTCACAATTTGTGTATATTTTCTAAGTTCACTATTTTGTCATGTGTTGAGAAAAACACAGATTTTAAAATTACATGGTCTAATATTTACATTTAGCATAACTGCAACATTATTTTTTCGTTGTTTTTTTTAAAGACTCGAAAGGACTTGAAATTCAAAGTTTCAGACTTGTGACTTGACTCGGACTTTTACACCAGTGACTTGAGACTCGACTCTGACTTGCCTGACATTACTTGAGACTTGACTTGAGACTTGAGGATAAAGACTTGAGACTTACTTGAGACTTGCAAAACAATGACTTGGTCCCACCTCTGCAATTGTCTTCTTTAATACCTCTGCCAAGTCATGTTTGCCTGTTTATTTGCTAGTTTGACTGCACCACGTCCAATAATCAGAATGTAAAGTAACTTTTGGAGTGTCTCCCTTTATTTTAAAAATTGGGGAGTGGGGAGCGAAGCAACATTCAGAGTTTATGAGGTGCTGCTGAGAGGCAGCACCGCTTGGCGTCATCCTCCAAACAGCACTATATATAATTGAAGCCTTTGGTTCGGAAATGAGCATCATCGCTCTTCCTGTTGGGTAATCGGAAGCTTCTTATCTGTAGCACTTGTATCACTTATATATATCTGTCTGCACTTACGAGGAAAAGAGGTGGACCAAAATAGACCCCGTTGTTGATAAAACACATCGGGAGAAAAAAAAAGAATCATCCTGAGACAAACATATCCCAGTGTTTCTTTCCTTCATCCACACCTAGATTCAGTGTGTGGCATCAAAACATGCTGCATTCTTTGCAACCGGTTATTTTAAGACTACTGGCTCAAATGGGGATGACTCTTCATTTCCTTTCATTTCTCACATCTGACTGTCGCCAGCTGTGTCTGAGCTTGTCTTTATCTCCATGGAAATGATGGGAGAGGGAAACCCATAATCGCAAGACAAAATCTGACTAAGAGATTCCTCTGCTGCTTATGACAGCGGACCAACAGAATCCCAAAATAGGAGTTGTCAAGCCTTAAGGCTTGGTTTGTTTTCTCATGTCCTGAATCACAGAGTGGAGAGGGAGCAAGTGGAGCTGTGAGGTGTGTCACATGTAACAGTGCTAACTAAGCATGATTCGATGAAACACTTTTTCCCAGGCCTTCTGCAAAAGGGATATAAAAAGATGGGGAAGTGGGTCACACCCTGACCAACTGTGGAAATCCACCTCATCACAGATGTTTGTCGCCAAGAGTCCTGGCACAGCTTCTTTCAGTAGGAAAGCTGGACAAAGCTGATATCACCCAGTGCCTGGTGGCTATTGTCCAAAGTGTGTCAGTAAGGCCTGTGCAACCAGCCAGAAGCATTAATTCCACTTAGACTCATTGAAACAAGCAGATGGATTATCTCCACTACTGCAATGGACTCATGATAAATAAATCTCAGTTAAAAGTGTAGCTCTAATCACGTACCAGTTATGCAATAGGTTCTGCAAAAGCAGTGGATTTATTTGATCTGATATAACCCTTGAATGTAGTTAGGTTTAGCATGATGTCCGCAGCTGTTCAAATAGTCAGTGAGCCCTTGAAGCAGTGCGAGACGACAGTGTCCCTCTGTTTGCCACTTGGGGAATCTGCAAAGCTGCAGGCTACGTGGGAAAAGGCACTCAAATGCATTTTTTTAATCTAAAATTGCACAATTTTGTTCTTATGAATACTTATAAGAATCTGTGCACTGACTGAATTGATTTCAACAATATTCTGCTATGAAGATCTTGTTTATCATAGAAAACATCTAATTAAGATGCTGGATTTTCATATTTTGTATAAACAAAGGTGTTACATGTGTAAGGCGGACACAAAGTTATGGATAGAGCAGCATTGCATGGTGGTTGTGTATATGATGATCAAAGACTGGCAGGGTGGTATAACTGAGTGTGTAATTTACTGCCCCGGTACATGATTTAGAGGGAGAAGACAGAAGGGGTGAGCGATTTGTTAAAACCTGAAATTTCAAATAATCAAACTGTAACTTTTGTTTTGGGCCACCAACACACAAAATACTTGTGGGGTTTTTAATTAAATTGCAGATTATTGCCTTTTCAAGACAGCATTAATCCATGCAAGTTCAACAGATCAAAGCTCCGGAGGAGCTGCTCCTCTGCTCTAAATGATAGGACTTCCCTCAGTACTGGGCAACCAGATGTGTCGCCTGAGCACACAGCACAATAAATATTGTTTTGACAAGACTGTTTTAGATAATATGAACCAAACACAGTGCCGCGTCCCACTGCTGTGGCTGTCTGAAAAGCGCAGCAGTGTCTTCTTTCTTTTTTATCGTGATTTATATTTTCTTCCCAATCTGATTCCTTAAACCACCCGATGGGAAATAATAAAGAGAACAGCAAGACCTTTGCATCGTACGTTGTGTTTATTTGGGTTTAAGTAATATTAGCTCAAGGAAATCTCTGAAGCTTGGAGCTCTGCATGCAACTCCAAGCTGAAGTGTTACCTAAGGTTTGTTTATACTCTGGTTGCAGAGATTCTGGTCTGGGAGTGAATAAGCAAAGCACACAGTTACATGATGATATGCTTTTTTTGCAGGTAATGAGTTTGACTTCTTTTTGTAAATCGACTATTGCAAAGTAAACTAAAAAGTGATGCTTTCTTTGACTTACCAAGTCAAGGTAAAGGTAAACTGTGCCAAGGAAGTTAAGCTTAGCCATAGCTGGCAATGATGACAGTCATACCTTTAATAGGTGTGAACCAGCGGATAAACACTAAAACGGCTACACCACCAGGCACTGACAAACACTCCACTATTACAGAAACCATTCCAAAAGATTTGCTCATTTTACTAATCCCAACAGCTTAAGCTGTAAAAGAGAGACTATTAAGTAATTGAGCAAGTTTATACCGAGCCACATTGCAGTAGCTTAACCATTACTTTATATTTCTTTCTGTTTTTATTCGATTTGTTTCATGCTACAGCAAAAGAAATTATAAAGACCGAAAGATGTGAACTTGTCATATTATCACCAATAACCAACGGTATACCTGAACTCACTGTTCAGGTTGTGGAATGTGGCTTGTTTGTCTCTGACTTTCTCTGACCACGACGTTAAATAATTGTAAATGTTACATCCATACATGTGCTTGTTTAGTTCGTTGCCTTTTTATTTGTTTAGTTGTTTGTAAAAAACAAAGCAGGAGTTCACACATAGACAGTGATTCATCCTAACCAGCATTTGACATTATCAGTGCCTACTGATGATGCAGTCCTAGCCAGTGTGAACAAGAGCCTCCACTGTTGTACTGTGAAAGCATCACTACGTGGTCAGAGTCCAATAAAATGCAATGCCATTTTCAACAAGGATGATATTGTCTGTCTGGGCACACTGGGGACACATTTGTTCTGTTGCATGGCAGTTTTGCATCAGATTTCAGAATCCACGTGGTAGTTCTCAGAGAGCGGTGGCTTTCATGGGTGTTTTCCTTCCCCCACATCATTCTGAGAGTGTTAGATACTGCATCTTAATTTAGATTTAACTGTTTTTGTGTTTTTTACAGTGACTAATAAAAAATGTGGTAACTCTAATGACAAATTACATCTTCAACTACTTAGACTTTTGTACACAAAGCCCTCAACGTGCACATATTGGATCCAAGACTCATTAAAAAAGTTTTCTGTGAGTTCAGCAGCTGTTTCTATTGACTAGCTTTATAGGTATATAAATAGGAAGCATGCCAGTGCAAGAAGGACTTGAAGGTTATTTGGGTTAAATCCAAAAAGAATCTTTGTGTCGACTTTAAACATCTGTTGTTTTATTCCTGAAAAACCAATTAAAGCATTTAATAGGAGGTATAAAACACCTCATGCATCTAATGCCAAATTAAATCATGTTTATAGTGACATATGCTTTGCATATAACACAGGTGAACCAGTCAATTAAAACTTTAAAACGGTCTTTTTTATTTATTTTGATTTAAACAAACAGAAATGTTTACAGGGTCACGTGGTTGCTGTGATGTTTCGAGGTGTTTCAGTGTTGTGAGCTATAGTCTGGTTTGGACAGGTCTGGTCTTTAAGTGTCATGGGAAAGTGTCACAGTTATTTACAAATGAATTTATTTTCAGTGTTAAGAATGTTTGAGCGCCTTATGCTGGGTTTAATAGAGGTAAACTTTGCTCTGATCCACTTGGAAGTTTGGGATCAGATTATCCACAAAAGCACAAAATAGGCTCTTACGTACCAGCTTTGCAATTACTGGTCCCCAGAGGCAGTGAAGTTCAAATCCCTATCAGCTGCTTAACATCCCATGAAGCAGGCAGGATGCTTTATTTTCTTATGGAATTAAAATAACCAATTTTACAAAGCTATTAGTGGTTCCATAGTGTAGTGGTTAACATATTAGTCTAACACGCAAAAGATCCCTGCTTTGGGACCAGGAGGAGACACAAATAGCTGGGAGGGCTGTGTCAGGATGGCAATCTGGGGTAAAACTGTGCCAAATCAAATATGTGCATCCATCTGCTGTGGCAGGCCTTTCAAAATAAGGGAGTAGCTGAAAGAAGCATCCATTTAGTTGTATTTACAAGACATTCTTGTTTTAAATGCTGATTTTGATTTAAAAAAGTCATTTTTTATATTTTTTGTCATAGGTACTTTAACTGCCTGATCACAGTTTTGTCAGAAGTGTGGTTCCAGCAAACAGAGAGCATAAAAAAAGCTTTACTTTTTTTTGAGTTTCAATTTTCAGCAAACAGTTTCATTTCAAAGTGCACACTAGTATTAATGTTTATGAAACTGTTGTGTTGATTTCAGATATGCTAATAGTAATTTACTAAGTGGTAAAAAGATATGGAAGACTACCATATGTATTCAAGTAATAAAGCATGTGTTGTTTTATAATTACAATAAAGTATCTATCTATCTATCTATCTATCTATCTATCTATCTATCTATCTATCTATCTATCTATCTATCTATCTATCTATCTATCTATCTATCTATCTATCTATCTATCTATCTATCTATCTATCTATCTATCTATCTATCTATCTATCTATCTATCTATCTATCTATCTATACTTGTGTATTTTGTGATTCCTCATATTGTCTTAGAATTGTTAGAAGCAGTGATCTGATCTTCAAATATGAGAAACAGCTGGCTTTAAATCCTGTGCAGCTCTACCTTCATATTATAAGGGATTCAACCCACTTTTCAGTGGGTGACCGGTGCTGCGACAGCTGAGAGGAAATGATTGCGAAGCAGGCTGGTGATCCTTCCAATCCAAAATACAGACCCACAAGTCCCTGTGGCCACAGAAGAGAGAGGGAGAGCATGTTTGTCCTGTCAGTGAGCCAGAACAGCTTTCCCTCAGGAAACTCCTTGAAAAACGCAAAGTCAGACCTGAATAGCACTTTGTGAATCCCACACTGCAGCTGAAGCAGCAGCAGGAAAAAGGTCGAAGGATTTCAAGTCTTTCCTCAGTTTATTTTAGTATCTGTGACACCCAGAGACCCTATTGTTAATAGACAGCTCAGAGAGCATGGAACAACAAAAGTATAGAGCAACTGAAACTTGATCATCCGTGAGCCCTCAGTCATGGTTTTAATAAACACTGCAGAGAATAATGGCAAAAAAATGAAACATCATGTAAAACACCACATCAGACTGTTTATTCAAACTGCAACAAGCCTGCTAATTAAGCAACTAGCATCAACTCTTTGATCTTTGCAAAATCTCTCAAATCATTCTTTCTTTTCCCTCTTGGTAAAAAGGTTGCTGCTGTTATTCCATCCTCCACTGTATAAACCATCCAAATCCATCCAAAAACATCAACCTAAACCAGTGTGGTCCACTCAGGGAAAAACCAAACTGGGGGACCTAACATTTCCTTGACCTTGTTTGACTTCGGCTATGTAAACCTTGTTGCTCGGTAATTGTTCATTGTATTTTCCCATATGCTGTTTTTGGGTACACAGCCAAACACTTCCTCCCTCTGTCTTTAATGCCTGTTTTTTAACAAACACTGTGAGCTCCACTTTCCTCAGTTCTTTTTTTTTTTCTTATGTGACGCTCAGCTCAGACAGTGAGAGACCAGAAAAACTTGGAGCATGGTCAACTATAGTCAAGTCTGTATTCTGTTTAGCAGTTGTCCAGCAATTTCATACTCACTGACACCAGCCTTGGAAATGTCAGTGAAATAAATAAATGAATAGATTTCTTATTTGGGGATAAGTGGTGCAACATGTCTCTAATAACATGGCTTTCACCCCATGTAGGAATTCAGTTTTTTACTTACAAAGGGAGCAGCATTTTGTCTCAACATGGGCATATTGCTAAAGTGTTTTAGCAAATATTATATTAGAAATGTGCAGAGTGAGTGACTCTGTATCATCACCAGCAGTAGAGTGCACCACATCCTGTGTATTTGTTGTAGATCACTTTAGTTGTATTTTTTGCTGCAACATGTGTCGTGGCAACATGTGTTTAGCTTAAAGAAACAGAACATGGTTGGCCAGGATTATTCTTGGAACTTTATCTTCAGAGCAGGGACTACATTACACTACGTGTTATATTGCATTTCATGCAGCACTCTCTAGGAAAGTATCAAAGGTCTAAAAAGTTAATATTTAAAGGTCAAGTGATGATCGTTGACTTATGATATAGAAATATGACCTGTTCACACGAATGCTCACAGTCAAAATAGTCTCCTGCAGAACTCAGAAATAATTATTATCTATAATAAGTATATATTAAGCTGGCAGCCTCATCAAAAAAGTTATACTTATGTGCTGTGACCCAGTTCTGTCAGGAAATAAAAGCAAACAAATCCATGCAAGCAAACCTAGTTATACACACCTAAACACACACATTGTGTATGTACATATAAACCTTCTTGGTTGGTCTGGGATGGGTTGCGTGTGAAGACTGTTGAGTCTGTAGAGCTAGACAGTCTCTGTTCTGCAGTCTGTCTGCACAAGGGTTATGCAACATGGGCTTGGCCTTACCACACGCTAGCTTTTCATTGGCTCCGTAGAACTTACTGATTTGAATACCCTTCCCCCGAAACTGTTTCTGTCTGGACTTCAACTGACTACGTAGGGCTTCTACGGTGTAGAAAAAAAATACCCTTCTAAAGGCATACTTTTTGGCAGCAGGAAATGGGAGGAGGAGACCTTAAGCACATCTGTATTTATCAGCTTTTCTGGGAGGGAAGAAACTGGGTGAACTGAAATAAGAAAACAGGAAAGGAAAGGCTCAATCAACAATTCCAGCCTCCCTTGGGTTCTGTTTCATCAGCTTAATCAAATATGGGAGGGAGCCTTACCAAAGATATCAATTGTATATAATCTCATTCCAATTACGGCATATAAACAACAAAAGAACAGGTTTGCACTAGTTAAACCTGAATTTATTTGACGAGAGAAAAGTCAAGACTAATACTCTTGGAAAGTTATATTTTGTGACACAGACTGAACTGGACCAGTGACCTTTTCAGGTTTACTTGTTAACTTATTGTTCTAATTCTGTTTTGCAGGATATGGTTTTAGTGCACAGAAGCAAGCCTAATACTATCTATTGGAAAGAAGGCTTATCTTAATGGCAATGAATATCATCTCACTTTCAAATGACTAGTTTTACACAAAGTGCTGACACATTCTCCCTATATCTGTTATGTTTCCTATTCAGAAACGTGTGAAGAAGTGTTTCATGCCAGCTTGCACTTTCTGCATGCGTGCGGTTACATGCTAACCATGAATCACATTATTGTTGTTTCTCTTGTGTTTCAACAGCAAACAGCAACTGTATCAGTTGATCACTGAGACATATTCTTTCATCGGTCTTTAATTAATTAATACAGCTTGCACATAGTTACCTTTGAAAAAACAGAGAAGAAAGATCAGCGGTGGCCCACTGGCCCATCTTTATTCATGCTCTATGAAAGTCTGCACTTTAAATCCTCAATAATAATCATTAACAAAGAATCGTGTCACTGTTCTGGAGGTAAGGCACTATTTTAAATAAATACAATGCCAGCCATTTGGAAATTTGCTGGTTGCCAGCTCTGTACAGGCTGTTTGTGTTCTTAGAAATTGCATCATTTATTGATTTGCTGTGCTCAAGAATGAATAGGGTCGTCTCATCACTTCACTCTGACTGCTGTTTATCTGCCTCTCTTTTCTTTTCTGGTCACAAGTCTGTCTTGGGATATCCTGACGTTAGTCGGGTGTCATAAATGCAATCGTACAGCTGTGGAGTGTTTGAAGTTTAGCTGCATATCTGTGGTGTTAATATTTGCTGTGATATATGTATTCTTATGTTTAATTGTAATTATACAGCAGTGGCATTTTTAAATTGGCAGTTTTGAGTGGGTAACCTACTATACTGGACATGTGAGGTTTTACATTTTAGGGGAGGCAGTTGGAAGTGTTGCTGGAAATGATAATTACATTAGTAAATATTGCAAACCTATTAATCATTCAGCATGCTGAGGTGATACTTTGGTACTATGTCTGCTGCACTCAACGCATCTATGCAGCCAACATGCTCGGTACAAACAGGGAGTGGAATACACTTACACATATCTTACACTGTGTTATCATAAGGACAAGGCATAAAGTCGATTACATCAAATGTCAGGGTCTGTTTTTTTTGTGTGCATGCACCTGACTGTCTGTGCAGATGTATGTCAGAAGTTTTGTTTGCTCTTAACTGCACATTTGTCTCACATGGAAATGTGCAACCTAAATATAGAGGGCAAAGTATGGCCTGCCACTGTTTGTCATGTACCTTTAGACTGTGGCAACAACTGACATGGCAAGTTTTAGAGTCACTCTATCGGAAAATGATAAATCCCACACAGCTAGCAATTTCAACAACTGTGCATATTCAACGAAAAATAGCAAAAGCTAAACTCGTAGTTTTTACAAATTCACTAGCATTTCCATACATCTCTAATGAATAAAATACAACACTGAAACACAATTGCAACTCTAAAACGATCATTTAAATGAGTATTTTTACAGCCATTTGGGAAATAATCCAAGTAGTACACAGCGTAAACTTGATTTAGCATGCAGGTCCCAGCATAAACCTGCATGCTCACAAAAACATCCTGATGGCAAGCACATAACAAAGGAAGGTATTTGCAAGATTCCTGAAATGCATAAACCCCACACACTGAAAATGTCTTTTGACAAAACAGATGGAGAATAAGGATTAGAGAAACACAAAACCCATCCTTTCAAACTAAATGTAGTGCCACCCCATGAGAGAAAATGACACTAGATTGCAGGTTTTAAATTAGTCAGCTATTTGAGATAACAAATCTAAAGAGGTTGTCTTGAATGAAGTTTAGAAACATACACCCTCCATCTGTTTTCGTCTAGTTATGTAATTCAATGTCTAATTTAGGGCAAGAGGTAGGGTGCAACCTGGACAGGTCACCAGTGTGTTGCAGGGCTAACACAAAGAGACAAACAATCATTTGCATTCAAATACAATCAATACAGTCAATTTAGAATAACCAGTTAACCTAACCCCGCTAACTGCATATCTGTGGATTTTTGGAGGAAGCCACAAACATACCCCTTGATGCAAACTGTGTTAACTAGTTACCTTGTCATTATAGTATCTTCATGTTATCAAAGGCTGTGAAGAATTTGCTGTGTTGGACAGTTTTACACATTATGTAACCACTGATTAACCCTAAAGCCTCAATATGTGTGTGTCAGAGTAATCAGGTTGTGCATTTACAAACAGACTTTTTTGTGTTTGCAACTAAAATATCTTTCTCCTCCAGCTCCAGCATAAAAAAAGCCCATGCATAAAACAAGAATGTGCCACAGGCAGAGTCATGTGCATCTGGCTGTGTTTGTTTGGGTGCCTTTTCAAGGACATTTGGATTGGAGGAAATGTATGCCCAAGAAAGCCCTTATAGTTTATTTTTCATGCTAGAAGGTTTTCTTTTTGACTGGTTCCTGGAATTTGTCTGGAAAGGCCAGAATAATTAGGCCAAATTAAGAACTAAAGTGAAGAAAACTTCATTCAGTTTGCTTGTTTGCAAACGCTAATAAAAAATGACAGTGTTCTACGTTTCTTCTCCAACTTGGAGAGACCACAGGAAAAAACAGGTGAGTATGATTTTGTCCTTTTGCTCATGCAGTTACCAAACAGCCCATCCAAAGCAGTTCAAGGTCTATTTACTTAAGTACTAAGTACAAGAAAAAAAAGGTTATATAAAACATTACACCTGGACATTTGGCTTTGCTTAATATTGCACCATCTGCACTATCTAATGCATGTTTTGATTTTGTATTAGGTATACTGCAGCACAGTGTGGTCACCTGATTAGATGATAGTTTATCGTTTTCATTTCGCTTATAAGGGCATCCAGCAACCGGTGAGTAAAATCATCATTGCTCTGCAGTAACATTTGAAACACCACATAAAGCATAAAATTTGTTCGCACAAACCTGTGCATTTGGGGCTGAGCAGCAGACATCATAACATTTTGTGTAATAACAGCGTCATTTTACAAATTGAAAGTGGGAACACGGAAACACACTAATCGTCATTCTTTAATCACTGTATTTCATTATATGAACTAACTGTAGTGTATCACTACTAGAGAAGGGTGCAGCTGTAGATGTGTGATGTTATGACAATTCATCACTCTCAACAAATGAAAACCTATTAATCTACAGAGTTGGCTTCTATTTGATCACCTATATACAAATCATTAATGTAAGTTCAGTCAAGGCCCCGATCACAAAGTACTAGAAGTTTGTTGGCACCATTTGGCCATTACTGACTGCAAGGGAAAATGTGTATTCCCCAACTGGTTGTTAAGTGATCCATAAAGGTTGCTAGCAGCTAGTCAGTGAAATGAGTGACAAAGAGGGTCCTGTACCAAAAGCCTCCCTGTGATTCCTTTGGTCACCAGGCCTCATGTAGCCAACATGTTTCAAAAGGCACAACCTTTACTTTGAAGGTAAATCTGTTTCTGGCTTGTGCTATACTTTTTGCAGTTTTCACTACTGCTCGGAGAGAGTGAAGACATGTCGGCATCTGCCCTGCAAACTACGGGCAACTGCTACCAAACAAAGCAATCATAAGGAGGTTTTTGATGGTGGTGGTGTTCAGTTTCACCAAATGACTCAAGCAACCACTCACCAACTGGTTAGCCAATAAACATTTTTCCTTAGTGATCTGGTTAACCAGGGGCTCAATGGTCTCTAGGCCTGTGCGACTGGGTCTTTAGCAACTAATTTCACAACGACCGCCATCAACCTTCAGGCATCACTCACCAACACGTCATGCAATAAACATTCTTACCTCCCCACAGGTGGTTGTGCACTTGCCCCAACTGTGGGCACCAAAAGTAGCTCAAAGGCATTATGATACATTTACAGCTTGTCAGTCATAATCTGCACAAACACAAACATCTGTCGCAATATTCTGCTTTAACGACCGTTTATGAACCAGAACTGTGTGTGTGTGAGAGAGAAAGCAAGAGAGAGAATGAATGTATATTTCTAAGTATAGATTACAGCATATTTTACATGGCTGCTGTTATTTCCTTTTTGTGGAGAACAAGCATGGCTGCCTCCTGTTCCCTGTAATCAAGGAACCCTTTTATTTGGATTGTTTATAACAATCTTGAATTAAGGTTGAGCCTGAGAAGAAGCAGCATCTGTAGCGATTAGCTGTTGGAATTCAGTACAGCAGTAAAGCAAGCTAAAGGGTGGGCTGACTGGTAATTTAAGAAAAAACATAATTATGTATTACAGATGCCAATAGAAGAACATAAAGATCTGGCACACTAACAATCTTTTCTCATCCACGGCAGCTCTCCAAAGCTGGGGACAGGTTAGATGGCTGTAAACTAATCCTCGTAAAGTTCACAACCCCAGAAAACCACAGGAAGGTAATAAACCATCAGAGAACACACTGTTCTGCAATCCAACAGAAGCTCGAGAGAGGTGCCCTCTCAGTACAGAAGCAGAACAGGACAAGTGTGATCTTTAAGACATTGCATACTCTATTGTGTCTGTAGCGCCCAACCTATCATTATACTATTACCACTAATAATTATATAGCAATTTTCAGCTGATTTGTTGCTGTTTTTTCATGCCACTACTCTCCAACATTGTGCAAGGTTTTGGCATCACTATGCAAATTACCTAACTTGTCAGACACACCTGGCTAAAAACTGTAAAGTTAAAACTTTTATTTCTGGTTACCTGCAGTCTGACGTTATTCTGCTGGGTCACTTTCTCTGTCTCACATAATAGTGTTCACACAAAAATGGCAGGTCCCAATTTTTATTGTAGGAACTAATTTTAAAACATCTGAAAAAGACATGTTGATCTATGTGAGCCGGTTCTTCTTTCAACATTTCCCTTGAGAATTTCTAAGAAACCAGATGGAAACTGTAAGTGCTCACAGTCTTATAACCTGACAGGACAGCATAAAAACAACTGGGCTCTGAGCTAAATCTCATGTGAGCTTTGTGATACACACAGGATGTATTAAAGCAGTTTTTTTGAGTTCACTGATATTCCCCATTTTTTCTCACATTACCCGACTGATTCCTTTATTGTATCATGAAATTGTTTTTATGACCAACAGAGGAAATATGAGACGGTGACAAAGTGTAACAACGGTAAAGGTTTTTAAATTGCACCGAGGTTTATTGTCCAGAACACAAACATTTTCCCAGACTTCATGTAATCATTCACAAGACAGAATTACATTTTTTCCTACAACTGTAACTTCTACATTCACATTTAATTGCGCTGGTTTGAGGTAAAAAATGGGGTTTAATTGCAAGGAAGCTATTTATTGTTACCCAGCACACTATAAAATTTACTGTACTGTATTTAACAAACAGCTGCCATTAAGAGATTTCAAAATTGCTTCTCTGTTTGCCTGAAAATCCCACAGGAGACACTTGGTATGATTAAAAAACATGTTTAAGTATTTACATCACTTATGTGAACTGAATCCAAGTGCAGTTAATGGAGTGACGTTAACATTAGTTGTATTTGTCATACCTCTGCTTTTCCTGCCATTTCAAATGTCAAAAGGTTATTACTGAGTGCAACACATGACGGCCATGTCAGGAAAAAGCACCTCACTGACCCGGTGTCCTATTTATACTTTTCATTTTTTTTAGAACATTTTAAGTTCTGTTGTAAGCAGCAGATTGCTAATCCAAGCAGAGCAGACAAAGTTACAATGTGTCACAAAGTTACACATTGTTCAAGCCACTGTGGCACAGTATGTACCAAACTGTTGAATAGACATATTGTATTTCAGCACTAATCTGTCACAATTTGGTTTATACAACCTAATGTTAGATGTTTCTATTGTTTTATTAATAGGTATTTACACAGATAATATTTGATTGTGTTAATTACAAATTCAGTTATGGCTGCTTTGGCTTTGATCCTGGTATTTTGGTACAATCAATGATGTTTTTCCTTGTATGGAATGTTATAATCCCTGCTGCTCAAAAAACTTAAGAGAACATTTAAATCTCACATCAGATCTTGAAGAATTAAATAGTCAACTTGAAAAGCTTTACTGAAATACAGTAAATGAAATAACGTAACATTGTTCATCAGAAACCAAAATCCTGAGCCCCTTGAGGCCTGGATTTAAAATCACACCAAAACTCTAATTAAAAACTGTTCTAGTGTTCCTTTCATTTTCTGTGCAGTGTATAAATATATGTAAAATGTATTGGCTGAAACGTTTTTACAACATATTCCTCATGCAACTCCAAGGAACTCTTGAAGCAATGAAATTAACTGCAAATTCACTAGTGAAAAAACAACAACAGCTTGTTATTGTGCTTCTTTCTCTTTTTTAGAAAAAATAAAGGTTTTCCATTTATTCTATGCGTGAACAGGGGTTTCAGTTTAATGGTTATTATTATGAACTGTGTCCCGTGTGTGTGTGTGTGTGTGTGTGTGTGTGTGTGTGTGTGTGTGTGTGTGTGTGTGTGTGTGTGTGTGTGTGTGTGTGTGTGCTGACATAACTTGTAACCATGGCCACCCAGCCAACACCAGCCCACAGTACACTAAACACATATTTTGAAGTTTATGTATTCATATCAAGGCTGAGTGGCTCGGAGATGTAGGAAGCGATCCCTAATAAACCTACACACTAAACTGTTCTAATCAAAGACTATATAAATAATTCACTCATTTTTGAGGTTAATAATTCAGTATTTTTATTATTTATGAATATTATTTCCAGCTCCTTATTCTACAAATCTACATATTTCCAGTACAGTCTGGAGTTGATTTTCCACACTGGCTCTCCCTCTTGCCATAGGCCAAAGCTTGAGCAGAGAAAGACAGATGTTTACAACACATACAAAATCTTAAAATCTTCTGAAGAACTTACCAAGCAATATTTGTGGTGTATACTAATAAGACTTGATGAAACTTAACAAAGAAAAACAACCATAGACATTTTCATCTACTGTATTTCCACATAAAGCCCATTTGCCGCTATGTTCATCTGTTTCTCTGTGCATGTCAGTGCACTTGATTACCACCTGCTGCACTGTGAAAAACCACAGTACACAGATTCACATTCACTAAATCCAGTGGACATTAACAAAATGGACTAAGAACCACTGGTTTTAAAATGTATTCAGAAGAAAAGAAACAAAAAAGTTCTGAATTTCTCCTTGTCTGTTTTATTTCATTCATTTAGATCAGTGATTATTATATCAATATTTTATTTCCAGCTAAGGCTTTTTATGATTAGCCACTAATTAACAAATCTTATGACTGGTGCATATAATTATAAAAGCACATGACCTGGTCAGTTTTACAGACTACCTTATCTGTATTGATCACATAATGCAAGCATTTTCTTTCTTTGCCACCAGACACATGTCACATATTAAAGCATGACTTTTTGGGGCTTCATGTGCTGGCTCCTGCTGTGCAGTGGTGCCCTGAACTGGGGTATGACCATGAATCAGATGAATGGTTCATGACCTCGGACCTTTATGAATAAGATGCCGTGACCTGTCTGCATTCCTAAAGTGGCTTTGATCAGGTAGAACAGCAGCTGATGCCCCCATGCAAAAAAACAAGAAGTTGCCAGAGCACTTCCACAGTCAAGATCTAAACAGCAGAAATGCATGTTTACAATGTGTTCATTTTCTTTTGTTATATAACAAAAACATTGAAAAAATGTAAACTTAAAAAAAATGATGAAAAGAAAAAACTTGAAAACAAACCAAGTGAATCACAGAATTTTAGTGAGCGTTTAATCCCATAATCAGGTCTGCAAATTGAAATATCCTCGTTCATTAAGGAATTCCCAGAAAAAAAAAGGAAATTTTTCCGAGGTTTGTGATCCAAATTTGGATTTGATAAATAAATAACATGTTTATCACATTTTCAAAGACCCACCATTGTCCACTCTGACCACATATTTAATATTGATAATTTAATATTGAAGATTTCTGTTGAGTCCACCCAGACACACGTCTCATGTCTGTATAATAGTACAAATTAAGTGAGAGAGAACAAACATAGCTACATTCATTCACATGACTCAAAGCATAACCAACACTAGCTGGTGTCTCTGATCTGAAATACCTATGTCATGACCTGGATCCAAGGCCATGACAAAACAGAAACGGGCAATGGTGGACGATAAATTTAACCCTTAATCGTGATAATATAAAGCAAAGAAAAAAATAGCACATGTTTAGCAGAAGTATTACCTGCATGTGTAAATGTGGCCATTTAAACATGGTGAAATGTAGGGTGTTGTGGAGGATATATTACAAAACCCCAAAAAACAACAGAGGAACATACAGATGCATGTGGGTGAGGAAGGAGAGCTTAGTTGGATTGGTTTTAGTCTTCTTGAATCCTCAGACTAGGTGCACGAAATCAGATGATTATATCAGCCTAGCATTATTATGTACCTTCAGGAACACAAGGGGAGACTTATTAGCCACATCACCACACACTGGTAGTTAGGCAGGGGCTGTCGCAGCTTGTTTGTCTGCATAGTTGGACTTTGTACATTTGAGGTGGTTCAGTCTCCTGTGTCAATTTACCAATGTATGGGAGAACTTCATATGCTGACACAAAGTCATGATCAGAGAGCAGAGAAAGGATCAATCTAAGCAGTGGTATAATAACTGTGCAGACACACTGAATAATAGAAATGTCAAAATTAACTTGTACATTATTGTTTTTGTCCACCCTGCTTCAGACATGAACAGTTAAACCTGCTTTAAGAAGGTCAAAGGTCTATCAAACACACACACAAAAAAAGCTGAGATATAAATAAAGTCTTTCATCCTTCACGCTACAGTTTTCAGAAGTGCAGAAGCAAAACAGCATTTTTTTTTTCTCTTTTACATAACCATCTGTTGTCAACAATTTTCAACTCTTCTGAACTGCTTCTTCTGGAAAAAGCAGAGCGACTCTTTGTTTGTATTACAAAAATGTGCAGGGCATGAGACTGCATAGCAGTATGACACGGACTCCAAATCTGACGTATTTTTCATTAAACTCTGACTTTAAAGTTGTCGTGCTAAATATGCTGACATTCAGGAGACGCACAAGTTGTATACGTTCGCATGAAAAGCAGTCCGTCTAAATTATCCCCTTGCATGCAACCCCGACCACACTGAGGCAGATCTGACATATCCCAACGCCACCCCCGAATTTCCATCTGGAACAGATGTTCTTTTTTTGTTGTATTGCATAACACTGGTAATCCAACACAAGCTCGTCTCTGGGACGCCTGGGTTCAAGCAGTCTAAGGATTACTTCCAAACCTAAGGTTATTCCCAGGCTTTTAATATTAAAATGAACTCCAAGGGAAGTAGTGTGGAATCACTGATGTTTTGATTTGGACTAGTTTTCTTCCTTTCGTTAGAAATTCCGTTGGAAGCCTAAAAAAGATTTTGAAATGTGGTCAATAAATAAAAGAACCAGAACATGTTCTACAAGTAGACTGGTAAGATTATTACCTTCAAGAGATTAATGTTTGACATACAGTATTTTTTTTATGACAAAATATGATTTATTATAAGGGTTAGGTCTTTATGGATTTGATGCAGTGAGGTATGAATACATAAATCTTCATGGTTAATTTGCCCTAATTTTCCTAAATGAACACATTATTCCCAGAACATAGTGTTTCTAAACCTTATGGTAAATGAAGCCAAAGGTGTAATCAACTTCAGGCTTTTTTCAGCTCCTGCACTCTTTGGTATGCTGACTCCGCCAAATATAATTTTTCCTCTACAGAGCACCAGCCATTAGCACAAGTGTGGTTAAATTATGGCACCACTTCCTGCTGTAGTGGATCCATCATGATGCCTCTTTTGGCTGAAATACACAGGGATTCATATTTGCATGGATCTGACTCTAATTTTCTTGTATAAAAGAAGTCAATGGACACCTGTCTCCAAACTCCTTTTTACATAGTATAAATGCCCTCCGAGTCAATAAACTGCACCTCCCTCCTGTTACCTATTAAATGAAGAATGCATGTCAGACATATTGATCAGGACCCTCCACCTCACATAAAATCGGTTGTTGTGACACAAAACACCTGGAAAGACCAGTCTCTTGTTTATAAGGAAGCACTGGTAACAATGCCGTGTTCACAACAGTGAAATCTGATCCGTGATGATGGTTGTGGGCCAGAGACATGTCTCCTCATTTCAACTATGCAAGTCTAGTTTGCGTACCAGGGAAGCCACAACATGTGTAGCTGCACACAAGCTGCTGTGACTGGCTGCCAGTCCGTCTGAAGGAAAATGCTTCTTGGACAAACTGTTTTTTCACTCTGCCAGATTCCAATCTGCATGCAACCTAACTATTACTATTTCGCTGTCATTAGCGGTCGTGCTGGTTTTGACTTTGGAAAAATAAAGAGTGAGTAATAAGTTACTTTCTCAAATTGTCAAGGGGTAAAAAAACTCCAACTCTGCGCAGCCATAAATAGCAAACACAAACTTGTGCTGCAGTACCCCAGAGATCCATGCATTTCACAATTTCACAAATCACATGCTGTTTGTCAGACTTCATAAACACAAACAGGGCACGCAGAATTCAATAGAAAATCAATGTATTCAGATACTGAGATGAAGAGGCTACAACTTCCAGGAAAGCCATGCTAGTTTGAACAGAAGTTGAAGGGTTGTTTACTCTGAAACTCAGATGAACGGATTTCACAGCTGTTCAACTTTTGCCCCTGAAAATAAAGTCTACTGCTGCAGCTACTGAGTTTTTCCTCCCAGTTTCAGATTTCTCCATTACAGAGTATGCAACTTCACATCACGTACATTAAGGAAATCCATTTTAAAGATAGCCATTCTTGAATGTATCCCACTCTTATTACTAAAATTCAGCAACAAAAGCATGTGATGGTACCACATGACATTTTAGTGATGGGATGATATTCTTAGTACTAACACTACCAGCCCTACTTAAAAACTACAGACACTATATAGTATGAACCGAAGGGCAGACTTAATTTAGAAAAAGAAAAAGAGAGAGAGCGACAATGTCAGCTTATTTTATAATGTAAACAAGGTTTATTGCAAATGTGCAGTTGTATCCAAACATCTAGTGAACAACTCTTGAGGATACATTACAGCAACAATACAGTCATCTTTTACAAAACAAATACAAAGGTCAGCTCTAGTTACAACGAAGACTTCTCCCTGTGAAGTTTTGCACATGGTCCTGGTTTGCTCAGCGTCTGCTGTTGTGTGGAAAACATAACGAGTCTTTGGTAGCTAGAAAACAACAACAATAACAACAGCAGCAACTGAGGACAGTGTGAGAATGCGTTCCTCTCTTTCTTTACAGGCACTGTTGTCATGCCATTGTTTTCGAGTTGGCATCTGAGCAGGTAAACAGGCCAGATGCTCGATGACGCTGCTACAGTCAGGAGTGCATCTGCAGCGAGAAATGCAGGTGTCTGCTTGCAAGCAAGCTATACTATGTTAATCTCAGGACTTTTAAACTCTATGTACATTGTAGTTATTCCGTCAAGAGTTAGGAAAACAGATATGCACCATATATTACAATAAGAAACGTTTGAAGAAAAAACACAATGTTCCTACTTTACAAACGACTGATTTTTGTTCCAAAATCAAAAACAAAAACAGAGCAGGATTAATTTTCCCCCATAAGCAGCAAGCCCCAACTGCAGGCAATACAAAATTACACTTTTTGAATCATTAACAGTATACTGATTGGTTCACCAGCTCTAAAAACATTAATCTGTACTGACCTCTACCTCTGTTGCCCAGCTTATTCTGTTAATTATTGGTGTTATGCTCGGATGTACACAAACACATCAGCAATACATTGTCGGTACAGGTAAAGTCTTTGTTATGAGGCTGAAATGTACTGCTGCAAGGCTTTTGAGACAAATCCACGCAATGGGGCACCTCTCACTGAGACCTGGAGGGCCGTCTCAGATGGGTTTCCTGTGAGTAATGGAAGAGCAAACTCTCCACACTTTTCCAAGTCAAGCACCTGCAGGGCCAGCCCGATCAACACCTTCTCACCTATTGGAAGGGTTAGGCTAGGCAGGGAAAGCCGCCCTCTGTCAGCAAGTTCTCGACTGTGTCTAGTCAGAACCTTCTCGCTACTCTTAACACTTTCGTCTACATTAGAGGGAACATGACAAAAAGCTGGACGGTATCAGAGGACGGGCCTGACATGGCACCGGTCAGAGCGTCTTCAGTTCTGGTCTGTGCTTATCAGTGTCAACAGTTCGTTTGTGTCCCATCGATCATTTAAAGCCCAGATGCTTCACCTTCATTGTTTTGAAGAGATCTCTGCGGCAGCGATTTAATGACGCTTTCATTCAAATGGAGGTCCATAATTGGAAAGAGACAGTGGCTCTGCCCGCCCCAAGGCAGAGCCACTTATACAGCAGAACCAGTGCTGTGGTTGCAGGTCTGCTGCTGCTGCTGCTGTTCCGGAGTGCCCTGGATGTTCTGATTGTCCAGGGGTAACAGCACATCCGTCGGGATGCGCGACTGGAACTTCTCCAGCTGCTCTGGACTGGCTAGGTTCTTCAGCAGGTAGTTCTCTCTCTCCAGCTGGTTGTTCTTCTCAGCCAGCTCCTTGATCTGTTCCTTGAGGATCTCCACCTCCTCACGCACTGCATACATCAGGTGGTTCTTGACAAGGTCCTGTCATAGCAAAAGAAGAGAGGTTAGTTTAGGTACATAAAACAGAGCAACTGTTACAGCCTGCAAGGCTGGTTTGATTGCTTGCACAGTCTAAAAGAAGGACTGGGTTTGCCAGCCAAGTTTTTCCATTAGAGGATATCTGCTACTATATTTTACTCCTAGTCTCACATGTACTTCTTGTGATCTAGCAGGCACAATAAAGTTCACATGTTACTTAACTCAAAGGTGCACATTCCTGCACGTTTACTACTTTGCACGTCAATAAAGCGTGCAGCAGCAGGGACTTCCTAGACACTTCACAGAGCTGATTTTACATAACTGTATTTTGGGCGGTCGTTGATTATAACTGTTCTGATGTATGAATTAACCTTTAGTAAAGAAATCTAGCAAAATCTCACAGTTTTAAGGTCTGGGAGGGAAAATATCTACTGTGATACACAATTAACATTTTAACTTTGTGGTTATTATCACTTTGAAGGAAACAGCTATGCTACTTGTACACTGCATGCATGTGTAATGCATCTCGGTGTAGTGGCTGGTGTGTTATTAGCTTACCATGGCCTGCTCGATTTTGTTGTCAATGGCCACAACGCTAGCACCAGAGGCACTGCAAAAGAGAAGAAATAGAGCCCATTAATTAACATTCTGCAACTTAAAACTCTTCAAGTCACCTCATATTCCACAAAAGAAAAACAAAGAAAACATGTCGCTCCAATTCTGGGAATTCCCAGGGTTACTAAGGTGAAACAGAAAGCATTCCAAACGGAAATGAAAACCGTCTGCTCCGCTGGTATCTTGGCTACTTTTGCCAAACATAAACTACACGTCAATTGCTTTTGGAGTCAGATTAAGGTTTTATTTAGGTTTCAGTGTAACCTTGTTACTGAGTATGCGGCAGCCAGCTAGCGATAAGGCAAATAGGGCAGAACAGATATCTGTTCAAAGTCCACAAAGGCAGCAGAGAGAAACACAGCTCAGCAGAAAGCATTTGGGAACTCTTAACATCAGAAATCGAGCACATAAATGTGTTTTGAACCACCAGCAAAGCATTCAGTATTGAAGCAGAATGAGGAAATAAAAGAAAAAGAACAAAACAGACGAACGTTTGGTAAAACCTCACACATAAATAAAAAAGAACCGTATTCAAGTATTTGATGACCATTTACCTGTTGTCAAGTTTGACCGAAACAACGTCTCCTCCGAGTAAAGAGGAGAAGAAAGAGATGGAGAAGTTATGCAACTGGTAGACGGCAACCTCCATTGGTGTTTTAGCGAACATCTCCGTGCTCATGTTGAGTACCAGACTCGTTTGGATAATATTTCTCGCCACGTTTGCGGCTGGTTGATCAGCTAAATAGGGATCCGGGTTTGTTTCGTCTTTAGCAACGATGCACTAACTCGCTTCGGGCTAAGCGCAGTGCTGTGTCGGGTTTGTCAGCTTCGCGGATTTTTACAAGCGACTGTCTGATGCTATTTCTGCCACCGGCCAGTATTTGAACGACTGCCGTTCTGACGTCACATGACGCGTGCATGAATTAGTCAAATAAGCTGAGAAGGAGGGGTGAAGGGAGGGGGGCAGTTTTTTTCTTTTTGGTGCCTTCCAGTGTCATGAGCAAAAAACAAGAACAGTGTGAGATTGATAAACAGCCACGACCTCAGCATTTTTGTTGTTTTTTTGACATAATAGTTAAACCATAGGTCACGTAGTGATCATTCAATACCTTGATCATAAGAATGGCTGTAGTATTGATTATGTGTTTGGTCTTCATTTAACTACTTTTTATGTTTTTTTTCCTCTGCAGGTTCAGTATAATCAGGATAAGCATGATGCAATGACGTTCAGAACTAATAAAAATCCCAAATACTAAAGTGATGCATTCATTTTGCATCCTTCCTTTTATCTGTTTTATCAGATCATTAACATGGCTATATGATAATTATTGCATATATATATATATATATATATATATATATATATATATATATATATATATATATATATATATATATATATATATATATATATATGGTATATAATACTTATCACTTATATAAGCAATCATAACCCTTTAAAATGAAAGAAATATAAGCTTGATGTGGGTCTTGAATCACTTCTCATCAGTAAACCTTTTTGATAGTTTAGCCGTGCACCAGTTAAAGCAAAGCAGTCACGATAAACAATTAGGTTTCATTACCCTTTTAGTAAACAGTTACTACTCCAAATGCCGAGCTTAAACGTCAGCATTTGAAGGCAGCGTCAGCTCTGCCCCGCTGCTGAACTTCTCGTGAGTCTCTGCGAACCCACAGACCGAAATCCGCAAAGCTGCAACAAGTAGTAGAAAACAAACTATCTGAACACGTTAGCCTGCACTGTTACTCGTTCTTGCAGCAAATTAAAACCCTCGATTGATGTAAATAAAGCCAAAAAGTTTTTCCTTATACTGTCATATGGCTAATTTATTAAACGGGCTTATTTAACAAGTGATTTTTAATGTGACTTCTTAGGAAGATTGTTTTTTTTTTATTTCTTTTTTTATCGAGTTACTTTACATGTCAGTACTGACAGTGTTACTGACATGTAAAAGAAAAAAACCCTCACATTTTGTTCACCTGACTGGTTGATGATACTCTGGAGTTTTTCACAGTATATGCTCTAACGGAATGTCCTGCACCATCCACACGTACCATATGCACATGTATAGGTACTTTTCCGTCCTATCCACAGGTAAATTTCCAATCAGTCTATGTCTGAACTCTACCGGACTCTAGTGGTGAAAATGTAGACTACAGTGCACTTGGGCAACAAAATTAATTAGAGGGAACCTGGTGTTTCCTTGGGAATTTTCCGTACACCGTACATTTCCAGGTTGTTTTTCCAGTTCTGGAAATTCTCAAATGGCATTCTATATTTATAGTTAAGGACTTAGCTCCTACTTGTTCATATGGTATATGCCTACCACATCATTTCTTGTTCCTTTTAGTTTTTATCACACTACAGTCCATTGTCTCAGCCAATAAACAACATACTGCAGGATATTTAATGGGTGATCTGTACCTCTATAGCAGAGGTGGGCAATTAATTTTCCCAAGGGGCTCACTGGGAAACTGGGATTGTTGTGGAGGGCTGTACCAACAAGCTTTTAAAGTGATAAAATTAATATTGAGCAAAATTGAGTTCAGCTTATTAGTACTACCCTCCACAACAGTCCCAGTTTCTCATGTGGCCCCCTTGGGAAAGTTAATTGACCACCCCTGCGTAGTTACATCAAGCATCAACAACCTCTTACTGGAGTACATCAATTTGCAACGCTCTCTAAGCGAGACCTTTTCGAACGGGCATGTTACCACATGAAGCTCAAATGCATCCACACAAAGCATAAAATAATAAGTCATTTGTCACATAGGATAACTACAAAGGATACAGAGAGAGAACACCTGCTGTCATCCCATTTTTTCCATCGCATTACCCACTGCTATTATTGCGTAATAGACCTTGTTTTCGCTGCAGGTTTTAATAGCTTTAATGTAATTTCCCGGCACTTCTCAGCTGTCACATTATGTTCCATTTTGTTGTTGCAATTATCTGATTCAATACTGATAATAAGCCAATTACAATTTTATTAAAGAGTCTCTGCATAACAATTCTTCTACAGGCACATCAACTTGTGGAATATTCAACCATGGATAACTTTTATGCAGATTCCCTGCTGAGGGGATCAACTCTATTAAATTTTGCTCATTCATAATCCACATCCTTTCAGTCATATCTTTCAAAAGGATATTAGGTCTATTTAAATAAGGACAGAAAAAAAAATTAGGATGTTATCTGAATAAAATAATTCAATTATGAGTCCAAAGATATTTTTTGCATGATCACACATGCCTAAAGACCGTGGACCTGCATTTAAAATATTAAATAATCCCAGACCTCTAACTTTTTATAACTTTAAAAACCAAATTCCTTTTTTTTCCTTCTGTTTTTTTGAAAGAGGAGAAGAAGGAGTTGTGTTACATAACAAAACAATTAAAGTGGTTGGACTTCTGGTTGGACTAACAAGGCTTAGCAGAAAGCACAGTGACTGGGTATTAGGGCCCATCGTGCCTGTCGTCTCAGATTTCGTGCTGCGACAGTTCAGCTGCCAGGTTTAATATCCAGCCCGCTTCGAGCAATGAGAGACAGGTGAATTACCCTGCCCAGCAGTGATAGTCCCATTTTGGAGGAAGGAGTCACAGCGAATGTCTTCAGCTGAGATGCACAGATAGGACCTACACAGTGGGGAGCCTTCCAGCACAGTATAACCAATGAACCGCATTAGGTAAGATGATCACAGTGTAAACTGAGTCTCCTGCTTTTCCTACTACAGAAGCTTTAGAATCGCTCTGATACAAATTTAAGTGATGGAAAATATTGATTAAATTCCTCCTTTCAAGAGGAATACAGATTTTTCCTGCCTTTTCAAAAAATAAATACCCTCGTGTTTCCGTGGAACACCTAATGCCTAACAATTTCGGCGTGTGCCCAATTCAGTGAGTCATTTTGGAGCTAGGCGATGGCCCACAGTTTCCATCAGATGTCTCCTGCGCAAGAGCCAACTCCATTATATAATACCATGATTCATCTGTACTGATGGCTTCAAAAGAATAAGGCCGTCACATAATACCAGCCTTCCAGCTTTTTGTTATGAACAGCATTTTAGGAGTTGTACTTTTTCCCCGTCAAATTGAAGCTATTCATAATACTGCAGAGAAAATATATACAGAAGAAAAATTCTTTTTGGGCCAATTAGGAATGCATAGCATGGATAAGAGTGTGGCCCGACAATACTCGTGCATGCCAAAGGTTGCAGCCAGAGGCTATCTCAGAGGAAGCTGGCAGTGTGGGCAACAAGAACAGCTACAAACAATGAATACTGAATTCACACTGAACTCATTCATACACTAGGACACCCAGAGGCAGTCGTTATTATCTCATCACCTCAGACTCTTGAGCCATGAATAACAATAGGGCACATGGCCATGGTCTCTCTCATGAGATGTTTCAATAAATTCATGCCCTGGTATTGAATGTAACATTTCTTTATGTGATATATTGTGCAGGCAGAGAGTGATGACAGGATTGACACTGCTATCCAAGGACTGGTAGTGATATCACTTTTCCCACTTTCAGTGCCGCGGGCACAAAAATCCATTTTTCAAAGTCACCACGAGCAACAGTCCAAAATAACACCCCAAACGAACGTGTTACTCTAGTAATCCCCATAAGTACATCTGATAATGAGCCTGAAGCTGCAGCATTTTCTTCTAGTGCTGTTTCTCACCACATGAGCAGATTGAACATTATGAAAACTGTAACGGCAATCGTTTCATTTAAGGATTGTAACTGCTGAAAATACTGCAATGACAACTCTATATCATTTAGATGTTGACAAGCTGCCAGCCTCCAGAGCTCGTCTTCTCTTTAACCGCCTTTGGCGTGCGCATCTGTCACCGACACATGTTACTGTCGAGCCTGGCAAATGTCCCCACACCACAAGCAAGACAAATTCTCCTACTGTCCTCGGCCGCCCCCACTTACCGCCGATCTGGCCTCTTGAACAGACTCGGTGAGTAAGGGGGTGAGTAGCTCATAGGTCTCTCAGGAAAGTTGAAGTGCTGGTAGTGACAGCAGAATCTCTGGGATTGTTCGGCCAGCCGGAGGGCGCACACCGACCTAGGGGAGGGTGGCCGTGCCCCAAGAGGGGCAACTTCAGCAGGACGCGTCTTAGACTGTCCCATTCTGGCTTCCAAATGAAGAGGCTGTTCAAGAGTCGAAAGCCCTCTTAGTGTTAGCTCACTGTTCTGCTGTTGTTTGCTCTCAGCAGCTGTTTTCTCAGAGCACAAAGAGACAATTGAGGTCTGGCGAAACCTCTGGATATGCAGCCATAGCTGTGAGTGCCATGCTCAGGCTGACACTTGTATGATGCGTCTCCAATCTGGCTGAATACAATGGCCTCAGAGTTACAATGAAAATGCCAGTTTGCTGAAATGGCGCCAGCGGTTTCATCTCTAAATCACTGGAGTGCCTCTTTGAGGCAAACAAAGCAAAAGGTATTTCTCTGACTGCACCTAAAGGGAACAATCATCATGCCTGTCTCCTTACCTCATGTAATCGGCCATAATAAGTGCAATAAAAATATAATCGGGCCATTCTCCTATGATGTGAAACAAACTTGTTAATGTAATGAACCTTTACACCACAAAACAAGTTTTTTGGACACCTCATTACACAACTCCTTGTAATTTGCATATAACTTAGCTCAGCTGCCTCTTATGCAACATGCCTTATCATGTACTTGAGTTAAAAAATCCCAAAGTACTTTTAATTGCTGGGTTTGTCAACTGCAGTATGCTTTCATTGTAATCAAAGGGTGTAAATGTTTGAAGAGCTACTGCTGTTGTTAAAGGTGTAACACCAAAATGAACCCACGCTTTGCATAACTAGTTTCTTTTTAATTTGACAGCTCCATGTAAGTGTCTCGCATGTCTGTCTCCATTTAATCCAGTCTGTTGACAAGACATTTGATAGTCTGTAGACTGTGATACACAGACGAGTGTGGTTTTACACAACAGGACAGTATGTGAAACCAGTTCTTCAAGCAAATCTCCAGTGCATATGTAGGGCTATCAGACAGAAAGCTTCATCCATCTTCATCCAGAAATGGGAGTCTGTGGCATATTTTAAGGAAATAAAATATAAAGGCAATAAGCTTTTAGTCAGCACTGATAATTTGGTCGGTTAATTTTACCACACTGCTTGGAAATTAACAAATTGCCATCTATATTTCCTTGTAGCAGAGGAATTTCGGGTTAACTCAGTTCACAGTGTCAAACAATCACAGATCTCTATCAGCATTCAGGGTTGTTTTTCTTGGACAGCTTTCCTCCAGATCTGCTTACTTTGCTGTACAGAGCAGTTCAGGAGCAGTTCATGTTAAATCTGTAATATTTAATCACTGTGTATTCTGCAAGGTCACGCAAGGAAACCTGCTTTCCTACAGTTTTACAAGGTCACATTTGTGCAGCTCAGGGCATTTTTGTCCTGTAAGGTATGGATTACATATCCCACTTAATGTAGTGTTTACTTTTTATGTAACCCCCTGACATATTTCTCAATTTGCCTGCAGTAAGCAAGAAGATGACAGTGTGCCAACCAGTTTTTGAGCCCCTTGCTTTTGTTTTTCCGCCACACCAAAGGTGCCCTGTAATTACATGTCTCGAGAAAGTAATCTTCCTACCGACCAGACAGTCGATCATGTTACAACATGTGGTGTTAAGTAACTTTAAGAAATTTGAATAACTGTGTTTCCCCGACTCTTAAAAGAAATGAACAGAATAAGAATGAGCTTTGGGGAAAAAATGTAAATATGACTTTTGCTGTCGTATAATTTCAGAAGAGCAGTGATGATGTAAATCCTAGATTGATTTTCAGTGAAACAGAAAGAGGAAAAAAGGAAGAAATTACACACCTGGGATATAAATATCAGCCACCAGCTGCTGTATTAAGCAGGTTTACTAAATTACAGGCAAAAAAATAAATACCAACTTTGAGGGGATTACTTATCTACATTAAAGGCTTTAATTGTGATCTTCATAGTATAAAGAAGAAACATTTCTTCGCTTGTTTTTTAAAAGCCCAATCTCACTAAATCAGAAGCTACAACAAACAGGTGTGTGTGTGCGTTCGTGAACATGTGTAGTCCTCGCCATCTGTAGGGAACTGTACCTATCTGATTAGTCCCTTGATAGAGAACCTCCTTTGCTTTATAACAGCTGTCTGGGTGCTAACCTGTGTTCATTATCATTAAAAAGACAAGACAAGGACTACTGGCTTAATGCAGTTTCCCACGGCAACATAAAGGTCCGTTTGAATGGTTTGCTTACCAGAAATTGTTATTATATTTCATTTTAGCCAATACATAATTATATTCAGTTCATTTACAGTAGCTTTCACCGTAACTAATAGAAGAACAGGCACTATTGTAGAAATGGTGATGTGCAGTATATTGCAGTTAACAAGCGTGGGGACTTTGCAGCATCTGGCACCAGAATGCAACTCAGCAGAAGTCAGACAGCTTCAGGCCATAATGTAAAGATTTACCTTGTATTCTAACGAGCAACATGTTCCGGCTAAATTTACTGTGAAAATACTGAAGTAGAGCGGAGGCCCAGAGGACTGTGTTAAGGGAATATCACAGGTGAAACCCTGTCAGGCAACATTCATATCCCAGCCCCAAATCTTCCCCCCACAAACAGTATGTTCGAGTCAGTAGCCCTTAGGATTCCCATCTGTGTTTTACTGCGTTTACACTGACATTGGCAGAGGAGAACACGCGCACACACATGCAGACACACCATATTGTTCACTCTGAAAGATGGCAAACTCTCTGACTAGTATGGATGCAGTTTAGTGATCTCTCAAAACGCTACAGGGGTGCAAACTGGAAAGGAACTATGGGTCTACCCAATACTATATTCTGTTCAGTTGATAATGGAAACATTTAAAATAAAAAATATGTATCCAAGACAGATAAAAAAAACATTCTGTGTTTACGTGAAAGTATGTATATATTTAAAGACTGGATCTAGTGGATGACACTTCGCATGGCTGGATCACATCCCAGAACAAAGGGTTGCAGAGTTCACTGCCATTAATCTGTCTAACTATGGAATGCTGACATCGTACTATGGGCACAGGCTTCACTGAAATCCACTGCAGTCTGGTGGATCTGCAGCAAAGTTGACTGTTACACACATTCATCCGTTGATACTAAATGATAGTATCAGGTTTAACTTGTCAGGAGTTGGTTGGATTTACTGTCAACCCTATCAGCAACTAGAACATTAGTAAGCAATTAGAAATGTGATTTTAGCACAGGATGTTCATCATAATCATGGCTGTCACTGGCAAGCATACAGTATAAGTAAATACAGTTAGAGCTATAAATGTTTGGCTAATGTCACTTTTTTTAATTATATCTCTGTACACTAGCATAGTGAATTTTAAATCAAAGCTAAGATCTGACTGAAGTGCAGACTTTCAGATTTAATTCATAGGTTTTGTGAAAAAGTAGTTTATTAACACTTTATTACTCCTAATAATTTCTATCAATAGTCCCCAATTCCCAGATGTTCAAAATTAGTTGACCAAAATAGAATCATGCTAAATTTAAGTACTGTGTTTAATACTTAGAACAAAATTATTGTAGTTATTATTGGGCTCTGTCAGGTCTTCAATAGAAACCACTTTCATCCACTCCTTGTTTGTCTGTCTTTCTGTTTTCACTTTTAACTTTAATAACTGAAAAGCATGATCTAATGGGCAGAGATCAGGTGACTGACCTGGCCACTGAAGAATATCACATTTCTTTGCCTTGAGAAACTCTCGGGCTGGTTTTGCAGTATGATTTGAGTCGTGCACTGTCTGATCAGTTATAGAGCAACTGAGTGAATGTGAGCAGAGAGAATACGCCCATACATTTCAGAATTCATCCTGCTGCCTTAGTGATCCAGTTCCACTGCCAGCCATACATGCCTATGCCACACAGATGATGCATTGATGTTTCACATCATGAGCTTGTTTCTCTCCTTCTCCATTGTTTTATATTCCCATTGAACTGATACAAGTTCATTTTGGGTTCATGTGTCCATCCTCTTTGCAGACCTGTGAAGACTCTCAGAGGTTTTCTGGAAAGGTTCTTCTGGCTTTCCTGTACTTGAGTGTAACTAGTGGTCATGAAATATCAAGGGAAGGGGCCTCACCTGGCCATGAAACTGTCTGTAATTCGTGAATGTTTTTGCTCTACCCTTTGAGTTAAAGCTGAAAATGCACTTCAGTCACATTTTGACTGGTTTGAAATTTACTGTGATGGTGTAAAGAGGCAAAATTACAAAAAATATTTTATTCTTTTTATAAGATAAGATAAGATAACCTTTATTAGTCCCACACGTGGGAAATTTGTTTATACTTTATGGACTAGAATAATGAGCAGTCTGCAGCTTTTTAACAATAAGGAAAAGATGAACATCTTTTTCTTTTTAGCTCACTTTCACATGCATGTTTTATAGTATCATTATTCTTTTCATCTTCTTCAAACTATTCCTCATATTCATGTTACGACCTTTCATTTTATGTATATTCTTTCTTGTGATTTCTTCATTTTTCCATCTTCGTCGCTTTCCAGCTGAGGCTGAGCTAGCTGAGCTTGCAGCTGTGTGACCCGAGTCACCAACAACTGGGACAACACTGGAGGGAGCTTAGGCCTCATTGAGCCATCCTCTGGTGTGTGTTTATGTGTTTGCTTGTGTTTTGCTTGCCTGTGTGTATGCTGATGAATCCAGTTGGTCACACGTTTGCATACGTGCATACTCGCGCGCGTATGACCTTGTCAGCATGATCTGGATTTAACTGGATGATGGACACCCTGCTAACTCTCACTGTCAGTGTCATCCAAACACTGAATCGTTCCCACAGACTCCAGCAGGCTTCTCCGCTGAGTATTAAAGCTAATCCTTTGTCACCTGCGACACGACGATGGAGCAATGACAAAGTTCCCACGGATAATTTGAAACAAGTCATTCCCGGTCATTATGACAGAAAAGCACATTTGCAGCTTTAACACAAACGAGCATCAAACAAACCGCCTTGCAACAAAATGGAAAACAGTTTCCAAAGAAATATGTCGTAAGTCTTTCAAAAGAACTCGAAAGAATTCTAAACCTTTTATGTTGCCTCAGTTACTTTATGTTCTGAGGGGTCTCTTACATCTGTTATTCAGCTATTATTCATTTTTTAGATTCTTTTAAACTACTAAATACAGACATTTGCTGTTTTTTGAAAGAAAATATCAGATAAATCATCACTCATTTCTTGGTAAAATTACTTTGAAGCTAAGACACGGGTGCTTTCTCCTAAGTTCCTACCATTAGCCTGAGGAGGTTCCATCGCAACCTGCTTCACCGATCTCTACAAGCCCAACGACCTATATTATTCTCCTTTAACAAGACCACATGAATGACTCAGATCATACAAAACGCTGTATATCAAAACAAAGATGATAGAATAATGTGTAATATATCTGCTGTGGGTGAGATGTGCAGTTTACCCAAGACTTTAAATCACCTTAAAGGCAAAATAGTTTTTTCAGTGTGTAAAAGAATATATCATTATTAAAGCTACTGCTTAAGCACACATACTGTTCCTGGAACAAACACCTACACATACACATGCAGGCTACTTCACACTACTGTAAGTGTTCCGACCAGAAATAGTAACGCAAACAGAAACAGGGCGAGGACCGCTTCTCATTTGTAATGAATGTAGGCCTTTAATGTTCCCTCCAGGGATCTTACCCGGTATTTGTGTTATAGCTTGAGGCAATGCTATTGAAAACTCTGACTGATTGCTACAGACTTGGAATCGGTGGAGCAGCTGCATGAAATTAGGCTTGTTTATATGTAAATAAGTCCATAAATATACCCAATCTTTAAAGTTGCATTAAAGGCATTTACTGAGGAAAGCCACATTGACTTTTTTCTCAAAGGGAAAGCTGATACAAGTGCAGCTGTGAAGGGAACTCATGTATATTCAGCACCTAATTTGATTCCCCCCCATTCCAAATAGTATCACCAAACCATTTAACGTTGAAGCCAAGAAATCCACAGGGGTATTCAGTCTGTGCAGGCTCACAGAGGTATGGCGTGGATCAAATGCGGGAGAGAAGCGCTGAAGGGTGAGAGGACACTGTGTACACAATATTTCCTCAGCCTGTCTGCATGGTGAGAATCTCATGGACGGCCTGAGACAGACGAGGACAAGGCCAGATGTGCTGGCCACCGTTGTACTTCAAAGAAAATATTTTGCAGTTGAGTAGAAGCCTTATCTTCTTCAGAAGAAAAGCTGAAATATATATATATCCTGATGAAAGTTAATGGGAAGTCTGTTTAATCAACAGAGAGATCCTAATCTAAGTATTTAAACTAACACATGGATGAGTAACGGGGTACTATCATGTTAAAACACTCTGTTGATGTGTTACTGATAGTGTATCAATTCTAAAAGGAAGCATCTTTTTGGTAAGTGATGGTGTGAGCATGCATGTATTTGTATGTATATTTACATGAAAAGTATTGAAAATGGATCATAGCTTTGAGCATGTTGGCATCTTTGCAAAAAACATATAAGTTTTTTTTTTTGTTATTCTAGGCTCCGTGAATATCCAATCATCACACCCTGTATTTATTGTATTTATAGTTTGTCATGGTGTATTTATTATATTTATGGTGTAAGTCTGCCTTAGCTATGGAGATGCCATTAGGACCACTCATTAAGACTGCAGTTGAACTTGTGCTTAAAGTTTTGTACAGCATTTGAAGCCTAAATCTTCAAATGTGGCACCAGTGAAAGGGAGGTTAGATAGGCCTTTGATAGATGTCAGCATCCCATCATTTAATTATTGTTTACATTTTGAAGCCAAATCAAATTCTGAGACAACCTCAAACACTTGTTTTTTTTTCTCAGTTCAGCAGAATTTATATTGTAGCACAAGAGCACTTATTTCAGGATGTGACTCAGCCAGGGGAAGGATCTACATCCACTCTGTTGTGTGATCCAGATTTAATGGGAACACAGTGATATGCTGGCACTGTGCTGCGATTGGCTGAAATGTTGTTTGTGAGTTTAAAGGAACCCCAGCCTATCCTGCCCTCAAAGAGCCAAAATGCCTGCCCCTTATACAGAGATGTAAGTCTTCTAAACTTCACTGTCAGCCTGTGCGAGTGTGTTTGTTTTATTATTTGGGTCGCAGTCCATTTGTAGACATGTAGGAGAGTAGGGAATAATGAAACAGATAAGAACTTGACTTGACAGGATATGTGGTGACATTGATTAATTAAAATAAACGCAACGTGATGTGATATCTTATCGCACATTAAAAACAAAATGATATGAACCAGAAAAACATAAACATCTACAGTGTTACAACATGTTGCATTGACAGAGTTTAGGGGTTTTTCCATCCGCGTGGAAATGAGGAAATTTGTCTTTTTACAGTTCTTATTAAAAGAAAACCCTCTTAGTAACTGCTCAGTTTGCATTCTGACAGCAGTTTTCTTTTATTTGTTGTCATCTTTTTATTGTATGTGGAAATGGTTGCCATAAAGAGCTTGAAACCAATCAATCATCGTCTTAGATTTTTACCCACACAAAGATTCTTTTTAAATAACCTTACAGCAGGTTCACGATGTCTTTAAAGAGAAAAAACAGGAAATATGTCCACTTAAGTGACTCTTGAACTTGAAGCCGGTCACAGTATGCAAGACAAATTGTCTATCTGCAGTGTCATTTTCCCCGTTTCCAAGCTGCATTCAAGAGCGTAAACATGATTTGCCATTCCAGTCATTGTATCAAGACGCAGGTAAACAATCTAGGACAAACTGGCCCGCCTCCAGCGTGTACCAAAGGGTTCCAAAGTTCACTTATGAAACTGGAGAACACTCTGTTCTGCACGCACACACCACACAGGTACTGCCACTGGTCATACTTCTGCGCATGTGAAGGTGTGCATTCAAGCATGGATGCCAATAACGCTAAAAGATCCCTACATATGTATGCATGCAAGAAGGACAAAAGTATATCAAGATAGAAAAGCAGACCTACGCAGAAATCAATGTGCACATGCATAAAAAACACAGGGTCACTAACGAATGCCAACAAAGCTAAGACACACACACAGACAGACAGAAAAGCATGCCTGCGTACTAGACACTCTGTCGCTGTCTGAACATGCAGATTTATAGAGTTTGGCATACAACTTCTTTCACTTTTAAGGCACCAGAAAGAAAAGATCTTTAATAATTGGGAACCTTTCATAAGACCGAGGGTTTTCACTGAATGTTGTTGGGTGATTAACAATTGGATTTTAAATGCTCAAAGTTCAGGTCTAGGAAAAGTGGCAGTCTAATCTGTGGTTTTATTCACTGCTATCAGTGACTTTAGAAAACTATTTTAATAGTGCACAACAACCGAACATGTAAGACAGTGATTGCTATGCTTGTGATCTTTTGCAATGAACCCTGACGCTGACGTAAAATCTTTAATCAGATCTGGCCTATCGACAAGGAGAAGTGCGTAAGAGTCCTTTATTGTTTTGAAGATGGACAGATTTGCAGACATAAGCAATGTTTGGGAGCCAGTAGAAGCTGTCACCTTATCTTGACAGCTCACATCACAGAGTTCAAGCGCTGATGTACGAGGCTTCCCACCAGAATGGCAGTGGCTCAACTTTGTGCAGATGCAGCAAGGTTGGGGGAAACACAAAGCAGAATAAAGCATGTGCATTGTAATTTAGGAATGCCATTTGTCTGTGCGGCAGAAGGTATTCAGAAAGAACTGAGGCAGATCATAGGGAAGACTGCTAGAGGTGAGTGAGGTCAAACACTCAGGTACCGCATTCCAGCAAAGCATAGTGTTCCAGGGCTGTCTTTAGCCTCGGTCCTGCAACAACTGAAAAGCATGCTGCTGGAACGATATGCAAACTCTGAGTTCAGCTTTGTTGTTGCAAACAATTACAGCGCACAAAGCCAGGTATGTCCTAAGATCTTTTCAAAAGACCTCTAGGTATCTCACAATATTTATTGACTACAGACATTCAGTACGTCCATCTAAATATGCTGAGCAATATTTAAAATATATAGTTAAAATTCAAAATGGCAAAATCAGATCGGGCTGACATTTGTTATTGGTTTAATAATCATAAAGAAGTAAAGAGTTGTGTTCCCTTTTTCAGCACCTGTCATTCTTTGTCTTTACAGTAAATCCACACTTTAGACAAACAGAAAACCAGTGTCAGTAAAAACCAAATATGATATTTTTGAGGAACTGTTTCAGGAATTTGCAGAAATGAAACAAAATCCTGTATTCCGCAGGTTCCCATGATAACTCCTGACCTACATACACGTGCACACACACAGTCACACCATTATCACCGGTTTCCAGCCTGTGTGACTGATTGTTTTCTTCACACTCCTTTAATGACTGTGGTGTTCTCACGAAGACTCTAATTACATTCTGAACACAAAGGCGGGAGCACGGCGTGGTGCCTGCAAGGTATCTGCGCACCTTTACGATGCAAAAACACCTGACCAAGCCAAAAACGTTATTTCAGAGAGACGTACATGTAAAAGCAACTTGCCAGAATGTGATTAATTTAGTAGTGTAATTTTTGTGTCTTGTCTGCCACCTTGTGCACAGTCCTTTGTCCTGCCGTCTGTGTCTTTAGGCTCTTTGTGTCTGTCTCGCTCCTCCTCTTTTCTTCCTCTCTGCCTGCACTGCACACCTCCTCTAACAGCTATTGTTATTCCTGTCCTTTCATACAGTCTCAGAGCAGTAAATCCTATCTGACTGGTATGCTTTGGGACGGCCTAACCCTGACTCTGTCTTGAGATAATTATCCTGTCTCTGACCTGTCTAGTCATATTCGTGTTGTCTGGTACGCAGTCACCTTTTTTTGACACAGGTGTTGCCGTGAGAGGATAAGACAGCCCATTACATAAAGTATATGTAACTGTGACCTGCATATGGACAAACAATGGGAGGGGTTAGGGTGAAAGAGCATCCGCCCTGTGCTCAGTGAGCTTAGCTATTTGTGTTGACTTTGCAAGTGTACCATGTCTGGCCTGTGTTCCTGAATAAAGGTGAACACAAGTGATGCTGCCCAGTCACGTCCTTTCACGCTGTTGTTAAAAACATAAAGCAAATCTGTCGAAAGGGTGAAAGCATTCAGCAACCTATAGATGTTTTTTAGACTAGAACCCCCGAGAAATTAAACACAAAAATACATGAATGAGCATGTATCATAATTTACTTCAAAAATCCAAAATATAATTGAAGGACCGATTTACATTTGCAGGATTTGCTCAAAAAGGAAACTGAAGCTACAGAATCTTAGCTGTAATATGTTCTGCTGCTTTAATATTTTATACCCTTTCAGCTCAAAACAAATGCATAACAGACACAGGAACTGGTCTGATGACAAGAACTCAGGGTATCACCTTCCATCAGAGCGCAGTGCACCAGTTATTATTTGTCTGCACTCTGCCGTCTGGGGACAGGACTTTACTTTCTATTATAGGCAAAGCACAAAGCTACCAGACACCAAAACAGGAAAATGTAAAAATGAGGAAGAAAGGAGGAGAAAGAGGGAAAGGGCTTTCACAACTGTTAGGCAGTGTTTCCTCTGATAGGAGGCTTTGGCTGTACTCCCAGTTCTTTAGGTAAACTGTCAAATAACAGGGTTACCTTGAGAGGAGCGCACTAGTTTTGTTTGGAAGAGATGTCGTGAAAAGGTGCGTTAAAATGACAAAGGAATGACGTCTAGGCAGATAAAAAAATAAACTTTTAACTCAGTTGTTCAACCTAGGAAAACACTGTCACAAATGTAAACCTTAAATTGTAAATGTGCAAAATTATAGTCAATACCAAATATTAAGTAGATATACTAAACAAGACATGTATGGCCGTGTACAAATGATGATTCAGTAGGATGTGCAGGAGTAACAGTGCATACATTTGCAAAACTTGTTAGCCTCTTATCACGGGATCAAGACGATAAGAACAATCTAAGTCTTTAATCTGTCCTACTGCACGTCTCAATGTGTCTGTGAAAACAGGTGGCATGGACTGTTTAACCCATCACTCCAGGCTAACACTTTTTAGAGCCATTTTCCATCTAGTTAATACCACTGTGGCCTCAGATAATGTGGAGACTTGTTTAAAATATGAATCTGACTTCAACGGTGGCAGCGATGAAAAGAAAACAGAAGTGATGAAACTAAGATGTTAAGCCACTGGCATGAATACCGGTAAGAGTTTGCTTTCACACTGAAAGGACGAGTGTGGAGAAATATATAATTAAGTGAACTGCAAAATCAATTCAGTGGTGGCACTGGGGTTTGCTATTTTATTACACAAATTTTAAAACGAGGATTCCCAAAAGATGAACTTGGGAGGAATTTAAATTGCTTGTTCCCTGTTGACCATCCAATTTGAACCAATGGATTTGTTCCCAACTGTTTCACTGAAATGCAAATGCTTGTTAAGATGCCAACTTGAGAGGGAAATAAAAGACATGCCCCGGGAGAGGTGCTTACTAAGGCACTTTTCAGTGTGATGGCCTAGATATTATTGCCTCTTAATATTGCAAGAAAAACAAAACACTCGAGAGACAAGCACTGCCTGAGCTGAATCTGATA
Organism: Rhamphochromis longiceps; assembly: GCF_057381845.1. Taxonomy (NCBI): domain Eukaryota; kingdom Metazoa; phylum Chordata; class Actinopteri; order Cichliformes; family Cichlidae; genus Rhamphochromis; species Rhamphochromis longiceps. The sequence continues at coordinate 36,532,627 of NC_140558.1, forward strand.
TCTCCTCCTAGAGAGCACATTTGAATATGAATAGGTGGAAGTATCTTTCTTTTCTTTCAGTTGTGTTCTTGTTTTTATTATATATATGTTCTCCCCTTGCTGGCTGTCAAAGAATAACAGTGAGGGGCTTTGTGTTTTATCAGGGTGTTTCTCTGAATTTCTCAGTGATACATGCTACAATAACATCCTTTCCCTTCAGAGGGCTAGCACATTGGTTCATGAACAAAAAACCCCTGGAAGTACAGCAAAACCACTCACTAAAACTACTAAATGAATCTGGAAAAAATAGATCAATTACAAACTGATGATTCTTGTGACAAATTGATGGAAAATGCATGGGCTGGCCAACATTTTCACACTGTTGTTTCTTCTTTTATTGCAGAATTTCTGTCTGCAGTTCAGCATCTTACTTTGCTAGGTAACATGATGACATCATAATATATTATGCATAGCAAAGGTACTGTTATTAAATTAAAATTATATTTTTGTAGGTGCTGCAGGTGCATGAATGCTACAAATTGTTAATTTTAGTTCAATGGTAGGTGATTGCAAGGCAACATGATGGCATCATAATATATAATATAGATGTGAACTGCCAGGGGACTAAGAGACCTTTGTGCCAGTTTGGTAGCTCAACTACTAATCATGTAGGAGGACTTTGCAGGCAACACAATATATTTGCTGTATTATAGTAATATGCTCACACTAAATCTCACAGCTTCCATTTAACAGCTATTTTTAAAGGTATACTTAAACCAGGAGTTCTAAAAAAACATCCAACGGAAAAATGAAAGACTTGTAAGAGCTTCTTGTATGTATATGGTGTCCCTGCTATGAACTGGCATGTGAGTACCCAGCAGCAAAGTAAATGCTAGACTATGCTAAGCAAGCCAAGGATGATGGATCAATAAAAACATGAAGGTCAGAATGAGCAAACGTGTGGAAGTGAGAGATGGAAAAAGACACACGACACTATCATTTCTAACCAACTCCTGCAGTATATATTAGATATATATATATAACAATTATTCAGGCAGGCCACTGAGTCACGCTCAGTTGAAATTGCTGATTTTCTTCATTTTAATGTCAGCTGATGTTTATTCTATGCAGTCAGTTGGAAAATACAACAAAGGATACACAAGATCCTTTAGTCTTTAGCCTCATCAGAGGTTATCAGAGGGTTGCTGGGATGTCTGTGTGCCTTTTTGGAGCACAGTTGCTGAACAGTCCTGGTGCCATTTCGGAACCCTGCATTTCATGCTATGCATCACTTAATGAGTGCGTACATGTTGTAACTGATGCCTGCTAAGGTTTAGACAAGGGTTTTGCTGCTGCTGCTTTCACTTCCTCTGCTTATCCACGTCTGCAAATGCAACTGGACTTGTAGACTTGTAGACCCTTTTAGACTTGCTTTGCTTAACACACAGCTGTGACTTGACACGTGAGAAGGAAGATTGAGCAAACCATCAGTTTTCCTGTTTGGCTCAAGCATTTTCACAGCAAAGAACATTGATTTTCACACAAGAAAACCTCCTGACCCTCACCAACTTCCACACTGTAGACTCACAAGTAAGGTCGTGACCTTAAGTATTTCTCTCTCCATCAAATACGGTGCAGGTTCCACTTCCCCTGACATGACACCTTGCATTCTGGATGGAAATAAATAAGTCTTTGTACACACTGCAGGCCCCTGAAAGACTTGCGTCAGGGATACGGATGGCAGTCTGGATGGAATCTGAGTGTGTGTGGCGTGCACTAGCACATGAAAATGAGAGATAATTGCAAGGGCGAGATGAAGAAAGGGTAGAGAGGACAAACTCTTTCATTCATTAACGTTCCTTCCAGTCCCACACTGTTTTTCTTAAGTCACAGTTCTATCGCTCTGCTTACGAGACAGCTACAGTACATGTTTTCCAGAAAACAGCTGAAAACATGTAACATGTGCTGTTTAGCCTAATCCCAGATTGTGTAAACAACACAGCATGCAAACATAATGATGAGTCTGTGACTCACTGGTCTCCATGACTCCATACTGGAAGGAATGCAGAAGGAGTTCATTTAATGTCACTGGTGCTAAATGCCCCTTGTGATGGCACAGTAATATGACAGGGGAAGGAGGAACAAGGCTAAGTTAGATACAACCGGTCTAAACTGCTCTTATGTTACAACTGCCTCATTTAAAACACCGTGGCACAAAGAAAAAGAAAAGAGGTCTTGGACAGGATGCATCTTGTTACTGTAGCTCATTTGGGACTCACTCTCAGTCTTTCTCTCTCTCGCTTCCTTCTCTTTCTCCCTCTGCTGGGGAGCAGCCAGCAACAATCACAGACTTACTGAAACTTGGCACATACGTTCATTTTTTCTCTTTGCTCACTCACAGCCTCTTGACTGCCAGCAAGGCACATTGAGAGAGAGAGAAAGTGCTTCGCAGAACAGGTCCACCTTTTTTTTCTTTTTATTCCACCAATGTTGTCTTTCAGAAGGCCCAAACTAATCCTCAGTGCAGTATAACTTTCTTTTTTTCCCAGTCAAAGTTCTAGTGAGGAGAAGTGACTAGATTTCAAAAGCCACGGCTGGGTTATACTTCATCAGCTTTGTTTTGTCATAGGCTGTGAGTCCCTGTGTGCTGTCACCACAGGAAAAAAAAATGGTACTTTACAAAGTTTCCAGTGCATCATTTTTCTTTGCCAGTTTGGTTAATTCTATTTTTCACTTCAGGCTTCCTTGTTTCTTTTGCCCACTCGATTTTCCTTTTTCACAAAGCCCGTGTTCACTTATGTAAAAAGCCCTGAAGTCAAAGAGTCTTTGGGAATTTTGAGGCACCAGTACAAACAGGAAACCATATTTATTATATTACAGTCAGAGTTGATGTTTCATGTAAATTCACCAGCATTGTTTTAAGAATGTATGCTTTAAACTTTAATCAGTTTCAGTTACATTAAATTGAATTTTCTGCCACTGTATGCTTTTGTTTCTGGTTCATTTATAGAATTGAATTACTTGAATGTTATTTGTTGAAGAAAATGTATTGCACTACTTCAGGTGCATGTTGCCCACCATGTTCTCCATTCAGTTTCTATCTTGATAGCTGTAGACAGCTATATGAAGTGTCCAGGGCTTTTTTTGTTATCATCTCATTGCCATGCAAAGACTCAATTTCCATTTTTCTATTTTCTTCTCCTTATCAAATTCAGGGTCATGGAGGGCTGGCGCTAATATCAGCTAACACAGAGAGACAGCCAACCACTCACACACCTACAGCCAATTGGAGTCACTGGTTAACTTAATGTGGATGTGTTTGGACTGTGGGAGAAAGCCAGAGTACCTGGAGAATACCCAAACTGACTCAGGCCCCCAGCCAGCCAGTGTAATCAAACCCAGGGCCTTCTTGGTGTGAGGTGATGTGCCAACCGCCATGCTGCCCAGGACTAAAATTAATGATGCAATTACAGTAAGACATGAGCTCCAACATATAAGGTAAAAGCCGTTGTGGTGATGTACTCAAAATTAGGGAAATACTTTATAAAGCATTAATTAAACTAAATGTTAAAGCACCACTTAGGTGTGATGGGTAGCAGATGTTGGAGATGCTCATATAAACCAATTTCACACATATATTCAATTAAAAAAAATTTTAATGTGCAAAACAACATAATAATTACTCAACTTTGTGTTGCATAACGGTTTGCTGTAAGTTCTTTGACCAAAATGAGTTTCTTTCATGCTTCTTCATAACACAGACGCTGCTGTTTTACCATTTGCATGACAGGGGGAGAAATGCTGGGAAAATGCAGGGATTTTAAATTACACCTCCACCCCGAGGACTCCAAAATGTTTACTAGAGAGCACCAAAGTGTAGTCAGAAAAGGAAAACACCGTCTGTTGCCAAACTCCCAATGTCCAGTTACTTCAAAAATAGAACATGTGATTGGTCTTGGTGCTCTAACCTTTCCTGCGTCCTGGAAGGAAGGGCTTTACGACCTGCTGAGGTTCAGAGAAGAAACTGTTTTCCTAGAGTCTTTAAGAACAGTTCTCAGCATTGGGCTGTGGCAACACCCTTGTTTAACTTTGTTTGATGCTACCTCCATGCCTTGCAGGCTTAAAGACATTTTAAAAGGCTTGTGTAAGTGTGTGTCTAGGGGTGTGCATGTGTGTTTTTGTTAGGCTGTACACAGTTGTGTTTCCTTCAAGGTCAGAAAAGGTAAGGTCTTAGGTGATTCTTAATTTTACTGCTTTTCAGTCTTTTTCCTGTGCAATTGTGACTATATGTATCTATGTGTGTGTGTGTGTGTGTGTGTGTGTGTGTGTGTGTGTGTGTGTGTGTGTGTGTGTGTGTGTGTGTGTGTGTGTGTGTGTGTGTGTGTGTGTGTGTGTGTGTGTGTGTGTGTGTGTGAAAGCAGTCAGGGAACATCATGTACTCAACCTGCATGTGAACAGTACCCAGAGAAAATAAGATAAGCACTGTTGGGCTGCATTGTGTAGCCAACTGTTGTGGTATCCCACACTGCGTCAGTGTTAGATGCAAACATGTAAGATTATGGAACAGCTATGCATGGAGAAACCAATCGATGTAACATTTGAATGAATCCCAATTAAAGCCAGCGTATTACACACCTTCTAACTTTTCCAGACCAAAATGTGAAAAATGTGAAATTTCACGAGAACTTACAAAGGCCAATTTTTTTTTTCAATTTGGATGCATAAAGATGTTCTTTTGCCTTTTACACACACACACATAGACATATAATACAGAGGACAGCAAAACTGCAAGTTCCCCTTGAATTTCAGACACACCATTTGTTTCTACTGATCTTTCTTTCAAACTTAGCCCTCAGAAGCAGGGTGGGTTCCCACAGTCTCACTTTTCATGCAGAGATTAGAAAGAGACTGGGATTCCCATGCTAATGAAAATAGGGCAGAATGAAAATTTTACCACCCCCCCCCCCCCCCCCCCCCCCCCCCCCCCCCAGCCAGCAGCTTGTTTCGCTCAGCCTGAATGGTGTGGAGAGCACAACTCTACCAACGCCTTCATTTCAGCTTCCCTTTATCTACATTACACTGCTAATATCTATATTCTGTTCCTTTACTAACTCGCTGTACCAAAAGATGTTTTTGAATCACAGTGCACCCTTGCTATCGATCATTATACAAGCTATATTACAGTTTAATGTCTACTTAAATTGTATAATTATTATATTGACTGTCTGCGATACTGTGACTCACACTTAAGTGCAGAACCTTGTGTGTGTGAGTGTGTGATGGCAAGTGTTGACAGGCTTCCTTATTATCTAATTAGGCGCCATAGTCATGGTCCAAGCAGATAAGGCACGGAGTGCAAGCCATGGTCACTCCACACACACCCCACCCATCTTCCGGCACACTTATGTAATTCCTATAACTGCTATCTGGAGTAACTAAGATGAGGAATGAAAGAATGAAGAAAATGACAAAGGGAATAAACAAGAATAAAGAGGGAAGAGACACATCAAATAAAACAGGCATCAACAAAGACAGCTGCACAAACTCAAGAATGATTGAAGAAACAACTTTAATGGATGGGTGGTACTGTTTTTAAATTCTTCCTGTTAATAGTCACTATGAAAGGGCATCGATTCCCGTGGTTGCTCTCTGTCTTCCCCAAAATACCTAGGAATATGTTTTTAAATCATATTAATGTGGCGATGCTAAGCTTCCAGGCATTAATTACACATATTTTTTTAAATGAAAACAAAACACTGTCTATATATTTGGTCCTTGGATATTGGATAGTTGGTGATTTATAACTGCAACATCACTGCGATCATGATCTAAGCAAGTCAAAGAACAATTCCAGTGGTTTTACGCAGTAAATCACATCTGGTGACAGCTTACATCACTGACAGGCATTTCATAACTAATGAAGCTTGTGCTGTCATTTTAAAATTGCTTTTTCATTCTTTTCATTTGTGTTACATCAGAATGCTCAGAGCCTGACACAGACTTGAAACTTGCTCAGTATAGTCACTGATCTTGATCTGATCTGTCTCAGATGACAGTAGGCGTTACTTATAGATTTCTAATCCAATATCTGGTACATGTTGTATCTACACTCGGTGACACACAGGACAAAGAAGCTTAGCTGGATTTTGCTGTGGTGATGTGTCACCCAGCAGCATAATGCTATGGGTCATCTCAGTGTGCTGCATTCTGCACGTGGATAATGCTATGGGTCACCTTTGCGCCCTCCATTGCCAGGGTGCTTATGTGTGGGTGTGTTTGTGTTGTTAGAGTGCCTTGTGTCTCAGTTCTCTGGAAAATCTGAAGCAATCAGTTAGACAGCAGCCTCAGGACACCTGTTTGCAAAATGTTAAAAAGTCTTCAGAAACCCTCACTGACAGGAAGCATATTTATTCACACAAAAACTAAACGCCTTTTATTTATTCCAATATCAGTCTCCAGGTTCTTTGCATTAAGAGAAGCTTTTGCAGCAAGCAAAAGTCAATGAACAGAAAGATATCATAACAAACATCTGATGCACATCCTATGTTTGTATTGTTGCTAAGGACAACTGAATGAAACCACAGCAGTGTTGGTAAAGAAAGGCCCGCGCAGCAGAGGTTGCATCAACCTGTGGTGCAGGGTTTGTCTGTGGATTTCTGAGTTAACAAACACTGATCTCTGTCTGCTGAAAGTGTTGGCAATGATGGAATTTATAGCGCGCGTGTGTGTATGCCTGCCTATTTTGGGAATTGCATGCACACTTCACTGTGTGCAGTCTTCACAAGGATTAGCAACTTGATTATCATTTTTAATACAACAGACAGATTAGTCCAGTAATAGAGCATTGTCATGTATTTTATATGGGCAGACACGCACAAACACTTGCAAACAAACCATTCAGTGATGGTTCCAGACGTTCTCTGGCAGAGTACCCAAGGCAGCCTATTCATGTAGTAACAACACAGTAAGGTAGTAGGTCGAGAAGTACATTATAAAGCCATTATTGTCCATTTCTCTCTAACCTGGTCCCTCAGTAAATAAATCACAGGTTTATACATGCCAAATCTATACCAATGTGTGTGAGAAAATCTGCTGGTTTCCAATATTCTATCTCCACCTTATGTTCCCAGAATTGCTTTTTTGCTTCCAAGACACAAGTGGTCAAAGTCTATGTTATAGAGGAAACCCATAAAACGATAGTAAAACAAAGACTGCTCATATTTTTTTTAAAGTTCCCTATACTTCATTCAATTATTAATAACTTCCTGTAGCTATAGAAAAACAGTGTTACCTCTCCTACGACAGCTGCACTCTGCCTATATCTTATATCCACTAAATGTCAACAGCACTGCTATTCTTAGCTAACCATGTTTTGTCTTAGTCCCAGATCCCTGTCTGACAACCTACTTCAGACTCTTTCTTTTCCTTTAGCTCTCCCTGCCATCACTTCTGTAGCCTGCATTCGCTCGAGATTTGATTGGTGATTGATTTGGTTTGTTGCAAAAGTACAAAAAAAAACCCTAGATTTAGATTTTTTTCAAATGTCATTACCAAATCTTTAATGCGGGTAATACAGGGACAGTTATCTCCAGCAAATGAGCAATGAATCCTTACACACTTCATATCTATCTGTCTACTACACCTTGATGGAATTTCTCTGTAGCAGTGAAAGAAATGTAGAATTCGATTTTAAATACTGTTACAGCAGCTTGTTCCACTCTGATCATGAGGCCTGTTACAGCTTGTAAGTATTTATAAGACAAACATGTGTTCTAGGTTCTAAATTTCCCCCCATTTAATAGTGAACTGGTAAATGGCACTATCTACACCACCACAGAGAAAAGAGAAGAAACACTTTTTTTCTTTACCCCATTCTACATCCTCAACATTGCTAACTCAGCTACATCACCACAATATTATCTACAGAAAAAAATTAAACACACAGGGTTTAAAATAAGAAGGTATCCTTTTATTGTAAAGCCTGCAGATGAAAATCTATTAAATAATTTGACTTGTCCTGATGTTTAAATGTTATTCAGCACCTCATCCTCTCCTCCCACCTCCCTATGTTGTTTCTATACAGTTATTGTGTCATGTATGTGTATGTCATGGATCTGACATAAACATCACATTTCAATCGTGTCTTTAAAGAAGCACAATAAAAACAGAGCATGGTCCCAGTGCATATTGTTTTCCTTGCAAGACTAAACAACCGCTGAGAAGAAATGCTGTTATGGAGTTAAAATGAATGAAAATGTATTTTCATATTCTGCTGAAATGTATAAGAATCGATCCACTGTTGTGTAGAAAAACAGCAATTTTACAGACTGTGATGGGACCCTTTATTTGGCTGCAGAAGCCTCTCCAGGCATGCCTTGGTTTTGAGGTTATTAAATCTTAGAAGTAAATATAGGCCTGAAATCAAAAAGAAAAAAGTTCTTGTAGCAAAGCTACTTTGTGGTTTGTATGTGAATCACAGACTGGAGCTTTCATGATCAGCAGGGTGTCAGACACAGCTGGATGCCATCTCCACTCCACATTGTAGGAGGGCTAGGTTAGGTTCAGCAGTCAACTGGACTTAAGCCAACTGCCAGTGTCATCTTAGGCCAAAGTCAGAAACTTATAACAAGGTCAACAGGATGTCTCAAGGATAAACAGAAAAGCGAGAACAGAGAGTAAAACTTATCTTGTAATCTTATCTTCCTGCCTTTTTATGTACAAGCATAAAATCTGTGAACCTCACCTACAACTCTGTCATAAAGACTGATGGTCATTTTAGCCTGACAAAGCAATCACAGTGTTTTCCAACCAGACTGGAAAAGTCCTCTCTTTTTTTCAGTCAACAGGCATGAACAAGAAGATGAAGAATGTCCCATCCCTACACAGTCATGCACCTCCTTGATTCCAAGAAGTTTTTGCTCCTTAAAGCTAAAAGGCTTGAGAAAGTCAGCCTAACTTTGCTCTACCTAATAAAAGCACTTCATAGTCTGTGTCTTCAAATCCGGCCCCCCGTCAGCCCCGTACTTTGGCCACAATCAACTATCTGACACTCTGTGAGTCTTTTGTCCTGCTATTTTTTTCCCTGGACACATTTTTTTCCCTTTTCACCTCCCCCTCTTGTTTTGACGGCTTAACAGCTGACTAGTCACAGACCTGATGTCCTACGATAAACGTTTGTATCATCACTGCAGGCTCTTCACCCCCCTTCACCCTGGCAAGTGGTTTTTAATAGCTGCTAAATACTGACTGACTGGTAGTGCTGAAGGTGTGCGACAGTGCCTTTCTCGTTCCAGCCAACTGTAGCCCACTAAGCCTTAAAATAAATCAGCGCATTTCCTCTCATTTTATCCTGTGGATATCACAGATCCACCTCACCCCCCTTGGGGCTTTCTGGCTCTTCCTCAAACACCAAATAAGACTTGTGACTTAAAATTCTCCTCTCGGGACATTTCCGTAACCCTTAAATCATTTACATAACACGTCTTCTGTCGCCTCCAAGAGATGTCCTGTCGTGCTTCCACGGGCCATGCTGAACATTTTATTCTGTTAACAAGTGACAAATGAGAATGATAGCTGCTGGGCAGAATGACCACCCAGTGTGAGGTCACCGTCTAAACTCGAGCCAGGCTTTAATCAGACACCAGTCCTTCCCAAAGCGAATACTTGAAAAATCCATGAACTTCTGCAAACCTCAGCTCAGCAAGTACATGTACGAATGAATCACTGCTTATTTCCTTTTGAATGAAAAAACCTGCAAAGGTTTGAAATCACTGTTTTAATCCTGCGAGGAAGTCTATGAAAGCCACATGATCCATGTCTGTGGTTCTCTCTTGAGAAGGGAAGGGTTTGGGAACAAAGTGTTCAGGCCAAAGAGGGTTCGTCAGACAAACAGTTCAGCTGGCACAGGCAGACATATGGTCGTTCTGGCAAATGGCACAGGTGAACAGTTTGTCTCACAGCCAAAATATGTCAAAAACGTTGGCACTTACATTTACCCCACACCAGGGAAAGTCAGTGCTGCCTGTAACTCAGTCATCTTCTCTTAAAAGAAATCGTTGATCTTTATCTGAAGTGTAGACAACTAAACAGATAAGCAGATTTCAATACTGCAATGCTATATAAATAACAGCACTTATGTTATGTTATTCTAATAAGTTGTATAACTGTGAAAGTGTTGCTTTTTGTATCAGTCTGTCACACAAAGCCAGAAAAAACTCGTGTGTAACACCTTTAACAAACCTCTGCCAGCAGGCATTATTCCAGGTGTGATTCATAAACAATGAATGCTTCAAATCATAATTCATCTGACCTATCAGTGTATTCTAAGGCAATGTTGAAAGTATAATATAGAATAAACACAAACTTCTTTAGAAATGCCGTCATGTGTGGCTGTACTCTTTAAACCAGTGTGTCTCCATCTATCATTATGGCACACCCTCGCTCTCATAAATAAAGAAGTCCCACAGAAAGAGAGCAGGAGCAGAGTCTCCTAAAAAGGTGTCAGAATTAATAAGCATTTACACAGTGGTTATTAAAAACAAAGCGGACGTAGTGGACATTTGCAAAATAGTTTATATTTGATACACATGCTAGTTCAGTCCAAAAGGCAGACACAGTTTGCACAATTCTAACAAACTTGAATATTTGGTGTGGCTACTTTTATTCTTCAATTTCTTTAAGTAATATTCAGGAATACTTTTAAAGGCCATTCAAAGCTTTCTGTTCTCTGTAAAGATGATCCCATATTTTTCATCACTTTAAAAAAAGGCCACAAATTGTCTGTTCTTGCAACAGGCCGACTGTAACGAAGTGCCTAAAGATACATTTTAAAAATAGTTCCTTTTCTAAGTTGTCTGTTATGTACAGACACAACACTGATTCATCCCTTGAGATCCCTTTTTTTATGCCCGAATGATTCATAGCTCATGATTCGCGCTAAATGGTTTAACAAACAAGATGGGGAAAAAATCGCTTAAAATGGCCACGTATAAGGACTTTACTGAAAATAAGCGAAAAAGAGAAACGTTTTGAAACACCTTCAGAAAGCCTCGAGAACTGTTACTCAAGACCAGTTTAAAAATATTATAACAAAGCCTGGCACCTTGGAAGCAAGATACAAAGAAATGAGGGTGACTGAAGACTTTCTGCTCTGCTGCATAATCACTTCATATTACATGACACAGCCTTACCGTTTCTATTTTTTTAGAGCCAACACCTGCAAAATCTGTATATTTCTTGTAAATGTCTAATCGTCACTGCTATCAGATCAGCTGCAGTGTACAGTGAATGGTTTAACTTCTTTTGAACTCCCAGTCTGTACTGTAATCATCACTGGACAAGAACTGCCTTCCAGCATACAAGAAAGAAAAAAAAAAGACAGGCTTATTTCGATACTGTGTGCCAGTCCAGCTTCTGGATAAATTTGATAAAGTACTGATAATGCTTCTTGGCCAGAACACTTTATTGATAAGATAAAACCTACAAGTAATCGCATACGTAACAATAATTACCTTGAATGTGATCACTCCAGCCAACCTTAATTAGGACCGTCATATTACATATATAGTCAAAATGCCAGTTTTTGTGTTTCCCATTTAAATGAAACGAATTGGTTTATTTTCATTTAAAGTTCTACCTCACGTATTTAGTTTGAAAGTTGAAGCTGCAACATTTTCTGTCTTCTTTTCTTCTATTAAATTGCAAAAATTCCAGTTTTAATGGAACTTTGTTTGTTTTTGTTTTTGTTTTTTTAATATAATTGTTGTTTAAAAAAAAAAAACAAGAAAGCATTTTCGCAAGTTTTTAAAAAGTAAAAGTCTGCAAGAGTGACTTCAAGAAAGTACAGGAACTCTCACAAGTGGAACCAACCTTTATCAAGATTCCATCTGTGCACCGGTATGTCTCTGACATATACGCCACAAACACATAGCTCACATAACTTAGTGAACATCAATGGTGCCTCTTAAAGTGATAACACGTTCATATTCTTGTAGCTTTCACTGGTAATCCCCATAGATCTACACATTTTATGTATCGGACACCCAGATACACCGTATTTAATCGCATATGGCTGGCTCAGGTTCAGTATTTCCGCAACAGTAAAACTGTAGCTAACTGGAAAGATGGTAGCTGTTAATTTGAGGCTGAAGTCATTTGACAGTAGCTGCCAAACAAACCATCCAACTGGCAGCAACATTGTAGCAGGACATTCTCTTCCTTGCAAACAGTGCGGCGTGAGCTGCCAAATGCTGTTTTATAAACACTATTTGGCAGAGACAGTGTAGGAGCGAGGCCAGTTTTAATTGACCTCTAGCAATAAAAGATCATTTTAATTGAATCAATATGACAACAAACTGCTGTTTTAGAATAACCTTGTGTATTTGCGAGGCATTCTTTTTAGATTACATTTTGTTTACCTTTTTTCTCTGGCTTTTTTCCCCTCCACACAATATTGAGTTGTTTTGAAGTTGAAAGCTTTTTTTCCATTGTGATGAATCTTGCAAGACTTCTTTATAAGAGTTATGTCCTATAAATAATAATTGTCCTCAGTCCTTAACATCACTGTGTTAAAGCTGAAGAGGACGTGCACATATTATTGTCCCAGTTCCAGTAAGTAATCTATTACTGTAAACATGCAGAAGACCCAAGAAACCTAATTACACTACATTTACCACCTCGTTTGATTACTCTAAATGTGTTTCATTTGATTCACTTGATTTAATATGCAGATCAACAGGTGAAATCGCGACTTTGTATTGAATACGCCTTAAGTGAGGTAAAGAAATGAAAATATTCTTAAGTTCAAAGGAAAGATCTTTGAAGTAACCAGATAAGAATGTACCTGTCTGACAGCCAAGCTTACCTGTGAAAGAAGAGCAATATAGACAGCATGGTCTGGTCAATGTTGCTGTTGCAGATCCCCTCATTGAGCAGGAAACAGGGGTCTCTCACAACCGACTCCAGGGAGTCCTGTCTCATGATGTTGTTCAGTTTGTCCGTGTTCAGGTTCTGGTACATCAGCTGGTTGCGGAGCTGGCGGAAGTGATTTACAGTGGGGCTTGTGGGGCTTGCTGGCAGGCCTCCTGTAGTAGAAAGGCCCTGAGCTGGGCTGCTGGATATGGATTCATCACAGCCATTGGCCAGGTCCAGACAGCAACTGCAACAGTCCAGGCCGATGGGCGAGAGGCAGTCGTCATCTGACATCTTGGAGTGCAGCTGGATGAAGAGGGAAGTCGCCCAGGGCAGGTGCAGAAATTTCAGCAGAAAATGACAGAGACTGAGCTTTATAAATAGTAGACAAAGTGAAAGACACAACAGGGGTGTGTTCCTTAGCTCTGACAGAGACACTGGCAGGTAGCCTGGGTCAGTCTAGTGTACCGTCCTGTCTCCACTGCAGGGCCAGGAGGGCTAAATGGCAGGTTGAGCTGCTCCCTGAGAAGTGCACTCACGCTGGGCCACTCTGCCTGCTTCTATCTCTGAGTTCCCCTCCTGTGGCTCTGCTGCATTTAGCCTTTTGTTCGGGGCCGACGCTGCTGCAATGTGTTGCTACTGTGGCAGGAAAAGGACTGAACGCACCACACACACATACACACTCACTCACACCAGTTCAGCAGGAGTCCGCTTGAAAGCAAAACCCAGAAGCTGCTTATCAGTTTTTTCTCTGGACTTTTTTTTCTGTGGTTGGCGTGCTTAGAGACAGAGGGAGGGAGTAAGAAGGAAGGGAGGGAGCGATGAAGGCAAACAGGGTGGGGAAAAGCCTGTGATTGGTAAAAAGCATTGCTGGTGATTTATTGGGCCCTCCTCTTTTCTCGTTCAGTTTAGCCATGCGTGCACCAACAGTAAGAAAGGGAAACAGAGAGGGGTGACACCGCAGAGCATGCTTGAGACATGTGCAGTTTCACCGGCTCCACCCTGCCATTATGACAGCCGAAGGACTGGCTGAGTGAGAGAGGCTGCAGGAAGACACACAGAGCAATGATAACATGTGAGAAGACATTGACATTGAATTGCTAAAACTGTGTTATACATGCGTCATTGATTGTGCTGTGTTTATTAGCTTTTATCCACTATACAAGTCTCTGTAAATTAGGTTTCTCAAGCAGTTTCACTAATTTCAGGACTTCCTTGTGGAGAACACACAAAAATAAGGCAGAGAGGACACAGTCCAAATAAAGACAGAGCAAAAATTAGAAACTGCAAATTACTCAGTAAAAGTGTGACTGCAAAATGTGTATATGTTGTCTATATGTTATTCATTGTACGTGTTGTTTGGATGTGACTCACTTCTGCCCTGTGTGAACTGCCTTATGCAACATCGGTCAGCGTGAAAACTAATGGCCAGAATATAAATGCACTATAAAAAAAAAAAAAAAAAAATCACATGAAATACAAAATGCATGCTGCGTTGGAGTTTTTTCTTGCAAAGTGAACAAAAACATTATCTTATCGGGCCTCCCGATGTTTAAATAGCATTTTGTCATTTTCCAGTTCTGTTTCCCAAACAGCTTTGGATTGGGAAAGCGTGTGCTGTGTTCGTCCACGTGATTAATGTTTCACAAGTCCTGGTAAATACCAGGGCAATGTCGTTACAACCAAAACAGACGCTCTGGGAAGATGGTACTGCTGAGGCTCTGACCTCAGCTGCTGACCAACAAGTGCACTGCATGTTGTCTACAGATGGCTAGTCACACAAGAGCACAACAACAAAGATAATTATAAAAAATGCATTTACTCTGAGGCATGCAGACATTTCAGCTACACTAAAAAATGTCAGAGCACCTATTGTTGGGTAGCAGAGGGATCAATTAAGCAGAGAAAATGACTGACTATTGCTTTATTGAGTGTGTAATGATGTCCTCAGGCAGAGGGGTTGCTACTGTTTGGGTGGAGGAAACGCCGGGTTTGAAAACTGATGTGGGTAGAGACTCCCATCTAGTGGAGATCTATAGTATAGTCAGTGATTGTTTTGGTCGGCAATGATTTTAACTGACATTAACTGGAATACCTTTCTGGAAGAATTTTATAAATTATACTATTCATGATACAATTACAGAATTACACCATTAGATTATATGATATAAACTAAACCTGGGTTTTGAGTTTATGACTTCAGCTGCAGCCATAGTTTATTATCCATTTATAGGCATGGTATCAAACTCTCATGTTAATCTTCTACACTAATTGTCCACATGTCCACTTTGTTCGATTGACCAGTTTTACTGCTCAATAAAATGGAATAATCAGCTGATCACATGGCAACAGCAACAGGTAGGTATATAGACATGGTCATGATCTGCTGAAGTTTAAATCAAGCATCAGAATGAGAAAGCAAGGTGATATGGCAGTTATAATGTGACATGGTTATTGGTTCAAAATGGGTTTTCTGCGTATTTCAGAAACTCCTGATTTAGAAACTATCCAACGTGTGGAACTTCTCTAGGCCTCGCTGGTGCGAGAGGTCAGAGGAAAGTGGCCATACTGTCCATCCCATGATAAAGTGTACCCATGTTCTGATGGGCGTATAAGCAGGATTATGAACTATGTCACAAAATTCAAATTATTTTCTTGAATAAAACAGTTAATACAGTGTAAAACTGTATTAACTTGGCCTCCACACGTTTCAGGCACCTTGTTGAATCTATATCATGAAGAGTTAAGCTCTGAAGGCAAAAGAGTCCAACCCAGTATTAGCAAGGTGCTAATATATATATATATATATATATATATATATATTCTCGAGACTGCAAGACCAGACTGACCAACCTGTGCACTGCCTGGATTGATTACAAGAAGGCCTATGACTCAATGCCCCACAGCTGGATACTGGAATGCCTAGAATTGTATAAGATCAACGGGACCCTAAGAGCCTTCATCAGGAACTCAATGGGTATGTGGCGTACAACACTAGAGGCCAACTCCAAGCCCATAGCACAAGTCACCATCAAGTGCGGGATCTACCAAGGAGATGCTCTGTCCCCACTGCTGTTCTGCATAGGCCTGGACCCCCTCAGTGAGATCATTAACAAGACTGGCTACGGATACCGACTACGGAATGGAGCAGTTGTCAGCCACCTCCTGTACATGGATGACATCAAGCTGTATGCCAAGAGTGAACAAGACATCGATTCACTGATCCACACTACCAGGCTATACAGCAATGACATTGGAATGTCGTTCGGACTGGAGAAGTGTAGTCGGATGGTAACAAAGAGAGGGAAGGTAGTCAGAACTGAGGGGATTGAACTACCAGAAGGCAACATTGCAGACATAGAGGACAGTTACAAGTACCTGGGGATCCCGCAGGTGAATGGGAACCATGAAGAGGCCGCTAGAAAAGCTGCAACCACCAAGTACCTGCAGAGGGTCAGGCAAGTCCTGAGGAGTCAGCTGAACGGTAAGAACAAGATCCGGACTATCAACACCTACACCCTGCCCGTGATCAGGTACCCTGCTGAGGTAATAGGCTGGCCAAAGGAGGAGATAGAAGCCACTGACATAAAGACAAGAAAGCTCCTTACCATGCATGGAGGGTTTCACCCCAAGTCCAGCACCCTGAGGCTGAACGCTAAGTGGAAGGAAGTGGGCCGGGGACTGGTGAGTGTCAGCACCACAGTCCAGGATGAGACAAGGAACATCCAAGAATACATTGGGAAGATGGCCCCAACTGACCGAGTGCTCAGTGAATACCTCAGGCAGCAGAAACCCAAGAAAGAGCAGGGAGACGAGGAACCATCATGGAAGGACAGGCCCCTGCACGGTATGTATCACCGGCAGATAGAGGAGGTGGCTGATATCCAGAAATCCTACCAGTGGCTGGACAAAGCTGGACTGAAAGACAGCACAGAGGCACTAATCATGGCAGCACAAGAACAAGCTCTGAGTACAAGATCCATAGAAGCTGGGGTCTATCACACCAGGCAAGACCCCAGATGCAGGCTGTGTAAAGATGCCCCAGAGACAATCCAGCACATAACAGCAGGGTGCAAGATGCTAGCAGGCAAGGCATACATGGAACGCCATAACCAAGTGACCGGCATAGTGTACAGGAACATCTGTGCCGAGTATAACCTGGAAGTCCCGAGGTCAAAATGGGAGAAGCCCCCAAGGGTGGTGGAGAATGACCGAGCTAAGATCCTGTGGGACTTCCAGATACAGACGGACAAAATGGTGGTGGCTAACCAACCGGACATAGTGGTGGTAGACAAACAGAAGAAGACGGCCGTAGTGATCGATGTAGCGGTTCCGAATGACAGCAATATCAGGAAGAAGGAACACGAGAAGCTGGAGAAATACCAAGGGCTCAGAGAAGAGCTCGAGAGGATGTGGAGGGTGAAGGTAATGGTGGTCCCCGTGGTAATCGGAGCACTAGGTGCGGTGACTCCCAAGCTAGGCGAGTGGCTCCAGCAGATCCTGGGAACAACATCGGAGATCTCTGTCCAGAAGAGCGCCGTCCTGGGAACAGCTAAGATACTGCGCAGGACCCTCAAGCTCCCAGGCCTCTGGTAGAGGACCCGAGCTTGAAGGATAAACCGCCCGCAGGGGCATGCTGGGTGTTTTTTCATATTAAAGCTACAATGGGAATTTAACAAGAAAGGAAAATATATGAACATATTTAAAATAAAATGTAGGAAAAGTACATATTTCCTTCAAGAACCAAAATTCTGTTAGTTTAGCTTAGCATAAATGGAAATTGGGTAACCGTTAGCCTAGCCTTGTTCATAGGTAATAATAATACATACTTGCAGCTCTAAAGTTTATATGTTCAAATGTTGTGTGTTGTGTTTCAACAAATCTTGGTGTTAAGTAAGGTTATGGGTCAGACAACTGACCAGCAACCCATAATATTTTTTTTTTTCAGTTAACAGGTTGGCTGACTTTTGAGGTTAGCATAAATAAATTGTGAGAGAATCGTCTTACCTTATCAGCTTCCACATATGCACAAAGCCAGTGTGCTGGGAGTCTGATCAATTCCAACCCAGCATAGTGAAACTGGATGCAATTATTTTTTAAGTATGATCATTAGCTGGTCCACTTGAAACAGAAAAAAAAAATGAGTAACAGGAAAGTGTGTAGCCAACATAATTTCAACTCTGTCCTTTTCTGTTTAATTTTTTAAAAAGCCATAAAAGTTAAGTTGAGCCATCTTACTGTTTACATTTTCAGATTAGATTAGAATTGCATTTGCAAATACATAATCGTTAAACCAACTCCAACAATAAAATATTAAAGTGAGAGAAAGTCACTCCCACACTCTGTCATTGAAACAGGTGTGTGGAAATTTTTTGCTATCAGTAGCACATTTGTGTAATCTGTTTATATACGTAAATAACAACAATAACTTTACCAGACACATGACCACATTTTGTTCTCATCTGTAGTTAGATAGCAAAAAAGTTTTAAGGTCAATGATTAAAGTCAATAATAAACAAAATTATTTTTTATCTTAATATTGCGATTTCTTTCAAGCAAATTTTTTAAGAAGTCTAAAAGGTCAGTTGTGCCATTTTAAAGGCGATATAGGAAGCTGTATTTCATTTAAACCTTTTTATTGTACATCATCTTTCTTGTTCTTCTGATATTTAAGTCTGTGGCAGTCCAAAGATTGAGACAGTAAGTGCAGTTTCGAAAAACATTACGTTTTTACCAACTTTTATGTCTGCACCGCAGCCACTTGAGTACAATCAGCTGAGGTTAAATGTTCAATGTGCATGTACAAAGATATTTTATCAGCAGTTAGTTCAACAGTATTTGTATCTGTTGCTCTTCTAGGGTTCCAAAAAAATTTACATGCAGTACTGTCATGTAAATTTCTACCAGATATTTGTGATTTACACACTAAAGTTGTTTTTAATCTTCACTAACATTAAAAAGATTTCTTATCTGCTTGTTTGTCTGGTTGGTTTTTTGGTTAATGTGTTTTGGGGGATTTTGAAAGTTTTTACAGTGAAATTGACAGAAATGCTAATAGAATCTCAATATTGATCAAAGTGGTGTTTTAATCAATTATAAAACACTAATTTGACACTGGGCTTTTCTCATTTCTCTCTTTTGCCTCCTACCTGTAATACCAAAATGAGTCTGTGTGTTGTCTTGAAGGAAGTCCCAATACCCAAAATGCATCTGGAGGAAAGAAGAGGTTGATCTGAGGAACTATGAGCAATGACTCACAGGTCCATGGTCGGTGTGGTTGATATAAAACATGCCAAGTGTCATTAGAGGAGAGAACTCACACACTGCAGCGGTGTTGTCTTTGATTCATTTCCCAGTGCCCAGTAACTTATGAGAAATGAGATTCGTTATGGCTTGTTTACTGGAATATTTTTTTTAAAACCTGCCAAGATACATCAAAACAAATCAGGTTTTTTTCCCCAGTCCCAAACTGTTAACATGGTGGAAGGCTCTGCATGCTTTAATAAATTCTTTTCACTCGTGTTCATGTATGTTGTATATGCACACAATAAGATACCATCTTTTATTTTCTAACCACTCTGGGACAAATGAGTTCTAAACTGCAACAGCATTTTTACAGGAAAAAAAAAAGTTGTGTCCTAGTTTATGCAAGCAGAGTCCCTCAGAAAACACCAAGGCCAGACTGAACTGGTTCAGACTGGCCTTGTCTACTACAGGGTACATTCAGTTGTTGATCCTTAGCCTAATGCCAGTCATCTCATACCTTGTCCTACTTTTCACTAGTCTCTATACAATTGGTAATTTGTTTTGATGTGTTTAAATGTCCGCTACATAACATCAGAACAAATATTTGGAAAATATTAGATTAAATTAATATCAAATATGACTTTATAATTTGCTGAGGGCCTGTTAGCTAAACAACTAAACAACAAAATGTGAATTATTCTGACATTTCCGACGAAAACAGTGGTTGTATCGACCAAATGTAAGCACAGCATTAAATACTCAGTTTGCATTTCATGCTTTCATCCTCTTTACATAATATGATGGACCAGAGATGGTAAATCTGGAAGATGACCAAAGGGTCTTTTTAAAAGATATATTTCTTCCATTATGTCTTTACCTATTAAAAGATCTAATTGTACTGGATTTGAGATGCTTTGCTTTTCATTGCATAATACTGATATCTTTGGGCAAGACTTCATTTCAGAGGACATTCTTTAAACGTCTTACTTTCTGCTGATAAAGATAATTGTGGCGTGGGTGTGGTCCTTGGCCAGCTGCAGAGGAGGCGTGACGCAGTGAGCTCCCGGGGCGGCGCAGGGGCGGGGTGAACAGGTGTGCTGGGATCTGACAGTGATTGTGTCTCTTTATGTGTTGGCAGTGACAGACGGAGACGGAGGTGACAGCAGAGAAAGAGAGCGCGGAGTATATGTGTCCACGTTACCCCGAGTTTAATAAAAGGTTTCTGCATTGTCAAAGTCGCTCCGGCTGGTATTTCTTGGGTCCACCGTTACAATAATGTTCTACAAAAAATATACACTTTTCTTGCCGCTTACTCTGTGGAAGGTCTGGCTAACACGTGAGGACAAAGTTCACCTCAGTTCAGATGTACAAAACAGACTATCCTCAAACTCTGGATGAAATTAACTTTGGCTTGTTTGCATTACTTATCTTATCACAGGGATTACAAACAACTGATCTGATTATCTTTGTTATTTCAGGTTCAGTGTAATTATAATTGCACAGTTATCTAGGTTATACTTTGGTATGCCTGTGATACGGCATTAATGCATGCTATCATTTAATAACTGATAGTCAGCTATGCAGGTCAAAGTGCACCATTCAGGGTGCATTTGAGGTGATACGTATAAAAAGATATATGAAATGGGATCATAATAATAAGTATGACGTATACACATAAAAATATATGAATATACATATATTAACAGGAAAAATCTCTATAATGCACAATGAATACTATACAGTTACCGATTAATTGACACTAGAGGGCAGTGAAAGCAAAGACAACAAACGTCAATTTCTTTAAGGGTGAGAGTTGCCCTAACTGCAAAGATTTACAATATTTTTTTTAAATGTATTGCGCCAGCTTCAGTACAATTTCTGCTAAGTTTAAGAGTCGCAATGCATTGCAAATAAGATCCATGTAGGAACAGGGATCATAGTTAATAAACATGCATCGCATATTTTTAAATCCATTACAGATTCATGCCTGTGGCAGATCGTCACATGCTGGGCAAGTAATCCAGAAGAAAACAAGGGAAGAAAGAAAAGGCTCTCAATAAAATATAATTATTTTATTAAAATGTATGAGTTACATTCATTAAAGTCAACAAAACTCAACTTGGAAAAGTAGCAAAAAAAAATAATTAACTAAATAAAATACTAATAGTAAAGACCCATTCCTTAAGACAATTGCTATCATAATGCATCACTTCTTTACTGCTGCTTTTTCCGTGTGTATTTGATGTTCTGTTCTACCTCAGGCTGTGATTGGCCAAGAATTCAGAACCAGACAGGCTCAAATCCTCATTGGTTGGTAAGATATCGACCATAATCCTAAACTTCTCTCACCCTCTGAGGATTAAATTTGCTGTCCAGTCATCTTTAAGAAATGCGCCCCACTGGTTAGGCTTTGACTGTGGAGAAGTAAAGCACAAACTCTTTGCAGGGAATATCTCATCACAGAAACACACAGAACTTAACGCAATTGGGGAGCATTAGCCGGCTGTGAAGGGGATTCAGGCCATGAGTTAGGATAGGGAAGTAATTATTGTTGTCAGGAAAGTGAAGTCTGAACTTTCTTCTTCTCAACTGTTAAAGCTCAGTCTCATGCTTTCACTATTCAGCTTTAATTTGATGTTTTTGTTTTTTACTTTCTTTCTGTGAAATATTTCTGCTTCATCCTTTTTTCTGGTTAAATAAACTTGCATTGAATGACTGTCAGTATTTGACAGTGTTTCCTTTCTTTTAAATGCTTCTAAAACACTTTTGTCTCACGTGAGATAAAATTCATTTAGACGTGTTTTTAAAAATGAGGAACTGCTTTAAAAGAAGTTGTTCGGCTTTGTGTGCCAGTACATAATTAGACTTGCTTTTGTTTAAACAGACAAAAGCAGAAAAATAACTGGCACATTTTGAGAAGTTCTACATGAGGAAAAAACAATCATCTATATGTAGCTGACTGACAAACTGAAGAGACTTTTAAGCATATGAGTAGGTTTTGCATTTAAATTAGATGCAGCATATAAGAAGTTATTGAAAAACGCACTCTTGCTAATGTAGCTAAATGATTGTTATGGATGAGCCATGATTGCAAGCTTACGCAATCCATATAAAAACATATGAAATATATATCAGTATGTCCCTGTTCTCATGCATGAGTCACTCGCCCCTAGTGTTTGAAGAGCTGCTACTTAGATTTATACGCTTGATCTTCCCACTACATTTGTCTCCAGCTCATTTGAAGTTCAGACAGATTTGTGCTTAGCAGGCAATGTACTTTCAACTGCAGAGTTCAGATATCTATTCTAACAAAACCACTGTGCAATGAGGGTTTTTTTTTTATTGTTTTGCTATCTCCTGGGAAACATTATGACTAAATATCAATTTAGGTTACTGCCTATGTAATGAGAATTGGTAATGTACTTGACTCTGAAAAATATGTTAGCTTTTCTTTTTACTTTTAAAGTTTCACCTCAGCAAATTTATGCTTTTTTTAGGATGGAAAAAAAGATAAGGATTCCACAAACTGCAACATGTGTGGAAAGAACAAATTTGCTATTGGTGCATCATTATTAATCCTGTTGCTAGTGCTGAACACACTCCAAGCATTTCTCTCGCTTTTATAGTAACGCCGTTGCTTAAAACTGCATGTAATTCCAAGGATGAAAGACATGTTAGGAATAGGAAAGCTGGAGAGGCAAAGCATGATTATAGGGCTTTAGGCAATTCTGAAAATAAAATCTGAAGCGTTAAAAAATATGAAAATGATTTTTACCACATTTCTATTGACATATGCATATAACATCACTGAGCCGTGCCTGTGCAGACAGTTACAGCTGCAAGTGGGATTACTGAAATGGACCAAAAATGTTAACAGCTATCAATAAAGTATTGATTATCTTTAATGGAGGTAAAATAAATTAAATAGCTGCAGATAAAAGCATTTACTGGAAGATCTGCCACATTTCAGATTTGTCTGATCTCACACAGTTTAGAGGCCAGACTTTTAATGTCCTTTATTATCTTCTGCTTATCCATGCACGGACACATCATTAGACACAATGCACATAGAACATATTCAATATTCATTCTCAAGGTGTCTTTTGAAATACAGATGTGGACATAAATTATTTATGTGTTATGGTGCCTTCCTCTGAACTGGATTATGTGACAACAGCATAAATTAAACACACCGTTTTGGTCAGTCAGACAAAGAGGTTAGAAGTCAAAGGGTGTTGTTTGGGCGAGGAAAAAGAGATAAGATAAGATAAGATAAGATAAGATAAGATAAGATAAGATAAGATAAGATAAGATAAGATAGAACTTTATTAATCCCTCGGGTGGGTTCCTCTGGGAAATTCGATTTCCAAAAAGCACAGCACCGACAGAAGTTACAGAGTTATACACACACACATATATATAAATACAGAGACAATATAAATAAAATATACGAAGGGGATAAATAGAATAAATAGGAATAAAAATTATGAGATTATGAGTCGGGACCAGTTTTATGTTGTGAACTATCCAGGTTATTTAGCTTTGTTCCCTTAGAAACCAAATAAAAAGCAGCCATTTACAGAAAAAAAATATATTTTGATGATTTGTCAAATGTGTCTTCTAAGCTACTCCCACCTTTTTTTCTTAGGCTTTATTGAAATGAGAAATGGCATGAGCTGTCTCCTTGATGGACGTGCCTCGGGGGACCTGTGTTTGTGCTCACTGTCCTGCAAATCAGTATTGATTGGCCTTGACTGGCTTTTAAAGTCCACAACCTCTTGGTTAATTACAGCAAAGAGCTCACCAGGGCATTAGAACAATAGATCTGTTCATTTACAACTTTCATTTGTTTTCTGCATGAGTGAGAGGGAGATATGGGTCATAATTGATTTAAAAACAAAAATCTGGGCTGGGGTGTAAAGGCTGTTCATTCCTCTGAAAGCTGCCGTGTTGTGACAGTTCACAGACTGATTAACACTGCTGATGAATGCATGTGCATTTGTTCCCGAGGTTAGTTGTTGCAGTGAGTCTTTTTTTTTTAGGTCATTTGGAGAAAAATGTGTTCCCTCAGCGGCACGCCAAGGCTGAAATAACCCTCAATCCATGCGCTAATGCACAGTTACTATTTAGATCATTATGTTGGTGACACATTAACATTTAGGAGTAATTAAAGCATAAAGTATTTGGTGCCACTGACTCATCACCACATATAATCCAAGGTTAGCAGATATGTCTGCTTGGTCACATTCCTTGACTTAACAGTGCTTGATACTAGGCCATGTTTTCCATCAGCATACTTACTAAAGAAAACCAAAGACTGCCTTGAGTAATTCCCATAAGCCCACATCCACAAAACAATCTGCAGTATGCAGCAGAGTTGCATCTTCCATGAAAGGATTTTTTTTAAAAGAGGAGGGGGTAGCATCACAACTACTGGGCCCTGTCACTCACTGCTAATTAAATCCCATTGCTTATTCCGTTGAGAGGTCCTTTTTTTCCGGACAAACATCATTAGACAAAGCACACAGGCAGCTGCAGGTGGCCTGAAATCTATCCACTTGCACAGTCACAGGAATCTTCACAGTCAGATTATTTCTTATTTTTTCCTCGTGCGCTTTGTTGTCTAATGAATTCTCAGGTCATCCAAGAGAAGCGGCAACCTGCCTGCGGCTTGAAATAGTGCTTCATATAATTTTGCTGCATTTTAAACGGTAATCGGTGAACAACATTAATCACAATATGATTCTGAACTGTGTGGGTGACTTCTCATCCAGCAGAATGTGAAGGATCTGGAATAAAAATGTTACATCATATAATTTCATCGTACTTTCTTCTTATTTATTTATTTGTTTTAATTTTTAGGACACATCAGACACATGTTGCTTACAAGTAATTACCTACTCGAAAGACTCGTGCAATGAAATATATTAACTGAAAATTGTATCCTTTTAACAAAACAGTAAGTAAATCCAGAGGGAAAAGTAGAGTCTGTATAGTAGATAGAAATTAATTTATTAAAGCTTTTGATCAAAGTGACTGTGAGCATCTTAGTGCAGGTTTTTCGTGTTAGGCATTACAGTGAAGTACATTCTGCAGATTAGACAAACAACCCTTCAGGGCAGTTCAATAACAGCTGGTTATAAGCTAACATAATTCCAGCTAATGTTGAGCTCAAGTATCCTAAAAACAAATCAGACTTTCTTTTCCAACAAAGGTAGATCCACTTTCAAAGAAGGCTTCACTAATGCCAGCTAACAGCAGCTAACAGTGGCAAAAACAGAAGTGCTTACCAAAAGAAAAGTTCAGGATATCTTCACAACTCAACAGTATTCCTGACCTTGGACAGAAATGAGCGTCGCTGGCTCATGAACTTATTCCAAACCCTTTTTACAAAGTTTTACAGCCTTAATGAAAGTAAATAGACATGCATAGACTACAGATGAACAGCAGGCACCATAGCCAGGATCATGCACTTGAATTATAAGGGGAAATAAAACAATTCAATTGACTGCAATCTACTCATATCGAGTGGTGACATTTTAAACACTGTACTTAAGCTACATCATATTGTTATCAACCTCAGTCGTTTTAAATGATCCTGTCCAGCTGTTTATTTATTTGATTACTACTGGACTTTTTTGTCATTTCTATATGCTGTATTAAAATACATTAACAGTTTATCACAACATAAGATGCCATTTGAAAGGTAAGCCTAAAAGGTTATTCAGGTCTCAGTCACACAGCACAACAGTCTGCAAGCCCCTGACAACCTCCAGTTAAAGAGAATAATCTATTTCCTGACCACTTGGTGAGTGGTTTCTGCAGGTTGTTGGCTATCACTGGGTGAAATTGGTTGCAAAGAAGATGCTGCACCAACCTTCCAAACCTCCTTATGATTGCTTTGGTCATCAGCAGTAGTTTGCATGAAACACCAAATCCAAAGCAAACTCAAGGATGTTTTCAGTGCAGCACCTTATACCTCTTTTCAAACAATTTTACCCATTGACAGCCAGCAAACTCCATCAACAATTCACAAACTGGTTGCAGAAGAGCAACCAGTGTTTAACAGGTGCTCATTGACTGTCTGTGTAAATGGGACTTTAGCGATTGAGTTCACAACGACTATTAGTAACCACCTGCATCCAGCTGGGAAAACATATTTTTCCATTTGTCAGATATAGAACTGTCAGATGATCACTGCCTGTTCTGTGAGACAGAAGCCTAAAATTCTCACACTTCTTCTTGTGTGACTTGACTTGTACTCCATGCTAAACTAAGTTTAGAAACAAACGCACTGGTGTTCTTTTCACAGATGGCGCGCGTGCTTTGAATGGGGTTCATGGTGTGAGAGAGGGAGCAGGTTTCAAAGGCTTAGAGATCAAAGGTTAGGACAATTGTGACAAATTCTCGTTCCTTGTGGTACTGGGATAATGCATCTGTGCGCTACGTTAACTGACCACGGAACCAGCTAAAGGAGTTCTTAGAAAGCAGGATGACATCAGACTGTTCAGGTAGTGGATAAGGAAGAGTGACTGCAAAAACCACGCGTTTGTGCAAGAGCGTTTGCATATGAGTGTGCCTCGTTTTCATGGATATCAACTTGTCTGTGTACATATGGAGGAAGAGAAGTGCTGCTGGGTGACCCAGTGTGACAGAGAAACTATTTGAGGCCTTTGCCTTTGATGTCTGTCCAACAACACAGCATGATCTTTTTCTGTGAGCTGTCGGAGCGCTTATGATTTCATGGCAAAAGACATTTCAGTGCACCAGTCTGATTTTCCATCATACTCAAACTGAAGCTAAAAATGAATTTCTGCTCTTTTTGTTTTTGATACGTGCTGGCACTTGGAAAGGAGGCTTATTTAAGTCACCCTTCATTTATTGAAAACTGATGAGTAATCCGCTGAAGCTTCACATCTACCTCGATGTGCAAATGCCTCTTTTTTTCTATGGCTCATTTCCTTTCCTGAACTTTCCTTTGATGAACCTTCAAAAGATTAAAGGCATTTTTTAAGGCAGAAATTTAGTATGTCACCTTAACAAGTGTGTTATTTGCTAATGTAAACAGAGGGTTACAGTTCTTCTCTTCATTACTTTTTATGAAGGATATCTAAATGTTTCATCTTTTCATTTTCTCTTCCCTCTGTCCTCCATTTCTCCCTCTGAGCCACGTCTTCCAGTCATAACCAAGGCCATCTGAATCTGTGGCCAAAGGCAGAGGACTAGCAGTTTGGGAGAGTGATTGGAAACTGTGACAACAACTGATCACGACTATTACACATTTGGCTTAGATAACATTTGCAGCAGCAGTGACGGTTTGAGTCATAAGCACACACTGCATCTTACTACTTCGATATTATGTTATGATATTATATTAATTACATTATTATATCATAATAACATCTTATAACTACTACTGTATCGTTCAGTGGAAATAAAAAGAACATGCACTTTTAGACTGAAAGCAGAAACATAAGATGTCTTAACTCTCCACCCTTTTCTTTCATTCTATTCATATACACATGAATAACAATATAAAGAACAAATCATAAACCATTTATTTTTCCTATAGTGTTGGTGAACCTTAATTGTTCAAAATAGTGCTCAAAAACCATGGCCATTCAACAGCAGCCTTTATTTTGTGGAAAATACAGAGACAGCAATCTCTTCGAGCAAAATTAGATTTTTTTTTTTATGTTTACAGTTTTCAGAGAAATTACTAGGAAGTAGGAGAACCTATTCTCACTATTCTGCAGTTTAAATTTACTCCACTCCTCTTCCAGTCTCTTCCATAGCTCAGCAAAGTGTGTAAAGGGTTTATTAGCTATAATTTTGTCACCAGTGATTTTCCTGTGATTCTGACTTGGGTTCAGTTTATGACTCTGGGCTAACCATTTCATTATTTCAATGATCTGAGCTTCCGTGTTAATGCTTTACCCATTTTGCCGTGTGACGCATTCTACTCCAAACTGGGTGCAGCTTGATAGGAAACATAATGTCTCCCATGACACTCAACTAAACAGTGAACTTTTCACGCTTTTCACGAAGTAAGTCTTTGGCATATACATCAAGGTCAAATCACAGCACAAGAATGGTAAGAGGTGAGCCTGAGCATTACTGCCACACTAGCAGACGGTGTTTGGGGAAGAACAGGGAGATGAACCTGTTCGCAAGTGGGAACAGGAAGCCATTCTTATGCTGTGTATTGACCTTGATGTGTGTATCAAAGACTTACCCTGTCCTTCCTCTCCTCCATCGCACAATTTTAGGGCAATAATATCTTTATTTGAGATTAGATAAAGACAACACAATGATACATACCTAATATCACCATTAGCTAATTAAGAAATGTATTTTTTCCCATCAGCTTACCTCAGCCATGCCCAATTTCTCTTTCCATATCACTCTCTCCAGTCAAACCTTCTGTCTTTCACAACTTTCTGGCATTTTCACCGCTATCTGATTCCATCACACTGAGAGCAAAAGCCTTTAAACCCATTAAATCCTTCCCAATTCAATTTCAGGATGGCAAAACTACCTTGTGGGCTGCTGCCAACCAGGATTCTGTCATAGACAAGGCCCCACGATAATAAGAAACCCCTCCAGGTTTTCTAATCTATCAGTGCTTCCTAGGCTGGCGGGAGCAGATGCTTGGATATTCTGTTCAACTCTGCTGTGACATGAGACCACTGCCGCAGGTTTCTGTCTGGTTCTATTCTGTGTCCACTTTACACCATTAACAGCTTTACCTATCATCAATACAAATTACTAAATTTAGTTGACATTGCATTGTCTGTGGTCATCACATCACTTGCCATGTGTACACCCCTTGAATCACTCAATCTGATCAGATATTATCATTGACACGGCTAATCTTTGTCATTAATAAACAAATATATAATTTTAAAAGGATATTTTCCTCAAGATAACAAAGAGTATTCTCTGGAAACATCACACGTTCACATTGCATCAATGCAAACTAGCATCCTGCCTCAGATCTCTGTCTCCACTGTTTTTCAACCATCCCTGCACTTGCATGGGCACTCAGAAAGTAGCAAGGCCATCTGGTGGGCTGATTAAAGCTGCAGCATTTTTCCATCCTGCAACAGAAGATTAGCCACGGAACGTTCTGACTTTGGATTAAGAAGCTTTCTTTGTTTTTGAGAACATATTTAGAATTATAGCTTTTGCTGGCGCTGTTAGAGCGAAGTTTGTGGTTTTTGCATGCATGTTTTCATTGAACATTTGAAAGGCTGTTTTTCCCCGTAATGTTAACATTGTTACTACATTCTTTCTGCACTCTGCAACTGTAACATCTTCTGATGCATGAGAGATACGGATTTATTCATTGCAAATAGCTGATTGATTGATTGAACCAAAGCATAACAAGTTGGATAAAGAAATCTTTAGTTGGGGGTTCATAGTGTTTGTGTTAACACATTGTGCAACATACAATCCTATCAAGATTTTAAATGAAAATGGACAAATATAAAATACTGTCTTCCTGGCAATCTGTGGTTTTATGGGCTCTTTAAAGGGTTTTTTAACCATAAACAAAGACATTCTTTGAAACTTTATCCATGGTTTCTTTTTTCATAATCTCTGGTTTTCCACTGCATATCCAAGCACAGTTATTTCAAGTGTTATCACATGACTATAATACCTTATACGGTATGTAAATATGTATTATTTTTCATTAATTTTTAAGCATGGTGAATTTCTTATTTGAATAATGTATTTATACACATTTTATCAGATTTTTATCAAACAGTTAGAGATGCACTGATGACCAAAGCATTTGTCATTTTCATTTTTTTTTTCATTTTTCTTCTGCGAATCTACAGAGTAGCACAGCTGAGACATCATTACGGCTCAAGCAGACCTAGCAGAGTGAAAGCTCCGCCTGCAACCACCTGCAAGCTGACATCTTGCTGTTTAGACCCTCATAATCCACTATGATTGCAGGATTTTATTTGTGGCTGCGCCGCAGTGTGAGAGAACCAAGGGATCAGTGAGCTGAAAGACAGCAGCTGGCAGCTACTTACATTTATATGGATCCTTAAAATCCCACACAGTCACACACCAAAACAGCCAAATCCTCAGAGCTCCTCAACGAAAGAAATGTTTTTTAAACTTTAACTACATGCACTACTGCAGAGCAAAGATTTAGTCACTGGCATAGTTACATAATGTATAAGCATTATGCAGTCCTTGGAAGTTCTTGTTACTTTCTTCTCGGGGCATGCAATACTGATTAGAAATTATAAATAATGTAGTTCATTTTGTTTTATTTTCAGCTAGTATTTAAAAAAACTTCAAGCTATTAATTACAACTTCCCACATTTAAAAAAAAAAATCATAGAAACATAATTATTTTTTTTGTAATCCTCTTTGTTAGTTTGTAACTAACAAAAGCTGACTTTGAGTAGAGACTTTCATATGATTTGATTTCTTATGGTTGATTTTAAAGATACAATACATAAAAATATGAATATACAACATAGAAACCTTTATATCTGGTACTCACAGGTCTATAGGCTTCTACATGATTAGTGAATATGTATCCTCTTAATAGATCACCATGCAGGGTGGATGTTGAATGATCCCTGTTCTGTAGCAGTGTCCCCTGATGGCAGATTAAATACATCTAACCCTTGATTGTCTGTATGACACTTGTACTAAAGCACCATCTTTACTTGCAAGGCACTACTTACTCCTCTCACATTTGACACAATGCAAACTAGACACCTGCAATGACTCACTATCACCTCTTGAGATATGACGGTATAACAAGACAGGACAGAGCCAAGGTTATCCTGTTAGTATGCTCACGTCAATAGATATCCCTGCAACACAACACACAGATGCCTTTGACGTGATGTCAGAAGGGTTTCAAATTTTGATGGTAACGTTGTCTATTTTTATGGAACATTTAAACATGGAAATCTTACTTGCTATACCTTTAAACTCATGTGTAGAAAACTCATGACCAGAAAAATTGAAAAGTGGGTCAGTTTTTTAGTGCCAAAACATAATTAAGTATCCCAAACTGTCCCATCTGTACCCAGCCTCATTAATTATTACTTTCCCCAGCCTCAGTTATCCCATTTTCAGTTAACTATTCATAATCCCTGTAATGATTAACAATATGTTTTGGGTTAATCTCTTTGTAAGGGAGGAGATTTTTTTAGAGATAATGCAAAATTCTTCAGCTGAGTGTGTTATTAAATACTTTTATTGACGTCCACAGTTTAGAATTGCTGAGGTCTGATGTTGTATTGACAGAATTTTTCTTTTTCATTTCAAACCGTGAAGCTCTAACGAAGGCCCAGATTCACCAATGAATCTCTCTACCTTTTTTGTTGTATATTTTATTATTTCTTTCTAACTCCTGTGGCAAATGATCAAGAAAATGTCAGTGTTCATCAAATAAAAGCAGACCATTTCAGTTAATGTAGCTCTTATTGCTAAAGCTAATTTGTTGACCTTGTTATTTGCTTGGGTTTTAAGAAATTATATTGAAAACATACCCAAAAAAGTTTAACAAACATAAACAAAAGCACAGCAAGCAGTAAGTGAAACAGAACAGAAACAGTAAATACTAAACCTGGAAATATAACAACAGTGAATGAAAATGGATGGATGGATAAATGTATGTATGGATGGATGTATGGATGGATGGATGGATGGATAAATATATGTATGTATGTATGTATGGATGGATGGATGGATGGATGGATGGATGGAAGAAAAATAAGCTTCATTTAGTTTAGTTTTTAACTTCAGCTGAGCTTTTTCGCATTCCTAGTACTGCTCTCCATAAACAATGCACTGGTTGGTCTTTTCTCACATACTGTACTTACACGCAGACATACTTAGCAAAGCTTCCCTGCCTAAATGTGCCATGTGTATTTTATCCGCGGACATTAAACAAAGATGATGTCTGCATTCAGTGTTTTTCTTTTTTTAACTTTGCAGAATTGGTTCTGTGTTCCTCTGACCAGTGATGGTAGTGTCACACAGTCTGCCGCTGATCTTCATGCACATTTCAGACAAAAACGATGTCCACTTATAAAAAGATAATACTAACAATACTAACCATGACCACAAACCCCACAAGGTGGCTTTTAAAATCTGTTTTGTGTGCTCACAGGTGTAGGTTTATAAGTTCCAGTGCACCCATTGTTAGTATCACAAAAGAAATGGTGGCTTTGAACATATCAATGGAGGATTTGGGTCATTGTAAGTTTGCTTTTTATGTAGGATGAAGCTGTTAACACAGTAGATGAGTCCTTGCAAGAGAAGAAATTGACAGACATTCTTCACTTCTAAATCCTGCCTTTAGTGACAATACAAAATGAGCCAAATACTGCAGTGTAAAGTCTAAGTTCT
The DNA here is from genome assembly GCF_057381845.1 of Rhamphochromis longiceps. Classification (NCBI taxonomy): domain Eukaryota; kingdom Metazoa; phylum Chordata; class Actinopteri; order Cichliformes; family Cichlidae; genus Rhamphochromis; species Rhamphochromis longiceps. The sequence goes on from NC_140558.1 coordinate 36,565,153, forward strand.
AATAAGACTGTGTTTGGGGCTGTGGGATGTTAGAACAGGAAAATAGCAAACTTATTTGTTTGAGCCAGATAACATTCATCATAAAAGACCAAAGTGAAATGTGAAAGTCTGCCACATTTCACTTTGAAATGAGCTATTCCTCATTTCGAGAAGGTTAAACTGATAAACATACTTCTTTGACAGGTTTACTCATGTGGAAAATGTCACTTTGCAGACTGGGTGACACTGAAAGGCAATAAAAAATTTATTTCTTGAAAAATTAAATCTGTTTTAAATGTGTGCAACAGCTATGTTAAAGTCTATCACAGTGTACTAATACATCTCATACTTTCAGCTGGAATCTGTCTGTACAGTAATAGCATGTTCACAAGAGAACAAACAGTCTTACAGGCCCTGCATGCCAGCTCAAATATCCACCTGCAAGCTTTGATATTCAGTCCAATGAGCCCTGGAGTTACAGTTTATTAACTTAATCCATAAGCATATGTATAAGGTGTGAGGGGTCCTGTGCACCCCTTTGCTTTTAAAACCTGTCTTACAAGCACACAGCACATGTACTCCAGCAGGCTGAGGGCCAGTGCCAGTTTTGCGTTTTGTGGGTGAAAGGTACAGAGAAACAAAGACTACCTATCAGTTGTCCTTCTTGTCTCTATTGAATACTGAGCTTTTCACAGAGGAACTAATTAACATGGCAACTTGTACGGCAGTGCAGTTCTTCCACCATTCAGTCTGTATCTCATTTGCATTTAAGAGCTGTTTGAAGGCAGTAATTCAGCAAAATAAAACCTTGGTTCTCTTCAGAACGCCCACATTAGCTCACCTACAGAATTGGAAGCTCCTTTCAACTTCAGGCTCATAATGTACACATTTTAACGCTGGCACATTTTCTAGCTTTCTAAATGTTTATTCAGCTAAAAAAAATCTTAAGGCTACGACTATGAAAATTCAATAATTCTTATAGTTATTACAGTTTAAGGACAAAAAGCTGAGAATTCATTTGCAATAAAAACTTCTGAAAATCAGTGTTGTTAAAGAATGAGACTTATAAATGAAACATTTTATTTAAATTAAACAAAAAATAGACTTCAGAACAAAAAAACATACAATCTACACACTGGTGACAAACGAATAACGCCTCGACCTTTACAGCGAGAGGAATCGTTGGCTCTGGTGTGTTGTAAAGCATTTGCTGGGTCCACGTGACCCCTAAGATTGAAAAAAATATGCATATAAATCAGGACAAATGATGGCAGTGGAGCCCACTAGGATGGCAGTGCCCCAATACATAAGACATCAGCGATCGATGAATGGTGTGGTATAAAAATAATGTGGAAATGTAAAATATGGCTGTTATCACCGGCTCTCAAACCAATTAACGCTAATGATGAGTCTAGCATCTCTTACACTTGGTCGTAACAGCTGTTAAACTGTGATTGGTGCCTGGGAGTAGTGACATCATTACTGGCTTAGATTACAAATTATTTATATGCCTGTGAGAAAAGAAGGAAAACAATCTGGATTGTGGAATAACCCAAAAGGGTTATCCTGACAAAATTGTTATTATTAGTATTATTTTTTACATTGATTAATGGTACAGCCTACATATAGGATTCTAAGTTGTTCATTTTTATTAAACAACATTGAAATATTGTCATCTAAATAAATATAATTTATCTACAGTCATTCGTGAGTTAACATCTGAAAGGAAACTTCCATATAATTATAAGTAACATTTTATGTCTTTATAATCAGCGGGCCAAGGCGACAGGTGTATTATATTAATCGATCCAAATTGCTAAGGTGAAGCCAAATGACAGCGACACCGTGAGGTCACAGGGGATGGGAAAATGGTAGGAGGAGGAGTATGGGTGCGCACAGCTCGGGTTTTTTGAACGGGCTCTAAAGCAGCGGTGTAACCGATCCCAGCTGCTACTGTGTGGGGAATTGAGAGCTATTCCCGTCCCCCGTATGTTGATCACGTGTCCTTAGGGGACGTTTGCTTTGGGGATCACTTTGGGAGGTAAACGCAGCGCACCGGTGCGCGTAGCCAATTTGGAGAGAAACATCCTTAATAATAATCGTAATGATCCACCGGAGGATCAACCGGATCACTTTTGTTTCGGGGCGTTGTCATACACCCTGTACACTGGCTTGCTTTACACAGATCAGTAAGGGACTGGCACTCTTTGTGTGCTTCGTGACTCACTGACTTGTCAAAACTTCTGCGCTTACGAACCGCGATCTTTACTGCGAGCATCACATTGTTGCCATCTCCTGCAGCGAGTCGACGTACGGAGCTGTCACTGCGAGCCGAGGTAGGCTGTGTTTCCTTTATGTGTGTTGTTTTGGCGGAATAGCGAGAGTAACATGCACGAGAGTGCACACACTGGCTAGGAGCATGAGTTAGTTTGTGGAAGGCGCACGCTGTGCAGTATTGTGGGTTCCAGGGTTGCAACAGTGTAATGATCCATGTCAAATGATACAGTAAGTGTATGACTAGCTCTTATCTGTGTACAGAAACCTGCATCATGAAGACGTGTGTGAATGTGTGCCTAATCTTCTGCTTCGAAAAAGACGGTGAGAGAAAACAAAAACAAATGCGCTCTTGTACGTCTGTGGTGGGCAAATATTATGTCAGGGACTTAATGCAAGTGTTTAATGTTCACAGTGGCCTGCAAATTTATTCTCAAAAGTTTTTAAGAGTGCTAAAATTTCTGCACCCCTGTTGACGATGTCGCTGTTGAATATTCTGAATGAACTCTTGGAGTTTTGGAGTGGATTATATTAAAGACTGGTGAACATGCTTTAGCCTTTATGCTCTCATCAGTTTAGCTATTGTATACTACAACACAACATTAAAACCACTACTACAGCTGAAGCCTATGATACTCATCGTCCAACTACAATGCTGTGCACTCCTGGGAAATCGTGGTTTCTGGCATTTATGTGGATTGGATGTTATTTTTTATATGTACCCACCTAAACGTTGAAAAACAAGGCATGTTTCATGACAATGGCGCTCCCAGATGGCAACAGCCTCCCCCATTGGAACACTTGCACCCCACCACACCACAAAAAACAGTTCAAGAACGATTCTAGGAATGCGACAGAGAGCCCAAGGTTTTGACCCGGCCTCCAAACTGCCAGATCCCAGTACAATAAAGCATTTACAGGATGCCCAGAACAAGCCTGCTTCTCTGAGACTCCACTCTTAAACCAGCAGGAGGCAAATGATCCACTTCTAATGTCCTGGTGCTTTTTCACACATGCCCATGTCTCAATCAGTTGCAGCTGTTTTAACAGCACAAGGTGGACTTGCACCACACTGGGCAGGTGGTTTTAAGTTTAAGGATGACTGATGTAGGAAAACGGGGACTAACCTGAGCTGACTCCCAGCCACGCCCTGCTGCTTCCAAGCAGCATTAAGAGAGGCAGTTTCTCATTTTCCCCCCAGAAAGATTAAAAGGAGATTTTTTTTAGGAATACATATAAAGTCGATTTTCTGAACAATCGCAGGAACACCAGTTGTCAAGTCTTGAATGTGTTTTGATTTTATGTGATGAAAATTTCATGTTATTAAATAAAAATGCCAAACTAGTCCAGCAGAAGGCACAAACCAATGCTGTCACCACAAACCTGCTAATAAATGTAATATGAATCCTGCAGAGTCCCTGTTGTGATATTAGACTGTCAGCCTGGTTATTGTGGAGACAGTGCTGCAGGTGACTGTAGAGGGACTCTGGCTTTGCCTTAAGAAAAGTGTAAAATGTCAGCCCCTTATCAATAATGCAGCACACCAAAAACAGTGGGGAGTAAGAAAATGGAACCCACTGTTAGAGACAGTTACCTAGTGCTTCATCATTATTCACATAATTGTATAACAAATACTTCATCAAAATCTACTTGGAGTAATTACCAGCAATGCAAATGTTTCCATTCTAATCCTAGTGCACAACCAAAACAAACCCATATGATGAGCTTTAATGTGCCATATCTTGTCACGCTGATCACCAGTGAAACAAATTTAATGTCTATTACAATTTTTTTTTCTTTTTAAAAATGGTGGTTCATCTTATAAAAATGATTTATTTCCCTGCTCTCTTACTGCCTGTCTTGTTAATGCATGATCACTGTGGTTAATGAGACAGGTCTCAGTGCATGGGGACTGACAGTTTCAGAGACTGCACTGCTAGTTGGGTGAACACAACTGACACCCTCATTCATCATGCATCCACGGGGTGCTGCTTGCTCTCCTAGTCTATCCACGCTGCGCTTCTCTCCCCTTGTCTTAGTCGAGTCTCGAGTTGCACCCTCAGATGATAATTATTAAGACATTATACTGATGACAATAGCAGTGCTTTTTTTTTCTGTAAAAGAGACAGGGAGTCAGCTTCTACGTGCTGGGATGATTATAACTGTGAAAGAGGGTTGGCGTTTGTTGTCGAGGTTGCAGCTGCACGATTTCCAAGAATAGATGTAAATACCAACTGTACAGTAGTGTACCTGTTTGTTACTGCTGGCAGCCAGTAGCTAATTGTGAACTAGCCAGAAAATCAAAAGCTGACTTGTCAAATATGCTTTTTTTTTTTTTTTTTTTAAGAATCTGTGATAATACTTTATATAAAATGAATATGAAGATGTTTTTCCCCACATTTTTGTAACCAAATAAATGAAAACAAGTCTACATTCTTTTGTGCTGTGCTTCATCGGTGTTTAAAATATGTTACCTGACCTGAAGCAATAATATAAAGGTGCAATTATGAAAGCATTATTAATCTCACTAATCCCGATGGCGTGCCATGGTGCAATTTTAAAATGTAAGAGATGTAATTAGCCCACATATACCATAATTACTGAAGTCTTGACTAAAATTTGTAAGCTTGCATATTGCAGTATCTCTGAGATTTACTCTATTAAACTTTGATGCTTGGGAAAAATCGAATGAAAATAGCAAATAGGTGAATCCCAGTTTTGTGCGTTTGTCTGCAGCAGCAGCTGCAGTCCTTGAATGTCACTGTTCACAATCATTGTTTGCATAGGGAGGTTCTCTGTACATGTAAGTCAGCTTATCCCCATAGAGCAATGAGGCAGAAAGGATATACAGCATGGGGATGTTTTTACTGAGGTCTGTCTGTCAACACACTGGTGCCTGAATGGGTCTGAATAATCCATATCTTTAAGAGTCCACTTGGCTATCACAGGGTCTGTCTTAAGAGCAGGAGGGTCGTTTGAGGATTGCGGCTCTAGCTTCCCATGGAAAAAAGGCTTTCTTGTGAAGAGGTGGCTCATTAATGTGTATTTTTGTGGCAAATTGTGCGTGTTGTAGTAGCCAACATGTATATTGCCTCTAAAGAAATGAATTAATTGGCTGGTTATGCTCTCAGGATGTTAATGTAATATCGCTACAATTAATGCCATTATCTGTAGACGTAAACTCGATTCTTATAGATAAATTGGAAAACCTACATGGATAATGTGCTGTAAAATGTTTGTGGGAGCGCTCCAGACACCTTGGTTTTCATTGATCTAGCACTTCAGGACACAGACCTAAAATCTAAGGTTTCTGCTTCTCTCTCCATTGCTGACAGGATTTTCCTTTTGGAAAAACATCCAAATTTATAATAACAGGCAAAGCAGATTTTGATCTTTTCAAGAGTACCTTCCTTCGTGACAGTCCTCCATTTCATACATCAGATTATATTGGCAAGACACCAGAAAAATGCAATTTCCCTGCAATTTCACTCCTTATCTCACAATATTATTTTGCTTTCAGGTCTAATAGAAATACAATTATATTTGTAGTGCAGAATCGTGGGCTGCTCCCTGATCTTCTGTTTGAGCTGCGTAGAGATTCCTTCAGCATGCTGCAGTAAATACAGACCAAAATAAAAACAGTCAAAGCCACGTTTACTTCTTGTCTTAACTGAACAATAGGTAATTTCTCCAGCCTTCTTACAAGTGCTGCCTATTGAGTAAAAGCCAGCTGTGTTTACATATTTGCGTGCCAAATAGATTCATGCCTGCTTGCATCTGTGGTCCCCTGTGCGAGTTTGGATGTTTGTCTGTAGACACTTTTCTTATCCAAAAGATGGAAATTGTGACAGTGTGACAGAATAACCTCGGGTAGGCAGGATGCAACTGACGCTACACTGAACAGCACCACAGGTATCTCTGCCAACACAACGGCAACAGAACACTACAGCCTCCAGTCAACATCGCGCAGTTTGCCTTGCTACTCATCGGGGGTTTAATATTCAATTATGAGGGTCCTCCAGTTCAAGCTGTGCTGGATGGCTTATGGAAAAGCCTCGCTGATTGATGAGTGAGCATCTTAGCTAAATAAGCTCTCAGTTTGCCCCTGAAGGAGAAAAGAAACAAGACAGATGGCTTGTGGGGGTGTTTTTAACTGACGTGGCAGAGTTTTTTTGTAGCTTTGCCTTATTGGTGAATATGTGTGGTAACAGAAGCCTTATCGCCAGTGTCCAAACAGATCAAGCCTTAAGTGAAGTCATAAAGTGCTTTCCTTTAAAATACTGGTTTTGATGACTAGTTCTTTAAACCAAAAAATATCAAAGAATGCGTATTTGAAAAATGAATCTTGGAAGGTTCAAAAGTTGAAAGACGTTTTGTTTTTTCTAAATGCTTGCCGAAGGGTACCGTGACAGTGTCATCCCACTGCCTTTCTGTTTTAGAACTGTGACAGCCTGTCAAACTGTCATATCCAGCTGAGTCCGAGGATGTGTAGGTCTAGCAGTGTAGTGCTGACAAACAAGCAGACAGAAAAAGTGGTAGAAAGGGAGAGAGATACAGGCGGTTGAGCATTTGCTTAGGCACACAGAGGGGTGAGTAGCTTCTCCTCTGTCATCTCATGGCAGATCACATTCCTCAGCAGTCAGGTATTTGGACCTTGCCAGTGGGCTGTTTTGTTGGCTGAAAGCTGGACCAAGCTGTCAGTCAGATTAGCACTGTGAGCCACTGGTGGGAGCGCAGTCCTATCCTCAGGGGCACAGCCATTTCAAAGTATCAGTGCCAACCCCCACCCAAGAAATGAGGGACGAGATCAAGCCAGGTCATGGGAGGCTCTTTCCAAATAAAGTGTTCTTTCGGGAGACTGCTGCCTTCTCCGTGCCCTTCATGCACATGTGCATGCATTTATCCTCAAACACCCACACAGTCACACACATATACACACACACACACACACATTCTCCCTCCTGCCTCCTCCAAATGGGGACAGCAAAAGCTCTGGCACATGGTTGGCTATCCAGTATCTATGGCTTTCACACTCTAGTCATTATGTACTGTAGCCAGTATGTTATTGCCTCCATATAAAAACGCATTAACGTGAAGTGTGATCTGGTAAAAGCCTTCGTAATACTTCATATCTAAGGATATTCTCGGAGTATACAAACTAAAAATTTATTGGGCAGACAAAACTGGATCATGAAGCGGCAAATTGATTTTTCCCCACTTTTTGCACTGATGACAGTCACAATATGCAGTCAAGCTGAATGGACTAAATACATTTGTATAAGGTCTTTTAACCCATGTTGTGCCAGCATGGCCTGACAGTGGTTCTTGTGATGTCAGGAATGTTTTCCCTTTTCAGTATTTCACTCTAAATGTTAAGTGGGAAGGAAAGTTCAAAGCAGTCATCGTATGTGTTGTGCATTCAGAAGAACATAGTGCTGCTTTTCCGATTTCAGAGTGAAGCTCCAGAGTAGGCATACTGCACGTAGATGTAGCGCGGCCTAAATGCACTGGAATGACACTTTTTATTTTTCATGTGAGGAAACAGAATATCTGCAAAAAGCATAATTGAATTTCAGTCATCGCTAAAACTTCATTCATGCGTAAGACCCAATAATGAATCACTGAATGGTCAAAGGTTTCATATTGACATTTAAAGCCTCATTGATTAATTCAGGGCATCCACTCATGCCTCGAGTAACCTTGCATGCAAGAAAACATTCTGCCGTAAAAGCTGTTGGTAGCTGATGACTGCCTTCAAACAACACAGGATTCAATCGTTTTTTCTTTAGTTTCTGTATTAAGATGAAAAGGCAGCCAAAGTTTAGCGGTCCCATCTTAAATGGTAAAAATTAACTAATAAAAAGGAAGTAAAACTAGGATCTGTGGCGTTTTTTTTCTCCTTCATTCACACGAACAGTCTGTTTAAAAAGTGGCCATTTCTAAAAAGTAGAACTGAACTGAACTTTAACATTCTTCCTTTGGTCCCCCCCTGCTCTGTTGAACTTACTGTTTTTTCCTCTTTATTTAAACTCAACCTTTCGATACCCTTTGATAGAGCTGGTTGCTGATTTTGATGTCATGTCTGTCTCACTGTCACACCAGAGATTAAGTGACAAGGAGACCATCTTATAGGGAGATAATTGAACTGTAGCGAGAACAGTGATGTGAGGGGGCCATATAGTGCCTGATAAAGATGGTCAGACAGGCAGATATGGAGATGAGGGTGGAAGACAGATGAATTTATCATCCATTTATAAAGTTAATCTGACGTTTTGTCATGTGCTTACATGGCCTTAGAGAGGAACCGCAACTCAGCCGTATGCACGCTCGAGCAAGCATTGCTGATGTGCTTTGATAGTTAAATAACACTACACGTCTGCACGCGCTCCTTTGCTGCTTTCCTTTATCTCAGACCTGGGATCAGCCATAAATACAAAGTGGTTCCCATCTTCCGGTCTTGTATGTCGTAAGGGTTTGGATGTGTTTACTTCCCAGGAGATGGTTTGGAGACCACTGTTTATCCTCTGAGACCACTGCTATGCAGCTCCATTTATGGCATGGCCCTCTGTGAGGTTGTGTTTCTGTCTCTCAGTGAACAAAAGCTCTATATACTCATCTTCTGGCGTTTCTCTTGGGCTTGCTCATCTTGCTGTGAATGCAGGTGAACCGGTCTGTGCAAAGTGTTCATACACTCCTCTGTTATAAACCTTTAGTCTACCGATTTTTCAGTAGCAAGAAAATCCGTTTTTGATTATTAGTAAGCAATGTTCTGTTGGAAGCGCCACATAAAGAAAAGGTGAACAGTGGATGCAAGTTGGACATGCATGCATGTTGTGTGTAGATAAAGTTTACCTGGGCCTTACTAGATCTTTTTTTATATCCAATACTTTTTATGTCTTCAAATTCTTTGATATTTTCAGTTTTATATGATTTTTAGGTTTGTTTAACACTTCACTTCCTCTACAGATTCTGGCTGTTTTTAATGTATTTAGAACACATATAGTAAAATTTCAACATATGCCAGTATGTGAAATTCAATCAGACTGTGATTCTTATCATCTTGATTATTATCGTTCAGTATTACTGTTCATGCACAGAGCCAGCTAAATGACTCGATCATGCTCCTCAATGTTATCAACCAACTCCCCCTTGAGTGTTTTTAGTAGAGGAAGATTGCATGACCGAGGTGACACGTACTGCATTTAGAGCAGGAAGGTGAAGTTACGCATAACTAAGTAATCCAACACAGTGGCAGAGATGTTGATGTTGTGATGCTCAGCAGCAAGCCGCTTGCGGTAATCTTAATCTATCCAAATTGTGTTTAACCAAAGGAGAAAAAACAGCTGCCAGTCATTCTTAACACAGGCACTTAGCTGTGCTAGGAAATAAAAAGGTTATGTCTCAACTTCTTCTTCTTAATTCCACACTTGCAGTTTATCCCTTCCCAAGAAACACAACAGCTTTGTAAAGTGTCTTTTTTTTTTAGCTTCATATTTAAATCCCTTAAAGAAAACTATTATGCAGTAAGAGATTTTCTGCTGATAGTGAAGAGCAATGACTTGGAATGAACCTTTAGTTTAGCTACGCTGTATAAAGCATCATCTAATTTTTATCCATCTTCAATGAACGTGAATTTGTGAATACCGCATATGTAAATGTCAACATACACTCCATCTCCAGGCACATGAAAAGCTATTCGTTTTTAATTGTTCTTGATCACAGCCGTCCTCTTACTTTGCTATTCAATAGCAGTACTACATGTATTAATGATCACATACTTTATTCATGGATTTCGGTTGGGTGTACAGGCTGCAGTAGTTTGCATTGAAGATGACAGCGACCTCTGGCCGTCCTCTGTCGCCACTTGTTTTACTTATAAAAAGCAGCGGGTGATCTGGGTGGGTAGGGCTTTGCTGAATTCACTATGATGAATTACTCCTAACGGTACTTCCACGGTACTTCCTCCCGCTCCTCTCTCTCCTTCTCTCTTTCTGTCTTCTCCTCCCGTCTGTCATTCCCAATTACTGCTTGCGTCTCTGTCTTATTCAGATTTATTCGATACACATACACACACCCTGGCTACAAATATGATCTAAATCTTTCCTTTGTAGTTTGTAATCATCTGCTCGCAGGCCATCTTCGTTCTTCGCACGTCGCTGCCAGTTTCCAGCTAGATTATCCGTTACTCGTCTGCTGTGTTGATGAGAATGTTAATTTTTAGGTTTGTAGATTGAAGAAATCATTTGACACCAGCATGCGGTGTTAAATTAGAAGGTCACACTTTTTTGTTTGTTTGTCTGTTTGTTTTTTCAGAGACCCTTTTAATTGCTTAACTGAATCAACTATTTCACCTGACAGAACAACAAATGACCAATCAGCCATATTTAACTAACACACATCTGAATAACCAGGGAGAGGGGCTGGTGGCTCGAATCAACCTGTGTTTTAAATGTATATTAACAAAGTGGTGGCTTGTGTTGTATGGTTTTGTAGAATATTGAAAAGTGAAAAACTTGAAATTTGTTTAGTCTGCATACCACTTAAGCAAATAATTAAACTTGCATGGTTATAGTTGCATAAATCCATCCACCCATTCATTTTCTTAAGTACCAGTTTGGGTTCATGGAGGGAGGCTGGAGCCCATCTCATCTGTCATAAGGCAAAGGGTAGGGTACACCCTGGATGGGTTGCCAGTCTCTTGTACTGCTAAATGGGGACAAAGATTTTTCACATCATCAAAAATGGAATAAATGCAGTGAGTCACAAACAAAAGAAAAAAATTTCACTAGTGAACGTGCTGCGATACCTCCACCTCAGCGTGTTGATGAGTATGGCAGTAAGAGTGGATAATGGAAGTACTTTGTGTTGTTATCCTGAAATGCACATCACTTTTTTGTAATACAGCTGTAAAATCAACTATGTTCCAATTAAAAGTGTTTAAAGTGACTAATGTTATGTAAATGCTTATTTGAGTAACTTAAGCACGATGTACTTAAAAAAAAAAAAAAAAAGGTTCTGGAGGATCTAGTGCTTCTAGTATCATTGCCCTTTTCCACCACGACCACTGGGTTTTTCACACGGAAAATAAAGACTTACTGTTACATCATGGCTTTTTCAGATCCTTTGGTTAAATTCCTCAGCTGAAGAGAGAGGAAACCTATCCTTAGAAAACCCCAACAAAAGCAAACTCACATAACCCAACACAATCTGAGATTCCTGGGAATAGGCCGGCAGCCCATTCTCCCCAACACATCTCCACCACAACCCCCGGCATTCTGCGGCTGTGTTTAGGATGTGATCTAAGATTGAAAACACACACGTTTTAATTCTGCCAGTTTGTTTGTCTGTTTGGTTATCACAGAAATGCTGTGAAACATATGAATAGGTCCTGGGTGTTGTCACTCTTTCATATGTGCTGAGATGTGAAACCATAGTGCTGCTGATTGTGTTTGAATGGGTCGAGATAATGAACTAGACGCTTTATGTAAAAATTTTATCACAGCACCACTGCCTGTGTGACTTCATAATCGCACCCTTAACGCATTCACTTTTGAGTTAAGAGACCCAAGTGGATTGGTTAAAGGCTATTTTCTTTGTGATATTCTTTGATATCCCAGTAGATTTTATAGTCCCGTTCTTCTCTCTCCTGCAGGCAGAGAGAAGAAAAGGTTTGGATTTTCTTTTTCCCAAACATTGCCCCAAGTACTTTGAACTGATTTCTTTTTTTCTTTTCTTTTTTTCAAAAGAAGGCTGTCTAAGCAGATCTAAGACACTTTTTACTCTGTTTTAATGAACATTACATCACCAACTGACAGGTTTGTACTTATGTGACTGCCTCATTATTCTGGTCCTATCCTGGCATTCTTGGTTGTAACACAGTTACATTTATTTTGTAAAGCTTGGATAAATTGCAATTATAACACATTTTTCATTGATTGGTCAGTCAAAGGTGCTTAAAAATCATTTATTCGCTTACTTATTATTTTGTGTGTATGCTAATGTGGTTATAACCCAACATTCACATACAACAGCAACAATAAACTGTAAGAACACAATGATCCTCCTAATAGTGCATCAAGCCAGTAGTTATTCTGGACAGGGAATCTAATCTCCTCAGAATGACAGCGTTTTTAAGCGATGTCGACAGCATATTGAGCCTTAGTTTCTCTTGTCCTTCCCAAGGGATCTTGCCTGTGCCTTCAAATCGAGCGTGGCATATAGTATTTCTGCCTTGTAATTAGATCCTTGCTACTTTGCATGTTAACTGTGGGACAGAAGCAGTGTGATGGTGAAACATTTGTCATGGAATCACAAGGCTTCACTTGTGAGGCGCCATGTATAAAGACAACTTCCATTTCTTTTCCCAGTGGTCATACTGCATTAGTGCTTTTGCAGCTGACTAATATTTGCTCCCTGGGAGTTATTATGTATCTCTTATGTATCTTATACTAAATACCGCTGTCCAATCCCAAGAGTGGAAAACCAGAGCAGACAGCAAAAACGCAACATTTGAACCTCTGGCAGAATAGAGATGTTCGGTCAGTTGGTTAATCAATCAGCCAATTAAAATGAACTCTGAACATTTAAAAAGACATCTGTGTTAAAACAGTTTGTGCTGTTATGTTATTTAAAGCATCAGGGAGCCTTCCACTGCATTGCTTGCTAGTTAGATTTTGTTACCTTTTAAATAAAGACAGGCAGACTCTTTCTCCTGTTTCATCGTCTGACTCGTCTTATGCAAGACAACCAATTCTCTACTAATGTCAGAGAATTGATTGTTCATGTTGAACCATGTTTTTGGGGGTTATTTTTAATGTTGACTTTACTTTAAATTAATTAGCAAAAGAGCAGCATTTTGTACCAGACACCACGCCAGGAGCTAGGAATCAATTTGACTAAATTAATTAACTTTGGAAAAGCGATTAACTAAAAGTGCTCACATTTAAGAGCAGTATTCCCCCGCGTAAACACACTGATCATTTCCTTTGCTATATAGCTTTTCAAAGGCTTCAACCAGCTGACCATAAGTAATGCTTGATAATAAGACTAAAACTAAAAATGAGGAAAGAAACAGTACCTGACTTCAGATGCTATAGAGGCAAAAGATGAGTAGCCCATGTGCTTAATGTGTGTTTTCTATTAAAGTTATGTTGTATATCCCTATGGGGCAAAATTAGTAACTTTTTGCAAATAATTTAAAAGCTCGATCATTATGAATAGAGTCCGACTGATATAGGAACGTTAAGAATAATATCAAAATTTGGTGACTTAAAAATCCAATACATAGCAACCAATATTTTGTCTTTCAAACACAAAAAACATAAACAAATTTTGCTAAAATTTGCTATGTGTAGTTTTATTATCACAATAATGGATTACTGTTTTACACTCTCTCCGAGTGCTTCAATAAGCTGGTTGTTGTGTTTGTGGCGTTCGAAACGTGTTGTTAGCAGGTAAGTTGCCGAGTGGTGGAAAAAACATGAACATTTATAGCATGTTTTTAGGGTGTTTTCCCCATCGTTTTGTTAGTTTTTCATTTTTTATTTATCAGCATTCATAAACACCAATGCAGATGCATCAGCAAATATCTAATATAAAAAAATGGCTAACTATTATATCAGTCAGGCTCAAATTATGAATCAGTCTTTCATAATTACTACTGACTGTGAAGCACTATGGTCAACACTGTTGTTTTAATATGTGCTATATAAATAAATTTTGATTTGATAATTAATCTATGTTCCAAAGTGTTCAGTGAGATGCTACATTTTTGTATTTAAATTATACCATTTGCAAACCTTGACATACACTTTTATCATCTTATGTGTGAATAAGTCAAACCATTATACACTTGAAGGTTTTACATTATCTAGTCTACAGTAAAGCTTGGGTTTAGGTTTAGGTTTCTAAAACATAGCAGTTTGTGTCATTAAGTATTTTAAAACATTTTAACATGTTAGTATCCATACAACCTACTGCTGCAATTACATTTTTTAAGTGGTTCAAAGATATTTTCAATTTATTCAACACATAAAAAAATGTGGTAGCTTTTGTATCTCCTTCATAAGACATTATATTGCTTAAATGGAAGAAGAAATTTGACCTTTAAGCTGCCTTTAAGCTCTTACTTCCTTTGGCTTCGAAGAACATGTGCTGGTGAAATGTCATGTTACTATATATTTTTCTTTATGTTTTTCTTAGTAGGTGAGACCATGGGCAACATTTTTCACATTTTCCTTCATAGTTCAGTGACACAGACTTGACATATGCTATAAGTCAAGAACAGTTTCTGACTTAACTTATGTTAGTATAGCATATGGCTGTTAACTGATGTTAAAATATTACAAGATCCTAACAGAACAATACAATGAGATGTCAAGGTCATATTTATACATGTATTTAAATGGAAGAGAAGCAAAATCTATTTATTTACAGTGGGGCAAAAAAGTATTTAGTCAGCCACCGATTGTGCAAGTTCCCCCACTTAAAATGATGACAGAGGTCAGTAATTTGCACCAGAGGTACACTTCAACTGTGAGAGACAGAATGTGAAAAACAAATCCATGAATCCACATGGTAGGATTTGTAAAGAATTTATTCGTAAATCAGGGTGGAAAATAAGTATTTGGTCAATAACAAAAATACAACTCAATACTTTGTAACATAACCTTTGTTGGCAATAACAGAGGTCAAACGTTTACTATAGGTCTTTACCAGGTTTGCACACACAGCAGCTGGTATTTTGGCCCATACCTCCATGCAGATCTTCTCGAGAGCAGTGATGTTTTGGGGCTGTCGCCGAGCAACACGGACTTTCAACTCCTGCCACAGATTTTCTATGGGGTTGAGGTCTGGAGACTGGCTAGGCCACTCCAGGACTTTCAAATGCTTCTTACAGAGCCACTCCTTTGTTGCCCGGGCGGTGTGTTTTGGATCATTGTCATGTTGGAAGACCCAGCCTCGTTTCATCTTCAAAGTTCTCACTGATGGAAGGAGGTTTTGGCTCAAAATCTCACGATACATGGCCCCATTCATTCTGTCCTTAACACGGATCAGTCGTCCTGTCCCCTTGGCAGAAAAACAGCCCCATAGCATGATGTTTCCACCCCCATGCTTCACAGTAGGTATGGTGTTCTTGGGATGCAACTCAGTATTCTTCTTCCTCCAAACACGACGAGTTGAGTTTATACCAAAAAGTTCTACTTTGGTTTCATCTGACCACATGACATTCTCCCAATCCTCTGCTGTATCATCCATGTGCTCTCTGGCAAACTTCAGACGGGCCTGGACATGCACTGGCTTCAGCAGCGGAACACGTCTGGCACTGCGGGATTTGATTCCCTGCCGTTGTAGTGTGTTACTGATGGTGACCTTTGTTACTTTGGTCCCAGCTCTCTGCAGGTCATTCACCAGGTCCCCCCGTGTGGTTCTGGGATCTTTGCTCACCGTTCTCATGATCATTTTGACCCCACGGGATGAGATCTTGCGTGGAGCCCCAGATCGAGGGAGATTATCAGTGGTCTTGTATGTCTTCCATTTTCTGATGATTGCTCCCACAGTTGATTTTTTCACACCAAGCTGCTTGCCTATTGTAGATTCACTCTTCCCAGTCTGGTGCAGGTCTACAATACTTTTCCTGGTGTCCTTCGAAAGCTCTTTGGTCTTGGCCATGGCGGAGTTTGGAGTCTGACTGTTTGAGGCTGTGGACAGGTGTATTTTATACAGATGATGAGTTCAAATAGGTGCCATTCATACAGGTAACGAGTGGGGGACAGAAAAGCTTCTTATAGAAGACGTTACAGGTCTGTGAGAGCCAGAGATTTTCCATGTTTGAGGTGACCAAATACTTATTTTCCACCCTAATTTACAAATAAATTCTTTACAAATCCTACCATGTGAATTCATGGATTTTTTTCTCACATTCTGTCTCTCACAGTTGAAGTGTACCTCTGGTGCAAATTACTGACCTCTGTCATCATTTTAAGTGGGGGAACTTGCACAATCGGTGGCTGACTAAATACTTTTTTGCCCCACTGTATATGGCATAATGTGTGATACAATATGTCTTAACACATATAAAACACTATTTTGCACAAAAAGATGTATTTTTTCATTTTAAATTATGTAATTTTCACATTCATCTAAACTTCAGGCAGCAGAATAAAAATATGGTATATCCAAAAAGTAGCTTTCTTCTATTGGAATCAGTTTTGTCCTTGAAATTTTTTTCAGCTGTGAAGTTATTCTGCACATCTTTGATATCTTTATTGGGAGAATCTTAATAATCATGTGCAGAGTGAGTGTAATCATTCTACCTGGTTTCAGCTTTGAGCAATCAAGTGTGTTGCAACTGAAACTGTCTCTCTTTTAATGTTTGACTCATTTTTGCAGGGTTTATTACATTTCTTTGTATTTATATATTTGTGTCGTAAATGAGTCTTGATTAATTACTAAATATTGCAGTGAAAGTGAAAGGGGTATGTTGGGGATTAATTGCATTTAGCCAGCTGTATTCATTCTTTACTGAATTTTTATCACTTTAATAAAAGAAAACACCTTAAGCAAAAAAGATGAATCAATTTGCGTGGATCAAAACACATTTCCCTCCTACTATATGCCTAACAGCTTGATGTTTTTCGCAGCTTTCCTCTCCATATGAAAATTTGATGTTATATTAAGATAATACTGTCACACATTTCCTCACTGGCCTGTTTTTAAGGCATCTTTTCTTCTATTTCTTTTTTTTTTTGCCTCTGTGTCTAGCAGTGACAGCTTCAAATATCCTCTGATGTAGGGAGTTACTTTTATTCTTGAATTAGGGATGTGTTTTTATGTTTGCCAAGAAGTAGGCCTATTCTCCACCTCTCACTCTGAACTTTGCTGACAAGGGAGATGCTAATAATTAATGGCGTTTTTGAAATCTCTTTTAAGATTCTCTAGGAAACTGCATAAGGGCGGGAAAGGAAGTACATAAAATGGCTTGGAGCGTGCAGCAAAAACAAAAAAATCAGCCACAGTCAGATGGGAGTTTTTTTTTAATCTAGAGAAACAAATTGCAGTGTCTCTCTTGCTCGCAGACATACAGAGACACACCACAAACATATGTGACCCATTTTGGGTTCCACTTCATAAAGTGGGCAGCCATATAGTTATTATTGTTATTATTAGTTCATGTAGTCAGTTCACTTTGTACTATTTGTGACATAAGGTTGCAAGCCTGCATTTATACTAGTGTGTGATATGAAAAGCTTAGAATTAATAAATCATGAAAGGTACTATTATAAATAGTACTAATAATATAAATAATATATAAATTAGACAAAAAGTCTACTTAAAATATCTGTAGATTTTGACTGGATGGTTACTTGTTGATTACCTCTTTAGGACCTTTTCCCATATATTTTACATACAACATATTTTCAAGGCAACATACTTTAAATAAGAAATTACTAGAACAAGGAAAAACCCTCAGATACTTGGCAATATGAGGAAATAGAGTGGAGGTAGACACCTGAGAGCCTGCAAGACAGAAGAGGGATGAAACAGATGGAGAAGGAGATGAACAGGAACAACTATGATAGGAAGACAGATGGGGGTGTTGAGGAGTAAGGGACCGTTTGGCACCCAGTGGGTGCCCCCATAAAACCAGTGCCCTTTGCTGCTGTTACAGTGTGTACACACGCATAGAAATGTAAAGCTGTGGCCTTTTTTCTCTAAAGAAGAGGTCTGTTTCATAATGGATTTCTCAGGACATGACTCCTGCCACCCAGACTGTATTGAATTTCACCAGCAACAGCAGCTCCTACAGCACTGCTATTTAATACTGCAGGAGACTACACCATAAAATGGAGAGTTTTTATTTATTTCTCTCTATTATTTATTTTATTTACCTGCCATGGGTAAGGTGATTATGCTTCTGTTTAGCGCACACAGTAGTTTGCATTTTAATGCATTTACTCTGTACATTTGTGTATGTGTGCGGTCTCTGAGAAAATAAACTATTCACGGCTAATGATCACTCCAAAATGTAGTTGGATGGGTTGAAAAATTCAGTTGAAAAAAATCCTGCAATGCAGAGAAAATAGTTCAATCAAACTGAATAACTGTAGAAAATAAATTCATAATAAATTCATTGTCTGTCTAATGTCGCTTAGGATACTTTACTTGGACGTAACAGTGAGGGATTTCTGTGCATATTTGAAATGACAATTACTGTAGAGTCACTCCGTAGTCAGCTAAATGCCTCCACAGCTGCTGCCATCATGAAACCTACAGCAGGTTGAACAAAGCTTTTAAATTTGCACCTAATGGTGAGGCATCTCAACATTTTTAGCTCATCTGGCCGGAGGACTGATGAGCTTGAGTCTGTCCATCTACCCATCCATCCCACCAGTTCACAGTAATGGCTACACTAAAGTACTGATCAGATGATCATCCCATAGAGCTTCATCCAAATTGCACCCAAGGTCAAACTCAAATGTGTCATTTTCCATTTTCACATGAATTGTTACTCCTCTTAGATTACTGGATGGTTGGATGGATGGATGGGTGAACTGGTACTTATATAGCACTTTTCTGCTCTAACTGAGCACTCAAACCACTTTTTTAAGCCTCATTTATCCAATTAGACACACATCCATACTAGTACTTTTTTAATATCTAATTATTTTACCTAATATTCACTCACACACATGTTGGAGGCAACTTGGGGTTCAGTATCTTGCCCAAGGATACATCGACATGCAGACTGGAGGTGCCGGGTAATCAATATCCAAACTTCTGATTGGTAGACAGCCCACCTTACCTTTTGAGCCACAGCTTCCAGAGCCCTAAAGACCTTTTTTTTCACATTTTAGCAAAATTTGTCCTGGATATGAATGTTTGCAAGCATCCCTGACTTCTCAGTGGATTTAAATTCACATTAGTTTGTGCAGCCAACCAGTCACAAGAAAACATAACTTTCGTGCTGTACTTCAAACAACCCATCAACTGCGATAGATCATGAGCAGAATTAACTACTATGATTCTGGTTTCTTCTTTTGTGATGAATCAGGCAGACAGTTTTAAATATTTAAACAAAACTATAATACATTATCTGTGTAATTATCATGACTACACGGGGATCAAATAAGAGGGCATAATTGCAGATGTCACAGATGTATTACTTGGGTCATAATGTATTATGTAATTAATCATTTTAGTAATGTGTTGTTAATTATTTTAATGTGTTACTTACTTCTAATGAGAACTGCTGATGGCTCTGCCTATTTAAAGTCATCACAGCTGTTTCTCAAACCTATTCTCCAATAGTTGCGTGTTCATCTGCTTTGCCTGTAGCTACATTTAAGTGGAATTTTATCACACAACACACACATTTGTTTCAATGAGGAAGGGTAAAAGAACACCCTACGAAGACCTAAAATAAAAGGCTACCATTAAGAATAGTTTATTTTATGTCACTCTCAGTAATGATGTGCATAATCACAGCTAAAATCTTGTGTGTGTTTGTGTGTGTTTTTCCAGGAAACACTAGATGGCACTATGGATATGTAATCCCTGAGAAATCTTTCTCCCTCATTCACTTTCTTGCTTTCATATACAAAAAATATTAACAAAATTTTATTATGTCATGCAAACAGACCGATTACAAAAGATTTTCATGCTATGAAGAGGAAAATGGATTATTTAACAGTTTGTGTGCATTTGTGGCTGTAATCTTGGGGTAAACGCCTGTTTTTGTTTTCAGTGCAGGACCTGAACTTGCGCAGGACTTTCAAGTACCAGTGCATGCACTTAATTAATGGAGTTACTACAACCATTCAAGGAAGAGCTGCATGACTCTTATAAACATGTTTGTGCCTGTATACATGAGAGGATGAGATTAACGAAAAGGTTGTATAGCTGTTTTTGTGGCGAGGGGGTGCTGTGTATGTAGGGGAATAAATTAGTGTGTGTGGAGTGTTTGCTGTAACTAATCGTGAGCATATATACAGAGTGTTCCTCTCTTAACAGCTCTGTGCATTTCATGTCATGTACTTAAATGTGTTCCATATTTGGAACCATTCAACCATTCATTTACCTCTGTTCTCCTTATATAGATATATATTTGCATGTATACATTTCATTTTGATTCCTAAACTCCTCAGTTTTTATTCTTTTCTTCTTTCATTTTTTCCCCCTCTCACTTCCTTCTTCTCTCTCCATATTGGTCCCCTCAATAAAAATCAATGCGATCTAGCTAACCCTGTCTAGAGGCAGCTTTAAGTATCCTGGCGTCAATATGCCAGAAAACGGTGCCTGCCCAAGATGTTACTGCTCTAGTGGATAACTATGCGCTTCAATATAATTTCAGAAAAATGTATCTTCTGTGAAATAATGGATTTTTTTTAAATGTTATATTAGTTAATGCTGACACATACTCTGTGGTCAACATTTTGATATACAAAGCCAGCCAGTAGCATGTTTCGGGCAAATCTCAAACTGTGTGACTTTGTACATGTAAAGTGTGTAATTCCTACTAATGTATGACCATCATGCTGACAATATAGGGTCAAAACTGCCGTTACGCTGGCCTAGGGTCACTTAAACAGTGTGCCTGAAAGTCCTGTGACATCATTTGTATGCGTCAGCAATGCCACAACAAAAGAGGCATACCTGCGGCTCCGTGCTTTTTGTCAGAATGGGGGACCGCAGTGTTTTATGTAGCCATTTCCCTCATTGCAAGGTTTCAAAAATGGCAGTGATGACTTTCATGAAGGAGATCCTCTTATGACTCATTGAGTGACCAGATGCTACCACCTAATGGAAAACCCAAAAAACCAAGTCAAGCCGTGCCAAGTAGGTACTAGTGGAAAAGGGCTATTAGAAATGTGTCAGCGTGAAGGCAAATGTTTGCTTCATACTTTTTAAAGTTCTACTACTGTTCGGCTAGTAATTAGGGATTGCAGACAAGTCATGTCTTGGATATAAGTATTTTAGTCTTGTTAAACATGTAGCATGTGACCTGCCATCAAGACAACAGATTGAAAAGCACTAAACCCAATTCCCACAATAACTGTCATGCAATATTAACTCGACAGAACTCATCCAAATTAGTTGTATTTTCTGTTCGATGAAAGATAAAGGAAGAATACAGCATCAAAAATAGTTGGGAATTGAAAGCGATTGAAGTGTTTGAAGCTTCAGCGCCACAAACTTGATAAAGCACTTGCAGCAGTATATTTCAACTGACTTATTCAAGCAAAAAATAGTGTGCAGAGGCAGCAAATGCTCTAACCAAAGAACTAAAGATTGCAAAAGTTGTTATGGGTGACCAATACTTTTCTCAGGATGAAAAATTCTTTCAACTTTAACCTATCTATGGCGTAAAGTTTCATTCAATAATCTGAAAAGACTGAATTATACAATTGACATACAGATCTTAAAATCCTCTCTGTGCAGTCAGTATCTGTTCCTATCAGGTTATTACTAAAGGCAGCTGTACAGGCTGAACGTGGCCTTATTTTGCATTTGAGTTTAGATAATCTGTCATGTTTGGCTAAATATTGTGCAGCTCTTTCAGATTCAGTCCGGACTACTTTCTCAACAGCTGTGAAACTTTCTCTAAACAGCCATGGGTTTCAAAGAATGTAGACTCCTGACCTTTCTCTAGCATCACTTATTGAATGGATGGCCTATGTGTGTTATTATTTTAACAGTTCATTATTAGGGTTTTCAACACTGTAGAATATTCATCATTAACCATGTGCCAAATAGAAATATGCACTGGTTTTTACTTGTTACTTAGATATAACCACAACACACAGTTTAGTTTAATTATATAACCTTGAGGATTTCTCATAATGTAAAACCTACAGTATACATACGAGTGGAATCAATGTTCCACCAAACATTACTGGAGACCTCAGCCAGAAATTAGTTACAGTGTTTTGTTATTTACAATATGTTGTTCGTATTTTTTGATTGACTCGCAGCTTTTCTACATGCTTAACATGTTGGGATTTGCCTCTTAGTGACCTTTTCTCAAACAGAGCTAACAAATCAATCGCAGAGGAAGCTCTGTTAGTTTTAAACAAGCACGCTGTTCAACTCCACTGTTTACCCACGCTAATTAGAACACTTCATTGTCAAGAGAGTTGCCTGGCAGTGTGTGTTTGTTTGTGCCTGCGTGTGTGTGTGTGTATAGACTTATAATATTCAGTAAGCCGAACAAGGCCACAAAAACTGACACAACAAGACAATATATATTCTCTCTTCTTTTTCTGTTGCCAAAAGAAAAAAATCAGTTATTGATTTTTTTTTTTTTTTTCCAGAAAAGAGTAGTAATAGGCTTGATGGTTAAGCGGTTTATTAAGATGGCTATTAGAAAACTGCCTGAAGCAGCTGCAGACTTTAAGTTGTCTTACAGTTAAGTTGCCAGCCAAGCGATTATATAAAGATAGGGGAATTGGGGAAGGCCTTGGAGGAAAGTATGACATAGCAACTTTTCTACTCTTAACAAGGAAATATCACCTCATATATCACCTCGTGGAGTGCTTCAGTAGGCATGTTTTCTAACAAAAACACAGCATCCCCCAAATTAAATATATATACATTCGCTGGCCACTTCATCAGGTTGGACCATTTTTTGCTTTTAGAACTGCTTTAACTCTTAGTTGTATGGATTCAACATGGAAACATTCCTCAGAGATTCAGGATCATGTTGATATCATAGCAGCAGGTCTTGCAGATTTTTCAGCTGCAAATCCGAACAATGTAAATCTCTCGTTCTACCCCTCTGTTGGCTTGAGATCTGGTGAGTGTTACGGCCATTTGAGTATAGTTCAAGGACCAATAGGGGGTCCATGACCGGACAATCCCAATCTGGGATTCTCCATCAATTGCGCTTAGAACTGAAGAAGCTTCTTAGATGAGAGGTGAAATGTCTTCAAGAAAACTTAAAGAAGTCCAGACGCTTTTCTTTCCAAGCTCCTCAGATGAAGGCATGTTATCATGCCCAAAGTAGTCTTCAGAGGATGGGCACACTCTGGTACTTAAAGGATGGATATGGTCAGCAACTTTTACGTAGGTTGTAGCATTTGAGCAATGCTCAGCTGCTACAAAGGAACTCATCCTGTGCCAAGAAAATATCCCCTACACCATTATGCCCCAAACAATGTGAACAAATGCACGATGGATCCATCCTTTAATTGGGTTTATATCTGCTACATTCAGAGATGCTCTTCTGCATACCTTAGTTGTAAAGGGTAATTATTTGAATTACTGTCGTCTGCCCGTCAACAAGGCATTTTTGCCCAGATAAATGCTCCTTATACACACACACACATAAAAACAGGTGAATGCACAGATACAGTGAATGTGCTGTTTTCTAATGTCTGTATCTAAAGTCCTTCACAGTTTAAAATAAATCAGTCATGTGACTCTGGTTTTAGAATTCAAATCATTTTTCTGAGAAATCTTTCTGAGCAAATTTTGCCAAATCTAAGCGCTAGAGCTCTAACATTAGATGAATGTTAGACTTTCATTCAATCTGTCTGCATGATAGATTTATTCATGGTCACACATAGCAGTTACACCATTTTAGAATGTAAGAAATTTGATTAATCTCTGTGTTATCTGAGGTACTGGAAGTTTTTTATGTTCCCAATCCTGGTCTTTGTCTCCTTAATGATACCTCTGAAATTTCCTTAAAACAAATGCAATGCAAAATGTTGTTCGCTGGATTTACATCCGCAAAGAAGACTATTACAAAGCAATGGTTCTGTTCTGACATTTGTATGGAATCATTCTGGAGATGATGTCTTATCAGTGTTATTGGATTTGAACATACCACAGCAAAATTAAATAAAGCTCGACCCACGACTGTTGACGCTTGGAAAATCTTCTCATCCAGAGTTATCTCCTGGAAGAGGCAATAATTGGTTTCAACTTTGTGTTCTTGTGTCTTTTCTTTGCTGTCCCCATGCCTTGTTTGCTAATGTTTGCTTTGCTACTGCAGTTTACAGTTGTGCTGTATATGTCTGTACCCCCCCCCCCCCCCCCAACCCCGTTTTAAATCAGTAAAATGTTGATCACAAAAAAAAGAAATTTGATTAATCTAAATTACCCTGATTACTGTTATCCTGTACATTCATAGTCTTGTGATTTATTTTACTGCTCAAGTAAAGAAAACTATTCACAAACTGTCTTGGGGTATGCATATATTGAAAACTCTGTTTATTTATAATACCGTTAGCTCAATTTAGCTGCTTTTTAAATAACATTGTGTTTTCTTTTCAAAATGAACCCGTGTTAGCACCTGTGAGATTTTAGGCTTTTCTCACTCCCAACCCTGTCACAATTTGGTGTCATTTGTAAGTGTGCAGAGTTAACACTGTGATACACAAACCTAGTAGTCTTGATAATGAGACTCAAAAGAGAGCCGGTGAGTCTATAAATATGTCTGTGTAGGTTCTCAGTCATCCAGGTCATGGTAGACTAAGGAGCTAGGAGGGAAAGCCACTGGACTTATTTAAGTTTCATAAAGATGTTTCAGTTAAAACCAAATGGTGGAGAGACCCAGGTATAAAACTAAATAGAGAGAGAATGAAATTTGAACCTTCTAATAATTAGAAAAGGGAAAAAAGTGGTTCCAAAATATGTCCCAAGTAACAACAACAAGTAACAATGCTGAAACCTATACAGCCACCACCCTGTTTGTTTCCTAATCCAGGTCTTTCAAGTAAGACACAAGCCTTCATGTTGCCATAGATCCTTTATGTTACTCTTGGTGTCTTGCGTCATAGCACCGATGTCCCATTTCTTTTTCCATTGTCATTGACATATTTCCCTAAAAGACAAACCCACTATACCTTTAGGTGCTTTAAGAGTTTCTCTACAGTAGTGTGATGTGGCTGGTATGCATCTGTATTATTCATCATTAATTATTAAGGAGTAATGAAGTCAACCTTTAGAATCTGCCAGTTACAATCAAAATTTAGAATAAAAAGCACGCTTGAACAGGGAAATACATGTTCCATATATTCTTTTATGCATTATGTGGTCTATTCACAAATTAGTCTTTCGTTTCAAGCTTTCAAGTTTTTGTTTGATCTGAGCCAGAGCGGGATGTCTCTGTGTCTCTTTAGTACTGACTGTGCATTTCGTTGCATGCGTTCACAACATGCTGTTTCAAACACATGTGAACTTGGACATGGGTGGGTGTAACCGCCACTTCAAAGATGCCACAGTAGTAACTATAGCTAGTCAGAAAAAGGTCTTTTTGATAATGGTTGTAAGATCCCCTGCTTAGATGTTTGGCAGCTCTCCTCATGCTGCTATGAAGGACAGTCCATTTATTCATGTCCGTTCCCAGAGCCCCAGAAGCCCGGCTCCCCAACGCTCCCTCAAAGAGCATGAAACAACGGGTATATTCTGTCACAAGAGAGTGGAGGCGAGAAAGAAAGTGTGTGTGTGAGAAAGGGTACATTAAACTTGAAGTGTAGAGGATCTTTGTGCATCCATCTAATTGAATGGCCCTAGTGTCTCTGTGCCTTTGTGTTCATTTCTTCTACGTGTTTGTGTGTGTGTGTGCGCATGTCTGTCGTGAGCATATGTGACCCCTGACTCAAGGGGAATCCCCACCAGATATTATGCTACACTGTTCACTGTAAAACTGCTCAGCACAAAGGGTCGGTTTCATGCTCAACTCTTTAGAAGCTTATACTTCAAAAATGTGACTGGGTGGGTGGTGGTTCGCATTGTGACAGTGCTTCAGGCTTTTTGTCCTTGGTTTGACTCATGGGAACTAGGTACAGTTTTGACTTAGGAGTCTAATGTTTCTGGTTTCAGTTATATCAGTGTTAATTCCCACATTACGAACAGATACCATATGTGTAAAGTCACTGAAGGCCATCTTGTTATTAGTTTTGACTGCTGCATATCCCAAAGGGACGAATCCTTTTTCACCTTAGCCCTGACACTTCAACTGAAACTGTAGTCTGCTTCTTCCCACTCGGCAGATACCCTTGCATTCCTCGAGGCCACTTCAAGCCTTTTGTTAAAAAGACCATAAGTGTTCCAGCAGTCCTTAGCTTCTCAAAACAAGAGCAACAGGAACACGTATTTTAATGCTCTGTGTGCACGAGCTTTTAAGGACATCCCTGAAACAAAATTCCAAACCAGTTCACATGAAACCGTAGAACGTTTCAGCTTTGAAGCTCCACCTGAGTCACCTTTTCAATATTTGTGCTACATAATAGCCAAGGACACTGGCTTTTTCTTTTTCTTTTTTTTTTACATAATAGCCAAGGACACTGGCGTTTAAACTCAACAATAAAAACTCAACTTTTATTGTTGAGTTTAGGCTTCCTCAGTGTTCTTCAAAGCTCAATGATTAAGAAGGCAAAACAAATCAAAGAAAGGTTTGTGAACATAGTAATATTTTTAAAGAATACACACTGTTAATTAAAGAATTAAAATTACTCCACCAATTATAATTACAAAAGTTTCGTTTATAAATAAATAAGACAAATTTGGTTTGTCCTGGTGTGTAACTTGGCCTGATTTAACATTAAAACTATGCTAAAATGAAAAGGAAATCTTTCACATGAGGCAGCTTTTCATACACGTTGATGCTGAAGCTTAAATTTAGTTCATATACTGGCAGAAAAGGCTTAAGATCTACCACGTCATCCTAAAAGCTGACCTCCATCTGTTGTTAATAGGAACAACTTGCACTAACGCCACAGTTTAAATGCTGCCTGCGGCATCCTGAGAGACTGGTTCATGTTCTGCAATCTAGCCCGGATACTACACTACTGCAGTGAAAAGCTCAAATCTGTTTAAGAGGAGATCTAGCTAAATACCCACTGGGATGTTCTCTCAGACAGTTAAAAATGATGTTGAAAAACATCAGTTAAAAATGGGCCATTGTTGTTGAATCAATGTAATGAATCGCAAGACCATAACTCAACACACCTGGTTAACAAATTATCAATTTAGATCAAATTACTTGGAGAAAATGCACATTTGTCTGCGCATACACCAAAAACCATAATCTGCTTTATAACCTTGTGTCTAGGATTAGCTGTACACTTTCCATGACCCCATCACATTTCTTTTCTGTCGATATGTTCTCACTGCTTGGCCTTCCGGTTTTCATCTACCAAAGGGCCCTTCATACGCTGCTTTCCCGTGGATAAATTGAGAAAATGACTCTGAATTAGGCCTGGAAAATTCTCTAGTTCGAGCCTTCTGCAATGTTCTACTTTACTTTACATTGGGAGTCTCCTACTCCC
This sequence comes from Rhamphochromis longiceps, assembly GCF_057381845.1. Lineage (NCBI taxonomy): Eukaryota > Metazoa > Chordata > Actinopteri > Cichliformes > Cichlidae > Rhamphochromis > Rhamphochromis longiceps. The sequence goes on from NC_140558.1 coordinate 36,592,683, forward strand.
TACAACTTATCATTACTGTTCCTTTTTTTACTTTTTGGGTGCTTTTTGCCTCTGCTTTATTTATTTATTTATTGTACTGAATACTGTAAATGTGTCCCACTTGTGAATCTGTTTCACACTTTGCTTTTTGCTCGAGGTGAAAGAAAATCTTGCTGTCGTGTTTTTTGGAGAAGTGCAGAAAGTGCTCATGTCTATCCCTCTACCCTAGCAACTAAGTTAGGGGATTTTTCAAGGACATGCACAACAGCATTCATATTCATGCACGGCGATCAAATGTAAACGATTACCCAAAGGATTATGGCAGCAGTAACATTTCCTCTAACTCTGAGCTTTTAGGCCCCGTTTTCACAACACGTTTTCCCGGTTGTGCAACACATCAAAGTCAGAGCAATGGTCTTAATGCAACAATAGATCAGTGAGACAGACACTCAGACTATTTACACTTACTGCACATTCACAGTATCAGCAGTATGTACACACAGATTGGGGCAAATTTGCTTGCAACTTGAGAGAAAGGAGGACTTCACTGTATTGAGTCTTTAAAGATTGATACAACAGCTGAAGACAAACTGATGATGCAAGTATTTACTATTTTTTTCCTTTTAGCCAGCCTGTCTTTATTGCCTCTTCCTTTTTGATGAAGGAGTCGATGCCTTACTCCAACAACCAATCAATGACAGTCAACCTGATCAAAGAGTAGGACAGATGCCTAAAACAACATCAGGCTACATATAAAATATTTAGATGGTGCAGAGGAAGACAGTGGAGGATCGAGAACAGAGCAAAAACAGGAGCTGCAGGAAGCACTGCAGAAGGAACATAGAGGGAAAGTAACAAGATGACTCCCACTCAGCAACCTCCTCCTCCTGGTGATGTGTCTGAGCTGGTATATTCGGTTTCAAAAGGCTTCTTTTACAGCCCGATTTCTCATGTTCTGTCCATCCTTTAAGTTATCTTTGGCCAAATATGACTCTTTTGTTCAGTATCTTGTTCGGTATTCATTTTTCCCTTTTTAGGTCTAGTACTGTGCTACTTTTTTAAATATTAGAGAGTTTCAGAAGATGGGAAACTACTAATTTGTCTTGCACTGCAAAGTCTGGTTTGCACATCAAAAAAGAAGGTTTTTAGATGGTCTTTGCAAATAAAGAGCTTATTAATAATGTAGCAGAACTGAGCCAGTGTTAGTATGTTGCATTCAGGCTACACTTTCATCTGTGATGAGAAACTGTTCATCAGAGCTGTTTGCTTTAAAGCTTAGTAAATAAACAATAAGGCATTTCAAACTTTGCACTAAATTTACATGAAATTAATATTATATTTTTAAAAAAGACTTCAAAGCATTCACCATGAATGTTGTCTGTTTAAGTCGATAAGGTACATGTACTGGAGTTCTTTTCCTGTGACTGGGACTGACATGTAGATTTTTTTCACATCTTTATTTGAGTTTCATTAGAAGCAAAGAAACTTATTTATCTGCGGTTCTTTGCAAACTGGTTATTCTAACTCAGCAGGATGTGATGAGCCATGAGCACATCTTTTGGGAGAAGAAGAAAAAAAGAAAAGAAGCTGGCCGGCAAGGTGGCTGTTCAGTTTCAGCTTAATGGTTATCTGACACAGCTGTAGAGAGAGGAAGAACAGCAAGTGGTTCAAAGATGCCAGTTCAGCTGGATTATCTGCTGAATAAGTCATTGGCTGAACCAGCAAGATTATTTGCTGAACAATTGTTGCACTGCCAAAAAGGATTTGAATATCATGTTGTAATAAATGTGAATGTTCTACTTATAACATTTAAAATAGCATTTCACAGGCTTGAAACATCGTAGTACCATCATAAAATCAAAAGTAAAACATTAGTGTTATGACATAATTGTATGGAAAAATAAATAGTCGGCCATTGCCTATGGATGCTGGAAATGTTTTGATCTCGGCAAAATATAATGGTATGGCAGAGATATTCTTGTTTGGATTCCATTGCATTAAATTTCCATTAATATTTTCTCAGCCAAATCTTGTCATGTGGTCCTCTAATCCATAATTGCAATGATTGCTATGCTACTTGCCTTGGCTACACAATATTTTCTAAACAACATCTAATAATTTTTTGCATCGTTGCAGGATACACGATTGATTAAACTGATGCTTCATTCAAGAGCTGATGAATGAAAATATGTTCTGCAATAATGAGGCTCCAGGCAAGGTTTCAAGAGGAAAAAAGAAGCAGCTGTTTAATATAAAGCCATTGTTGATGTCTGTTTGGGTGAACTACAAAAAAATAAGCAAAATATGCACATTTTACAGTGAAGTAAACAACACTGTTTGTGCAGCATGATTATGCTTCTTTTTGTTCCAAGCAAGTGCTGTGCACATAACCGACGTATTCTGATCTGCCTCAAAAGAAGCCTGATAGGACAGACGAGCTTGTTCTTGCGGGATGTGTTGTGACATGTGCCTGTGCAGTTACAGTCGGCTAGGCTCTGTCACGTCAAGAGTCCATGCAATGATGCACTAGATTATTGCTATACTCACTTCTGAAGGACCCTTTGGAGCCAACTAAATTTTTCCAACATACATTAATTTAATGGGGCATAACCCAAGCCTGTTATACCGACTATGTACGTGTTATTGCTTAAAGCTAACCAAAGAACAACAAATCAACCAACAAAGTAACCAGTTAAAGCAAGAGTAACGACGATGCACAAACCGCTGTGTCAAAAACCTCTCTCATACCTCCTAACGCAGAAATGTTTAGTTATTAAAAGAGGACAGTTATCTCTTCCTTCTAATATTACCATACCTGTTGGATCAAGGTACCAGTGTCAAAGGACACATTGTGGGTATCTCTGTGATTCCAGCAGCATCTGACAGAACAAGAGAAAGTGATATCTATCCGTGGATGAGAATGTGTTGATGACACTTTGTTTGACAGGCTGGAGTAATTCCTGATTTTTACAGCCAGTCTAGCATTAAAGCTTCTTTCCCAACTAACTTGTCAAGGTCATCCTGCTCTAAGACAGAATAACAAGTACAGCAAAGGATTTTTCACATTAGTATTAAAGATGCAAGACTTAAGTTGCTATAGTTTTTCATGATTTAGATCAAAATAGTAATTTTACAGTATTTGATATATTCCTGTTTGTTGATGCTGTCGGGGTATTGCTCCTGATCAAATAAAAACCAGCTCAGCAACGCTGTTGTGTGATGCAGTCAGGTTAAAGGCGACACTGTCATAGGCTATTCCGCTGCTGCTGATGAATTTGGCAGTGCTAACAGGTTTGGACTGTCTCAGTAACTTAAGGCTAAGTCTGCAAAGTTGGATCATCGTCAGGCAAGTCCTGCCCTTTGAGTACAGATCGTACAGAGAGCCTTGAAGCTGATAATTAAAAGTGCAACCTACTGAGGAAAAAAGTCATTAAGGTTAGAGGTTCAGTCTTATTGTGCATTCTACAGAGGGACTGAGGCCCAGCCATAGATGGCAGCCCATTATAAATGAGATTTTTATGAGCCATAAGTGCACACCGCAGTCCAAGTTTATTAAATGGATGAGTGCCTCTTTTACAATGCTAAACCTGTAATGTAATTTAATACAAATGTCAAATTGAGGGTGCCATATGTGATTGCTGCTCACTCACAAATGCTGTGCCACCTGTTCAGAAGTGCAAAAGATGAGCTGCTGACCATCAGCAATGGATTTTATTCCCACTTTAAGAGAGTACTTCTTGTCTTGTATGTCCAGATACTTAAAAATTTTTGCTATGCATCACCATAAACATCTCTTATGTTGAAAGGAAAAGCTTTGTAATCTAGTGTCTGAAGGTCATCCTTTAATATAAACGGATAGCCAGCTATCTAATTTTACCGAATTTCTAACATTCTTACATTTATTACAGCTTTCTTCTTTCTGGATGTCAGTGATTAAACTGAGGCATACCCGGTATTCATCTTGTCCAACCTGCTGAACAATACAAAACAATTTCAGATAATGTCTGTAAGTATAAATGTAGTTTCCAAAAAGTCTGTTTGTAATTTGAGAATAGGAAAAGTTACTGAAGGCAATGCAGGAAACTTTGAATAAAGCATATTTTTCCATACACCTAAGTTGATGGTCATTACTCTTAAATGTAATGCAAATTACAAAATCTTGAAATACTCTTATATTTAGCGTGGTTTTTACAAAGGAGCGTTACTGCTGGCCTCGTGCTGGGAAATGCTGACAGTTTGCATCCTGCTGTGAATGAAGATACTAGGAAATGTGTCAGTGTTTCTTTCATGAAAGGGCTAATGTGTTGTGGTGTAGAAGCCAATGCACTTTATTATAAAAATATACTTCTTCCAGAACCATTTCTGTGCTAATTACTGAGTCTTAAAATGTTTACTTCAGTATTTAAAATTCCTATTTTGAGTGCATAAATAGGTTCACATGGACAAAATAAGTGATCTACAAGCAGTTACTGTCGGAAAAAGATGAATGTTAAATGCTGTGGACTCGTCACTGGTTGACATTTTTTTTTATTTATGAGGAAAAAAAGGACCATCAACCTTTTGATGGTCTCCTTGAGAGATAAAATGTCTTATTTTTTATGGATTTCATGTGTTGAATCCAAATATGACATTTTAATTGGCTGATTGGGTCTTTCCGGGATCTGATGTTTTACATTTGTTACATACTTTAGATCATGGTCACTTCATAAAAAAATATTTCACTTTTCTTCATTAAGTAATAATTCAGAAATCAGAAAAAGGTCTATATAGACAAGATTTAAAACGAAACATTACATTAGAAAACATAACAGAGTAATTCAACGTTGGTTTCTTCAAAAGCTGTGTTGAATTTATTTAGGGCTCAGGTTTGTAGAGATATCAAAACAAAACAACCGAGTAACCATCTGAAAAATAGAGCTTCAAACTTCTCAACTTTATTACATTTTTGCTAAAATTCTGCGTTTCAGTCCTTTTTGGTACAGTTAAATCTGACCTATTAGCGTGTTATTAATCATCATTAAGCATCATCAAAATTACTCGAGTCTGACTACATTTACTTTGGAAATGATTGTTTAAAGAAAGAGAACTTGCCATGTTTGATTTGAGGCAAAGCATTCTAACAAAATGTAACTGCTAAACAAATAGCATGCAGAGTGTACTATAAAAGTGTAAAGCAACAATCCAAATTACAATAAAATGGAAGTCACCCAAGATATAAATGCATCATATTGATGTCTTGAGATTTGTGTAACACCATTTTCACCACATTTCAGGTTTGTCAAATAATCCAGATGCTCTCTTCAGCAATATGGACACTGTCGCTTCTTTTTGGACTTTCCTGTCAGTGCTTTGGCAGTTAATTTACCATCTTTATTTGAAAAATTCAAGATGCCCCCCACTAACATTGGCAATACCCTTTGCTCAGGCAGGATAATTGAATAAAGTGAACTAGTCATCACTCTTGTCCTTTCTGTTTTATTTGAGCCCAACTGTGTCAGCGGTGTTCAAAACTCATTAGCCTGTGTACATTACACCACTGACATTTATCGCTGTGTGATAGTCTCGTTTGGCATATTAATAGCTGATTGTGATGGCCTAGAAAGGGGAGCCATTTTAATTTGATCAAGATAGATGGTGTGACAGCAGAATATTTAATGGTATTTGTCAAGTGTTAAGTGGGCTTGCAACCAGAAAGTGTTCATCTTCAGCCAGATGAATGAAGTTAAAGAAAGAAAAGGACAGCTAATGTCAAGGTGGTTTTGTTGCATTTTTACTGCTGCTATAAAGAACTATATTTGTACTGGGTAACTTCTGTGAGCACCTGTGGGTAATAGTGGGTTTGGTGAAAAGAGAGAAGGGAATGGAGGAACTCAAAAATAGATAAAAAGTACTAAATATCCACCAGTTAGAGCTACAAATCAATATAAAACACTGGTTATATAGTGATTATAGTTATACTATATATGCTTAAAGGTACAGTCAGTCGTGTTTCAAGATTGTTTAATAGAAAAAAATACTGTACTCACAAATTGCCATTGTTTAATGTATAATTAATTACGTCTTCCAACAAATTGATGCAGTCTTATGAACTTAGAATTAACTGATCATCTGAGCAGGGGTCCCCTTTACCAAAGCAGTGAATACGAGTAGAAAAGAGAAAACTCAATCAGGATTTTTATAAAATGTCATCCTCTTCCTCCTGAAGTCAGGGCTTTAACAGAAGATAACATGCATAAACGTGCTTTTATATTCCCAGTATTTTTTATTTATTTATTTATTCATTCATTTATTTATTTATTTTATTTACACAAACACTATTAAAAGACACTGGCCCGCTGGTCAGAGCCATTTTGAGTTATGATCTAAATTTATAGTTTATGATCTCTTGGCTGAATAAACCTTGCTTGTTATAGACACCATAGTTTGAGCTAGAGGGGTAAAAATAGTTTCAGTTGACAAGAATCTGCCGTATGCTGACCTCTTTTTTTTTTTTTTTTTTTCTTTCTTTTTTTTTTAAATGTAGTTTTCTGGTATCTGCACACTTTGATGTCTCTAATCTCAGTTGCATTGCTGCAAGTCTGCGTCAAAAATTGATATTTCTTTGATATTAACAATTACTGAGAATACTGAGAAAATAATTACTACTGCTATTTACTAGTGTGTGTGTGTGTGTGTGTGTGTGTGTGTGTGTGTGTGTGTGTGTGTGTGTGTGTATATATATATATATATATATATATATATATACACGTGTGTGTGTGTGTGTGTATATATGTGTGTGTGTGTGTGTGTGTGTGTGTGTGTGTGTGTGTGTGTGTGTGTGTGTGTATGTGTGTGTGTGTGTGTGTGTGTATGTATATATATGTGTGTGTGTGTGTGTGTGTGTGTATATGAATTTAAATAAATAAAATCAATATAAATGTATAACATATCGATGTATAAGCTAGTTATTGTTCTTTTGTTTTTACTTCACAGAATTGTATTTCGATGCTTTTTGGATAGTGTCAAATAAAACCAGCTTTGAAATGAACTGAATGAAGACATACTATTTTATTTGGTTCAATTATAGTATCGTGTTGCATTCATATTACATCTGAGCTTTTAAACTATTTTTTTTTAATGTATCATGGTATGGTCCTAATTATTTTCAATCATCCAGTTTTTTCTATTAGGTTTTCTCAGCAGGGACATTGACGAAATCAGCAAGCTGAGTTGTGATGTCTCAGTTCTAACATAGTAGTCTCATCAAAGCGTAATAACTGTGGCTCTTGCCAGAGCATATTTAGTACTTGAAAGAGATGGACAGAATTCAATTTTCATTCATAGGGTGGTTTTATTCTGTGGGTTTTTGATTTTTGACCATCTTCCTTTTCTGACTCCCAAAGCAAGAGAATGGTCGGCTGATGCAGTTTGTTTTTTGGGATTTTTACTTTACAGCAAGTTAAAATTCAAGTGAATGTGGAAGAGAAAAGCAAGAGGAAAAAGAGGTGAGCGAATGAGGAAACTACAATATATTGTTATGTTGCTATGGTGTTGATGATGAGCTTTATTTTCCAAGTTAGCCCTAAAAATGTATGTGCCAACATCTTGTTTTCATTGCCATACATTTTTCTGTTCAGAGGAGCCAAATGTTGTACTCACACTCAACGCATGGAAAATTCTACTTTATAAAATTATTTTAAAGATTAAATTATGCATTCATGTTTTACATTTTGGGGTATATAACATTAATTAATCTGGTTTGGGGACTTGGATAATATTCACAACTGTGACTAGAGCAGGGCAATATGACCAAAAATATTTATCACAATATACATTTGAAAATTTGCGATAATGATATAACCGACGATATAATTGACACTAGACAAAATACTTTACAACTCCACAACTTTATTAGTGCAAAAACTTTATCGCGTTATTTCATTTTCTTATCATTGCCCAACATTATACCGGTATTACCGTGAACGGTATGATATGGCCCAGCCCTAACTGTGACCCTTTAGGGGTATTTTGTGGGAGATTTGGTTGGATTGCATGGTACCAAACTCCCAAAATCGTTTCCACATGTAGTTTTTGAACTTTGTTTTTGAGATAGAAGTAAAGTTAAAAACGTTAAAGTGGGGGCGTCACTGCTTCATCTTCAAGTAGATCTGTTGAGCTTCCTTTTGAATATAGAAGGATGCTTTCTAGTGGACTTTTAGAAGGTTTCCTGGCACCTGAACCTCAAAGGAGACTCCAACTACACACAGAGCACAATGGAGGAGTTGATCACCGTTGTGGTCAAAAGTTTACATTTCATGAGCATGAATGTAATTTTGGGCTTGGTTGTTTTAACTTTACTAATTGTAAAGCATGCATTTTTAATGACAAGAATTGAGTGCACAAATTTGAATTTATTTAGGATTTTCTCTAATCCACACAGGGTCAAAAATATAGATACAGGTATTATAAATACACCCCCACAAAAGTGGGATGACAGTTTGAGTCTTTCGGAAGAAGACTTTCAAATGTGAGGAAGGATGTTGCTTAGGATGTTCAGGAACATCCCAGGAACCTGGAGACTGGAAGTGAAGCCAGTTTTGCTTTGGCATGGACGGAGAGGGGGCCAGGAAGCACCTGCTCCAAAATAAACCTTCAAGCTCAACTGAAATTTTCAGCTGCTCACATGGATGAGCCAAATGCCTCCTGGAGAAAAGAGAAATGTTTAAATAAGACAAAGAGGCTTTCAAACCTATGAGCACTGTACCAACTGACCAGTATGGTGGTAGGGTCATGCAATGGAGCAGTTTTGCTTAAGTTGGTCTGAAACTTGGATACAGTTGGTGTTCCAACACAACAATGATCCCAAACACACATTAAAACTGGTTTTGGAATGAATTAAGCAGACTAATATTCAGCTTTCCCAAAGCCTCAACTTTAACCTTACTGAAAATTTGCATCAAGTGCTTAAAAGACAGTCCAATTAATGTAAACAAAATATAAAATGTCTGTCAAGAAGAGTGATAAAATATTAAGCCAAGATGCCAAAAGGTTGGTGATTGAAACCAAAAGAGTCTGGTCAAGGTCATTTAACCAAATTTTAATAATGGTCTATGTAGACTTTTTACTGTGTATGGATTGGGGAAAATCCAAAATAACTTCAAACTTGTGCCCCAAATTCTTAATTTTTAAAATTATTGAGGATATATATACAATCATTTCAGCCTGGGAAAAGAGCAGTACAATTAAATAATCCAAACCCCCAAAATTACAGTGGCATTCATGCCCATGATGAGTAAAAGACTAAGTGTCCTAGTCAGCTGCTATTGCAACCCAAAACTTTGGATGCATAGAGAAAATGTAAGGATAACTGGATATTATCAATCAGTTGTATATTCCAGGATTTGCTTGCCAATGATATAAATTAGCATATAAATCGTACAGCAGAAAGGGTTTTTCATAAACCTTTTTTGCAGTCACAAAAACATCCCATTAAAGTTTTGCGTTAGCTGAGAAGGCATGTTGAATGAAAATTATACATCAGTGTCAATTTCTTCCATTGTTTTTATGTCTTAATTACATCTGTTGCACTTAGTTTCTACACCACCTAAGGCTGCACAAGATTTGAATATTGTGCTACTTATGCACTACTGTCATTCATTGTAAGTGGGTATTATTTGGCCAGAGGAAAACTCCAGTGCTACCACATTTATTTATTTATTGTGCAACAGCTACTGTGCACTGAAGCTGTTAAAATAATAAATCCTTCTCATCCATGTAAATGTAGGCGATTCTCAGCCACAGTTAAGTAGCTGTAGCAGATGGTTAATTTTTGCACATATAGACTCTAAGCTTGCATTTACGAGTGTGAAAGTGAGTGCTAATTATTATATTTTAACAGAATAATGTTCATGTTAATGAACTCCAAATAGCATAAACATCCAGGGAAGTGTGCGCAATTTGACTCTTTACAAAATAAATGTCGACTGTCTTCAGCTATTGCAACGCAAATGTTGTTTTTCACATTTGCTCAACAGTGTAAGGTTTGTAAGGGATTTCAGTGTTTCCACTATTTACTCATTCCCACAATATTTAAATTGGCTTGGCTTCGATGCGTATCTCTCTGTACATGTTAAAACAAATACTCACAAAAAATGTTGCCCTTTTTTTTTTTTTTTTTTTTTTAATTATGCAACTAATGATGACTCATACGGAATTGAAAGGAGATGAAAGCTCGTAGTATCACTTTGAAGGCAATTAGCAGGCCTGTTCGGTGCTTATTGTTTCTTCTAAGGTAAACAATAAGGTAAATCATTGCAGATTGATGCACATCAAAAGGAAGTGGTGGTGGTAGGCAACACTGGGAGGAGATATTGTCACACTGTCCATAATTAACTGTGGTTTTGTTAGCGTACCTCATGTTAATTTGTTATGCTCAATAATAAGCTGTATTGAGAACTAATGAATGCTTTCAGAGTGATTTATAACCATAATTCATTATTCAGGCTGCAGCAAATAAATCTAATCGACAAGTAAGTGGATACACGTGTATCCAGGTTTTTAGAATAGTTACTCTGAATCTCATTATGTTCTTGTCATTGAGATAAGGCAGGGTTTTTTTTTAATATTTTACTCACTGTATAAATGTGTTTAAGTGACTGAGATATGAGGGGGGGAAAATGAGCATCACTATCAGTTCAGAATCCACATTCTAGGCTTTGAAATCCCAAGATGTTTTCAATACAGCTGCTCAGCACAGTTTCTCCTGCCAAGTCCCCTTTCTGTCGCTCATATATGACTCACTGGAATCCCTCCTGAACAATGGGAACAATAGCTTATTAGGAACCAAATGATGGGCCATGTGTTCTGTTTTCTCAGATTAGATCTCCCTGACAAAAACGTAACGCTGCACCTGGCTAGCCCTGAAGTAAACAATGCAATACATCAATTGCCCATGATGAGACTGTTGCCTTTTTTTTTCTTTCACTACCTCCTGGTGTCAATATTTGTCTAGCTTCTCTAAAGCCACATCTCTGTTGAATTGTTGTTATTTATTTATATGAAATCTGAAATTATGACAGGTGGCTTACCAGAAGCTTTGAGCAAATCTCTTCAGGTCTGTTAATAATTTCAGCATGTGCACGATGAGTATTCAATTTTTTAATAAAACGTGAGGTCCTTTTTAAAAACTTGTAGCACTTGATTTAACGCGCGTCTAATTTGTAAAGAACCCGATGGCTCAATTGTTTGTCTAGATGAAGTGTTATCATCTTGAATCCAGATTACAGTCACCATGTGCAATCGTTTAAATGAACTGTCTACTAATGACTGAGTGTGGCGAGGCCTAAGCAACACAGACTGCTAGGCAGACACAAAAACTTAAATAAGATCTGGTGTTAGAGAAACATGAACACTTGTGGTGTTGTCTGAATGTTTGAAGGAAAGTGGCGACAGAGAAGCAACAACCGTCTGTGAAAATGACTTTACAGGCCCGTTCATCTATCTTAAACGGAATAAGCACAAAGCCAAAAACTTGGAGGGCTACCTTATTTAGGAGTGACTGTTTCTTAGATAGTAGGCAACATGCCATGAAATAATGCATTAATCAATAAGGCTGTATTGTCTATATAAATGTGTAGCTGCTGGAAGAATTCATTATGGAATCTCCAGCACTATCATCTGCAATTTGTGCTTGTGTGTGTGCATCAGTTGCAGACTATTGCCAATCCTGCTTCTATCCGCAGCCTACTGTGAAATTATTGTCTGTTTCTGACTCAGAAAAGGGGTTTCATGCTAATCTGACTTGTTTTCTCGTTACCTTCCCCAACCTCCCTATTCCTTTCTGTATCCTGCTCATTGTCTGTTGCCTAATATTCCCCTTATTTTATGCTCATCCTTTCCTCTCCTTTTCCATTTCTCCCCATCTTTCACAACCCCACACTTGTCCCCCCCCCCCCCCCCCCTGCTCTTTGTCTCCTCAAGCCCATCAACGTCCACAGTGGTGCTGCTCATTGCTAACTAGGCTGCCTCCAAGCCCACAGGTACGTCCCCCTCCCCGCTTCCTCTCCCTCCTCCACTTCATGCTCTATTTTTAACTCCACTATCCAAGATCTTTTCTCGTGATTCTCACTCGCCAACCCGAACCCACATCTCTGTCAGCAGCTCTCTGTCATTCTAGCCAAGTGCTAGGAATCCGTAGGCAATTATCTGTTTATTAAAGCCCTTGCCTTTATTCTTACCTTTCTGTCTTTTCTGTCGAAGAACCGTTACCTCAACTTCACTTTGACCTATAAGAAGTGAGTGCTGTGTTATGTTTTCATAACAGCATTAGACATTCTTTTCAGCTGTTGAGCGCCTGTTCTCTCCTTCTAGGTTTGCTCAGGTAGAGGATTTAAAAGAGAGAGAAGTGACACCGAGGTCATTATTAAGAATCAAACACACAATAGAGAAGCCATGCTGACTCAAAATACTGGCTAAAGCTGACATGTGTTTTCAGAGGATGTGTTCATTCATGTCTTAAATGGTTTTCCTTGTTAAGCTGCCACCCTGCCCGAGAGCCTGGCAGCCTGGCAGCCATCTCAGCCCCCCCACCAAGTGAAAACATAATGCACTTGTTGGACTGGAGCTGAAGTCTGGGGCCTTGTTAGATTCCCTCCTCAGACTCAAGTAATTTAAAACCGGTCGACTGGGTTTCCCTAGCGCATATTCTCATGACAAAAGCAGCTAACAGCACATAACTTCCCCCGGTGGATTAATACTGCATTTATAAAATTCTCTAGTGTTTGGAATGGTGAAGCATCTTAATTTCATTATACACAGTTTAAGTGGAAATGCAGTTCTCAGTGGAGGAAGATCTCAGCCTGGGCGTTTACCGTCTTATGTAGTCTGGAAGATGTGTGGATGGTGGGGTGGGTGCAGTTTTCTCTGTGGTGGGGTTGGGTGGACTGTCCAGGGCTCTGTGGAGCCGGGGGGCGCTACTGCACTGGGCCCCGGTCTGATGGGCCTGGGCCCCCCTTCCCTGGCGGGTCGCGGAGGGTGGGAGTGCCTACTGGGGTCAGCGGGGGAGCTGGCCCCAGGGAGGGGTTACCTGCCCCTCCCTTCCTTCCCTCCCCATCTCCAGCTGCCTCCCTCTTCCCGCTCCTCCACAACCACCCACACATGCAGGGCCTTGGAGTGGGGGTATGTCACCAGGGTGCAGAGGAGGCTACCCCCCCCCCCCCCCCGTCCCCTTCTGGCTGCCTCTGCCTCAATTTTATCCCACAACTTAGACATTCACATTATTCACACTCTCATTACACATACATATAGGATCTTGGGGGTGGGCACAATCACGGAGTCCAAATCACCATCAGGGTGTATACCTCACCCCTGACGTCGTTGCCCACCTCTCAATTTTAAATACACTTAGTCATTGAGGGCTAGCAGGAGGGACTATGCGCTTACCTGCTGCTCCTTGGCAGGTAGCTCCATGCCCTCCTGGGTTTTAATTGCACCTTAGAACACATATGCATCAACACTACAATGAGCGGGTGGAGGGAGGTTTGGAGTCTTCTCCCACCCCCATTCTCTGCGGCCTGCTGGAGCGGGAGGGCTAGTAGGAGGAGTTGGCCGTCCGACTGCGGTCTGGGGTGTGGGGCCTCCCTGCTGCTGCGGAGTCGGGGTGGTCTGCCTCTCCCCACCGCAGGGAAAAGGGTAACACCACCTGGGTCTGGGTGCAATTCCCCCCTCCAGGGGCAAGGGTACCTAGACCCGGTTTGTAGAGTACGCTTGGGGAGTGTGATTGTGTGTACAGCGTCTCTTTATGTCTGTCTCCACGTTGGTTGAGTGTGGAGTGAGTGCATATGAGAGCATGAGGGTGGGAATGGATGTTTGTGTCTGTGTGTGCCTGTATGTCTGTGTCTATATGTCAGGTTGGGTATCAGACGCCACCTCTCTGGGGACACCTCAGGCCCTCCAAGGTTTGGAGGCCTATCTCCACCCACCACCACTTCCCCTGCCGGTGGCGGACTCCCTCAGGTGTTGGTGTGTTGGTGGTTCTTTGTGTCTGGGGGTGGGCGTCCGGGTACACACCGGCTCACTCCTTGGCGGCCGCTTGTCGGGGCCTGGGGCCTGGGGCTCGCTCGGGCCCCTTTGGAGGTGGGGTGCCCCCGGCCTCTCGGCCTGGGGCTCGGTCACTCAGGCACAGCTGGGGGCCGGCGGAGCTCACGGGCGCGTCACTGCAACTCCCCCTGACTTCTGCTCCGCGGCTGCTGGGCGAGCCCTCATCTGGGACTCTCCTCAGCTCTTACTGGAACAGTGGCGCGGCTGCCCCTCTGTTGGTCTTCCATGGTCTCTTGTGTTCTGGGGGCCTCTGGATGTCTGGAGTTTTGATCTCCTCCATACCCGCTTCACACCCTGGAGGACGGGGCTGTGGCCCCCCCACACTCCCTAGCAGATCATTACATGGAGAAACCTTTGGAATGCAAGCATGCTGATCCACACAGGTATGCACACATGGGTATTCACAGACGCGGACTAAAGCTTTCTTGGCTGCTGCCTCAAAGCACACTGTGCGCTGTCTATCTTGCGTGCTGCACAATATCGTTTATTATTTAGTAAATATTGATATCTATGACTAGCTAGTTTATTGTGATGGTGCTTTGTTTTCTCTATTATTATGTTGCTCTTTGTTGTTTGCTGTCTCCTCTGTTTGGTTTTTTTTTTTTTTTTTTTGTTTGTTTTTTTTTTTTTTTTCTCCATACAGGTGACCCAGGAGTTCTTTTTTTTTTTTCTCTCTCTCTTCCCCCCCCTTCTCACCGTCTCTTCTCCCCTTTGGTTTTCTTTCTTTCTCTCCCCCTCTTTCTCTCATTCATTCCCCCTGTCCTATTTATTAAAAAAAAAAAAAAAAAAAAATGACAAAGGATGAACTGAAGCTCTGCCATCACATAATGTCGCATACTGCTGTTTCTGATGTCATTTAAAAAAAAAAAAAAAAAAAAAAAAAGGAAATGCAGTTCTCCCACGCTGGTGTTGAAGAATAGTTTTAAAGGGAGGGATATGAGAGGTTTTTTGCACCAGTAGCAAGATTTGTCTTTAATGAATTTTTCAGTTTCATTTTACAGGCTTTTCTTTAATAATTCATTGTAAAAAAAAAAGAAGAGCTGCTTTGTGTAAAAGAATATGTCAAAAGATTTGTATTTTCAGAAAATCTCTGTATTTCCATTGCAAACAAAAGCTTTACATCTCAGGAATCACAGGTATTTTGATATAGACCCTTTTTCTCCATCAGTTGGAAAGATTATAGAACATTGGTGGTTGAGCACAAATTTTCACTTAAAATGTTTATTTATTGCTGTCCTTAGGCTTGTAAGGCTTCACAGAGTGGTGCAAACACAAAAAATCTGCTTCTGTAAGGATTTTTTTTTTACTTATGAAACAGATTGGCTTCCATGGTTACCCTGTCGTTTGATGTGAAGCATTTAATATGATCCTGTCCAAGGTTGTCTTTGATACAAAGGGGAGGAGGAACAGAGAGATAAAAAGTATGGAAAGCCAGACTTTTTTCTGTCGGCAAACACTGTTTGTTTAATGATGACCTCTCAAGAACAGATTACACTTTAAATACCTTCTGACTTAAAAGACACATTTCCATTTTCTCCTCTTTGATACAGACAATTGAGAGGGCTGGCTATGTCTGAGGTAAACGACATTTTGTCAGCTTTAACTACATGGTCCAGCTCAGTAATGATCCTCGTCTGTGTTCCCAGACATGGCATTTAGGACTAAGGACAGTGCTGCCTTGCAGCATTCTTGTCTGATTTCCCCATGCAGAACCAGGTAGACGGCTATAAGAGAATCCATTTGTCAAACTCACGGTCTTTCACGGCTATAGACAGTTGCTGTCAAAGGAAGGCTTTTGAGTTATTATGTGCCTTACCAAAAGAAACATGCAGCCTGTTTTTAGAAGAATTTTACACACATAAGCTCTCAAAAGCACACACACATTAACTACCCTTCTCCCCACTTGCCTCCTGTCGTGGTAACACACTCTCTAAGCACTCAGTCTTTGCCTGTCAAGGAGACATACTCTGCAGCAGATGCAAGAGGCCAAGCAGTGGCAGGCTGAAATAATGTAGACCATAACAGTGCCAAATGTGTGATGGTCTGTTCAGCACAGAGTCTAGGTTCTGAATGAACAGCAGTCATTTCAGTGCAGTCCCTTACTCTGACATAGTGTTTACACCTCTATCAACTTTCAACCTTTAACTCACTGTGACGGCGCTCTGCCCTGGCTGGGTCTGCAGTATGTTTCCCCCAGTTTGTCCCTCTGTGTTGCCTTGTAGCTTCCTGGTAGGCGGAGTTAATCAGTTCAACTGGGAGTACCTGGCTAGTCTCCCTGGAGCATTTAATAGCTGCCTGTTTCCTCCTTTGTCGTCTCTCCATCCACCTAGCACACTATTTCTTTGGTTGGCTGGTTATTATGTAGATTTTTACACAGCACCATATACCTAACATTTAAAAACTGATCCAACTGCTACTGCATTAATAACCCCAATTAACACATCTCATAAGGTTATTCGATTTTATTTATTACATTTTGATATTTTTAGTGAAATAAGAGCCTGTGATTACAGTAATATTCAAAAGTCAAATAAAAGCACTTTCAGTGGTTTTGACTTTCAGGTGAAAGAACGAAATTTGGGTGAGATGTTTGAACCGCAGGAGTCCAGTCTCTCATCATTCTGCTCTACTTTTGAGTCCCTCTTGTCTGCTCTCCCCATTTTTCCTCTGATGTCTATTCCTCACTCATCCTTATTTCGTTCTCATGTTTGCGGGCTTGACAAAATCATAAATATATTATTAAAACTACATTTTTTTTTCTTTTTAGACTTTGCTTGCCTGTTTCTCTTCCATTACATTTATTCCTCTCCCTTTCCTCTTGTCTCATCCGCCCTCCCTCATCGAGTGTATGTCTTCTGACAGCCAAGGTACCCTGCAGCCTGCCTTGGCCAGGTATAGCACTAGATGAAAGGTCTGTAGCCAGAGCTTTCTTTCAAAGATGCCTTCTGCTGCATCCCTGCTCTCCATGGACTCTGAGTTGCTCCTGCCAGGCAGATGGAAAGAAAGAGGGCAAGGAGAGGAGATTAAGAAAGCAAGAAGGGAACGAAAGGAAGGGAAGAAGAGGAAAAGGGTGACGAAACGATAAATAGAGAGTAGAATCCTCAGACTTGCCTGGGTTCCAGATGTGGAAGCTGTACATTGTTTCTGTACATCATCAAAAAAGCTTGACATCCAGGTGAGTACAGCTAGAGGAAGTGATGCGCCCCTTCTTTTACTCTGTCTCTAGTTTGAAGCTGCTGTTATACATCTTCACTCAGTCTGGACGCTGCCACAGGACATGAAGCTTTTTTATAAGGTTTCCTGACATGTTTTTCATCATCTGATGTTTTGGAGTCACACTGAAGTCTGAACTCAACTCAAGAAGTTACATCTTGTGCCCGAAACAAATTCCCGCAAGGTCAAATTTAAATGTCTTGATCAAATTTACTGTTCAAGTTGAGATTTGTGCCCTGATTGATTAGTTTGGACTTTGTTTTATGGGTTTGCTACAGTATAAGAAATCTTGCTCTTTCTCACATCGAATCGAAGGATGCAGTAGAGTTTAAATGTGTATAGAAAATAGTTCTCAAATTAGGAAAACTAGTTTATGAAGGCAAAATTAAGCCGTTTTCCTCTGGAATAATACCTAATTATATTGTACTGCAGCACCGTATAATGTTGACATCAGTCTTAGCTATCAGCCTATTGCTCAGCTCCATGCTATGTACTTGAGCAAGCACACTTTTCATGCTGGATGAACTATAAAGCTATATTTACATCGTAAAAACATTAGATCTTCAAACTTGTCCCTCTTATTTATTTAAAGTTCACTTGTCAGCAACTTCGCTATACATATTCTGCAGTCCAGAGATATTCAGCTGTGTACAACTACTGTAATACAACTGGACAGAAATAACAGCTGTTATGAATTGCCTAAATCTATCACCGGTTGTTTATTGGGGTAATTGTTTGTGGTTTTTAAAAAATGTAATTTATTTATTTAGCTGTCTGCCTCCTTAAGAACTCGAGTGGGTAAATGAATTTTCAAATAAAAAATTAAAAGCATGAAAGTTAAAAAGGAGAATATGTTGCCACACAGAAAATGTGTCTTGTCAGTGCTCTATTGTGTCGCCATTTCATTCTGCTCTAGACCGTCTGAAGCCTCAGCATCTGAACACACATTGCAAGCCCAAACATTTATAAGCTTCTGTCCAAAAACTCATTGTTTCAAAATAATTGAAACTTAAAGTATGCCGTATATTAGGTTTACTGACAGAATGCAAGCGATTTATGTCCCAGATATAACCATCCTTAAAGACAATGTGATTGTAGGAAAGAGGCTGGTTCTTTGGTGTACCTACATAAATTTTATCTGAGGACAAATAGATAATGCCCTGTGGGTCTGGGCTGAGAGATTTAGCCTCAGTGACAGGCAATACTAAGGCAAGGCAGTGCGGGCAGTAAAACAACTGACAGTTGGTCATTACGAAAGACGCAGGTGGGCCAAAAATCAATCATGCCAAGACTGGCCTGGATGTTGACAGATGCCTGACATCTGTTTTAATGAAGAGCTGTGCTGGTCCACCGAGCGAAGAAGGGATGAGGGTAGGGGGGGAAAGGAAAAGGAGAAGTGTGGGGATCTTGGCTTGAATTGGATGATGAGGTGTGAAGACGAAAATGGATCAGAAAATCAGCAGGAAAGAAAAAGGTTGAATAAGTGGAAAAGTTGAGGATGGTATCAGCATTTCAAAGCAAGCCAGGCAAAAAGAAGATGGGAAGGAAAGCTACTTAAGGGCGGCCCAGATGAACAGTGCTCAAGAAATCTTTGCCCACACCTGAAATTAAGTTGTCATTTGATGTGTCTAGAGTTACTGTAACAGCACTGCATGCAGTTTAAGAGCAGGTTAGACTCTGTTTTGACAACACCTTTATAGGCTATTTCATGGTGTCTGCTCTAACAGAATGAGGAAGTATTTCAAGTGTGAAATGCCACTAGCTTACTGGCCCACATTCAATAACTCAGAGCACTTGATTATTTATTTTTTTAAATAAATTTTCTACTCATTTATAAACGTGTGTGTGTGTGTGTGTGTGTGTGTGTGTGTGTGTGTGTGTGTGTGTGTGTGTGTGTGTGTGTGTGTGTGTGTGTGTGTGTGTGTGAAGGTGAACTCTCTGCGGGAGAATGTCTGAATTGTAAATGCAGTTTTAATGGTTCACTGGAATTAAATTTAAATGGGCTGTGCTCTTGCAAAGGTTTCTAGTAATTTTACTGAAAAATAACACTGTGTTGGATATAGCCCTTGTAACACATAATACCCATTTAATTTTAATATTAATATTGCCTTTTAAATTTTAAAAAAGTGTAATAAAAAAAGGAAATTATCTGCTAGAGAGAAAGGATTTGGTTTGGGTTGCTTCTCAGGATACAAACTATGTGTTGATTTCTGCTCACGTAACTAAAAAGTACCCCAGTACGCACACATCACAGTTTATGATGTTTGGAAACACACACACAAAATCTTTAGAAAGCAATTAAATCATTTGCTGCTTAGCTAAAAATTAGGCAATACTGAAAGTGAGTGTGGAATAGGAATAAAAAAAAAAAGTCTAGTGGTTGTCGGGGATTTCCTTTCCACTACTACACCTGCATTTTTTAGAGTCGTAGTGGAACTATATTTATATTATATTATATTTCCTCATAGAGTTCACTTCACAGGTACTGAGGGGAATTGCTTTTGTTCTAAACAGGGATTATACTCTTTTGCCGACAAAGGTGAAGACAGCAATAGTAGACACTATGTACAAGTAATTCCTGTATGCCTGATTGTGTAGTGGGTGTGTTGTAGTGCAGTGTAGTGTATAAACAGGCATGTTTGCGTAGTTGCAAAAAATTGGCAGGCATGCGAATGCCCGCACTGAGCCTCGCACTCACCATCTGATGACAAAATCTGCAGCAATCGGAACTCAGAGTCGCATAGTTTCTCAAACATGGAGACTGTAACAGGCCTTAAGACCTACTGTATAACCATTTAGAGGACAGTCATTAATTATAAAAAAGGATGAAATGCAGGATCAGTCATGAATTGGGTGTAAACATTATCTCTGGCTATCTTCTCTAGCAAATCAAGCAATAACAACACTTTTCAACATTATTTGTTTATATAGATGTCTTTTTTAACATTAATGCTGAAAATTTTAAGATGTTTTTATGGTCATACTCCATTTACTCTGTTAACAATGGCCACAATTTTACAAATTTTCTTTTAAAAAATCATTTAGTCCACACGTATGTAGTAATTCTGATATATTACCCTCAAATGCCACGTAATGCAGCATCATTTGCTTTAATATACAGCTAATTTTTTTTTCAGGTCACCTGAAAATGCCTTCCTTTGTGTCAGTAAATGCTACACTGCTTTTAATGCATACTACACACTGCAATCTTTACTGCAGTCTTTATATTTGTTTTATATTTATTGTAACTCAAAACAGTGCGATTTGCAATTTATTTCTTCTCCAAAGGATACTCGGTCTGTTTTAGGCATCCCGTATTTTCTTTCCTTCCCACCTACCTCCATCTCTGTCCTCTACCTCTCTTCTTTCATCTCCTGCTTTAATCAAGCATCTGATCACAGGCCCAGGAGGATGAGGGATAATGAGATTAGGCCTGTACATGTTTACACATTCTGATTTACATTGAGCCTTCCCTGTCTTTCTCGGTCTGACCCATATTTCTTCTTATCCCTCCTTCGTGTTTTTGCTTTTCATGTCTCCAGTCGTTCCTCTCGGGCTCTATCCTCCCCTCTTTATACGCCTTCCTTTTGCTGCAGTATTGATGCGGATATACATTGTTAACTAATCATCAGTAATGTTATTTACTCTGTACCAGTGAGGTTTAAATCCCTGCACAGCTGTATTTGATTTTTGTACAAAGACTGATCCCATGTCAGTCTGTCAGTCACCTGTCATTTAATAGGGTCCTCAGTGCATCTTCCCGTCACATCACTTCCTAATTTAAGAATGAGAGAACCACAACTCCTTGGTGGCAGAGCCCCTGGTGTTGATGAGGTCCGCCCCGAGTTCCTGAAGGCTCTGGACGTTGTAGTGCTGTCCTGGTTGACACGCCTCTGCAATGTTGCGTGGAGATCAGGGGCAGTACCTGTGGACTGGCAGACCGGGGTGGTGGTCCCCATCTTTAAGAAAGGGGACCGGAGGGCGTGTTCCAACTACAGGGGGATCACACTCCTCAGCCTCCCTGGGAAAGTCTATGCCAGGGTGCTGGAAAGGAGAGTTCGTCCGTTAGTCGAACCTCGGATACAGGAGGAACAATGCGGTTTTCGTCCTGGTCGCGGAACACTGGACCAGCTCTTTATCCTCTCCAGGATACTTGAGGGTGCATGGGAGTTTGCCCAACCAGTCTACATGTGTTTTGTGGACTTGGAGAAGGCATTCGACCGTGTCCCTCGGGGTGTCCTGTGGGAGGTGTTGCGGGAATATGGGGTGTCTGGCCCATTGCTACGGGCCATTCGATCCCTATACAACCGTTGCAAGAGCTTGGTTCGCATTGCCGGCAATAAGTCGGACTCGTTCCCGGTGGGTGAGGGGCTCCGCCAGGGCTGCCCTTTGTCTCCGGTTCTGTTCATAATTTTTATGGACAGGATTTCTAGGCGCAGCCAAGTGGCGGAGGGCTTTCGCTTTGGTGGCCTCAGAATCTCATCTCTGATTTTTGCAGATGATGTGGTTCTGTTGGCTTCATCGGGTGAGGGCCTCCAGCTCGCACTGGAACGGTTCGCAGCCGAATGTGAAGCAGCGGGAATGAGGATCAGCACCTCCAAATCTGAGGCCATGGTTCTCAGCCGGAAAAGGGTGGAGTGCCCACTCCGGGTCGGGGATGAGTTCCTGCCCCAAGTGGAGGAGTTCAAGTAATGTCGGGGTCTTGTTCGCGAGTGATGGGAGAAGGGAGCCGGAGATCGACAGACGGATTGGGGCTGCAGCTGCAGTAATGCGGACGCTGCACCGGTCCGTCATGGTGAAGAGGGAGCTGAGTGTAAAAGGGAAGCTCTCAATTTACCGGTCGATCTACGTCCCTACCCTCACCTATGGCCACGAGCTGTGGGTAGTGACCGAAAGAACGAGATCGCGGATACAAGCGGCAGAAATGAGCTTCCTCCGAAGGGTGGCTGGCCTCTCCCTTAGAGATAGGGTGAGAAGTTCGGCCATCCGGGAGGGGCTCAGAGTAGAGCAGCTGCTGCTCCACATCGAAAGGAGCCAGCTGAGGTGGTTCGGGCATCTGACAAGGATGCCCCCTGGGCGCCTCCTGGGTGAGGTGTTCCAGGCATGTCCCACCGGGAGGAGGCCCCGGGGCAGACCCAGGACACGCTGGAGAGATTATATCTCTCAGCTGGCCTGGGAACGCCTTGGTATTCCCCCGGATAAGCTGGAGGAGGTGGCTGGGGAGAGGGAGGTCTGGGCCTCTTTGCTTAGGCTGCTGCCCCCGCGACCCGGCCCCGGACCAAGCGGATGAAGATGAAGAAGATGGAGAACCACTTGATTTTTGTACAATAGAATTATCCAAACTGGGGGGGAAATGTATTGTGGCAACTACTTAAATAATATATAAAAGGATTTACCAATCAGTCTTATACAGGAAGCATAAGGTTTTTGTTACAGGATCAATCGTATCCTATCTGAAGAACATCTGGATCACCCAGGAGACGTGGCATACTTTTTTTTTTTTTTAACATATCTGATGAGATATGTTACTGATAAAAGTTACGAAATGCTTCAGTTTGGCATTCTTTAAAGATTTGTTATGAGACATGTAGGGACATGTAATGAAAATGCCTCAAAAACAAAACAAAAAAACATTTTTTTCTTTTAAATTGACTGGGCCTTTATAAATATAAATATAAATGCCTAAATGTATAATGTTTCTAAGTACAGACGCTTAACTAAAGTATGAGCAACTGAAAAGACCAAATCATAAATTCACATTTTAAAACTATAAATAATTTTTATTAATCTGAGAGGACTTTTTATTTCAAATGGAAGAAAAATGCAGGCAATAATACAGTAATGTTTGGTGTGAAATAATCCAGTATTATACTCATAAAAATCTCACATCTTACTTTCTCCCTTGTTTGTCAAGTCTTTTCTATGCTCCACTAGGTCACCACAAAGTAAAATGCATAATATTGATGGCTCTGCGACAGACATCAGCACCCGAGTAATATAAAAAGGGGAATTTGGGACCCACTAACAGCAAAGAGCTAATGCCTTCTGCATCTGTGTTGCACTCTGTTTGACATTAATGACAACAAACATGAACAAGTCGTCTTCTGTAGGGGGGAAAAAAACTTGGATCACTGTGATACAGTGTACTAATAACACGTTACTAGTATAATGTTAAACCAAAACAACTTGTTGCATCATTAGATTAAAATACAGCAGCTTCCTTGATCCTACAGTTTCTGACAGCTGCCAACGAGGTGCATGTTCCCGAACTGAGCAGCTACTCAAGCAAAGAACACCAATGTGACATTAGGGAAACATATTTTTAAAGCTGGATTTGACTCGGGATTCTCTTTAAAGGTCTCAGACAGCCATATTAATATGAAACCCGTCAGATGAAATTGGCTAAGTGTTAGCAGTGCAGTCATAAAACCCTGCTACGGCTTACAAAAAGATAGTTGTCGGGTACTGTGATTAACATTATTTTTTTTTTTAATGTAGTTTTTTTCTATTTTTAGCTTTAACTTAACTACTATTTTTGTTAAATATAGTGGACAATTAATGGCAGTAAAACTCCTTGCTTTTGGCTTTAATGTTCATTTCACACAGAAAGAGGGCTTTTTTAGTTCAGTCACCTCCTATAATGTATATATGGGCTTTTTATTCCATGCTACAGTCTTTCTCAATCAGAAATGTTTTACTTTTAGCTCAAATGGTTATGCATTGGAGTCCAAAAACTCAGCTACAGCTAGTTAAGCACTATAATTATAACAAATAGTTGTAAGTGGCCATAACCAACTATTTAACTATTTAAAATAAAAGGCCTATTTAGTGTCATTGCAAATTTTATACAGTAAACACTACTTTTTTTTCTACTCAGTAGTATCTCTTTGATTTCATCAACTGAAGATGAATTGCGTATCATGTGAATCACTAATGGGCTAATGCTCGACTAAAAGAGCGTGTCAAGAATGTGCTAGTTTGCTTTCACTCAATCTATGTTGTTTGCAAGAAAGTCGTATTCACTCCTAAGTTTGCTGTCTGTCCAGGAACAGCCTGTATTCCGCTCCAAATTGTCTTGGTGTGGAGCCAGAGGCTAAAGACACACATGTACACACAGCTGCTGTAATTCAAGCGACACAGCATTATATTTTAGTGAGTGGTCAGTATGCTTTCATTTTACTTTACACAGCTAGCTCACATCTAGTCTGCTCATACCAGCTGTAGTTCAGACGGGTGAAATCTGCAATATTTACATCAAATGAAAGGAGGTAGTGCTCCTGGAACGTAATTACGTTAAGTCAGCATATCTACTTTCAATGGATGTGATTTGGCAGCACTTGTAGAGGCAGTAAACAATATCCATTAACATTTGGCTAAATCACCAGAAGAATTATATACAGTGTTTAACTGGGAGGTTCATGCTCTCTCCTCCACAAATATAAAGTGCTGACATTTGAAACCCAAAACAACTCCAACTCTCTGATTGAAAGGTTTTTACATTTCTTAAGGAAAAACAGCATCCTTGGCGATAGCTCTGTGAAGGTGAAGACTGAATATTTTCAGCCTGCCTCTATTAGTAAAAAGTATCAGATATGAGATGGCGTGACTAATGGAAAGCTGATGGCGCAATTCTACACCCAGCAACTGATTTGTTTACACCCTCTGAGTATTTATTGATCTGTTTATGCTGGTCTGATTTTTAAGTTGGCAATAGGATGCCCAGAAGAAACCATTTTTAACTCGAGTTATGAGGTTAGTGTTGCCATAGTATTGCAAGAGAACTGATGCATTTGTTGTCAAGTGAAAGAGAATTTCCTGAAAATATTCACAGTACTATACTATACCTCACTAGGCTTAGAGTGGGGAATTGTAATCAACCAAGTAATGATTACAATTCAATAACTGCTATGGCTACTGCGCAGTGTGTATATTTATACACCCCCAACAGAAAGAAATTCATGTGGGCACAGAATGCTAATAACACTGCATCACTCTCTAGAGTTGTCTGCACTGGGACAAAGATTCCCATGTTTTGAAGGGAACAAAGGTTTTTATGTCTCTGTGAGTGAGTGTTTCTCCTGATCACTTCATGTTGCTGCAGTACACAGACAGGCTGGTGCTGTACAATAAGTCCCTGATGAGCTGTGGTGCTGGGAGTGGAAAAAGGAAGAGAAAGGAAGAGAAGAGCTGATGCATTTCCTCTGGACACACACTGTTTGAGGGTGTTGCTGATTTGTCATGCAAGTGTGCACTTCGAAGTGTGTGCATGTAACTGATGCACATGCATACACACACACCAATACACCCACATAGACACACGCGCACACACCACAGGCATTGTTAAATTCTACTGCTGATGGTAACTTGATATGCAATAAGTCCCATGCATGGGCCAGGGCAGCACAATAGTGAGGCCAAGTCTCCAGTGGTTGGTGTGTTTACTGTCCAAGGCAGCCTCAGTCATCTAGCCTGCCCTTATTCTGTCACTGGCACTTTGTTTTTCATACAAATTTTCATTTTCTGAGAAAATCCGCTCTATTCAAATTAAACACTGCTTTATTTAAGTTTTTTTTCCATTCAAGTACTTGGTATTTAATATATTTATGAGGCATTTGGGCCTTTTTTTTTAGATAGGATATTGTAAAGCAGCCAGGAAAATGGGGAGAGATGGGGGTTGGTTGAAGGCACCCGGGCCACTGCAATAAGGACTATAGCCATAGGTGCTCCACATCGCCATTCATTTCTAGTATTTGAGTCATTTTCATTTTACTATTTTATTTCAGAATCATATCCAGTAAAGTTATCAATAACTTCCCTCCTATCTGTAAGTAAACTCAGAACCCACATGTGGATGGTAGGTGGAGGTGGGGCTGTTATATGAATAGCAGTCAGTAGCATCTAGTGATTTTTACATAAAGGCAAGCAGAGACCATGCATCAAAGAGATAAACTGAACCAGATGTCTTGTATTCCTATATGCTGACACCCTCTCTGCATCTTGTAGCACTCTCCCCGGACACATTCACCTTACTGCACACACGTTCCTGGCAGGTTCACTCTTTACAGGGGGACTAAAAATACGAATGAAAACTTACGGCATTTTATCAAAACAACTGGTAATTCAGTCAACAAGTTATTTTTCATAGATGCCAATCTGATGATGGCAGAACCTGCACTTGTCTGTTCAACTTTTTTATTAAACCAGACATGGTAAAAGTTGATGATTGCTCTCTCCATTTAAGGCTTTTATTGCTAATGTGCTAAAGGGGTTATTAAATGTTTCTTCATGGGACAATTTCTTCTACATCACTCATGTTAGCCAATGTGGATAGTAAGAAAAACTTACTTCTTGATTAATCACAGTATAGTTCAGTGATTTACTTGCTACTGTTTTGTGCAATGATGCACCGATTATAGCAGTGAAAGCAGAGCCAGAGACAACTTGTCTAGTATGCTGGTGACCTGTCAGTCTTCTGCCTAAAACCATCCACATTTTGCATGCAAACAGCTAAGGATAAACATAATATTTTGCCTCTCAACTAGAAAAGTTCCAGCTTTTGTTAATGGGGCACAGACACATCCATAAAAATGACAAAAACTATAAAGTCTAATGGCTCGGAGTCAAGCTAACTTCAGGAGGCAATAACTGTGGCCACAAGATGGAAGTAATTTAAAGGATGGATGCAAACAGACAACATGAAATGCTTTAGGGAAGAAACATTTATTTGAGATGTAAGGCAACAAATCTCTTTCACTTTGGTTGGTTTTAAATGATGTCCGTTTTTAAATTTCACAAGGAAAGTACTGCTGCCTTGCTTGCCCCGATGGAATGCCATTCATAGCAGTTATAGAGGTGGCTGCAGCACATGGGAGACCAAATGTGACTATGTACTATAAACTTCTAATCATAAAGGTGCAACAATAAGCACCAAAGAAAATGTGTTCTGACTGCAATAGCAACCTCAAGCTATCTATATTTGGTGAAGGACTAGGGGTTGTATATTTGCTGATACAGTTTCCGTAATCACATGGGAGTGTGGTATAATAGCAAGTGAGGCTCAGTGGCTCATGGAAAAACAAGAGAATGGCTTGTAACAAAATATTAATAACTTTACACACACTCTAAGTAACTGTACATTAGTGCTTTCCAGCCCACAAATTGCTGAGTTCATTTAGAGTACTCAGTGCTAAAGCTGCCTTCTGTGCAGATGACTGCCACTCTCACAAAATTTAGATGTCTATGTGGTCAGTGAGCAAAGACAGCACTGACGGGTGCCTGGGGCTGGATCCAGGCTTAGTCTGTGCAGTCAATCAGCCAACTATTCTGTCAGGCTCAAAGGGTAAAAGACCTATTAAAATCCAAAATACCTCTGCTGGGAATTAAACTAATATTCACTTGTAGCTGTCTCTAACCACGTGCTCAAGAAAGAGTTTTTTTTTTTCTTTTTTAAAATGAATTTCAAATATACCCATACAGGGGATTTAGATAAGGGTGAAAAGGAATTATGCAATAATCACATTTATAAAAGTAAATAGAATCTTTTCCCCAGAAGCGCAGGTGTCTGTTGGAGTAGGGGTGGGGACGGTTGGGAGGTTCAGGTTGGCATGTGTGCATCAGTGACCTCATATCAACCTTACAGTCCTTATAGCAAGAACAGGCCTATGACTGATATCATCTGACAGACTGTACAGAAACTATAACCAGATCTGATCCGTGGTGACAATCCTATGCTCTAAATATGGCCGCATGCAGAAAAAAGCTTTCTTTAAGTGGACTCGCTTGTGTATTACGGTCAAATTCTGTGTCAGAAAGGCGGTGTTTAACTACACAGCAGGAGGGAGTATTATGAATATGAGTAATACATATGCATTGACTAGTCCTGGACCTTGACACCACTGTGACAATCCAGTATCTTGTTGAAAATCAAGCCAAGATAGACGGATAGACTCTGGCTTATAGTGCAGAGCACATGAGCTGAATGACACTCGCTGGCCAGACGCGGACACAAGGACAGGCTTTGGGGCAAGCTGTTATTAAGACAAGAAAAGGCTGGACATCTGTGTTTGTAGATATAGTTAATGTAGACAGACGGGTAGCAAACCTGCTCTTACACACATTGTGGTATCACTTGTTGACAGTCAGAGAACACACCTGCTTGTCAGGCCACACCTTGTCTGATACTGTTTACCAAAAGCAGCCTTCCTGCTGTGTAAAGCTACAGATTTTTCCCTGTACTGTTAATCTGGAAGACAGCTGTTACATGTTTTTTCCTATTTCAGAAATCTGACTGTAAGACTTGAATCTTAGTTGCTTCTTACTTAGCTTCATGCTTCCTTTGATAACAGTTGGGGGAAAAAAGTTGGTATTGTCTTAATCATTAATCAGATGAGAAACAGTTGCAGTGGTAGAAATAACTTTTCAAAGCACTGCATCCTTTGCGTGTAGTGTCTCTCTCTCTCGCGTTCTCTTTTGTAAAGCACCGAATAACATTTACATCAGTATTACATTATTCTGTTTTCGCCTGTGCCTGTCATTATAGGGCAACCTCAGTGTGTGTGGACACAATGCAGAGAGCAGCACACAGGAAAGAAATGGTATTACAAGCAGTGTTAGGTCAGACAGGTGCAGGACATAGCTGGCAGAGGGAAGCAACCACATAGGAGAGAGCAGCCTGCTGGAAAGGTCTGCAGAACCTCTTAACCTCTGCATTGTTTCCAAGCCCACAGACACACACATCAAAGCAGCACAACACACACCTGCAGGCACAGACAGCACACCCACCTCTTTGGAACAAAGTTAGAGCAATAGTCTGGCATATTTTTGGCATGTGCTTCTCCCTTGTGTATGATGTAGAAATACGAAAGCAATGCTGCAATAACAATATGGGATATATGCAATTAAGCACGAAACACACACCATGATGCAGGAGTATTACTCACGTTATAACACTGGCTTTTCTTGGGATGGCCTCACAAACCCCCCCCCCCCCCCCCCCCCCCCCCCCCCACACACACACACACACACAATCACACACACACACAATCTTGTAATTAATCCAGGAAATTAATGTGTGATACATCCATTTTCGCGAACCACTTTTGCTCAACTTGAAATCTATGAATATTCTAATTGCTGCCTTTGGGCCTTTTTGCAGTCGAACTTGGCGCTACTTATTGATAACAATGAAGGATGCGCGATATTTAATATCTGGGGTCTGCTTTTATTACTCGGTGTTGCATCATTTTCAAGAATATATAAAAAAAATGAAGCGCGATTGTGGGCATTAATTCAGTTGTCGTGCAGGCTGGAAATAAAAATGCCATCATTTGTGCATTACCCGTGTATGATCTGAATGTATGACCCACTGTTACTGGTCAGGTAAGTTTGCTTCTTGAATCGACAGTTTGTTGCCCACTCGAGCTTTGATCTGATTATCCAATAAAATGTGTAAAACTGTGACGCGTGGTCTGCCGTTGGAGCGCACACTCAGTTAGTTATTAGACGTGTTACTACTGGTGCCCAGAGCTGTTCAGCTTAACGCACTGAAGCCTCTATCTGCTGCCTTTCGCTTTTTGTATTGTTCGAGTAGGAGGAGCCGCTTTCCTGTGATTGTCTGCCTCCCTCCCATCTCTCTTTCTCCCTCTCTCTCTGTCTCGCTCTCTTTCCCTCTCTCATTTTTCCAAAGTTGAATATTCCAATTGCCTGGGAGCTCTCGCCAGCGGAGCGGTGCAGCCCACTGACTGAACGGCACCGGACTGGTGTTTTTGCTTTGCGCCGCGCTGTGCGCTTTGTGGAACAGACGTGAAGGAGTACTCTTCAATACCCCGGCTCGGCTCATCCCCTCCCTGTCCACCCTTCTGTGTTTCTTTCGTTTCGGGGCTTCTCTCAAGATGACAGAAGAAAAGAGAAGTGGGCATGTAAAGCTGGTAGGTGTCTGAAACCCCTCCCCTCCGCGCTCAGAGGTGTCTGACTCGGTCTATCTGTGTGGGGGTTCAGGTTTGTGGGAACGCTCAGACAAGCCGGGGGAGAAAGAAGCGCCCGGAAATAGAAACGGGAACCGGTGGTGCTTTTCCCAGCCATCTATGGGATTTTTCTTTACGCGTTTGTGTAAGCTTTCTCTTGAATGGAACCGAGCCATACGCGCACGAACATGTCTGAGGTAGGCTGCTGGTAATAATGCTCAAACTTAGACATTAGTGCTGGGACAGGTTTTCTCAGAAGCTTCCACGTCCGTGTGTCCCCATCTGATAATATACTGTACGTGCAGATTTGTGTATGTGGCAAGTTAAGGCAACAGCAGTGTATGCACTCATTGGTGGTCTAACATTAGATTAAAACGGCATTTTTTGCTTACGAGGGTAATTTAGGGGGAAAGATGGGTAAATAAAGCATTTACGTAGTGTGCTCCAAAGTGCCTCTAACTCCCATCAGAGCTTAAGATAACCGAGCTTTAGTTTGGATACCCCTGCTGCGCATATGATGGCATACTGTTTATTAGAGTGATTCAGCTTCAGAGAGTCTTGTATTATGGTTATGTTTATTTAAAGGGTTTTATAGGCTCATTTCGCGAGCTGTAGTGTATCCATGAAACACAGACGCTCGAGATTTTTGCAGTTTGTCTTGTCCCGGGGTGAATGATAGACTATAAACAAGGGGTCCTTATTGCATCCTCGTGCTTTTCAGAGCAATAGAGATTCATCCAAGCGAGAAACATCAACCTGATTTGTTTTGAAAATTTTGTGGAACTCTCTGGTAACCAGTAATGAACCCGATTGAAATAAGTTTTTCCCCTATTTTAAATGCCATTTTTGTAGCACTCTCGCTAAGAGAACATTTTTAACATTAATAGAATTTCTTTTCTTTTTTAAATCTCTATACTTTGATAGCAATATGCGTGCTACACTTACACAAATTAAGCCTTTACTTTTTCATTTTAGCTAAATCCAATCTCTGCCACCGTAGCACTGAAGGGAACTTGTGCCCCAAAATTAATAGCCCAACAAACTGGGATGAAATACACAGACAACATTGTGTTTAAGTGTCGCTACATATCGTTCATCTCACGCAGTGCTGAATGCCAAACATTATCCTGGACTTCTAATAATCCTGCTGAGCTCAGCTGACAGCATGAGGAAATGTGCTTCTTGTTAGGCTGCTGAAGTGTTTTGCAGCACTAACAAGTAACTACTGTTATGTGATAGGTGCCTGTCAGGTCATACGTCTGTAGTAGTTTGCGTTGTTTTTCTTCAACCTTTACTCGAATCAGTCCCTCCGTGCTAAATCTCAAATCCTGCTTTCCAGATTGCTACTCACTGCCTCTCCACTCACCCTCTCTGTGCCTATGCCACCAGTTTGCGTGAAGCAAAACCACAATAGGGTGGACTAAAAGCTGAAACCCAATCAGGCTTTTGCAATTCCTCTAGCAGAAGTTTTCCCAGTTCTTTTTTTTTTCTCTTAAACCCTTGGCGCTGACTGTCTCCTGCCATTAGACAACATGGCTCATCAGACTGATTACACATCAGCATACTCATGTACGCTTCCATCTCAAACAGACAAGAATGCAGTTAATGCTCCTGGCTGCTAGTTACACTCTCAAATGCCATGTGTTCACTTTCCTGACTGATTTTCTATCTTTAGGATTGTTTTCCTGTTTCTCACTTTATCACCCTCCCCCTCTTCCTTCCTCCCTTCCCTTCTTATTATTTCTCTCCCCTTCTAACTCTTTCTATCTCAGAGGAAAAAGTGGGTGTTGTTCCCTGTCGGTACGGGAACCTACATCACAAAGCTCACTGTTATGCCTGCTTTACTTTCTATCAGCTTCTTTTGCTTAGGCTGTTGTGTATACATTTCTGTCTATTCACTGTGGGCAGCCAAAAGAATTAAAAGAAAGGTGGTAGCCTTGTTGTCCAGTGATGCATGTTGTAAGATTAAATTTAATGGATCAAGGGAGATGCAGCAAGCGTGATTCATTCAACAAGGTTTAATGGATTAGGTCGTGTAACGGTCATGTCTTGGATTTGAAAAAGCTCGACATTGCTGCTGCCAAAAAATATGGACAATATTGGTACCAGAGCCTCCCCTGCAATGCTGAGGGTTAGTTCACTTAATATAAGAATAAAGCAGTAGACGTGTTTCTCTTTGTTCTTACTTCCTAATGTGCTGAATTTCTAAAATACTTCTGATTGTCCTCTGGCCATTTTTTCATTTCATTTCAAGTGATTTGTGAGTTATATGGTATTTCTTTAAAGTCACTAAAGCTGTAAAAATCATTGGAGACCAGATTTGTGTTCATCAGTTTAGAATGAGCCCTGTTAGGTCTCCTTTGATTTTCGAGATTGCAGCAGTTGCATGTCAAGCCCCGATCACCTTGATCAGATTTTGAATTAGCCCACCTGTTAATCTGAAGTTGGTATAGCTGCCAGTAATATACCTTAAAGCACATAACTTCATCTGAACTACATGACAGACAGTAAGTGGTAGCTTGTACCATTTTGTGCGTCTGCACAGAGGTGGCCAGCTTTGTGCAGTCGAGGGATATACGGAGTGAAGCCATGCATCTGAACTTGGGATGTTTTAAAATCCCCTCTGCTCTCTTGTTCCCTTCAGCGTTCCAGCTTTCTGCAACAAATCTAGAACACAGCAATTCCTCTAATTCTCTAAAACAGTTCAAATGAATCATCTTAGCGAGCAGACATGGCCCGCTTAATAAACTGTGTGCTCCTGAGTTTCTACCTTCAGCTGTGTTGTTTTTGCACATATGCGCAGTAAATGAGCTGAGAAAACAGTTTTGTATTGACAAATGTTGGGGCTAATGTAGAGGCAGACAAGGTTTAGGTTTAAATAGCCTGCTATATATTTCAGTTATTGCTTTACGATTTTTTAAAGGTCTTTTTGCGTGTTCATTTTGCACTAGTAATAACACCCTAGAGGATATGCTTTTGTGATGGGTGCAAAAGTGATGGGTTGGTAGCACTGAAGTAAGCATAATCACAGCATCAAATGCACTTCAGGGTGCCATTAACAAAACCACAGGAATCTGCAACAAGCACCTATGTTAAATGGAAAGTGTCAAAACAGGTGAACTAGCAGGGCCTGCTGCCCATTGTTTTAGAAGAGAAGCATGCTGTTGATCATTGTATATCAAATGATAACAAAAAAAGATGTGTGTTGCAAAGAATTTCTAGTTCTTTCTTTGCCTCTCTCCCACTGTACAGCTGTTCAGTTTCTTCACATTATTCATATTGGTCAAAGGCCAGATAAATCTTGTGGAAAAATTACTCACTTGTGTAGTTGTAGCTACAGTGAGGGCGATGGGGATTGAAATTAACCATGCATATGTGAAGGTGGTGGTAATTAGTTGTAAAGAGTAGAGGGACCGAGTGAGACTAAAAGATTGCCAAGTCTGACTGCGGATCATTCATTAAAGAAAATAGTTTCTGTGTGATATAGTATTGATCTGTGGAATAAATCTTGGAGTTGAGACCTACATCGCATGGATGGATGTATGGTGTGACAGATTGCCTCCTGTCTTTGTCTCCAGACTCCTTTGATCTCTTCAGTGCACTCAGTGCAATGAAGGTCCCTGCCAAGGGAGGCATAGCTTGTCTCCCAGATATATTTGCTCTGCATGTAGATCAGCAAAGAGTACTCATGCATGGCACCACATTGCTTAACTTTCTTCTCCCGGCCAAAATGCCGTTTTATTCTTGTGCTAGCATGAAAGTCCTGCGGCGCCATCTATGTGCTCTACTATAGTTTTGTTAACGTTATATCTTAACACAGGCAGAGGAGCTTCTGTATTGCAGTGCTAGCACGGGGAAAAAAGCCTTGGTAATCTAAAACAGTGCACTGTGCTGTTGAAACAAAAATGACTATATAGAAGGTTACATAATCACAAAATTGTGGCTACAAGTGTTGGGCACACTTCTGTAAAGTGCTGAATTGTGTGCTTGTGTGCTGCTGTTCAGTGCTCCACTCCACTGTCTTCATTTTGTTAACTCTGGTCTGGCAAGCATCAGTATATATGCTGTGGCAGGAGGCATCATAGACGTTAATTAGTTTGCATTCAAGAACCCATCAGAGCTTCAGTTCAAATATATTGTCCATCCTTATCATTATGTGAGCTCCAGCCCATACTTTACTGACTTGTCCAACCTCCAAGCGTTTCATCTATAACCGAGCCTTAGTGGATGATTTACAGACTAATATCTCAGAGCTAACAGATTGAGCTTACGAGCTTTTGAGTTAAACTTGAAAATATGGGCAAAACAAGTCTTGAGTGGTGAGAGAACTTAAACCTCTGGCTGCTCGCACATGTAAACATGTATTGTGCCAAATTCTATATGCAGTACGTAACATGAAGTGCCAAGTCCCGTCTTTATATTCCTCTTTCTGTTGGCAATGTCCATGCTTGTATTTTTTTCTGTCTCTGTGTCACTTAACAGGAATGCAAACCTTTTCAACTAACACTAATGACATTCTGATATAAGCAAGTGCTGTATTTATACATTACAGATTACATATAGTTGCATGGTGGTGCAGACTAAACAAAACAAGGGTGGGACTGTGACCTGTCGTGTTGACCTGATCTGTGTGTAAGAAACACCAGATCAAAACTGGAAAAGGAGAGCTCAGCTGAGAACAGCTGAGGAGGAGGCGGCCAATTTTCATCCACACTAGTTAACAGTCAGCTGCCTATGTTGGTACAGATGTTTCCTATGATCTCACCTGCTGGCAGCAGGATCCAGAATCTGGGCCCAGTTCTGACGTCATGCTGTCCACCCAAGAGGCCTGTCTATTGGGTAAAGTGTTCCACACCACCTGTCTGTTGGAAGCAGAAACTATGGATATTGTGAAGGTGTAGACTTCTGCCCGGGGAATGACATGAGCTGGGGGGAGTTAAAAGTCATATGTGAACAAAATGCTTTGAAGATTTTCTGGGTCTTTTTTTCTGTTATAGTAGATTATGGAAGATATTTGTTACTAGATACTAGTTCTTGAAAGTTCTTCTGGTTTTCTTTTGATTTTTTTTTCTTAACTTTACAGCAACTGTTTCAGGTGCCATTGCATTGGAAGTTGTTTCAAACTGTTCCAATTGTTCTGGAAACTTGTAACACAAATCCTTGCGCTCTTCACTTCGTGGCCATTTAACTCAGGTGTGTTGCTTGCAATAATGAACACTATAATCTCTGCAGCACAAGCCCGGATGCCGCTGTGATAAAAATAGAGGGATTGGAAATGGAAATGCAGGCGGAGAGAGGGAATAACTATAAAGAGAAAGATCAAGAAGGTAGGTGTAAACAGGAGGAGGCGTGAAAAAAGATTTTTGAGCCGCGAGGTTATTTGGGGGTTTCTGGGGAGGGTTCGTAGCTGTACAGATCAAAGAGCAAAGACAAAAAGTTAAGGGGGTTAGAGGAGGGAGGAAAAAAACACGACTGACTCATGCACTCACATATAGACACGTACATAATTCTATCATACACAGTGATCTGCCCAGCAGGTGCTTTTAAGGAACACCCTCCTACTTAAACGACTTCTTTAGGAATGATTGATGCTCTTTAGAACCTCTGCAAGAGATTATCTGTCACTGTTTGCAGGGAAGGGTTTATTTACAAACTGCTAGTTACTTCACTGCAGCTGAACATACAGCCAGCATAATTATAAGTGGGAATTTTATTTGACTGATTTTTACGTGTCCTGGCCATAGGTTCAGTTCCGTGTTGGTATAGCAGTGGCTATTGTTAACTTTCCCAATTATTTTGTGTGGGTTTGCAGTGCCCTGGGGACTGGCTTTTTTTAAAATGCCGGCAAAGCTATTGTTTAACAAAATACCTATTGATTTGTGTCAGCTCTGCTCGTGGGGCCACACTGAGGAGGGAATGTTGTTTTGTTTTCACAAACTAGTTACTCGGAATGCTTTAGAGCACTAACTCCATCTTAGCTCAGGCAAGTCCAACCAACAGGAAAGACGAGGCTCATTTCTATTTATTCTAATTGATAGTACAGACTTTTATAGAGTCTGACCTAATGTTTTTAAATGTGTTCTGGCACAGCAGATGTGTTTGTATTTTTATAATAAAGCTATTTAAGATCTCATTTTTGCAAAATCTGCACAGTATTAGAGCCTGATCAATGTAGAATTTTTAAGACCATTACTATATTTGGCAGTATAAAAATCTGATGTATCAGCCAGCATATCTTCTTCTTTTTTTTTTCTTTGAGAAACACAAAGCATTTCTTACGTGTCAGTATTTATTTCCTTGTTTACGCTCTGCCAGGATGCTCAGATTGCGCTGTTTGTAGCATTCCAGGAGCAACGAGGAAGTTGCAGGTTGCCCTTTGTTAGAAAAACTGTTGAATGTCAACACCCATAGCAAGATTGAAGGGTGTTTTTTCCATGTCTTTTTTTAACGTTTTCTTTTATCTGTCATTATAAATGCAGATACTTACAAAATAGCTAATGGCGGCCGTTAATATCGGACCAGTGATAAATCAGTCGGGCTACATAGTTAGTGAGCCATTAGTCTCGCCAGGAGTTTTACTAAGGTTTCATTAAAAACCAGGAAGGGTAAGGTGGAGGTAAATGTGAGATTTGAGTGCTGTCACACATTCCTGAACATCCGTTTTCTTTCTGTGAGATCAGGTCGGAATCCCAGTGTTAGTATTTCCCTTCTTGCGAGCAAAGTTGACTGCTTAAGTTTGAGAGTGACTACTCTGCACTGCGAGTGAGTTTGCAATGATTATATGTTGCATATCATTGCAACATCATTGTTGGTACTCCTGCAATCAGCGAGCTCAGATCTGTCTTTTGACAGTTGTGCTGTGATATACACATTGGCAGCCTACAACACTTCCCATAAATATTTCACAAGAGATTAAGGAAACTAAATTTATCAAGCGGCTGTCAGGGCTCATTCATTGTGCTATCAATCAGCATGTCTTTTCACCCTTAACAATAATAAGATTTCCCATCTTGAGAATGAACAAATGATCACTTATCAGTGATAAATAGAGCTAATCAAACAAATAGAGCTATAAGCTGCTGACATTTCAATGCATGGAGCATGCTGAGCCAATCGAATGGCAGCCAAGGAAAACAATGGCTCATATTCACCTCCCCCTCGAAGGAAATGCCAAACATTACAGTGCTGTATAAATAGAAGCTTCTGACTTTGTAGAGTGTGATAGAGGACAGGAACCCCCTCCCTGGGGTCACAGTCATGGCAAGGTCTCCCACCTCTCCTCCCTTCTCCATTCTCCGTCTTTATTGCTCTTTTTGTTTTCATTCTGAGTGAGTGATTTATTTTTGTTCTGATTTCTTTTGACCTCACTGTGGGGTGTTTTTTTTTTTTTTTTTTTTTTTTCATATTTTTTGGTTCACTTCTGTAGTTCATATTTCTTTCTCCCTCACACCCAGCAACCATGAATAACTGAACATCCTAGTAACACTTTACAGACACCTCCTGGTTTATTAATGAGACCATCTACTACAGTAGAACTGGCAAATGGCCCTCCAGGATGCATTATGTTTTGGGGGAATGTACGGACTTTGAACTAAAGTGACTCACGCAGTCTGTTCTCACTGTAACTCAGTTTAACTGTCATGAAAAACTTCCCGTTTGCATTTAGATAAATGCAGCTTATGCACATCTGGGAAAACAGGGCCCTCCAAAGTGCAGCGTGCAGTGTCGCATTAAAGGTGGCACTTCATTCTATTTGCCATTTCACACTGTTTTTTCCATCCACCTAACTGAGACTGGAGGGAGGGAGGAAGGAAGAAAGAAAGAAAGAAAGAAAGAAAGAAAGAGAAAGAAAGAAAGAAAGAAAGAAAGAAAGAAAGAAAGAGTGATCCTTAAAAAAAGGTTAGTTGCTCTGTCTGTAAGTGATGGGGTTACAGATGTTTCAGCTGAGATAACTCCAACAGGTCTTCAATCTGTAGTATTTAGTATTTAGTATTTATTTATTTATTGTCATTGTCAAGAACAATGAAATTGCGTTTGGGGCTTCCATACAACCCAAAAAAAAGAAGAAAATAATAAATACCCCTTAAAACCCAAGTGTACATATTTAACCCAGTGTGACTCCAATGCAATAAGACAATCCTTAGCAATAATGTTCGTAGAAATTCAGACAAAGACCTGAGAAACATGACAAAATACAACAATGCAACCCATTCAATATTATTGTACTGTGAGATATATCAGATATGATAGTTATCTATTTAAGAAAGAGGGGGGGGGGGGGGCAGGAGGGGGAAGAGAATAAAGATATGATGCACCAATGCAGACCAGTTCATTGCTATTAAGAAGTTGGATATGGTTATTGTCCGTGAGAGGGG
This sequence comes from Rhamphochromis longiceps, assembly GCF_057381845.1. Lineage (NCBI taxonomy): Eukaryota > Metazoa > Chordata > Actinopteri > Cichliformes > Cichlidae > Rhamphochromis > Rhamphochromis longiceps. The sequence continues at coordinate 36,631,288 of NC_140558.1, forward strand.
GGCAGAGAGTTCAGGAGCCTCACAGCCTGTGGATACAGGCTGTTGGCCAGTCTGGATGTTCTGGCCTGTATAGACCTGTACCTTCTCCCTGAGGGCAGCAGATGGAAAAGGTGGCGCGCAGGGTGATGTTGGTCCCGCAGGATACTGTGCACCCTCCTCAGACAGCGAGTGGGGAAGATATTACTGATCTCTGGCAGACTTGTTCCAATAATTCTGCCAGCTTCTTTCACCACCCGCTGGAGTGCTTGCTGATCGGCCTTGGTGCAGCTGGGGAACCACACTAGAAATCCATACGTCAGAACGCTGCTGATGGCACAGTTGTAGAAGTTCAACATCAGAGATCTGGGAATGTGTGCGCTCCGCAGTCTCCTCAGGTAGTAGAGGCGCTGTTGGGCCTTCCGTACAACTGAGGTGATATGGTTGCCCCAGGACAGGTCCTCGGTCACAGTTACCCCCAAGAATTTAAAACTGCTCACCCTCTCCACCGCCTCACTGCCAATGAAGAGAGGCAGATGGTTGTTATGACCCCTCTTCCGGAAATCTACAATGATCTCCTTGGTCTTTTTGGTGTTTAAGACCAAGTTATTGTCGTGGCACCATGACTCTAGTTGTTGCACCTCTGTCCTATAGTTTGTCTCATCATTGTTGGATATAAGTCCGAGCACTGTAGTGTCATCTGCAAACTTAACAATGAGATTGGACGCGCAGGAGGAAATACAGTCATGGGTGAAGAGAGTGTATAGCAGAGGGCTCAGAACACACCCCTGAGGGGCACCGGTGTTGACCACAAGGGTGGAAGAGGTGTTCTTACCCACTCTGACACTCTGTCTACGGTTAGTGAGGAAGTCCACAATCCAGTTGCACAGAGAGGAGTTAAGTCCCAGTTGGTGGAGTTTGGGACGGAGTTTGTATGGCCGGATGGTATTAAAAGCCGAGCTGTAGTCTACAAAGAGGAGCCGTGCATAGGTGTTCCTGTGTTCCAAGTGCTTCAGTAATGTGTGCAGCACTGTGGCGATCGCATCCTCGGTTGACCGGTTCTCCCTGTATGCAAACTGGTGCGAGTCCAGGGATGGTGGAAAAGCAGCTCTGATGTGTTTAATGACCAGTCTCTCCAGGCATTTGGCGGGAATGGGGGTGAGTGCCACAGGTCTGAAATCGTTCAGACATGTGACATTTGACTGTTTTGGGATGGGAACGATGGTTGCTGCTTTGAAACAGGATGGTACCAGTGAACAGGACAACGAGGTGTTATATATAGAGGTGAAGACGTCCGCCAGGTCCGCAGCACAGTCTTTTAGCACCCGGCCCAGCACTCCATCCGGCCCGGCCGCCTTCCTGGTGTTAATGCTCCGGAATACACGCCTCAGCTCATGAGTGCTCAGGACCGGAGCAGGGTCGGTTGAGGGGAGAGGGGACAGGACAGGGTCGGTGTTCTCCCTATCAAAACGGGCATAAAAGAGATTTAGATCCTCAGCCAGAGTAGAACTGTCGGCTGAGGGTGATGGTGTTCTTCTTTTGTAGTCCGTGATAGCCCTGATGCCCTCCCAGACCTGCCTTGGGTTTGTGTTGTTCTCAAACCTGGCCTCGATACGCCTCCTGTGCTGCTGCTTGGCAGTCTTGATGCCTCTTCTCAGGTTGGCCCTGGCAGCACTGTATGCCTCCTGGTCCCCGGATTTGAAAGCGTTGTTCCTTGTTCGAATAAGTTGTTGAACTCCGTGTGTCATCCAGGGTGGATTATTAGGGAACACACGGAATCGTTTCCAAGTTGTTACATTGTCCACACAGAAACAGATGTAGTCCAAGACAGTGGAGGTGTAACTGTCCAATGCGACACGATTGTCAGTGTCCTGCACCTTCAATACATCCCAGTCTGTGCAGTGGAAACAGTCCTGAAGCATCGGAATAGCATCCTGCGGCCATGTTCTCACGGTTTTGGTTGTAATCCCAGTGCTCTTGATCTTTTGTGTGTATATTGGGTGTAGCAGAAGGGAGAGATGGTCTGACAGACCCAGGTGGGGATAAGCCTGGGCTCTGTACGCATTCGCCATGTTGGTGTACACCTGGTCCAACGTTCTATCTCCTCTGGTAGCACACTTCACATTACGGTGGAAATTGTGAAGTACAGATTTCAGGTCCGCGTGGTTAAAATCCCCAGCCGCAATAAAGACACTGTCCGGGTGTGCTACCAGGCTGTTATTGATGCTGCTGCTCAATTGTGCTAACGCTAGCTTAGCATTAGCATCTGGTGGAATGTAAACAGCGCAGATGTAAACGGCAGAAAATTCCCGAGGGAGATTGGGAATTTATACGCCTTTTGAATCAGGCGTATAAATGTATTTCCTTCTGTTTGCAGGCTCCACAAACAGCCTGAAAGACCGAACACCAGCTGCTGGTCTCAGCAGATTTAGGAAACTGCATGCACATGTGGCAACACATAACCACAAGGACACACACATTCACCAGAAAGGCATTTTGTGTTTGGAGCTTTGTGTTTCTTTATCTCAGTCTTATCATGACACACTGCCAGAATCTGTAGCTGTAGCTGCAAGGGTATAGTTTATTCTCCTCCTGAAAAATGTTGGTTTTTATCTTGCAAAATTACTACTTTGAAGAGGAGAGCAGCTCCAACTGTGATTTTCAAGTAGTCAAATCCATTGTAGTTCAATAGGACAGCGTATTAGTATAATTTTTTTCCCCTTAGAGAGATTTCTTAAGAACAAAAGCTGTCATATAAGCTGTCAGGACTTATTGACCTGGGTATCTGACTACTAGAATCAATAACCACCACAGCAACATCTTTGTGAAATTTGCAGATGACACCACAGTGGTGGGGCTCATTTCCAAGGGAGACGAGTCTACGTACAGAGACGAGGTGGAGCAGCTGACGTCATGGTGTAAGGCCAATAACCTCCTCCTCAACACTTCAAAAACCAAAGAACTCATAATAGACTTCAGAAGGAAAAAGGCAGAGATCCAACCACTATTCATAAATGGGGACTGTGTAGAAAGGGTGGCAAGCTTCCGCTTCCTGGGAGTCAATATAGAGGAGAACCTTTCCTGGAGTGTGAACACCTCCGAGCTGCTGAAAAAGGCCCAACAGAGACTGTACTTCCTGAGAATTCTCAGGAGGAATAACATCACACAGAGACTGCTGGTGTCCTTCTACAGAGCCACCATTGAGAGTGTTCTAACTTACTGCATATGCATCTGGTACACTAGCTGCACAGGGGCTCAGAGGAAAGCACTCCAAGGGATCATTAACACCGCCCAAAAGATCACTGGCTGCCCTCTCCCCACACTGGAAGTTCTACACAACGCCCACTGTTTTAAAAAGGCCCAAAACATCATAAAAGACACCTCACATCCTGGCCACTCCCTGTTCGAACTGTTGCCCTCAGGCAGACGGTACAGGGCAATCAGAGCAAGGACTAATAGACTCAAACACAGCTGTTATCCAACTGCAATAACACATCTGAATACTACAAAAAAATGTCCATCACGCCACTCTTGTGTTAATCTATGCACGGTCTGAAGCATGTGTGTGGGAATGTATGTGAATGTTTTACTGTTATATCTTATTAGTATTTTAAGTATTCTATCTATTTTATTTATTGAATTTTATTGTTTTATTTATATTTTGATATTGCTAGGGATGATGCAATGATCGGGGACCATTCTTAATTTCATTGTTCTCATGACAATGACAATAAAGATTCTGATTCTGATTCTGAACAACAGCACGGATAACATCATTTACTGGTATAGCTTGACAAGATGTTGATAAAGTGGCCGGCACCTTACGGATCACTTATCCTTCTCATTTAGAGCACAAATAGCATGCGCTTTAAGCTGTCAGCTGTTTTCACAATGGGAAAACTTTTCACAAATATATCGTCAATCTTCATACAGAGGCCTATTGTTTTCTTGACAGTTTTTCCAGTCTCATATAGGTATACAGGGGCCAAGAATGCAATTTCCAGCATAAAAGATCCTCTTTTCACAAACTCAGAGTGTCGCTTATGTGGTGCGTAGATTGCTTTTTCACACGGTGTGAAGTAAATTACCATATTTATAGAAAATTCCAGTAAAAGGTTAGCCATTAACTTGGCACTGTGCTGTTGCGCACATATATACACACGCACAGAGTCAAATAAAAATATAGAAAAATTGAAGAAGAATTGGTGTCAAGTGTCAGCGGAGGCAAGTTTGTTTGCTTTCTAGCAGACAAACTTGGAAGAACAATAGATTTCCTTGGATTCTGCATTGTGTGCCTATGAATCATTCACTCGTTTTTGTTTCACGAATGCATGTATGGGGCATTGTTTCACTCCAAGATATTCATTATTGTGGATTGCTGGTAAGTCCTAAAAGATAAAACAGAACCCTTCGCAGTGTTTCCAGGGAACTGGCTTTGAAAATGAGAAGAAAGTATATTTCAGAATTTAAAACTTTTGTTTTTTTAAAGTAAGGTGGGGAGAAGAGGGTACTGAAACTAAATAACACAGTGAGGATAAGACAGACCAGCTTCTTGCCTCATGAGCCTGATTGTCAAGGTCAGTCGTTAACAACATAAACACTTGCGAGTGGATTGAACCCTGCTTACTTATTATATTTCTGCTTTTGTTGACTGTTAGTGGTCTCTCTGTTCCCTCTCTCTATTTCGTCTTTGCTCTCACCACATGCCACTGCGTCTAAATATCTAATAAGCTGTTCTGCCAACTTCTGATCCTTGGGTTTGTTCTCACCTGGGCAAATGCACATGAATAATGGAAGCAGCATGAAGAGAGGCAGGGGCCTGGTTGCTCCAGTGTTGTGTTGAGGCCTGATAAGGCTCTCTACCACAGCAAAAGAGCCTCGGAGAGCTGATGAGACGACGTCTGACATTATTAACTTTATTACCCACAGGCTGCCAAGCTGTAACAGGCAGAAGTATTAAGCAGAGAGTTAAGGATAGGAGGTGTGCTCTATTCACTGTCACAACTCTGTGAAAATCTCATTTCAGTCTGCTTTCATGTATAAATACATTAAACCAATTAGCAAGTCTGGCTCAGGCTTGGACTTCACAAGAGTTGATTGTTTGTTTTATTTTCAGTGTCTTGCATCAGTAAATGTCCTTCACACAATAGAGGCCTCATCAGCACCGCTGACAGCAAAACAAATATGGTAATGAAAATGAGTGCTGCTGAAACATGTGCACCCAGGCCAGTCAACATTAACCAGCATTTTACCATATGGATAAAACAAACACTAGTCAAACACTGATACTTCAGTGTAGCATCTGATTGACAAAGTACACCACGTTAGGAGACAGATGGTGTAGTAGTGGCCTAAACTAATGGACTTTATTCCAGAATACAAGTGTTTGTGTCCCATCTAGGACTCGTGTCTGGTTAGGCTTAGGTCAAAAAACTTACCGATTGGATTTAGGAAAAGATTATGTTTTGGATTAAAATGCAAGCTTGTTTTAGCTTCTTCAGTAGCACTATGACAAATTCCCCGACTGTGACAACACCAGCAAAGAACATTTGGCTGTGGTATCCCTGTGTCTTATTCCTAACATTATGGGACTATTCTAGTCCGTCAAAGTACCCCATACATTACAATCTAACGATGCGTGTTTCAGGCTCTACCGATTCCTCTGTCCTACAGGTAGGTGAACAAATGACAAATCCTAAAGAAAGATAATAAAATAGTTTGATAAAAGTGTATAAGAACAGGAAATGAAAAATAACAGTTAAATTGCATTAAAAAACATACCGCATTTTCACCTTTTAGCCCTATTTCTTCCTCTTCTACACACAAAGACATGCTTTGTTGACAAATGTTCTATATCTGCAGTACATGCTATTAGTATATGCTGTTACTAATGACAAATTATACCAATGTCTGCAACTTAATTTGGATGCCATTAAGCACATTAATAACTAAGCTAAACACCGTTTTTCAATGCTACCGGCTTAATTTATGCTGAAATGCTGGCACTATTATGACTTATTCCATAAAGTATTAATAATGAGTTTCCACAAGATCCGCTGAGGGTTAGTGAGGTGAACTGTGATAACCTCTTCTCTGAGTCCCAGGCATATTTTCCTCAAACAAAGGACTAACATTGGTAAACTGGGAATGGGAAAAGTTAACTGGCAGTGAGCTACTGCCCTTACTGGTGCCCTGTGCTGGCTGAATTTGAGGCCTGTCAGGTGCTTGATAAGCAATTAAAAAGTGATTCAAATAAAAAATATTGGTTTTGCATTTGAGCCAAATTTTGAGATTAAAATAATTGCTGTGTAGTATTCACTTTGTGGATGTAGGCTCCTTGCTGAACACGTTTACCAGTCGGGATGGATAGACCCACAGAGAAGTGACGTAGATTTATTTTGTTCTGGAGTCGTTGCTGTCTCAGCTGTAGCAGTGAGGGGGTTAAGTTTAAGTCCGTCTGCTCAAGTGTACTGAATGTGAAATGGAAACACCAGCTTGGCTGGATTACTGTTTACATTCTATGAATAGGAATCACATGTTTGATGAAACCGGCCTGCTCCTGAGGTCTGCTGCAGAGAGGAAAAAGCAGGAATGAAAGGGAGGAAGAGAGAGGAAAAACTGAGCCTGTGGAGGGGGGCGGAAGAGTGAGAGTCAGAAGAAGAAGGGATGAAAACATGATAAAAATGAAGGCTGGACTTGATGGTCTAAATATTTATTATTATCCCAAGAAGAAGCTCACTGAAGCACATGGCATGTGTTGCTTGATCCCACTTATATAATCATATGTACAGTTTTGGTGTGTTCAGGTCAACTTGAGGGCTCTTACATTTGGAGCTGCCGTATTTCCTTTTTCTAAAATAATGAATAAGTCTCTTGATTTCTGGCACAAGTCATCAGTAACCGGTCGTGACATGTGTCTTATGCATGGGGTATTTTTTAACCCTGTTAAAATTAATTGCCCACTAAAATGTCAGGATTTCAGTCCACTAATGCAACTGAATTCCACTGAATCTACTCAAACAAAGTCCTGTTTCGTTTTGGTTTAAATGCTTAGCTGAGGTGATTATGGTAAATGCCATGGGAAGGGCCTGAGAGTTGTGTTTGTTAACACTGCCACTAATGAAAGCAGTCATACAGCCGTGTTATGTTGGGTTACTGTTTTCCGTCCTGCTGATTTGTGCAGCCTCGCCAAAGTGTGTGGGGCTTTGTGATTTAGCACCGCACAAACAGGCCAGTCATTCTCTGTAAAAACACGCGTGTTGGCTCCAGGCGTGACATTTGGTTACGCCGTAAAAGTCATGAATGAAATGTCCTTGTTGACGTGAGAAAGGCACTATGCAGAGCCAGAGAGAGAGAGAGATCAAGCTTCCACCTTGTTGTGCCACGTTTAAGCTATTTTCCTTCTTCATTTTCCTTCCAAAACTAAAGTATAATTTTCTTGGGTGGACTGAATCACAGACAAAAACATTATTTATCATCTAGCTGCATTAAAATGCCATAAAAGGCACTAATACCACAAACACAGGTGAAAGGTCCAGGTCATTGAGTCAGATTAGCCGAGCTGATGCCGAGAATGCCGTGTCGAAGGCACCCACCTGTCTGTCAAAGCAGCCACACACGATAATATATAACTCTAAGCCTTCTAATGCAATTCAAATGGGTAACTTATCAAACTATTCACCCTCCTCCACTTTGCAGTGAGCTTGAACTTTTCTCCCTCCTACTCTTTTTCCAAGCAGTATAAGCGATTAGCAAAAGGGTTTTGAGAACCATTTCTAATCATTAGGAAAGTTTTTTGTGATGTGACAGCATTGTTGCCATGCACATGTTGTGGGTTTCTTTTCTTTTTTCTTTTTTTTTCTCCAGCATCCCACGGGGATAAACATGCCAGTGTCTCACGATGTGTTTTCTAAAGCCCTTCCAAAAGGAAGACCGCTGAACCCCTGGTGTTGTTGTTTACTGCTGTCTTGCTCTCTGGAGCCTCAAACCTCAACCATGTGATTTTTCTGCTCCGCTTCCTTTCGCTGCGATAAGCCTGTGATCAACAGCCTCTGGTGATAGATAGATTCAAGGGACACTTATAGTACAGAGAGTAGCGGGAGTGCAGGTGGGGGATTGTGTGGGGGTGTGCGGGTTTTGTAAACACTGTCAATCTGACAATGAAAAGTGGCGATTCACTGCAGATTGTCACAGTGTGTCAGTTGCATCAGTGAAAGCAGCTTGCACTGGAGTAGGAACCGAGAGCTAGAAGAGCATCTTATTATGAGATATATATATATATATATATATATATATATATATATATATATATATATATATAAATATATATATATATATATAAATAATATATGTTTGATTGCATCTGTCATTAGCATGTTTTCTCTCCATATTTGCAAGGAGGTGACGCTCTGCTAGATTTGAATGACACCAGAAAGTAGCGTCGTTATAAACATAATAACGACCGCTCGTCTGTGGTGTCCACATCTCATCTGTCTCTCATTCTGCTCTCATTCTCAAAGAAAGTGTTTGATAGATGTCTAGCATCTGTCTCGCTCGCGCCTTTCCTTTGTGTCTTTATAAGCGCTGCAGTGGATATGCATTTTTGCCCTTAGGGGAAAGGTCTACGTGTGGTGATTGTTTTTATCTATTACCCCTTCGTTCCATCATCATCAAGTGTCCATTAAGCTCCCGTTTTGGCTCTGCAGCTGTGCTGCTACAGTTCACGGGGGAGCAATTTAGTTTTTACCAGTAAATTGTTTGTACAAGGATAATCATCTTTGTTCCACAAGTGTCATCTCTCCATACTGATGTGTGAAACCTGCGCTTTTAAATAAACAGCCTCCTTTGTTGTTTTAGTGTCAGATTATGACGCGACATAAAGCGAGCGTGATGTCAGTGGTTGCTATTTTGGGGCATTTCTTTCAGGTTATGTCTTCTCCCACATGAACGCTGGATCTGAATGCGTGGGAACAGGTTTTACGTATATGTAGATGAAAAATTCAGTCTGCCTTTAAACACATACTAAATCAAATGATCTCTCTAGGCAGATTAATGAGTCATCAGTTGCATCCATTTTTTCTTTTTTCTCTTTTTCGTTCACTTCATTAATAAAAGCTCTGAGCAAGACTAAAAGATTTTGCTACAACACGCACTGTAGTAGATCAGGATAAGTGCCTAACAGGTTTGTGCCTTTGTGCACATGTGCTTATTTGGGTTTGTGCGGTACTGTGCGTGTATGCCTGTGATATGAGTGTTTTTGTTGAAGCACTAGCTCAAGCTGTTATCCTTCCAGATGGGACACTTCACCTTAACAAGAATGGCAGATGAAGAGAGACAACAAGACAGAGAGAGTTTGTGCTTGTAAATGTGGAGCTCTGGCTGTGTGCTTATGATTTTGTGGATGTTTGTGTACGTGCATCTGTGTGTGTGTGTGTGTGTGTGTGTGTGTGTGTGTGTGTGTGTGTGTGTGTGTGTGTGTGTGTGTGTGTGTGTGTGTGTGTGTGTGTGTGTGTGTGTATGCCAGCCTGTCTGCAGAGCAGCCGCATTTACCATGAGGCTAGGAATTGAGTCCCTTAGAGACTCCCATCATAGCCAGCATTGTTTCCCCAGAGTGACATAGCTAAAGCTTAATGGGGCTGTTGATGGTGTGTTAAAGCTTGGTGTTAATTATAACACCATGCTCCGTTAAACACAGTCACATTAGCATCAGCATAAGGAACACTGCTGAGCTCTGTCCCAGGGAATAAAGTGACACTGCTGATTCAGTCAACAGTTGAATTAAATGTTGATAAAATACGCAGTTTAATGGTCATGCACTCATATGCGATCTGATGTGCTCAATAATTGAGGGTTCAGACTCTGTTTTATGGATGTCACGGTGCTAGAATTTCAAAGTCGAAACTGATGCCCAGGAACATGTGCAATACGCAATATTTTTATACCAAAAAAAGGGGAAAAGAATAAAAAGAATTAAGAGGCTTTTTTTAAGTAAAAATTAGATAATGCTGTCTGACTGATTCTGGTGACTCGGCAGTAGATTTTGTTGCTGATCAAATCAGATTTAGCAAGTGCCTCTTCTCTCTAGTTGCTGGTAGACTTTTCTCAGCTTTAGAATGGGATTTTAAGAGAGCATAGCACTTTTTAGATACATACAAATGTTTGTCCGGTTAAGTGAAAACCATCCATTAATGTTACCGACAGGCAAGACTGATAACGTTTGCTGCTCCCGCATTATCATTATCATTTTATTACTACTTGAGCTGCTAGTGAGAGGAGGGACCGCGTGCCTGCTTGTCTGCAGTGGTGAAGTGTGAAACTGTATCATCTGGAGGAGGCGAAGGCAACACTGTTGGTGTCAATACTGTTGCAAATGAGTATCTAATCCGATTTGCTGTTAGTATTGATTAGTATCTGAAAACCAATTTTCTTTTGTTAGTTATTATACAGCTCTCTTGACAGATTTACATTCCTAAAGCATCTTTGCAGAGTGACTTGTAGTTTATTTCAGTGAGAAAGGAACCGTGCCTGTTGTGTGACTTCTCCTTAGTTTAATTTGTCAAATACTACTGATGAAAAAGGATGAAATGCAGTAACAGCTATCCTGATTGATTATATACTACTACTAATGATAATACTGATATATGATAAGACAGGAGGCAAAATCTGAGCGGGCCGAGTAGAAGGTGTTAAGAATTTCACTGGGGGTGAGCAGGATGGACAAGATTAGAAATGAGTGTGACGGCTCAGGTTGAGCAGTTTGGAGACAAAGTACAGAGGTAAGGCTGAGAGGGTTTGGACATGTGCAGAGGAGGGATAGTGGATACACTGGATGAAGAAGATGCAGAATATGGAGCTGTCAGCCAGGAGGAAAAGAGAAAGATCTCAGAGGAGGTTTGAGGTGTAGTGAAGGAGGACAGTGTGACAGAAGTGCATGCTAGGTACATGGCGAGATGGAGGCAGATGATCTGCTGTGACTGATCATCTGTGCATGTCTGTGCAGAGCCACTTAATGAATGTTTGCACCCTGATGTTTCCTGATGTTGATTTATACCACTGAAACAGTCAGTGCAGCTGATCTGTTGCTTACCCCGTGTCTGTTCTCAGAACTAATCTGCTTTTAAATTTATTTACAACTATTCTGAATTAAGATTACTAGTAGAAAGCAGTAAAACTTGTATATTTAATATTTCTATCAAATCATAAATAAAAAGGTCAGCTGTGATTTGTAACTGGCTGTTATATATAGCGTCAAAGCTAAAGACTTATGTCCCATTTGTCATTTGAGGCCAGCAACCTTCACTGCCATCAACAGGTTCTGGAAGTTGGAAATTGTCCTTGCCTCACTGCATAACCTTCTCCCTACATCCCATTTCTCTAGATATTTCCAGTAATCTACCTTTTTTGTTATCAACCTGATACGCTGGAGATAAATTTGTTCTGCTGTTGGCATGACAAAGCCAAACATTATGTTGGTGCACTCAGTGGTGCCTCGCTGCTAAACATTCTTTTTCTTTATACCAGACACGGCTGGGCGATGCGATAACAACCTCATACAGTACCTGATAAATAACAGCCAAGGTGAAATATTGCAGGAGGATATTAGGTGCATGTACACATGTAACTACAGCATACTCAGAGACTCATACCTGAAATGTATTTTCCCATACACGCTCAACTTATTCGCACACAAGCACAATGCCCTTTGCCTTTTATCAGCATAATATCTGCATGATTGGCTGAGGGTAGTTATTTATTTCTTTTCCAGATAATGAATTTTGTAACAAAGCAGCTGCATGCATATAACTGCTTTCTTCATCTGAGTGCCTTTCCCAGGCACTGCAACAACTGCTTAAATCATGTTTGCTTTCAACGCAGCTCAGTGTTGGGGCATTGTTTCTGGTGCCGCAGAAGAGGTGGAGACTTTCGGGAGTGCAAACGAGTTTAAGCCTTTGAGCTCCCTTTTTCAGTTTGTTTTGTTTTTGTTTTTTTGGCTCATCTTCAGCTGTTCTATTTTGCCATTTCCAGAGATTACGCATGGTTCATAATTTTACAATTCTGTAGAAATTATACTAATTGAACCCTACCAAGTTAGAACAGAGTCTTTGCACATTGATGTTGTTACATGTGGGCCGGGGTGGCCACAGGTCACTCCTCGATTCAACATGCTTTGACAGGAAGCTGTGAACTTTATTTTCCCTCTGCATTCAAGCTTAACTGGTTGCATTCATAACAAATGCACTTATCACAATGCATGCTTTTAGAACATGAACTTGCATCAACAACTTATTTATATTCATGTAATTGTTTCAATACAGTCGGCTTGGTTTAGTATCTCTCACGTGAGGAACTCCTACTTTTATTTGTCAAACGGGATGTGTAATACTCTGTAAAGCTTTTGCAGTTTACACTGTGCCAAACCATCTATGAGGCTTTAAAAAATATTCCCCCATGTTTCAAATAACATTGTTTGAATCGACAAAGAGCCGTCAGTGCTTCAAAAAGGCTGTTTGGCAGGCTGTGCTTAAAGTCACTTTTGTCAAGTGATAGTTATTAAGCCTGGAATTCTAGGAAAAACAGCAGGCGGAATGCACCGTTACTCAATGAAACTACTGATAAGCGCTTATTGTCAACACTCGTGCTCATGAGTTTCATTCACAACACATTCTCCCTTTTTTTTGCATTGTTGGAGGAAGACTAAGGTAGATCTGTCTAGATCTTACTTGGTCTCCCTTGTGATTCCTGACCTTTCTTCATAGCGTGTTTTAGAGCATCATAATTAGTTACAACCTGCAGAACACCACAGGGGGAGACAAGGGCAGTCTATTAGGAACAACCTTGCTCAGTGAAATTGTCACTGTCGGCTTCCTGAGGTTGCATGGTTTAATGCTGCAGTTTCACGCTGCCTGCCTTGTTTCTTTTTAAGGACAGAGAGCCATGGGGGAAGAGAGGGATGGCGGTTATTAGTGATTTCTCATGTCAGTGATTTTAAGGCCACCCAGGGGAGACAGCTTGATAGGCAGGCCGCAAGGTGCTGAGATTTGAAGTGCTTGGAGAACAAGGAGGAGGATCTGAAATCAATTTTCTTGCTTAGCTGTTTTCACCGTTTGCTGCTTCGATCATGCGCTAAAAGTTAAAATTTCCTTGAAGTTGTTGCTTGATAAGTCAAGCTGATCTTACTATAAAAGCTACAAAGTGTCAAGGTGTTAAAGTCCTTCTACAAGTTTCTCTGTCCTCTGCTGCTGGACATCTGTCTCTCCTTTTCTCTGCTGTTCACTCCATTAATTTTAACCTGTTCTTTTGATTCGGTCAGCCTCTGCCTGTATTCTCTCTTTTTATATAGCTCTGCGAGAGGAATCGCATCAAAGGTTCCACTGAGGGAAATGAGTTGTTGTGCAAGGAGAGGAGGTCATATTTACCAGCACATGGAAATGTGTGTAATAGTGATGTTTTTGCTAAATCTGTCCAGTTCAGTCAAACTTACATGAAGCCACTCACAGCTAGCTCAGGGTAAATGGGTGAATGTGTTCTTGTGTGTATTTCTTTATGACCTGTTAAATAAAAAAAATGCTTTAATTGTCTGTGCTTTAGAAGTGAAATTATCTTGTCTTCACTTGCTCAAGAAGAAATATAATTCCTAATTAGAGGCCTTTTTAACTGATAATATCTTCATTTATTCTCCACATAGGTAATTGGCCAGCTTCCGTGGGATTTGATGTCACCTTTAGATTGGTTTAACTGAAGATGGAAACACTGGAGTCTGAGCTGACCTGCCCGATCTGCCTGGAGTTGTTTGAAGATCCTCTGCTCTTGCCTTGTGCCCACAGTCTGTGCTTTAACTGTGCTCACCGCATCCTGGTGTCTCACTGCTCCACCAGCAAGCCCCTCGAATCCATTTCTGCCTTTCAGTGTCCCACCTGTCGTTACGTCATCACGCTGAATCACCGCGGCCTGGAGGGCCTTAAGCGCAATGTGACGTTGCAGAACATCATTGACCGCTTTCAAAAGGCCTCCCTTAGCGGCCCCAATTCTCCCACCGAGAGCCGTCGCCTGCAGCCGCAGCGACCCTACACCGCCACCATTAGCGGTACAATAGCTGGAACGATTGGCGGCGGCGGTGGCACAAGTGGAGGCAGCGCTCGTAGCAGCCCGGCCACTTCCAGCCACTCCCACCAGCACGCCAACCACACCAATCACATCAACCACACCAACGCTAACCACAGCCCAGCTGTTGTTGCTAAAATGGATCCACGGATCAGCTGCCAGTTCTGTGAGCAGGATCCGCCACGCGAGGCCGTCAAGACTTGCGTCACATGTGAGGTATCGTACTGTGACCGCTGCCTGCGTGCAACACACCCCAACAAGAAGCCCTTCACCAGCCACCGCTTGGTGGAGCCAGTGCCAGACACCCACATCCGTGGCTTGACCTGCCTGGAGCATGAGAACGAGAAGGTCAACATGTACTGCTTGGTGGATGACCAGCTCATTTGTGCCCTCTGCAAGCTCGTGGGACGCCACAGAGAGCACCAGGTGTCCTCCCTCACTGAACGTTTTGACAAGCTCAAGGTTAGTCCCTAATAAGGTCATCACCAACAATTTCAGTGCACTGCCCCGATTTTGTGTTTTTTCACTTCTGTGTTTGTGGAGTACGGTGAGTCACAACCTGCAACTAATTTGACTAAAACATTGTGATTTACTGCTAAAGCTGTTCTCGTCTGAACACAGATGTCTCATACAACATGCACCATTTATTATAATACATTTGTTTGCAGTTTGCTACACAATAAAATCATTAATCCGGTCACTCTTGCCTTGGGAATGGGCAATTTTGTTGACTGTGAACTTTCACTGCCATAAATATTGCATCATACACAGCCTTTATTCTGCAAGAAGGGCTGAAAGACAGATCAAAAAGAGAGAGAGAGAGAGAGAAAGAGAGGGACAATTGGAATAGTGTGCTGGTGAGAAGGGCAGAGAGAGAAGGAGACCAATAGGGAGGGCCGTCATTATAATAGTCGATGAGCTGGCATTCCCTGTGGCCACTGAGCTTTTTCAGAGGCCATGAGTAAAGACTGGGACTGCTGAATCAGGGTGAAAAACAACAGAGAAAGGCACAAGCTGGAGCTAATTCCATCACTAAAGGCCTAAAGGAGTCAGCATCATTCAGCTGGCCTAAAAACTTTTATCATGAGTTTGTATTGAGCACATGTGTGTGTCTTTTGTGTTAGAATCCTTTTCTAAAGAGAAATTGTTTTTCTAACTTGTATTTGTTTACTAATGAACCTATGACTAACTCATACTAGGTGTGTCTTTAGTGGAGACGGTTGATCTGCACTCATACAGCCGTGTCAGGACATTTATGTACTGTGGGATGGTATAATAACACCTTAAATTTCTGACGCAGAGCAAATTAAACTGACAGGCGGAGGGGTCGAAATAAAGCAAACCTTGCAGCCTCCAAAACTTTAGAAAGTAAGCATTTTGTATGCCAATAAATGATTAGCATGTCCTGGTGTCAGAGAGGAGCCTGTCAACTCTCATATTTGTTGGACACGTCTAGTATACGTTCACAGAGCTCCATGGTACTACATTTCAGTGTATCTCAACACACCAATTTTGTATTCTACATCAATTCAACAACTTTTCTTGAAAAGTTAAATGTTTATTAAAGTGGATTTTTAAGGCGAAAGGAGCCAGCTAAAGTAGTTTCAGCACCTGATGACTCATGGATGTCTTACTGGGAGGAAGTGCTGGGGTAGACCCAAGATTGTATCTCTTGGCTGGCCTGGGAACATCTCGGGGTTCCCCCGGATGATGTGGTAGAGGTGGCTAGTGAGAGGAAGTTCTGGGCTTCCCTACTTAGGCTGCTCCCTTGACCTGGACGTGGATGAGAAGCAGTAAATGGATGGATGTATTATCAAGGTGGTAGACCACTAAATTAGCAGAATCAAGCAGTGAAACCAGTACTTGTTAATATTCAATTTGCAGATACTCAATTTGCTGAATTCTTAATAACGATTCAGGCTCATGTATTTGGCCTGTAGACTGTTAGAGATAACTTGACTAGAGGTAACTTTGTGCACGTATTTGCCCATACTTTAAACTCATTCCAGGGGTGCATGGGTGTTGCCATGATTTGATTTTTGTCAAATAAATTGAATTGTGCTGCACTCAGAAAGAAACGAACACCTTAGCAGAAGAGTCGGTGAAGTTTAAGTGCAGTTCTGTAGGTGGATGTTGCGATGTTTCACATAGAAAAAACAGGGATGTATTTCTGTGGCCTCACAGCACATTTGGCCTTTGTGTCACTCTACTGTGCAAAAAGGCTGGGCGTAAGAGTACATTTCAGGAGACATCGTTAACATTCATGTGCAACAAAAATCTATCTCATCAGGTCTCTGAGGTGAACACAGCACCAGTGATTGCTTTGAATCCATCTATTTGAATTCAGTGAAAATGCAGGTCCACAGTCTGCATTACAGATGAGCGCTGCCAAACTTTGGCTGCCTCCTACAGTTTTGCACCAGCATGTCACCCAAATTCCTCCTTTCACAGATTTAACCCTGTGGTGTTTATTTACACTAGTGTTAGTCTGCTCATTCTTTTCAAGCTGTGGGAGAGTTTACTGTAAGTAGTTAGTCCCGCTTCCTTTCTGATTCAAAGCTGGCTGTGGCTCGTTTAAACGTTCCCCAGCCAAGGCTTTGAAGTTTCTTGACTTTGAAATCCTCAATCAAGCCCAAGTCAAGGAGTAGGCCATCCATATTCCAAGCTCCAGCTCAGCTCACAAGTGGCAGTAGCAGTTAACTTAAAATCTTCTCCCTGCTCATGACAAGTGCGTGTGACTTCCACTGGTTTGAGTTGAGTTTTTAATCATATGTTACTGATGTTATTGACCAGTCTTCTGCAATTCCCCAGCAAACCTGGCTGTTAATCAGCACCACTAAATAATTGCACTCAGTTGCCCTTTTGACCCCTAAATCCATCCGTTTGATTTTTGACTTCTGAATTAGCCTTCATATTATTTCCTCCTCCTGCTGGGAGCTACACTGCCACTCAATTATGTCTTTCACATTAAGGGGGAAAGGTAAGATTCCCTTAGGCAAGCAGGGTGCATATTATAGGAGCAAAAATGGCAACAAGTGCAAGCACTGTTAAAGCCAGAAATGTGGCACTGCAGAACTGCAGGATAGTGAGTTAATTCTCCAGGCAGCTGTTAAGCAGAGCTCTTGCTTAGAAGCACAGACATCGGTGTCGCATAATCTCCAGATGTCAGTAATAGCATTTTCTTAAAGGACTACAACTTCAAGGTGCTACTCTTTGCATTTTTTGTTTCTGCACATTCGCTGAAATTACTGCTAACGAAGAGATGCTCTGTCGTAGCAGTGAATATCTCATCACCTGCTGCTTTGGAAGTGTTTATAGCCGCCTCATTAGAATGTAATTTAGATCAATTTCGTAGCAGCCTGACATCCCCCCTCAGATGCTGGGTAACCAAATCAAGAAGCTGAAGTGTGCACTCAGCACCAGCTTTCAGTCTCGCATGTTTGATGTGACACTGGGAGGTGATGAAGTCTAAGATGAAAGCACGCAAAAGGTCCACAGCATCAGTGGTTACTGGCCACGGCTTTAGAGGTGTCCATTCATGTTCTCCATGTTACAAAAGCTCATAGCTTCTGTTGTAATTAATGCCATCAAGTGTGTGTTAATTGAGTTTTGCAACATACTCCTATTACTGCTAAGAGTCATCTTTGCAATATGAAAGGAGCTGGAGGCAACACTTAGCTTCCCTTAGCACGAACACTTATTCTGTGTTTTGAAACACCAGTGAACGCAGAAATATTCCAACAAAGGACATTTTGTTGGTGATTACTGGTTAAGCTCGTGCTGTCCAGACATAATACATACTGTGTGGTTAAACAGAACGGCATAACCGGTGCTGGTGAGAGAAAGAGACAGTTTATGTGTCAAGTTCATTTTCCACTTCCAGCATTAAGAGAAGTAGCATTACACAATAACA
Source organism: Rhamphochromis longiceps (assembly GCF_057381845.1). Lineage (NCBI taxonomy): Eukaryota > Metazoa > Chordata > Actinopteri > Cichliformes > Cichlidae > Rhamphochromis > Rhamphochromis longiceps. Next base: position 36,649,277 of record NC_140558.1, read on the forward strand.
GCAGGAAAGCTTCTTCGCTCCCAGTAATCAGCCACCATATGTAGATGGATATCAAATGAATTTTTTAAGTGTATTTAGTCATAAAAGCCATAATAGCAGGAACCTTCACCATCAAACACACAGTCAAACAAAAAGGTAGAGAAAAGAAAAACTACTGCCTCTGCAATCAAACGGCGAACTCTACTTTTAAAACAAACCAATGGACAGAAATGCCCTCCTTGTGTTGAGATAATCATTATTCATATTAAACATTACACACAGACAAATTCCAAAGAGGTCAGAAATACTGAGGGTAGGTGCTCACCCTACCACTCAGACATGTCTTACGTGTTGGATACATGCAGAGATGCAGAGATTAATCTATTGCAAGGCAGGTTAAATTAAATATGGATCTTTTATAATGATGATGATAACATAAATTCAATGTATTAATTAGATAAAACGTTTACAAAAAACAAGGTTTTGGCAATTTTTCTAAGCATAATTGATCCCATTAATTGCAAGAAGGTTTTAAAATGTAAGAAATGACATAGACTACAGAAAAAAAGATTTCTGGAAAGTCAATTAAATGACCTTTGTCATTGTTGGGCAAACAAATTCCCTTTTTGGTGACATAAAAACTGGGGGTAAAGAAGTAGCAAAGCCTAAAGATGAAGTTGCAAATCAGCTACAGAGCCAATTTTCAAAAGGCAAGAGCCTGAGTGAAGCTTAAGCCCAACCAGATGTGTTCGTGATGAGCGGTAACACGCTAGATCATACTGTGTTCAACATGTGGTGACTGAAAGGAGCAGATCAAAAAGAAACAAAGACTGAAGGAACTGATGAGAAACGGATTACATTACAAGTATAACTCTTCTTCCTCTCAGCTACAAATGCTGGCACTTAATTTACTCACTCTCAGGCTCTTGGATGTTTGAATTGTGTGCGCTTTAACGTCTAGAAGAGAGCGAATCAGCTGAATTGGTGACGAAACCTATAGCAGCGCTGACATTTGTGACGGACTGTCTGGCTATCACGTGTACTAACGCTACAGCAGTGCTGTTTTTCTTTTTTGTCTGTTATGTGCGGTTGTGTGTACGATGGCCTTCATAGGTCTGCAGGTCTCACATGGAGCTGAACGGGATGATAGTCTGTTATGTACACGAGAAGAATGAAGAAATATGCAAAACATTTCCAAGCGATTATTGGATTAATTCCAGTTTAGGCTCAGGCAAGTCTGTCACCAACCCCACCCTTCCCATCCCTGCCCTCAGACTCTCCCCTCTCTTCATTTTTCTCAGTCCCTGTAGCCTTGCTTCTTTTTCCTTTATCCCCACTGTTTTTTTTTCACCCCCCCCCCCCTCCCACAACCAGCACCACCCTTAAATCTTTTGCCCCCCCCTCAAGCTCCTTTAAGGCATTTACTAACTTTTTTCTGTGTGATGGGCGCATCATGTCAGCTGCTGACTGTATTTACACCCACTTCGCTATGCTAAATCCAGAGGGAGGCAAGCACATGCATACAGATTTGTCATCCAATCACATAAAAATCATCTAGCACGTAGAACATTAAGAGTCTTTTACACACACGGTCAGATTTAAAAAATGAGACTTTAGTTTAGCACACCTAATTTGACGTTATCCCAGCCACTGACAGTAATGATTTTTAGAAGAAATTGAAAGCTGAAATGTCAAGTACTCCGCTGAACTTATGCGGCCCCAGCTCTCTATTTCTCATACAGTCACATTTTTCTTCTTATTTTTGCCTCTCACACAACAGCTCCAACTGCCTCCATCGCTGCCCTCTCACACTGTCAATGTAGTTCTCTCACTTCCTCTGCTTTGCACACGGCCAGACAAACATCGTCCTTCCCACCTCCTTTCTGTCACTCTGTTTAGCCTCTCCTCCCTCATTGTGCCCCCAGCCCCCCTGTCTTGTTTTAGGTAACACCACTCGTATCCACCTCAGTCGCCCACAACCCACACTGTAGCAGCATACTGCTGTGAAGCCCTCCAGTGTCTTTTTTGTGAGGAAGCGTATTTGATTGGTTTCAAATGAGTGTGCGACTGTATTTACAGGTGTGTGTGTCTGTGTGTGTACATCTGCAAGTTCATGTGGCTGTGCATGTGTGTCAAAGCAGATGGTACAAGGTCGAACATGTGAGAAATGATTGGGAGCTGAGTGCATGATGCCATTAGAAATCATGGCTCTATCTGGAGAATAGTGTGAGATGGAGCTCACTTAGTCATGCTGATGGAATCGCCAAGGATGTAGTAGAAAGCTTTTAGCGTCTTTGTGTGCCACTTCTCTGCATTGGTGCCTTAGCGTGCCTATCTGGAAATATGCACCAATGTGTGTCTCAGTGTTTGAGCAAGAGCCTATGCTTTAATACCCATGCAGTGCCAATGCATCATGCATGTGTTGTGAAAGTATGTCACGTCAGCCCGTTGTAAAATATAGCAGATTATAAAAAGCTCATAAAATCACTCGCAGCCACTGCATGAGATATCATGTATTTGCACAATAAATGAAAAAATGAAAAGTGGGATGCTTTTAAAAGCTTTGGTGACAAAATACGTAGCAGACAGAGGGTTTATAAGCAACACTACTCATCCCTGAGCTTTTTTACAGCAAGTTACAAACGTATCCCTTTAATTTATTCATTAAAAATGGATGCCTCACTATTTTTCTACAAAATGAGAGCAGGGTTAAATTGCTTCATTGGATTCATTTTATTCTCACTTAAGGCAGCTGTAGTGGGATACTGATATTCAGTGCGTGCTGTCTGAATGAGCAATATGAGGGAATGATGTGGATTTACAATTACTTTCATTATATGGACATTATTTGTTTATGTCTGCAAATGTTTATGTGCAGTTTGGCTTGTTTATTGTCTAAAATCAAGGACTCCAGATTCAGTACAGTTAATGTACTCATTCGCCGCCAACCAAACTGTGTTTTCTCTGTAAATTACACCGCAAACTTTACTCAGTCAATTTTGTTTTTCTTAACATGAAATAAGCGATGTTTGTGCTTGATCTGGGAGCCTTAAATAATATCTTTGTATTGAGTGTTTAGAGTCCCTGGAACTAAATATTGTTTCAGTTGAGGTGTGGGTTATTGATTTTCCCAAGGGCCCACATGAGAAACTATGATTGTTATGGAGGCTCATACCAATAAGCTGAACTCACCTCTATTAATTTCATGTGTTTATAAGCTTTCTAGTCAGCCTTACACAACAATCCCAGTTTCTCACGTGGGCCCTTTGAAAAATCTATCGCCCACCCCTGTTTTAGGGTATCTTTCCAAGAATGAAAACCCATCATAAATTCTACATTTTTCTATTATAAAAATCGTCCATTTCAAAACTTAGCACAAAGTATTTAGAGCTAATTTTTACCTCCCCCCCCCCCCCCCCACTGCTTTTTACTTATTTATTTTTACATTTTTACTAGTTACAAGGCTTAAAAACTGGAATTGAGGCACTTGAAGGCTTGTGCGTATTTTAGGGTAAAGCTGTAAGAAGCTGACAGCGTAGCAAAGCTTAGCCGAGACTTTGACACTTTTGACACTCAAGCAAAATCATTTTAACTAAGCAGCTGATAAACACAGCTTCTGGGTCTCTGTAGCTTCTGCCATATAAGCATATATATATATCTGTGTGTGTGTGTGTGTGTGTGTGTGTGTGTGTGTGTGTGTGTGTGTGTGTGTGTGTGTGTGTGTGTGTGTGTGTGTGTGTGTGTGTGTGTGTACTCGAAGGGTTTTTATCCAGAGAAGAACAAGTTTTGTGCATGCTGTGTCTCCTCTTTAAATAAGTGACCTTAATTTATTACTGTAGCTATATATATGTGTGTCTGTGTGTATAACTCTGCCGTAATGCACGTCAGATTATAAACGCATTAGTATTTATGTATTTTAGTCACATGGCTGGCAGCACTGCACCTCAACATAAGAGGATTCAATGTTTTATCAACAGTGGAAAGTCATCTGCTTCTGCTGATCTTATTTTCCACCGTTTCATTCCAACTTTTCATATAGCGCCACATTATTTCCCTACAATATATGATGAGACAGGGCTTTCTGGTATTAATCTGCAAAAATCTGTGGCACATGATCCCATTTATATGAGGAAAAGTGAAGGGCTCTGCTAGATGAAGTTGATGACAAATGCAGTTTATAAGAGTTATTATAAGGCTTGATAGAAAAAAAATTACAGTTCAGTATCTCTTGGAACTCTCTAAAACTTTGAAGGATTGACGACACTGGACGATTTTAATTTTTATCAGTCAAATCATTAAATCACATGTGCCTGGAGTTTCCTGAAACTATTTTGGCTTCTGGCTCAGCAACAATGGACAAAACAAGACAGCATAACAGGAATATTTATGCGCAATCTAGAATGTCAGCATCCACTCCGCACACACAGATATATTGGAGTTTGATATTTGAGTGAACATGGGTTTACACACATTGAGTCTGTGACTGGTTTTTGTTTTGGTGGCTGTGCGCACACACTTCCTTGTTGCACGCTCTGCTTGCATGATAAATCCTATGTGCTATTGTCTGGCTTCCAAGCAGGAATAGCGAGTCACAACTGGAGTGATATTTGGTTTGAACTAATGACACCAGTAGGAGCTGCCCGTCACGTCTTTAATGGCCTGAGGACAAAAGGGACCTCCAAGTCATCTCCAGACTAAAAATACCCGCGTTATCTGTGAGGTGAAACATCCAGGAGAGAATCAGCTTAGTTTGATGTTAGTTTTTATTCTGTAATTAATTCCATTTTTTGCATGTTTACATGTTTGCCATGTTATAGAATTTATAAAAACCAAAAATGAGAGAAAGAAAATGGGAAATAGATGCAGTGATTTCTGCAAATACACATGGAAAATGAAGACTTATAACCACCTTTGTTCTTCAACACAGTTTGAATTCTCTTAAGCAAATGTTTTTGTCAGTTCGTTAACCTCCTAAGGCCTGAACTCTTTCATGGCATGCATTTTTAATTTCTCTTTGCTATTTGGGCTGATTGGAACCTGATGAATGTAATAACAAAGAATTACCAGATTTTTTTTATTTTTATTTTTTGCCTGATTTTCGTTTCTGAGAAAAATGAGACCCACATATGAGGACATTCATTTTAAATTGCGATAAAACAGTGGCAGTATAAATTCCTCGTAAGTGGATATCAGGCTCTCGTAGAGCAAAATGTAGTATTTTGGTCTAGACGACCCAAAATGTGATGTCCACATATGTGGACGTCAGGTCCTACGAGGTTAAGTAGTCTTAAGAAAGAGTTCTTCAGGCTTCTTGAAAGATCTTTGGATCTTGGCTGTCGTTTGTTCTGTTCTTCATCAAGCTGATCCCACACTGCTTCAATATTATTGAGGTCACAGGTTGCAGCACCAAACCACAACAGAGCCTCCACTGTGTTTTATAGTTGGTTGGAGACACTCACCGTTATATCTCTTTCCTGATGTGATTTAAAGTTTTCAAATTTGGATTCAGGACTCCATAAGGCCTGTCGCCACTGATTTTCAGTCCAGTTCTTGTGTATTTCGTATTATACCTTCTTTAAGAATGGCTTCTTGACAGTCACACTTCCACTGAGACCATTTCTGATGAGGCTTCATTGAACAGTAAATGGATCAGCTGATGGGCCAGATGCATTTCTCATATTCTGTTCCAGACTTTTGCCGGATATTTTCCTTTTTCCTGAGTACATGACTTTCAGATACTGTTACAGGTGCTGTAGGCCAGTCATTTCTTTTGTCCTGCACTTGTTCAGTTTCCTTGAATTTTTATAGGGGCGCATTACACACCATGCAGAGAGATACCAAGTTTTCAGCTAAAACAGTAATTCCTTTGACTCTGATTGGCAGGCTATTTTATGATGCTAATAATGCCCTAGTGTTACCTGTACCCTTGGAAGTGGTCCTGAGGGTCATTAACCTACTGTTGATCATGCATGTTGTCAAAAGAGCCAAAGTGTAAAAAACAAAATAAAAACATGTAGGTCATTCCTGTCACCGGGGCCAACAGGTCAAACCTCTGTGAGGCATCATGACCCAACCCCAGTGTTTACATTTTGGAAGGAGAAGACAGATAGTTTGAGTGAGAAGACACAGAACAGAGGGAGCACGGAATCAAAGCCTAAGAGCTAAACTCTTAATGAGAGTAAAACAGAATCACCAGATAACCATAACAGTAAAACTAGAGAAACAGAACAAAAAAACATAATACAGAGGAAAAAAAACAAAAGTCAAAACACTGGGTCACTGACCCAGGACCGTGGAAGTTATGTGCCGACCACCTCTAGTTGTTCTAGAACAGAAGAAGCCTCTTCGGTTCCGGACAAAGAAGTCCAGTTCCCTTTTTTTCAAGCTCTCAAGGCCATTCGCTGTAATCGTGTAAAGATTTTTTGCTTCGCATATACGTGTTGGTGATGGCCACTTGTGGTCATGCATTTGTTATCGAGTGCTTTTCTTCTGTGGAAGAAACTTCAGTTTTGGCTTTAAGACAGATGGTTTCTTTCTTTTACTGCTGCAACCACTTGATGTGTAAAACACATCACTTCTCTTTTATCAGGGAGCTGGAGAATTCAAAGATATTGGGAATTTAGACAAACAAATGATAAAAACGGGATCCTGGCCATACACATAGCTACTTAGTCTATCTGTCATCTTTTTCTTTTAGCTGAAGACGCAGAGGAGATGCTTTTTATCCTTCCAGCACAAGGCTGCACATTGCAGTGGACTTAAGCAAACCCATTACAGTAATAAGGAAAAATGACTTTGCTGTGAAGGCCAGTCAGTCAGGAATCAGTTGGCTGAGTGCAAAATTATAAAATCTGAGAGGAACAAGTGAAATAAGGTCAGCAAGTGTTGATAAAGGAGTAATATTGGCAGGTTTTCTGATTAATTCTTTTGAAAAAGGCCCAACTGTTTTCATACGTTCTCTGAGCTCTCATTGTTTCATGATTTGATTTTCTTCTAGTTTTCTTCTTTTTTTTTTTTCTCTTCTTTTTTGTGTGTCCCGTTTGGATCTTTAGCCATCAGAATTGTTGTCTTAAGGCCAAGAAAGATGCCAAGCGGATTTATTTTACCAAGTGGATCATCATGGCCTTGCCATATTGGTCCATTTGATTGACCTTCATTATAATTATGTATTTATTTTATTTTCGGTTGCTACAAACGGGGCAGACATGACTGGGGGATAGGACAGGGAGAAAGAATGAAAGAAAGAGAGGGAGAGAAAGAAAAACAGAGGGGAGAAGAGACGGTGAGAAAGGGGGGAAGAAAGAAAGAAAGAAAAACAAAACACCTGGGTCACCTGTATGGAGAAAAAAAACCAGAAGAGAAAGCAAACAAAAAAAAAAAAGAGCAACATAATAAATACAGCACCATCACAATAAACTAGCTAGCAGTAGATAACAGCAGATACTAAATATTAAACGATATTGTGCAGCACGCAAGATAGACAGCGCACAATGTGCTTTGAGGCAGCAGCCAAGAAAGGTGTAGTCCGCGTCTGTGAATACCCGTGTGTACACCTGTGTGCATACCTGTGTGGATCAGCATGCTTGCATTCCAAAGGTTTCTCCATGTAACGATCTGCTAGGGAGTGTGGGGAGCCACAGCCCCATCCCCCAGGGTATGAAGCAGGTATGGAGGAGATCCAGGCCCCAGACATCCAGAGGCCCCAGGGTACGAGGACCCGAAGAGGACCACCAAAAGGGGGTGAACCGTGCCACCCTCCTGGGAAGAGCTGAGTAGAGCCCCAAACGAGAGGTCACCCAGCAGCTACAGAGCAGAGGCCAGAGGGGGTTGCAGTGGCATGCCCGCGGGCTCTGCCGGCAGCCAGCTGTGCCAGAGAGGACCGAGCTTCAGGCCCAGAGGCCAGAGGCCTGAGGGCACCCCACCCCCCAGAAGGGGCCCAGCCGGGCCACAGGCGCCAGGCCCCACCAATCGGCCACCAGGAGTGAGCCGATTTTCTTCTAGTTTTCTAATAGAAACACTTAAAAATGAGGGACAAGGCTTCCAAGAATGAATTTCTGCAGTTTACGTTTAAGTTTAAGTTGAGCCTGTGATGATGGTAAATGTAAAAGAGTGTTACCTATTTGATGCACGATGCACAAATGACATTATGTGTGCATGTGGATAGGGCTAAAGTCTCAGACACACAGTGTTTGTCGGTAACTGGTACAGGTTTTTGCTTCCTCAATATGTAGATATGGATATGTATGAAGTCATGTGTGTACATATGTTATTGTGCATGATTAAGTATAGACCACATTAACAACAGGGTTATTCCAAAATGTTGGTAAAAATGAGCTTGCATATATGCTACAACTTGTTTTGACTCGCCACTTTTCCCATTATGACCTCTCGAAATGCACTTTTTTCATGCTTTATATGTAGAGTTATGAGAAAACAGATAAAACATCAAGTGTACCAATGCTTGTTTCTTAATTTTGATACTGAAGCTGAGTTACAAAACAAATTGTAGTGACACTTACAGTGGATGGAAAATAAATGTTGTTTTACAGCCCTGGGAATTTCATGTGGTGCTCGCATCCACTTCCACGAGTGCTTTTATTGAATTAAATGAGGTTGGTTTTTTTTAAGTGTATAACCATTTTAATGATGTGATTATCATAATTAACATTTTCCAAAAATATTTATGTCAGATCTGAAACAGAAATGAAACCACCGTGACCCCGAATTGGTATAATATTTAAAATGGTTTGAATGGTTGTGCTTGTATTTCTCCACAGCATCAAATCTAGACCACAAGTGAATCACAGTCACATGTTGGTGGAAAATTTGAAAGCGCGGCACAGGATACACAGCTTACAGTATCAAGGCTTTTTAGATACAGCACTGTCACAAGAACTGAAAGGAGAAAACAATAAGACTCTAAACTGACTTTGCAAACTTGAGAGATTGAGAAAACAGGTTACCGGGGCTGTGGTTTGATGTACCTCTTAAAGCCGATGAGAAAAGAAGGCACTGATGCATGCCTAATAGCACATAGGGCTTCTTTTATGGCTTCTAAAAAAGGGACACATCACCTATTATGTCTGGCCAGCATAGTGGCGACAGCAGCAGCGAACACCCTGTCCACCAAAGCTCCACGGGGAAACGCTTACATGTGTGAGGTCACGCATATGCTGCAGCCATGGACTTATCATGGTTTTCACATGCATGGATGAAGTGCGCACACACATACTGTACATGAAACCAGATATATAGATTACAAACCTCAAACCACAACAATTTTTCTTGTTAAAAGCACATAGTTTTTGATCTGTGCGTGACATGAATGAGATGAGTTAAAAGTGGCTCGACATACACACAAATCTACATATATCCTTAACTTCATCCAGTCACTGATCTTTACAAAACCATCCTTGAAAGTTTCTGTTTATCTAAGGTTACGTGAAGGAAGTTCAGCTCCACAGGGAGTCATACAGAGAGGAATGTCTGTTCCAGATATCAACAGCCAAAAGCCAACCACGCAGAATTGCAGGAACGTAGGGAATGTGTTTCTCCTTTTTGTGGCGAGTCCATCACAGACGCTGTCCAGTGTGGTTCCCCGCTCTATAACTCTGGTGTCTGGCCAAATCATGAATGCAGGGCAGTAAGGCCGACTCTGAGCTAAGGTTATGTGATTTTGTGCTCTGACTATCATTCTTGCCTGCTGGACCTGGATTCCCAGCAAGTGAGTCTGCATGTCACAGTCAGAGATAAAGCACTCGGTCTAGGGATGTCAGAATCTTTTTGTGCAACAGTAATCACATATCTTCTTCATGATATCAGGGAGTTTTACTTGCTTGCTTCCTCTTTTACACCTCCTTCACTTCTTGGTGTCCATCTCAGTTTTTTTGGAATGCCAGCAGCAGACCTGGCAACAAGTGTCATATTTAGATGTCATGTAGCTGCCATCAGAGCACTACAGTTACATGACCTCATCTATAAATATATGATACTGACGTGATTTAGAGGCCTGCTTCTGTGACATGGTCGGACCAATTAGATGAAGTAAAGCATAGTGGAGATGGAGTAAATAGCTTTTCCTACCTTGAAAGAAGCGAACTCATTTGTCAGGATGAACAGAGCAGCTTTGATACTAATAGAGACACTCTGTCTTGTCACTGACCACTGCCTCTGTGCAGGGACAGAAGGGGAAGTGTGTGTTTCTTGTTTTTGCACATTTTGTGTAAGTGTGTATATATTTGTCTGATTTTGTGCGCGCGCGTCCGTGTGTGTGTGTATGTGTGTATTGGTCACTGCAGTCTGAACAGATGAGAGTCAGGGTCTTTTTCGGCTCTGCATCTGAAAGCCTGCAAGGTCCTGTGGGGGAAGGGAGGGGTCACACTGTGGTGTCCAAGATAAAAGGCTCAGGGTGGAAATCTCACTGCCTGTCTCAGAATCTCTGGATGGCATTATCTGCTATCACAATCAATAGGACTGAAAGCGCAGCCAAAATAAAGCTGCCATATCCCTTGATGGCTCCAACTCCTCTGTTTTTACACGAGCTCATTATGTACTGCAAGTGAATTGCAAACATGTATTCCCTAAAGTTGCGGTAGCTATTGCATCGCACTATTACCTAGTGGAAAAGATAAGTTTGTGCAAGAGCAACATTTTCAGTGTGGAAGGGCAAAAGTAACATTTTCAGTATGAAAGACAAGGAAATGAAGAAGTATGTTTGTAACAGATAGATCAGAGTTCTGACATCTGTCGAGATAAGGAAGACTATTAAAGAGGAAGTTTGTTTTGGAGACCAAATTTTGGACTGCAGTAAATCACAAAAGCTTTGAATCTGAGCCTGTCGTGTCTCTTTTTTCAATAAAATCCGAACTCAGGCGCTGATATTCTGTTGAAAGATATGTTTTGTTTCATCTTAAGGAGTTAGAGTCTGGGATCGCCTTGAAAGGGGATTTAGCTGTTTGTTCATAAGTTAGTCCAAGTTATTGTCAGTTTGGGAGTTAATTGTGTTAAATGAACTCGATAGAAACAAGTTTGAGGAAACAAACCCTGTATTTTTTTTATTTTCTTTCCCCTAGCATTTGTTATGTGCAGGTTTTTATGGTCCCCTAATAACATATTATGACAATTTAGTTTAAAAATAAACTTGTTTTACTGTTACAACAAGTTGTGAATTACTCATTTATGCTCCTCCAGAAACAAATGTGATGCATAGTCATTTGCCTCTCATGCATAAGCTTAGCCACATAACACTCATAACATGGCCAAAGGGTATTTCTCTCGTCCTTACTTTTAATTATAATTTATCAGCCAATATCAATATATCGGCATATAACTAATTTCAGCTATGTTTTGGTTGGACTCTATCTACTTTACCCTTTTTCTGATAGCATCAGTGGTTTTGTCTGGTAGATATTACAGATTCTCTTGGCCCTCTTGCTTAAAAAAAGAAATCAAACTGCAGAGTGTTTATATAGTCCAGGAGCTCATATAACATTTCCTGAAGGTACTACAAGCTGACAGATGTAAACCTTTTAGCTAGGAACTCGTCAGTCATCCCAGATTTTCTCTGCTGTAGGATTGGAAATTTGAAAAAAAAAACAACAACAACAACATTGTGAATGGCAGTATCAGGTTTAGAGATTCTGAAAGTCAAAAACCAGAGTGGAATAATTTGTAGATGTTTAATTATTAAAGTTCAGACAAAAGATGTTATTTCAAATTGAGATTCTGTTTGCAATCAGAGCTGAACCAGTCTGTCAAGTCTGCTCTGTTTCTTTAGGCAAGTGGGACAAGTCTTAGAGATGGGACTCAGTGCTGTCACTTTTTTTAGCTTTTGCACTGAAAACAAACAGAATGTTGAAGTGGAGGACAGCAAAGTGAAGGTCAGGGCTGGGGAACGACTGAGGCGAAGGCGCCGGCTGACACTGTATTAGCGCAGGACTAAGCAATAAGAAGTAGGAGAGAAGAAAAAGCAGATAACAGGAGCAGAGAATAGAATAAGCTATGGGGACTCTGTTGTGTCAACATTACAGATGGTTCACTCAGCGTCATACAACATTCAAATGACAAGGCTTTGCGTCTACTGAACAAGCCTCCAGCAAACCCACGGGTTAGGCTTCAGCTGTCACCACAGCCCATTGAGCAGGATATATCTGTTTTTCATTTGGTGTATGTTTCAGATTTTAAGTATGCGTTCAACACTTCTATGCAGAAAAACAATGAGGCAATCAACGGTGAGAAATAAAAGCACTGCGAGAATAGATCTTTTCACTGCGACGGGTGACCTAAATTTGAAAAAGATGATACATGGCGACATAAAAAATTACTTTTACTTTGATAAAAGGAAGACTGTGATAAATTGCAAAACATTTAGGGAAATGTGCTCATTTCCCTTCTTTCTTAAAGCTAAATGACGAGACCTGCTCCCATCTGCATTGCAAATATTTAGCTCAAGATCTTAGCCGCTTACTGTTGTTTAGCATAAAGCCTGGAAAGACTGACAAACTGGCAGCTTGGCTCTGTACTACAAAACTCTAAAGCTCACTAGTTAGCATGTTAGCTATTTTAGTATGAACATAATTCTTTTGCTAAGCTAAAATAACAGGCTTCTGGCTACAGCTACGTTTATTGTATAGTCGGGAGTGCAACATTGATTGTCTCATCTTGCAAGAAAGAAAAATGTCTGTTACTTATTTTCTAATTATTTTCCCATTGTCACTCTTTATGCCTATCTGAGATCTGCCTTTATCTGATTTCAGATAGGCTTGTTATTCATGCTGATTTACTTATTATCAGAATCAAATGTTTTGGAAGAATGTAGGATACAACTAAATGAGGTGACTCTAAAAATTTAAACTGTATTATGATTGAGGAGAAGAGGGAAACACCAACATGTATATGTTTACATGTGTGGACACATGGGTACTGAAAGAAAGTTCACAAAGGCACTGGTGGAAGAACAGAAGATCATGTGATCATGTCAGCAGGATCATTTCTGAAAAGTCACTTGCCTTATTCAGCAATGGGTTTGAGTTGCACGTACCAGCTCAGCCAGAAACCTCTGCTTATCCAGTGTTTGTAAAGTGAACATGAATTTTCCACAAGCGTAAATATGCTGCGGCCCGTGTGTTGAAAGTGAGATTATCTGCTGTGTCACTTTGCCACGAGTGATACGATAAAACACCACCAAGGACTCTCAAAGCTGTGGGGCCGTGATGAAAACTTCACAACTGACATGGCAGTTATTCATTGTGCTTTCACAGGCAGACTGTGCATGGCACTCAGTGCTGGGTCTCAAGGGAATGACGCGATAGTTGTTGTAGGCCAGTCTTTCCCAGTAGCTTTCAGTTACGTAATATTTCCTTAGACATCAAATCTAATGAGAGACAGGAAGCATAATGCGGAAGCGACAAGACAGAAGGGGCCAAGCTAGTTGTTAAGTAAAGGTGACATAATATAGTCACAGCATGTGAAAAATGCTGTAACAGCTCTTGTATTTGTATATTTTCAATATACATTTAGTTCTGATTTTCCTTCCAATAATCAATGGAAAGACAATAATGGTTCACTTGTTTTTCATTGTCAAAAAAATCCTGTCAGCTTCATGATTTGGACACGTCCACAGTCCAATGAAGGAGAAACGGGTCATTTTATGCTTGTGCACGCATCCTCATTATTCACAATGCAGAATGTACAAAACACTCAGGCCTCACCCAGCAAACCAATCAGCTTGCCTGTATTTTACTTGGCAAACATCTTCTGCTACAGCTACTGTTGTCTGTGTCAGCTGTGCTTTTCATTAAGCTGTTATATTTGCGATGGTGTTCACAACACGTCTCTCTGACCCCTCTGGGTGGGTGCTGTGTACCTGACTTAGCAGCTTAGATTTTTTTTTCAATATTTTAATCTCTTGGCAAACCACATAATAATCTAAAGTAATATAAATATTTCATCATTATATGCCCTAATGTGGATATAAGTTATATTAATGATTGATGTATGTAACCTTTACATACAATGTGGGTCAAATTTTGACGCATATTAACAGTAAAAACGACACTAAATTTCATTGCTTTAGTCCAAGTGACCCATAAGATGACAAATCACATAGAGCAGGCATACACTGGTGCAAAATCTTGAATAGCATTTTCACCTGCGTGTCGAAGCGCCGCGGTGTACCTAAATAATCTAATAATAAACACATTACAATCAATTTATTGGCAGCCTACTGAGATTAAACTGAGCACGAACTCATATTAAAACAGAGATTAAAAAAGCAGCTGAGAGGTCATAAGATTAGAAACACACCTGGGCTGCTGTTTCAGTGAGTGTGGGAAGCAAATTTGTAAGTCCCACACACACACACAAGGTTTCCTATCACTGCTTTGAATGCTCCGACTGGTCTGTAATAAACTATTTTTATGGTTTGTGTTCCAATTGTTAATTACTGTTGAATTAAACATAGTAATTATGAAGGTTTGTTTATGAAAAAGCATTAAGAACAGAATGTTAAATAATAATAATAATAATGGATTGGATTTATATAGCACTTTTCAAGGCACCCAAAGCGCTTTACAATACCACTATTCATTCACTCTCACATTCACACACTGGTGGAGGCAAGCTACAGTTGTAGCCACAGCTGCCCTGGGGCAGACTGACAGAAGCGAGGCTGCCATATCGCGCCATCGGCCCCTCTGGCCAACACCAGTAGGCAAGTAGGGTAAAGTGTCTTGCCCAGGGACACAACGACCAGGACAGAGGGCCCAGGGATCGAACCGGCGACCTTCCGGGTACAGATACGCTTCCCAACCCCCTGAGCCCGTAAATAGCTGTAATGGTTATATAGTAAACTCATATTTATATGCATGGTTATATAATAAATCCCAACAATTCTAGAATTTTCTTTCCATTTTCACCTTTAATAAAATATATTATTTCAAATTGAAGTAATTACAGCTGTTCTTGCTTTGACTCTTACATAAAATGTTTATTGGGGAAAAACAGTAGATGTGTTTCTCCAAAAATGAGCAAAAATGAAGAAGCTCCTCGGATGAGAGGCGAAACACCGTCAAAAAACTTAAAGAAGTCCAGTCGCTTTCTTTCCAAGTTCTTTAGACTGTCATGACCTGGATGACTGAGAACCTACACAGACAACAACATGCAAGAGTAAAGAAGCAATCTACAAACCTTGCACTGATAAAAGAGACCCTTTTTTTCTCTTTTTCACTTATGCAGTCTTTGGGAGACACATTTGGTGGATGCCAGCACTGTGCTGAAAACATGGTGGCATTTTTCATTGTAGCAATGACTCAGGGTTTTAAAAACACAGAGCCAAACAACGGCCGCTGGGTTGCCATCACTCAGAGTGACTCAGACTCAGCAAACTGTTCTTTCTGTTATTGCATTTGAGAAAATAAGACAAAACGAATAACCGTGTCATATGAATACACCAACGAGCCAGCAGCTACATAATTGTATTACAGTCAATGAAATGTGGCTGTATGGTGCTTGTCTGTCTGTGTGACTCTCTCTTGCTGTTAGGCACTCTTTTTTCCCCTCAGTCACGTCTCTTTCTGTTCCTCGTCTGTTTTTTCACGTGGGAGCTAACCAGGCATTTCTGCCATATTAATAAGTGAATATATAATCCATTTGCAGTGGGAATCATTGAGGGAGAAAGGAAGACAGCGAAGTCTATCATACTGTAAGGCTTATGTGGTGGAAGGTGGGGTGAGGTGGAAGAAAAGTGCCAAGTAACATTCAGATCCTAGCAAGCTGGTATGTTTCTTACATGTGGCACGCAGCCACGAAGCTGTATTTCTAAAAGGTTACAGTGAGTGACTCATGTATTTATTGATTAGAGTATATGTACAAAGTTTTTAAGTAGTCTCTAGCCACTCAATAGCTCATATGCACCTTAAAAATGTAATAAGAAAAGCTGTCAAAATATCAGAATCATGTTGTTTTAAAAGAGCAATGATTTGTTGTGTATTGGAAAGCTAATTTGGTTGGTATATGCCTAAAAGATTTCAGCCTTATGTATACAATGCCATGTCGAGTAAACTTTATTTTAGAAAGAAAGAAAGAACGGTTAAATCAAGAGGCCAGAGGTAAACGTCAGCTACAAGACATTATCTGTGGGGGCAGCAGGTATTTTTTGCTGCGTTGCTGAAGGACATTTCCTTTGAACTTATTCATCGGTTGGAGATATTGAACCTGGATTATGTGGTCATAGGGCAGCTTTCCTGCTGATGACTTCATTTTGCTGTCAGTCCAAGCCTAGAGTTTAAGATGTGAAGCATATTGATGTAAACCCTTTTGGCTTCTGAAAGAATCCTTCAACATTTTTGAAATGTTCCCTTTTTTGATCGATATCAATTTAATATATTTGCGTTCAATAGAGAAAGCACTGTGACTTGTTAAGCTTGGCTCACCACAGTGAATGGAATAAGATCAGCTACAGGCGTATCCTGTGTTATTATTATTCCGTATTCTTCAGTTATACAAGTCCAAATATCAGAAGTACCGAGGCGTGGCATTTGAATTTGGATACAGAGTATTATCTGTTTGGCTCAAACCAGCCACTTTGTATCTCTACTGGAAATATCTTGATTTAATTCCACAATGTCATTGTTTGGACAGTTATCTGTGGGTAAAGCGTACAAGGCAACAAAACAGACCCAGACATGCTCGTCAGATGTCTCTTACAGATTACCAGGCATGCCGCCTTGGCTTTGCTGTTCTGGTCATAACTAGAATGTTCGTTCTGAGCTGTTTCTCTGTTTTCAGAACATTTTAATATTTGTATCGTACGTAAATTATGAAATGTCTTAGATATCAATGTTTTTGTCCTTTTTCTTTATTTTTTTGCTCTACCATAGCTCTGTTACATCTTCTATCTACACAAAGCAGCCAAGCTGGTGACGATAATGTCTTTAGTCAGGAGTCACAGTGGTCGGCCACAGCTTGTCTTGAGGACAGGAATATTTCTTATCTAGCCCACAGTCAGTATCACCGACCTAATGATATCATCTACTGTGGATAACAAGGCTTTGCTATTAGCAGCACAGTATACAGCATGGGCTGATGAAACAATTTTACAGATCTACTTCTGCCTGCTGATTTATAGCACACTGCCGGCCCCGGTGTCTGTGAAATAGAAGTAGTTGGAGAATAATTTAGAATAGAGAACAGATGAGGCACAAACGAAGCTCGAATAAGAGTTGAAACAGCTTTGTTGATCCTTTAGACCTACATGTGTTATATTTGGCAATAACACATATAGGTCCAATATGTTCATTTCATTTTAGCGGTAGGTCTTGCTGATGAGTTGGAGCTCTCCCGTGGAAATAGAAAATAACATACCTGGTGTTTGGCTGCTATTTTCCTCAAGGACTAACTCCTTGTGAAGCTTTGCATTACTGTCAGAGTGGGTTTGCCGTGGAGCGATCTACATTTAGATCTCCATGAAGTTGTGCAGCGTTTCACAGGGAATTAACCTTGAAGGGGATGGCATCCAAATTTAAATCAGGTAAGATTTCATTTTTTATGGGCTTAGACGTGTTATATTTTGATAGCAACTTGTATAACTTTATAAAGTTACAGATATTCTTGTAGTATTTACAGCAAAGACGCTGTATGATACATTCAGTTTTTACAGAACATATGGGATTTATTGCCATTCATTAATTTTCTTAACCACTTATCCGATTTTGGGATTGAAGCCTGCTCCTGTCACAGGGCAAGAGGCAGGGTACAACCTGGACAGGTCACCAGTCTATCAAAAAAAGTTGGATAATCATTCACATCTATGGCATTTTTAGAATTTAAAATCATCAATTTGGACTGTGGGTGGAGTACCCAGACAGAACCATACACGCAAACTCCACACAGAAGAGCCCCACCTGACAGGTGGAATCAAACTGTGATCATTCTTCTTCTTCTTTAAAAAAAATACCCATAGTGAAAAATGTCATTTACATTTAGAAGTGCATGCAACAAGTATGCATCATATTAAACAAAATTAAACGACAACTCTAGCCGTATGTGTTATTTTTCTTCATCTGCATTAATCCATGAAACTGAATAGAACCGCTTCACCAAGAATCCATTGTAGTCTGATTGAAATGAAACTGAAAGATCCTTTAATCCTTTTCAACCATATCACTGATTTGTACTAACCCCACTTTATCCAGGCACCCCTAATCCACAGCATTAAATTCCTCTCGCTTTGCATTTAAATATCACACTGTCATCAACTTGTAATCTGATATGAAATTGTCTACCAAAGGGAACAGGAGATTTGGGAACGGACAAGGATATAGCACACTTTGCGTCACATCTATTTCATTCCTTTTCTTCATGTGCATTCTGCTTGTTTTTGGTATTCCTGGGTCATTTTGGTCCTGACCCAAACAAATAATTTGAAAGCTAAAAGCACAGACAAGCTCATGGCTTATCAAAGAGTCTTATAAACAAGATCAAATGCCAGCTTGTGTCTAGCCTCCTCAGTGTTTCTCAGTTGCGATAACAATCCATTATTCATTTTCAAACCTAACAAGAAATTTCTTGATCCTAATCCCTGCGTGCAGCTTAAAATTTAAATTACTATTGAATTTTTGTCCATTTCTCTTATGATAAACCTCAGAGAGGGGGGAAAACAATTGGGATTCATAACAAGTTGAGTGTGGCATTAGAGTCGTCCTTCCAAACACTTCCCAAGGTTCCTTTCTTTTTCTGAGCAACTTTATTTGAATTCCCCCACAAGACTTATAAATGAAAGTGAGCATCTCCTAGCTGTCTGCTCCCATTTATCGCTGTACCCCCAACTGTTCAGAGATCTCTTAAATGTTCAGTCAGTCTCTTGTAGCTTGAAGGTCACATGAGTTCATTTGGAGTTCAGAAATCTGTGGCATCCTATTCAGAACTACAGAGCAACACTGTGAAAGCTACTGCATTTACTGTTCGGCATTCTTTTTTTTCTGCATAATTATTTCTTTATTTCAAATTTTCTAGTGGAATAAGAGCCTTATAGTGAATTACACAGCTCTTAAATGTAAAAGGTAAAAAAAAAAGTTTTTAAAATGCTGTTCTTTGGAAGTTGGACACAAACAAAAACAGTTAACATTTGAACTGATTTTAAGCATCCCTGATGGTCTCATTAACTGGACCCCAGACTGCAGGGAGACGAGCACGACTCCCTATTTTTCATACCATACAATTCATCAGTCTCAAGGGTTTTGCCCTATAAAATATTATCCTCAGACAAAAACCCCGTTTCCCAGAAGGCTTGTGTTACTGACACGTCCAGATTCTGAAAAGCCTCTTGTTAACAACAGCTGTAAAGTGAGCTTGTTCAATTCTTTCAAGTTGAATCTCTCCCTCTTTCTGTTGCTTTCATTTCTCTCTCTTAGTGTCCCATTTCTCTTGTACTTGTGGGACGATCTTGAATTAATTAAAAGAAAAGACTTTGAAGTTAGATACTTGGCCTCGGGGCATTCTGTTTCATTTTTGTTGTGGTGGGAGTTGCGCTGTTGTTCTGTTGTTACGTTGTAACAACCCAGAGATTCTGCTACTGGTCAGTGTCATGTTATTAGGCAAAAGATGCAGTTCAGCATAAAATTGTCTCTTAAAAAAGCAAACACATCTCTAGAACATGTGCCTGGTATGTCCAATTTTATAACGCTTGGTCTCTTCTTTTATTGTCTCAGGTTCTTCTTATGATTGCATTATGCTGTAATAACTTAAAGACCACAGTAACTGTTAGTATAGTAAAGCTTTGCGCTGTCTTTAGATTAAGTCTTACAATTTCAGAAATTGCTATTTACAGATGTGTCGTGGTTCTGCTGTGATTGACAGACAACACACAGTGTTTGGATTGTC
The DNA here is from genome assembly GCF_057381845.1 of Rhamphochromis longiceps. Taxonomy (NCBI): domain Eukaryota; kingdom Metazoa; phylum Chordata; class Actinopteri; order Cichliformes; family Cichlidae; genus Rhamphochromis; species Rhamphochromis longiceps. The sequence continues at coordinate 36,669,134 of NC_140558.1, forward strand.
ATCTTGTACCATGGACTGTGTTTCTGTGCAACTTCAGTGCTTAGTGGTAATGTGACAATGAATGATGATGACTAGTTTTAGCTTTAAGAGCAGTCAAAGTTGAGTGAGCGAGTTCAGTAAACCCTTCATCATACTCAACTGTCTTGTAAGAAAAAGGCATCATTCTATATCCACGGCCCCTCTCCCGCAGCTGTCTAGCTACTCTAGTACAAATAGAGAGCCCTCCCAAGAGAAATGGATCATCTGTACAGGAATGAGACCCGGGAGCCCCTCAACATAGTGATGTCATATGAGGGGGTGTTGATCTAACCTGAGATGATGGGCTGTCAGCAGCAGCTGCTGTTGCAGCGGGGCCGGGACGGACAGAATAAATACTGAAGAAGTAAGAAACAAAGCAACGGATGAGACAGGAAGTCAGATTAGCGGGAGAGGATACTTATTGTGATGTAAAATGAAAAGAAAGCTACTGAATACTAATGAAAGTCATACTAATGGAAAACAGAAAAACAGAACAGACTGAATGATGACCGAATTAGAAGCCTGGTCGCTAGCCTACCAAGCTCCCCCTCTCAGCATGAGACTCGTCCCTATTTTCCTCCTGTCAGCCCCTCCTATCTCTGTTACACTCTCTCTATTCACTGCCGTGACATGCTATGTCTAAAGCTGAGTCTGTGAATGAATGATATTACCTCATGCAAATAACACCATCTACCCTGCAGGCCCATCACATGCTTCAAGCAACTAAAAAGCAGTAACTCATCTCTCTCGCATTGGCTTTGATTTCTTCTTGTTCCACTCTAATAACCCTCCGCTCTATTTTCTCTACCTCTCTGTCTCTGCAATGGCCCCCTTTTTTTATATATGTAAATATATGCAATAGGTTTTACGCTTAATAGATTTCAATATAGCAAAATAATCAAAGTGGCTACTGCTGTCTATAGATCTTTCTCAGGCTGGTAATAACACAAGTTATGGCTTGCTATTTAATATTTACACCCAGTCCCTGGCATATCAGTGTGGCTTTTCCATAGTAACCGAAGCAATCTGTCCAGATATTGCTGGTGCAGCAGAAATAGGCAGAGTAATTTTTTTGGCCCCAGCTGTTCACATTTGGGGACAGGAGACCGTGGCTTGTCTTCTGATTGAGGTTTTTGTTTTTCAAGCTATTTTCTTTATTTTCACTCTCATGTTACTTTCATTTTCCTCACTGATTAGGTTTATTGAAAAGAAGTACCTGCTTAACTTTAAGAAAATATGGTTTAGATTTTTTTTTTTTTTAAATGTTGCTTCTTAAAAAAATATATGTTGCAGTCATATGTGCTGAGTTGGAAGTGAGACCTGTTTATTTCATGACTCTGATGATGTACATTTCAGACAGAAAGATGCAAACTGACATGATATTAAATAACTTAAATGATAAAGACAATATAAACATAAAATGTCATCATTGATTGGGCTGCTGTTTAACTCTAACACATATGCATGTTCTGACCCATTCCACCCTTTTATGCTTCTATTTCTACATGTTTTGTGTTACGTTTTTCTCTGCTCCAGCTCAAGCGGGTTTGGTTATCTTTGATGTCCCTTGAGTGTTTTAATAATTTGTTAAATGTGTGTTGTTGATGGTTACTCTGCCTCCCTCTATCACTCTCTCTCTCTCTCTCTCTCTCTCTGTCAACTTGCCTCCCTATAAGGCGTGGGCTACAAGTAAGGCAGAGCCACATCGCCATACTGACCACAGTATAATGCTTAGTGTTTAGTGTCTCATATTCACCCTACAAAGTATAAACTAACATCATCTGTATACATGGAGACATACATATGTCTCTGACCATATGCAGGCCTAACACATGTAAAATACAGAAAACACACGTACGTATGTAGAGAACAAAGGAGTTTCTTTCGACTGCTGTCGCATGGGGGGGGGGCAGCTGTATTCTAATGTATTAATCATCTTGTCTCCAGCTTGCTAATTAATGACCCATCTGTCCCCACTCACTGATGTTCCACTTCAAACTCCCCAATAAACAAACACACACAGAGAGGCGCTGCGGCACAACAACCAAATTCTCGTTCCAGTGATGCAACTCCAACACCACTGCTGTGCACACTGTACGCTGCACTGTCTCATCTGCATTCAACAAAACCTCCAAAGTGTTTATGGCAGCTTCATGAGAAAGGAGTCCTCCTCATCGGTTGCTGTGCGTTTAGCTGGCAGACGTGTGATCAGGCTTATCTGTGTGTGTGTCTATGTGTGCACTTATGTAGGTGTATGTGTGTGTTCATAGGCTTATCAGGTGAGCCCGGGCAGAGTGTCAGATGCAGTAATGGAGGCTTCAAAGACAAGCGCTGCGGTGAGTTCCCTGGCTGCCTTTTAACAACCCCCCCCCCCCCACACCCTTCCACCCCTCCCTCTCCCATCCTCGACTATTCCTGGGACGCAGAGGGACAGAAAGGCACATAAGTAGATAGCTGGATGGATAAGGAAGGGAGGCAAGAAGTGAGATAAGCAGGCAGGTGAATAATTAAGTGGGTGCAAAGTCAAACAGACAACAGGTAGGCGTACATCAGGCTGAGTGGCAGGTAGGAGAGATATTGGAGAGCACAGTTGCCTGACAGTAAGACAGACGCACGGAGGAGCAGACAGACAGTAAGACATTCAGACGCGGCTAGGTGCTTGTACAGGCCACCTCCCCTTCACTTGCATGAGTAGAGATACTTCAAACACTCGCCGCTTGTCTTCTGCTTTGTTCTGTTGTTCTCATCGCAGCTGCTAATGTTGTTTTGATGCTCGTCACCACCATCGCTGATCTGTTTCCTTTGAATGGGAGTTCTATTCCTGACTTCCCATTTGCTTGTTTCCATTTTGGTCTTTTATCCTGCATATGTGTTTGAGTGAACATGTTTGTGCGTGCGTGTCTTTTGTTTTACATCTGAAAAGCAGTCACAGTTAAGGGATAGTAACTGAGAGTTTGATCATTAAAAGTTGCCATTTGAGGTTGATTGGTTTCATTTTTTTCAGGGATCACATAGTTATTTTCTTGCTTTAAAGTGAGATGAAGTTAAATCGTGAGATCAAAGAGTTTTGTAGTAAATAAAACTGCTGTAAGCACTTGTGGCTGCATAAAAGCAAAAATACAGGAAGACGTATGAAAGAGTTAACCTACAAACACAGAACCTACTTTGGCTGCTTCTTATTCAACGATATTCAATTAGAAACCGAATATTTACTGTAACATTTGCAGCAATTCAGCTATTAAAGTCATTTTAATTATCGTGTGTAAAATCTGCAGATTATTTTTAACCTTTTCAAAACTGATGACCTTTTTGATTATTTCTTATTTCGCACCGCATGTAACATTGTTCAACATGGTTCAGACTTCAGTGCATGGCTACTGTGATGGACACTCTCCCTTCTGCAACTATTTTTTTTTATTGTACTTCACGGGCCTTAATAGATATTTGGATTAATTTTTTAAAGTCGTTTACAGTTTATTGAAGAAATATTTTTGCATGAATGTCTTATGTTATAAAGAAAGTCTTGGGGAATGTGGAGATAAAAATAAAAAAAAGGAGTCAAATAGTGTTGTAGAAATTTCTTGTGATGTCACAGAATGTATATTTTGTATGTGTATGTGCAGACTTATGGGTTTCATTGCGACTTCAGAAGACATAAATATGAACTCATGAACCAGCACTGATGTCACAGACTTCACCAGAGATGTTACCAAAATAATTATCTACAGATATGACTCCCCTTGCAGATTCATGTAGTTCAAAACTTTTGATGTTTTTTTAAATTTATTTTATGTTTGGCTTTTGTTTTTGTTTTTTTAAATCAGGAAGTATCCAGCATAAAACTACTAAATCGAACATAAGGAGCTACCCACTCTCGTAAACAGATGTTAAGAAATTTTCTAATCACTCTGTTCCTCTGTAGTGTCTTAAGCTTAATGGTTTAGCTAAACAATAACCTTACAATAAGAGTATTTATTTATTTATAAGCAAAACTGCACACATTGAAGGTAATACTTCTACTTGTAAATACTAATCATGCCAATCCTCCTGCTCCCTCCAAACAGCAAACTCTGGAGAACAACCTAACCAACTTGGTGAAGAGGAACAGTGAGCTGGAGAACCAAATGGCCAAGCTCATTCAAATCTGTCAACAGGTTGAGGTATGTAACATATCTTTATGTCTTTTAATTTTTGAATAAAATTCAAATGGTCTCCCTTAATTGTAACTCAGGAAAATATGACTTCCATATGGAAAGTAGTTTTGTTTGTCGCCAGGTATCATAGCACAGTCAGAGGTTAGTGTCAGCAACAAGATAACAGCCTCGGAGCTGCTAAAGATTCTTAATGAGGGGAGTTCTGCTGGGTGGAAATAAGCATTTCCAAGTCAGCGCCACACCGCGCACCACTGAAGCTATTTATATTTTAGTCTAAGCCTCTTTTTATTTCATTATATTTCTGCCTCCTGCTGGATCATAACCGTGACTTTGCCAGCATTAAAATACGAATTCAATTCTTTCAATTCCTTCACCAGCTACTGATCAAATATTGATTAATCCCAACACTGTAAGTGAATGCCAGGCTCTTACAGTGTTGTCATAAAAAGGTCTGCATCGTTTTTAAAGAGTTGGAGGAAAGTATACAGCAGCAAATTAATAACAAATGTGTCACAGTGATCTTGTTATGTCATTTGGCCATCAATATGATAAGTGATTAGGCACAGCACTTTGAAAATGGAAATAATAGATACCAGTTTCAGTTTCAGAGGGACTGAAGAACACTCGAGAACAAAAGAGTAGCTATCAGCAACCATCCACTTTCAGACCTTTAAAAGGGTTAGTTATGTCATTCACACAACTTCAAACGCTGATTGAGATGACCACTTGAGCAAAGCCAAAACTAAAAGGTGCAACCACTTTAATGTAAAGCTTTAACTGTATCATAAATTCTGATTGTGTGCCTCTTTAATGTCTCAGCTTTGGCTTCCAATACTGCTTAGGTTCTTCCTTGAACTCTTGGCTTCCAACTAATCTCACTGCGATGAATTAGATTTTTAGGATGGATGAATTACTGTTGCATTACTCAACGGTTTAATTCTTACTGGCACCACCCACACAAGAAATTTATGCTTGCCAGCAAATCAGATGAGATTATCTGTCAAATGGCATATAACTCCAAAGTGGAAGCTTTATCTGACTTGTCACAAGGTGGTAATGTGTCACAGCTCCCCCCGGTACGATTAAACGGCAACCTTCGAAGAGTGTTTGCGCTCCGGTGTCCTGGTGTGAACCGGAACCTGTGTGCACAAAATTATACCTGAGTCAGTCTTGTCACTGTTGACCTCTTCCATTTGGGCCTTTGCTATGATTTAATGGAGGTACTGTTCAAAGCCAGTCAGAGAGTTCTAATGCTTGGCCACAGAGTGTTTTCTCAGCTGAGCATTACTAACACATTCGCACACATACACACAGGTTCATGCTTTCAGTCTGTGCACACTCACTCTTAATAAACACCATCATTTTCTGTGAGATTTGACATTAATGGCTGCAGAGGACAAATGCATTTTAGTGCCGCCATCACTCTCTGCGTAGTTCATTTCTTACCAGCCGGGCATGACTCCATTTTCTCAGAGTCACTCTGAGGTCCATGAACAGCAACTCATGCAGCCGCTCATCCAATCAAAATTAAATGATTGCTGGGTGATTCATTAAGTACAGACAAACTGTTCGTCAACAGTGCATGGCATGAGAAAAAAAAACTGTCTCTGTTTCGTCTTTGTCTGCATACCAATGTTGAGCCACCGCCACGACAGCAGCACATCTCATCAGTTATTCATCAAAAAGTAATGAGGAGAGATTGCATGGGGGAGAACATGCTTCACCAACTCTCAAGCAAAGCAAATTATTGGAATAAACTATACGTTTTCAACTCATTTGGAGCTATTCTGGCTTTATGATGTCAGTGTCAAAGGACTACAGTTGTTTATTTATGAGAGGCGTAAGGAAGAGAGACTGGATTGTTTTCAGGTGAGCACACATTAAGGTGCAGAGGCGTTTTATGAGTGCCAGGAAGAGAGGCGAGGGCAAGCGAGGAGAAGAAGCTGGAGAACGGCGGAAAGGCTGAAAAGTAGAGGCTGTAGAGGTGAGGGAAAGGAAAAAGAAAACGAAAAGGCAAGAGGTTAACAGGGCAACGGGAACAGAGAATGGGATAAAAAGACGTACAGTAAGTGTTAGTGTGACTAGCAGTGATCCTTTTTTTTATTCTGCAAAAAGAGATGCAGGCAGTGTGTAGAAGAACACGCTCAGCAATAATGCAATACAGCGCAAAAAGGGAATAAAAAAGTGAGAGTTTTAGTGAAGGGAGAGGAGTGTGTACAAAATAAGAAATCTCTGAAGGGCTTTAAGCATGACCTGGATTTCTCTCCTCCTTGTTTGCATCATACTGTATTGGTGCCGAAGAAATGATCAAACACAGTGTGAATCAGCTTCCAGTGTGTCAGCACACACTGCAGCGATACATCCCTGTCCTCCAGGGGTTCTCTCCGGGGGAGTTATCTTTTTCTTCAGTCTTAGATGCACTGACTTGATGTGTAGGATGCTTCTTTCTTCACCACTAGGCTTGGTGTGGGATTTTTGTGCCTAATGGTATTCGGTTCGGAGCTTTTTAAAAGCATTGATTTGATTCTTAAGCATTTGTAGTGATTTTTGTTTAGTTAACACTCATCACTCATTTTCACTCATGCTTTGATATTAATAGTCAGCAGAGTAAGGGGGACTCATTGAGGCTCTTGGGTGAAGAGCATTTCCCTAAAAACCACTTTGATGTTGAATAGACGCTGATACAGTGACAGATGTAACTGAATTCAGACCCAGACTGAAAGCTGGGTCTGAATAAGACTAATATGCTATCTGTTACCTGCACGTTATTTTTCTCATTCACGAACTATGTTTTAAGCTATAAGCCGTTTAATATTAAGCCAGCTCACTTCTTTTCTTTTCTTTTTTTAGAGTAATAGTAAAAGCTTTTTACCCTCTTCAAAAACACATCTCAAGAGATGCTCTTATTCTTTTGTTGCCATTTCATTTTCAGCACATTTCTATTTAATTCCCAAAGAGCCTCCCCTTTCATACTTTAACAATACTTCCTTAAAGTGCCCTTGAAACTTTCTGTGTAGTGAAGTTCTTGCATTTAATATCTCCCTCTTCTTAATTCATCTTGTAACTTGACAGCTGATCAGCTTTTCTGTCATTCTGTCCCACTTTATCTTGCTCTCTATATGGTAGTTGTCCTCGTCGAGGTCATGGTTCAGCTATGCCTCGTGAGACTGTGTGGTTACAAGGTGCTTGCACTGGCAGCTGTATAAAGAGGAAAACTTTAGAGCCAGAAAGCCCAGACACAGCTAAATGTGGAGTAAGCATTGTTTCTAGGAAGCAGTAAAAACCAGCAGCTGGTGTTTCCAACCGCTAGGATCGTGTTAAACTCGTGTGTGTATCAGAACTGATGGAAAAAAGAATCACATCAGACAGAAGCCTGGTGGGTTTAAATGTTCACACGTGTATATCTACTGATTAAACAGCGAACAGTAAGTCCTTAGCTGAGACCTGTCTAGGTGTGTTTACACTGAAGCTGATCACACTCTGTGCAGAATATGAATCAGTTGTATGGAGATGTCTCTAATGCTGCGTAATCCTTTGCATTAGGGCTCATCTCTCTTTATCTCTCCACAATAGCACCAGAGAGATCGAACCATCTTCTGGCATCATTTCTAAAGCTATATTTCTAAAGCCGTTTGCAGTTCCACTTTTAAGGATGGGAGCATCAATACAATGCGCTAATGGTATATAGATAAACAACATTTCTTCTTTATTGCAAGCTCTACAGTATGTTTGTGCTTTTAACAGATGCCCATACTGTGCATTCAAAGTCGATGTATATCATTCAGCATTCATCCATCCTGGGTGGGTGATATTGTGTGTAAAGACAGGTGGGTTGCTTTCGACTCGGATTTTATTCCAAACAGACACAACTCTAACTTTAAAGCATGGATATCCTATGGCCTTATGACATTCCTCTCTCTTACTCATAGAAATATTGTGCTCAGATTTGAGGCCTTACAGGACAATCACAACCTGACAAAATACGACTTTCATAGATACTTACAGCTCTATTTCTAAACTATACAAAGCTCTCTCTAGTGACAGCAAGGATAATACTTTATACACTAAGGATAAATGGGAAAGGGAATCAGGGATTGCTATTTCTGTAGGGGAGTGGGAAAATGTTTGGTACTGCCAGTGGTCCACGTCCAGTTCTATGAGCTGGAAGGAACATGGCTGGAAGAATATTATTAGGTACTTCAAGACTCCATATCAGGAGAAATACAAAGGGGCTTATATGCAATGCTGGAGACAATGCGGCTCGACTGTTGCTAACCATTTTCATGTCTTTTGGGACTGTCCCGAGTTAAAAAACTTTTGGATAGGTGTTCAGGTCTCTTTAAGTGCAGTCTTTAACGTTCAAATACCTTTAGATTTTAAGGTTTTATAAATGGGTTTGGTCCCCTTTCTGGAACGTAGGAGTGAGATTAAGTTGGCGCAATTATATGAGGTGCCGTAAGGGACATTATTACTGAAACGCTCTCACACACACAACTGAAACGCTCTCACACACACTACTGAAATTTTAGCTCTCACACACACTACTGAAACGCTCTCACACACACTACTGAAATTTTAGCTCTCACACACACTACTGAAACGCTCTCACACACACTACTGAAACGCTCTCACACACACAACTGAAATTTTAGCTCTCACACACACAACTGAAACGCTCTCACACACACTACTGAAACGCTCTCACACACACTACTGAAATTTTAGCTCTCACACACACAACTGAAACGCTCTCACACACACAACTGAAATTTTAGCTCTCACACACACTACTGAAATTTTAGCTCTCACACACACAACTGAAATGCTCTCACACACACTACTGAAACGCTCTCACACACACAACTGAAACGCTCTCACACACACTACTGAAACGCTCTCACACACACTACTGAAACGCTCTCACACACACTACTGAAATTTTAGCTCTCACACACACAACTGAAATGCTCTCACACACACTACTGAAACGCTCTCACACACACTACTGAAACGCTCTCACACACACAACTGAAACGCTCTCACACACACCACTGAAACCAGAGGCATTTCTGCTGAACAGGAAGTTGTTTCCTGACAAGGAAACTGATGGAAAAAGTGGTATATTTCAAAACACTACAAGGATTTCTACTCAGCAACCTGCTAGTACAGCAGTCCCCAACCTTTTTTGCGCCACGTAAACGATATAAAAATAAAAAAACGATAAATACCATGAAAACCATAAATAGAAATGTGTTCGAATTTTTGTGGAGGAATAAAACCCATTACATAGAAAGATCTCAGCTTGTGAAGGGATACAATAAAGGTGGTATCAAAACTCCAGAATTGGAATTTATGGTTGGCACCCTTAGAATTAAATGGTTAAAATCTTGTCTGTCACAGCCAGACTCTACTTAGCTCCACAACCCATGATTCTTGTTTAATAAAATAGTATACAGGATTAGACTTTATTTTGAAATGTGATTTTGCGGCAAATAAAATCCCCATAAAGATATCAAACTTTCCAAAACAGACGTTGCATTTTTGGGAAAATGAGATTTACCCACAACTTCTCCCCATAATTCAACCTTATGGAATAATAGGGTAATAACACTTAATCAAAAATCAATTTTCAAGAGTGACTGGTTTGAACAAAAATATTATATTCATAACAGATTTGTTGGATGATAACGGTGTCATTCTAAGTTACACAGACTTTTCAGAAAAATATTGTCTAAACTGTTCTCAAAGAGAATATAACAAATTTTGTGAACTGGTCCCACTGCCTCTGCTTCATTTGATTAAAATTTTTATGATATACAATAATTTCTCATCAGTGGTCCCAAATTTATTGCTAGGGCAATGTCAGCTGTTTGATAAAAATGCAATAAGAAATGTGTTAGTAGTTTCTTCAAAGACAAAATATTTCATAGTTACAACAGAATGGTTACATGGCATGGTTCTAATTTAGTTATTTCATATACACTGGATAAAGCATACTAAAAATTTATGAAATAGCCTATTCTACCTAAAGTTAAAGAAACACACTTTAAACAAAACTAATACTGTGGCAGAATTTCTAAAAAAAGAGATTTGGCTTTGAGGTGGATCAGTGTTCTTTTTGTACTGATGAAAATGAAACCCTAGAACATCTTTTTTTTTCCTATGCCCTATCACACAATGTATTTGGTGCAACTTAAAAAATTGGATTTCCCTAAATATTAATGATGTGCCACTGTTTGAATTACATCATAATTGTTTTTATATGGATCATCTAGCATTGGATGTCTCAGACATTATTAACATCATCATACTTTTGAGTAAATATCATATCCATTGTGCTAAATGGAGGAACGCTAAGCCTTCTCTCCCTGGTTTTATTGATGATTTTAAGATATTTTTCTTTGCTAAAAAAGACAAAAAGCACATATGCCAAAAAAATAACCAGGATAATGCACGTCTCCCGCTATTCTAAATTTTGACTTATGCTGAGGCTAATATATTGTTAAGTAATGCAGCTGTCTCACTAAGGTCCAGAATCGATTTGTTCCACGATTCGATTCAATTCGATTTGATTATGGGGAATTTTGACAGTCAGAAATATTATAATTCAGATCAGTACATTTACATATTTTTGTATTTAAAAAAAGAAAGCTGACACACGCAAGACTTTATCAAAGGTGTGAGCATCACAGCAGATGCCTTTGTGTCAAAGTAGCTGAAGATAAAACACATAAAAACATGAAGGTGGTTTTCCTGGCCTGGGATTTTATAAAAAATATTCTGCAGTAGGCCTACATCAAAAACAAAAGAAAACCATTAATCAACATATGAACGTTACCTCTGACGTTACAGCGGTTTTATTAGAGACACGGCTAACGTTTTGCATTTTGCATAATTTTAAAAAGTTTAAATTTATTCAGTATTGAACGGCAGAAATTAGGTTTTCTTTTCGGAAGTATGTAAAATGAAAAAAAAAAAACAGCGGGCGACTGCGCTGTAAACAACAGTAGACTTGTGCATAACAAGCAAGCGAATAATGCAGAAAACAGATTTTTAGACGGGAAACTGTTCTTGAAGTACAGAGAGAGAGAAAGAGAGGGCTGTGCATGACGTGCAATTTCATCGTGGTGGAAGCAAAACAGTGAGGGAATTCATGACGATGTTTATGTGAAGCGCAGTTTGGATCTTCTTTTGCTGCTGGTTCAGTCAATATTGTTTGGAGAGAGATAAAACTAACAGCTTTAGAATCGGCGCAAAAACGGCATGAAAACAAAGCGCGGACCTGCCGACAGATCAGAGTCAGCGAGCTGTCGGCTTTCAGCCCCGACCGTGTCCGTGCTGTCGGGTGAGACAGGCGACATCTCACTGATTCTGATCCGCGGGTCCGCGCTGTGTGTTTACGTCTTTGTGCAGAAGCCGTGTACCTGCTCTCATTTACTGTCTTAGCTGTTTGGTGGTTGTTGAAATTTTGTGAGGTTTCACCAGAGATTCTGGCATTTCGGGTAAAATAAATTTATATTAAAAAATCGATTCAGGATTTTAATGAATCGATTTCACGTTATCCAAGCCAGAATCGATTTTAATCAATAAATCGATTATAAAAACCCACCCCTAACTAACAGGTTGCTGAGTAGACATCTGTGTAGTGGTTTGTTTGAAATCTAACACTTTTTCCTTCAGTTTCCTTGTCAAGAATTAACTTCCTGTTTAACTGAAATGCCTTCCTGTTCAACTGAAACGCCTTCCTGTTCAACTGAAACACCTTCCTGTTTAACTGAAATGCCTTTCTGTTCAACTGAAACGCCTTCCTGTTTAACTGAAATGCCTTCCTGTTCAACTGAAATGCCTTGGTTTTTCAGTAGTGTGTGTGAGAGCGTTTCAGTAGTGTGTGTGAGAGCTAAAATTTCAGTAGTGTGTGTGAGAGCGTTTCAGTAGTGTGTGTGAGAGCGTTTCAGTAGTGTGTGTGAGAGCTAAAATTTCAGTAGTGTGTGTGAGAGCGTTTCAGTTGTGTGTGTGAGAGCGTTTCAGTTGTGTGTGAGAGCTAAAATTTCAGTAGTGTGTGTGAGAGCTAAAATTTCAGTAGTGTGTGTGAGAGCTAAAGTTTCAGTAGTGTGTGTGAGAGCGTTTCAGTAGTGTGTGTGAGAGCTAAAATTTCAGTAGTGTGTGTGAGAGCGTTTCAGTAGTGTGTGTGAGAGCTAAAATTTCAGTAGTGTGTGTGAGAGCGTTTCAGTAGTGTGTGTGAGAGCGTTTCAGTAATAATGTCCCTTACGGAACCTCATACAATTACTCTTGGTGGCAAGTAAAAAAACAATTACTAGAAGATGGTTAAGCCCAGCCCAGCCTACCCTAGATGACTGGTTTGGGATCATTTTAGAGATATTTAGGATGGAAAAACTTACATATCTGTTAAGAAATCAAAAAGCCAAATTCTACCAAATTTGGAACAATTGTATCCAATTCATTACCCCCACGAGGGCTGACTTCACTTGATCTCACTATTACTTGGTTGTTTTTTGTTTTTTTTACATTTACCTCTATTACTATTGCTTGTTTATTTACTTATTTGTTCACCATGATTGCAGCATGGGCACCCCCCCCCAGTTTGTGTTTATAGTTCCATGTAATGTGTTCTATATATCTCCTTCGGGAGAGCATGCGAGCAACTCTCCTAGTAATAGCTAGTGGAGGTTAATATGCACCCGCTGATCACTTTGTTTATCATTTGCTCTCCTGGACTTGGAAGGACTTTGTTCCCATGTTATTCATATACTGCTATGCAGATGGTTTTTTCTTGTCCAATCCAAATAAAGATATAATTTAAAAAAAAAAAGAAGTGAGTCTATCTAATAATTATAGAGCTATTTGCATCAAATAGAAGAAGGACCACCAAAGAAAATGAAGGCACACTGTCTGGGAAGGATGGATGTCCATATAAATTTTCATGGTAATCCATCAAATGCGTGTTGAGATATGATTAGCAGAGATAATGACGGGTGTCCTTTGATAATAGGCATGATAATTTAATTAGTAGTGATTGATGTTTGTGTTACTTTGTTCTGTTGAAAAGTAAAAGAAGACAAGAGGTTAGAAGTTGTTACCCTGAAAAACAGAAATAAATGCAGTCAATCTGCTTAGTAAATAAACACTTTGGTGAGGCGTTTCCAATTATCACCTTTCTTTGACACAACATCCATTACTTTGATCTCACGGTTGCATTTTCTTTTACTCTATTACATACATAAACCATTTTTAGAGCCAGGTGCCAGCTGGATGTCATAAATCTTTGGGTGCTATCCCAGAATTTGTGCACAGCATCAGAGCTAAAGCTGTCACGCTAAATCCTTGCATCTGTTTAAGGACTTCATGTCACACTTAAAGAGGCAAACTGGGGACAGTAAGAAGCAGGCGGAATCAAACAGAGGCAGAAAAAATGAAGAGAAATATGAGCGAGCAAACGACTGGATTGAGCATAGAGCGTATTCAAAATGTAACTGTTCTGGTGTCAGCAAAAGGTTAACCACTGCTTTGAACTTTGCCTAGCCGTCTTTACAAGATAGGTGCCATTTTGGCTACAGCAGCCAATGTTGGAAGTCATATATTGCTCTGGCTGTCACTGTTCTGTAATTATTACAGTCAAAAGTTTTGAGCAATCAATCGTGTCTTTATACTTTTCCTCAAAGTAGTCAATTATTATTATTCAAGACCTTGTATGTGAGGAGGATTTTAAATTTGATTCTGGATTTAACAATGAAGAGAAGCCAATATGAGAAATGTGCTTCCTCTTTCAAGTCCCTGTCAGTAATCTTGCTGCAGCATTTTGGGTCAACTGAAGGATTTTCGGGGAGTTTTAGAACATCCTGATAATAAGGAATTACAGTAGTCCAGCCTAGAAGTAATAAATGCATGAACTAGTTTTTCAGCATCGCTCTGAGACAGGATGTGTCTGATTTTGGAGATATTGCGCAAATAGAAGAAAGCGGTCCTACACAGTGTCACTGCATTTCTGAGATTTTTAGTGCCAAGTACAAGAACCTAAGTTTTATCTGAATTTAGAAGCAGAAAATTTGAGGTCATCCACGTTTAACTAATTATTTGTGGGTGTCATCTGGCGTCATGATAGATAAAGTTGGTAGTCATCTGCATAGCAGTGAAAATGTATGCTATTTCTTCTGATGATACTGCCTAAGGGAAGCATGTATAATGTAAACAGAATTGGTCCTAGCACAGAACCCTGTGGAACTCCATATTTAACCTTAGTGTGTAAAGACAACTCCCCATTTACATGAACAAATGTAAATATATTAGATAGATATGATTCAAACCACTGCAGCGCAGTACCTGTAATACCTACAGCATGTTCTAATCGCTCTAATAGAATATTATGGTCAACAGTATCAAACGCTGCACTGAGGTCTAGCAGGACAAGCACAGAGATGAGTCCACTGTCAGAGGCCAGATCATTTGTAACCTTCACTAAAGCTGTTCCTGTGTTGCGATGAGCTCTGAAACCTGACTGAAACTCTTCAAGTATCACATTCCTCTGCAGATTCCTCTTTTACGATGATGATGATGATGATGATCTCTAATGGTTACAATTTTATTTGTGACAAAATTCACGAAGTCATTACTCGTTAACTTTAAAGGAATGCTTGGCTTAACAGAGCTCTGACTTTTTGTCAGCCTGGCTTTAGTGCTGAAGAGAAATTTAGGGTTCTTACTTCCTTCAATGAGTGGTCAATAGTAAGATTTTCTAGCTTTACGGAGGGCTTTTTTATAGAGCGATAAACTGGATTTCAAGGCTAAATGAGGATGTTCTAAGCTAGTGTGATGTCATTTTAATTAGTCCAATTATAGATTGAATGCCGTGCTGAGGCTGTCATTTTTAGTATCTACATGGATAAAATCTCCCACAATAATTATTTTATCTGAGCTGAGAACTAAATCACATAAAAAGTCTCAGAATTCAGACAAAAAACAGACAGGTGGACGATAGATAACAACAAATGAAACTTTTCTTGAGTTTTTCAAGCTAGGGTGGACAAAGCTAAGCATCATTTTTTTCAAATGAATTAAAACTCTGTCTTGGTCTTTGGTTGATTAACAAGCTGTAGTGGGAGATTAATTCATGTACTAACAGGGGACTAGAAAAGAGAGACCCAATGTTTATAATCCACATTTCACTGTTTTACTCTTTGGTGCAGTCGTGGATACAGTATTGTTCTTTCTGTGTGATTTTTTTGTGTTTAAATAATTTTTTGCTGATTTTTGGTTTGTTTTTTTGTTTTGACACAGTCTCTAAGGGGATGGGGTTTTGGGGAGATAGCAGGAGGAGAGAAGCTACAGAGAGGCGTGTAAGTCTGCAACTCCGCTTCCTGATCCAAACTCTGGATAGTCAGATTTTGGGGGGGTTTATTAAATTTGGCCAGATTTGTAGAAGTGAGAGCTGCTCCATCCAAATTAGGATAGATGCAGTCTCTCCTAACAAGAACAGGTTTTCCCCAAAAAGGTTCCCAATTATCTATAAAGCAAAGCATTTTGGACACCATTCAGACAGACAGCAATTTAAGCCAGCCACCCTGTGTTCCCGGGTGCTCGGAACAGTCTGCTAGGGGAAGAACTAAAGCTACCTTCAAGTGCACCAGCCACAGGGGCCTGGCTAGCTATGGGTTTTCCAAGGGTGCGAAGGTCTGTGTGTTGTAACGGGAACAGGAAGTGATACTCTACCAGATAGAGCCAACACCAAGTGAGAGTGAAATGGTCTCAGAAGAAGGGGTGGCTGTCAAGAAGCCTTTCATAAGGAAGGAAAATGGGGAACAAAGGATAAGGAATTCCAAATTACACAAGACCTGGATTTGAAATCAGTAACATAAGGTCCTATGGAGTGATGAATTCAGTTTCATTTTTCAGCATTGGAATGCACTTCAGGAAGCCTGGATAACTATTCCTGAAGACTGTTTAAAGAAATTATAAGAAAGTTTACCTAAGAGATTTCAGGCTGTGTTGACGAACAAAGTATTGACTTTCTAGCTTGCGCTAATTGTTTTTTCTTATATGATATGTATGTTTGAACATGTTTCAGTAAATCAATGCACGCATTTTCCTAGAAAAATATAAAGGAATGAGGGGTGGCTTAAGACTAATGTACAGCACAACAGGATTTGTATATATCTGTTTCGACAGTTTTCTTGGATAAAAGACTATTTCTTTTCTTGATGTATGTCAATCTGAAATCTACAAGATCTGTTAGACATTTTGTACATCATTTACCACTCCTGCCACAATTGATATGCGGTGAAACCTTTGCTTGTTAACTAGAATTTAAAATACATCGGTGTGGGCGTGAGCAGTGCTTGTTAACACAGTATGCATTTGTAAAGATTTGCAGTTTAAGAAAACAAGTTGGGATTTTGTAATGTCAAGGTGGGCGGCTAATTTAGCTGCATTCTCTGCTGTGTTTGTGATGTTATTATGGTGATTCAGCTGTGAGATTTTCTGTGACAAAAGCAAATAGTATTTTCAAGATTGAGCACTGCAGCATCATTAAAACTCACACACACAATTCATCTCATTTGTCTGCAGTCAATGGATTTTCTTAAAATGACAGCACAGTGAGAAATTGCAATGCCAAATCTCAGAATCGGGGGAATTTAACAAGCAAAGACTCGTTTTGAGTTTAGCTCACCTCCTGATGATTGACAACTCCTAAAATACTGTCTCTCTACTTACTACCAGTTTTTAGAAAAGGAGAGTTGGATATGTGTTTCGACTTCACATTTCAAAAGTGTTCATAGATAGTTGCTAAACAAATATCTTTGTTTTTGTTTTTATCAGGCAAAGTCTTTTTGTTTTTGAGTGTAACCAGTGGTTTGCACCTTCCATAAACCCGCACTATTAATAATCTTGAAGTCATCACTTAATTGTTGCCTTTGACGTTTGAAAAATGATTCTTAGTTATTATTACCTATCCCTTATTACCTAAATGACCAGACATCTTTCATTCAGCCTGCTTGAGTCCTGGTTATTGCATAGAAACTGCCCTATGTTTCCAGGCAATACACCTCAGAATTAAATATGTTTACATGATAACCTTCAAACAAAGAAGAATACTGGCGCCGTAAGGTTGGATTAATTCCAGCATTATGGCAATAGTATCCTAATATGATAAAGCAGTGTTCCCCTATTATTGATATCACTGAAACTTTTAAGTTATTATATAAAAATCATAATGAACTAATGTTACCATTTTAGTTCCAGCTGGTCATCATATGGTTACCTATATATTACTGTATGACTACTAATTGGTCCTGCTTTACAGGCATATGTTTATATTGTCATTATTAGCCCCATTTGGTCTTGTTATTAACCAATTATACAAATTTAAAGTTAGTACCTCTCTGCTAGATCCATTGTTCATACAAGATATTACTTGGTTATTATTTGGATGTTACTTTGTAATAACGTTGTAATTATTTCCACATTATATTTGCTTTCACACTCATACCCCACTATTATAACGATGTGGCCAAGCTGTAACAGAAAGTGCTACCAGTCCACAGTAGAGATGTAGATGAGCATACTTCCTGTTTTTGTTGTTTTACTCTATCCATATAGTGAATGAGCATTGACTTTGTTCTGTCGGGATAACCTGAGCTTTGAATGAAGTTGTAACATATTAAAACCTTT
This sequence comes from Rhamphochromis longiceps, assembly GCF_057381845.1. Lineage (NCBI taxonomy): Eukaryota > Metazoa > Chordata > Actinopteri > Cichliformes > Cichlidae > Rhamphochromis > Rhamphochromis longiceps. Next base: position 36,686,989 of record NC_140558.1, read on the forward strand.
TGCGTGTGTAGTAGAAATAAAGTCGACAAACTTACGCTAACTTTAATTAGATTTCCCTGGTGATTTTATACATGCATTATGTCCCATTAAAGTATCGCTTATCTTTTCTTTTTTGGAGGTAAGTCTTGTTAATTCGATATAACTACCAGATGGTTGCTGAGTAGCAATACTTGCTTCAAGAATTACTTTGAATCAGCTACATCTAAAATGATAAATAAATAAATGAACCTCTCATTGGGACTTGTGCCTATTACATCGATCGGTGATATGTGAGGAAAGGGGACAAGTGAGCCACAATCCAGAACATTTTGTAATAATGTGGGACAGTGGATTTCAACATCCCATACTGTTGGAACTGCATTTATTTTCTTCCGTCTTACTCTCCATTTCTCAGCACAATTCTGTGCTGGATGTCTTGATTTATCTGAGGAAGATTACCAGCAGTAGATCAGCTATGCAGATATGGTGTTTATTTGCTGTGGTTCAGTACAGGCTATAGGATGTCAACTTGATGAGAACTGTGGTAGCTTATTAGAGAGAAATATGTGCTGCCAGCTGTACCCAACTGTAACATTACTCAGCTGATATCTGCATTTGCTTTTGCTAAAATAATGTCATTATAATAGCATATACAAACATGCTTGTCAGATATACTTTTAATAATTAGTAGAAAGCGCTGAAAAGGATGTGGTTAAGTCATAGCTGCATTAATGAGGAGGATATTCTATATTAACATTATTATTATATTACTATTGACTAAAGTAATAATCCTTATAAATCATAATTCCATTTAGTTTGCCTAATATATTGTATTCAAATACTTTTATTTATCCGATGTTGGAGAGTTTAATAATTTCCCAAAGACAGATTAAATAGAGCAAATTAGAACATGTGTTAAACATAATTATCATCAACCAAACGTTTTTAAGAAATTTGAAAGTGAGATATTTTTATTGAATTTTAGCACCCTGACTAGTTTTCATAAATATTTTAAGAGCAGGAGCAGGTGAAAGGTTTCTTAACACTTGCTATATGTGGTTATTCTTCCAATAACAGACCTTAACTTGAAGTTGGCACAGTGCTTTTTAGTATACCTGCAGAGGAGTCTAATAATGCCTAATTTGAGTGAGGTTAAAAGAGAGAGAGAGAGAGAGAGACGGAGAGAAGGGGGAACGAGGAGGGAACAATTTTCCATAACTACGCTGCTAAGTAGCCCAGTCGTAATTCACAGTGACCCAGGATAGCTGCATTCATCCTGCTTAATTACGAAGCTGCAGTCATAAAATGGCTTTTTGCAGAACTGTGTTGTTTGTGTTTGTGTGCCCCTGTGATTTTCTCACCATGTGAGGGCCTACTTTGGCTCAAAGCCATCCTTAAGAGGATCCAGTACTGTGCAAGTCTTAAACCACCTTGCATTTCTTTATAGTTTTCTTGCAAGAAGCCAGATTTTTTGTAAAAAAAAAGATTTATGTGGTTTTGAGCAATAGTTGTGCAGGAAAAATCTTCTCTGTGTGCACCCAACTCAAGGGATAAACCAATTCTGCGTCTACACATAACAGATTTGACATTTTTAGTACAAAACTTACTAGAAATGACAAATAGGGCATAGTTTGACAGATATAATGAGTACTTTTGCAATGAAAAGGGAATTCGAAAAGAGACCTTAGCCAAAAACTTGGCACATCTCAGCATTGTGTGCAATGTGCCCTTAAAATACACTCAACAAAAATATAAACGCAACACCTTTGTTACTGCTCCCATTCCCCATGGGATGGACGTAGAGACCTAAAATTCATTCCAGATACACAATATAACCATCCCTCCCAAACAGTGGTCACAAATCAGTCCAAATGTGTGGTAGTGGGCACATCTGCTATATTGAGATAATCCATCCCACCTCACAGGTGTGTCACATCAGGATGCTGATCTGACATCATGAGTAGTGCACAGGTGTACCTCAGACTGCCCACAACAAAAGGCCACCCTGGAATGCGCAGTTTTGTCTCACAGCAAAATGCCACAGATGCCACAAGCAATGAGGGAGCGTGCAATTGGCATGCTGACAGCAGGAATGTCAACCAGATCTGTCGCCCGTGCATTGAATGTTCATTTCTCAACCATAAGCCGTCTCCACAGGCGTTTCAGAGAATATGGCAGCACATCCAACCGGCCTCACAACCGCAGACCTCGTGTAACCACACCAGCCCAGGACCTCCACATCCAGCAGGTTCACCTCCAAGATCGTCTGAGACCAGCCACCCAGACAGCTGCTGGAACAATTGGTTTGCACAACCAAACAATTTCTGCACAAACTGTCAGAAACCGTCTCAGGGACGCTCAACTGCATGCCCGTCGTCCTCATCGGGGTCCTGACCTGACTCCAGCTCGTCGCCGTAACAGACTTGTGTGGGCAAATGCTCACATTCGATGGCGTCTGGCACGTTGGAGAGGTGTGCGCTTCACGGATGAATCATGGTTCACATTGTTCAGGGCAGATGGCAGCTGAGAATGTCCCAGTTCTTGCATGGCCAGCATACTCACCGGACATGTCACCCATTGAGCATGTTCGGGATGTGCTTGACCGGCGTATACGACAGCGTGTACCAGTTCCCACGAATATCCAACAACCTCGCACAGCCATTGAAGTGGAGTGGACCAACATTCCACAGGCCACAATTGACAATCTGATAGACTCCATGCGACGATGTGTTGCACTGCATGAGGCAAATGGTGGTCACACCAGATACTGACCGGTTCTGGGTCCCCAGACCCCCAATAGCGCAAAAAACTGCGCATTCCAGGGTGGCCTTTTGTTGTGGGCAGTCTGAGGTACACCTGTGCACTACTCATGATGTCAGATCAGCATCCTGATGTGGCACACCTGTGAGGTGGGATGGATTATCTCAATATAGCAGATGTGCCCACTACCACACATTTGGACTGATTTGTGACCACTGTTTGGGAGGGATGGTTATATTGTGTATCTGGAATGAATTTTAGGTCTCTACGTCCATCCCATGGGGAATGGGAGCAGTAACAAAGGTGTTGCATTTATATTTTTGTTGAGTGTATTTGAGGAAACTTTTGAGCAGCTACTTCTATCAATAAATTAATCATCTTAATCTTCATCAATAGTAATAATGTTTTTATAGTCTTAATAATAATTTGAGAAATAGCTAATTGGGGTGAGTGATAGTAGATAAACAGTTACGTCTAACTGGCTGTCCCCCTACTCATGTTAAGGTTAACATGTGTACCAGCCAGGTTAACATTGAGGGAAACTCTTTAATATTTAATTGTTATTGAATCAGAACCTTTACTGACCTCTCGAAGTTCTTCATAAAGACTGGGTAGTCAGTGCTTCCCAACCCTGAACCAAGACACATATTTCATATTAGAAAAGTCACATGGCGCACCACCAAATGTAATTTCTTCTGTCTTACTGGCAGTTGGCATTGGCAACCCTTTTAATTAGAGCAGGTAGTTGCAGTGCCCTCTAGTGGAAGAGAATGTAATTGTTCTGCCCGTTACTCACGCCGATCACTAATCAGATTGAACCAGATAATCTTCCACGGCACACCTGTCTATACTATCTACAGAACTAAAAAAATTACCTAGTAATGTTGCTTTCTCACAATTTGGTGTGAAAAGGTACTGTATGCGTTGGTACTGTTGACATCTCTAAATATATATATATGGATTATTTTCTGTTATTGAACAGTTTAGAAACACACAGTCCAATGAATTCCTTTGATCATATCAGTCGATCGGTGGATAAGTAAGAGATCATAATGTGCATCTACGTCATTCTGTATATTTTTAATAACATTAAGAAAACACTTCTTAATCAAGGTGATTTTTTTTGTTTGTATGTAAAAAAAAATCTACTCATTTAAATCTACTCTATCCCACATGAGCATTTATCTTTGTAAATTCTGCTCTGCTGTATTTTGTTATCACTGCTGTGATCTTTAATTTAAATGTCATCATTGCACCTCTGTAAGATTGCGTGTGCCACAGTAAAAGAGGTCTCCTCGCAGTGCATCTCCTTGTGTACTACTGTGTTATGGTTGCCAGCCAAGAACAAAAGTGCTCTTGCCACAGTCCCTTCCCTGCAGGAAACACTCACCTGTAGCTTTTTGTGACAACAAACGCTACAGCAGCTAGCGAAGCAGCTCAAGGAACACTGTTCTCTGTAAATGTTTCTGGCCTCTGAAAACGTCTTATTTGAAGTGAAATTTCTAGCCTCTTGTCTGAATTTTCTCAATAACTCTGAAGTTTCCAGTTTGGGTGAAAAATTCCCACTGTCACCCTGCTGGGTTAGTTTTATTTCTTTTTATTCTGGAGTATATTTGTAATTTCTGTAATGGTTTGAAGTGACTCCTACAGACAAAATCACTCATCGAGATATAGAGGTTGCACTTACAGTAAACCTCTGCACAGGTGTAAATACAGCCAATTACATCTCTGTTACAACATGATCTTAGATAACAGATATGAGCTTTGTGCATCTTTATGTTACTGTATGAAACATAAAAATTATTTTAAAAAAAATATGACTATTAGAGCAGATGAAGCAAGTAAGGTACGCCCAGACCTAAAACCAGTCTGTCAGGATTAGTGTCGTGGATGAGAGAAGGAGGACCCAAATGCTGGACTCACAGGTAGGTAGGTGAAGGTTGGTGTTTATTGTCGATGGAGTGAACAAACAGAACAGGAGTAGGAAAGGGCTGGCTGGCTGGACGACTGACTGACTGACTGACTGACTGACTGAATGAATGAATGAATGAAGGACTGACTGACTGACTGAAAGACTGAATGGCTAGCTGACTGAACGCAGGCGGAAACGACAACATAACATCAATGACACGACAAGGGCTGAAGGGAAGAGAGGGCTTAAATACATGACTAACAATGACAACGATTGGAGACAGGTGAGTGAACAGCTGAACATAATGAACTAATGATAAATGGGAAGAGGACTGAACATAATGCACACAGACCAAGGCTAACACAATAAAACAGGAAGTGGAACAGGCAGTAGATAAACAGTGAACGTGAACTGAAAATACTGGGTCAACGACCCAGAAACCCTGACACAGTTAAGGTTGGAAGTATAGATGTCATTTCTGTCTCTTTTTTTGTACCTTTGTTTGCTCATGAATCAGAAATCACAACCCACTCACTTGACAAATTGCCATTTAGATTTTCTCTTCTCTTTTTTGGTTCAACAGTGAAGTTGGAGTATCTTTTTTTATGATCTAAAACCCTGCCCTAAGTGGTTCTAAAGCTTTTGCAGTAATTGTATGCATATTTCATAATGAGCAAACTGCTTAATAGTGGTTCATTGTTGAAATTCAGCAAACACCCTTAGTGTCTCCAAAAAAAACCCTCACCCACCCACACACACAAATTTGAAGATGGATGTTCATTTAGTGCTGGCGTGAAATGGTGAACTGATGAAGAGTTGCCTTGGTGACTTTGGTCCTGAAACAATCACAGAATCTATTAAATTGGCTTGGTGTGAGCATTTTCTATGAGTGATTTAATTATTGTCTCCACAGACCTTTTCTGGGTGCCTTTGAGTTTTCAAATAATCCACCTTGGCTTTTTCTGAGTTAAATAAACATGTTTTTTTAAATAGTGTAACTCTAATCATTTAATGCACCATTTTTGTAATAAATTCATGCTGCATACAAGTATAAAACAGTGTTTCAAATCCAACTGCACAGTAACCCTTTTTATTAGGAGAGATGGGCTCCAGCAAGGACAAGAACATTTTTGGCGAATGAATAATAAATTCCATCTACAGTGTACATTAAAATGTCGGTTTCTCACTACCTGCAATGCCCCCTAATTGGCTGACCAATTAGTTTGCCATATTTATGTGTATTTATGAATTGTTTTGTTTAACCTTGGATTCGTGTACCTAATATATTGATTTATGATCTTCCCAGTGACAGCTGATGAGTTGGAAATCACTTTTCCTTGTTTTGTTCTTCACAAGTTATTTTTAATCCAGGTGCACGTTGCTTAAGGCACTTTTCCTGGTGTGCAGAATTCTTAATGAAATGGAAAACTATAGGACGTGCTCTGTATGCGATGATGCAAATGATCCTTCCTGCCACTCCGAAAGTCTTACAAAGTTCCCAACGAGAGCATGTGAACGAGGAAGAAAAAAAAATGTGCAGACACATTTTTGATATCAGACACCAAAAGCAAAATATAAGATACATTGAACCTGAGCAAGTCAGTGAATATACAGTTTGACTTTAAAGTGAGGCTGTGAGGGTTTCTTAAGTTGTGTGTTTGCTTCTCTTCAGGTGAACACAGCCATGCATGAAGCTAAGCTGGTAGAGGAGTGTGATGAGCTGGTGGAGATCATTCGCCAGAGAAAACAGGTCATCGCCGTGAAGATCAAAGAATCCAAGGTAAAGTATTATATTCAACTAAATTTTTTTAAGCGTCTTTTAAGTGCAGTCTGAAATATTCAAATTCAGGTACAATCACAAATGTGGCACTGACTGATTTTTTTTTAACCTTTAAGACACAAAAAAACAAAGCTAACAGACAACAATATTGGCTTTTTATTAACTTACAGGGAACCTACTATGGTTCCCTGTAAGTTAATAAAAAATAAATAAAAAGTCACTCATCCAAATGACTTCTTCACTTATCTGAAGAAATCATGAAGGAAGGAAGTCACTTGGATGAGTGACAAAACATTTCTCCCACTGAAAATGCTAAATCCAGATGAACATGCTACAGGCCATTCAGTCCTTATACGACCGTTGCAAGAGCTTGGTCCGTACAGCCGGCAATAAGTCGGACTCGATCCTGGTGGGTGATGGGCTACGCCGCGGCTGCCCTTTGTCACCGATTCTGTTCATAATTTTTATGGACAGAATTTCTAGGCGTAGCCAAATTAACATAATCAACTATTGGAATTTTTTTTCCTGAATGCAAGTAGTTGAAGTTACCAGCGGATGAGCGTGCAATACCTTCAATCTCTTGGCGACCACGTTTCATCACAAAGCAATTGCCCAGGTCACCTCAAGAAAGGCAACCTGCCTCCAAACACTCACGGCCCAACTTAGACTGACTGCAGTTACTCTCAGATTGGTCAAGGTTTGCAAATAATCGCTGTCTAATTTAGAAATTCAGAGAGGTTGCCATGATATTGTAATCAGTCTGAGTCAGTCTGTGCCAATGAGCGTAACTCATCCTGGAATGTGTCTCTTTACGATAGGGAACTTGACTCAACTGGTTGCCAAGTGACTGTAATCTGGTTATATATAATAACAAGATTCCTGAGCATCTATCCCATTTTGCAGTTAAACTGCTGTCCTGAAAGAACTACAATATTCACTTATTTAGAGTAAATTTTCAATATATGTTTTACATCTATGAGGTTCTGACTGGACTACGAGTGTAAGTAGTTAATATGAATTTCAGTATATGTAGACAGCAACAGATTTCTGGCTTTCCAAAATGTATTTAATAAGCTAACCCTGACTCTTCACTTCAGAGTTAACGAGACTGCATGTTCACTGCACACAGTCACAAGAAATCACAAGAGTTTAAAGGGCTTGTGACATTAAAGGGAGACACTCGAGGAACTGAGGGGCTGCACCAAGGCCTAGTATAAGATAACTTAAGATAAATATGGATTATTTTGAACTGTGAATCATGCATAGCCACAGTTGCAGAGTCCAAGAATTGAAAAGAAATGTAAATGACCACAACAGGTCCCAATAGATTTAATCAGTCAGAGCAAGATTATCATCCAGATGTTGTATTTTTAGTTACTGTTGAGTGTAAAGCTGAATATTGTTTAAACTCCTGAGATAAGATCTATAGTTAATTAACTGAATGTCTGCTGAGGCAGGCAGAATGTATATTTTCCTAATAAAAAAAAACTAAACAAGATCTTTTGTTGTAAATGATGTTGCTGGGAGTTGTTAAGGAACCCCAGGCGGTGTATAAGCGTATCTCTAAAGCTGGGCTTACACTGTGCGATTTTTGGCCCATTTTGAGCCGATTTTTCAGTCGTGCAACCGTTTTGGTGATCGGCCCGATTTTGGCCTTCATCGTGCGTCGTGCATCGTGTAGTATACGTGGGGTAACGAGAAGCGATTAACACCTCACGACCAGCTCCCGATCATCAATCGCTTGGTAGTCACGACCGTCGTGAGGGTGTCACCGCAGCTTCTCACACTGCGCACGTGCAAACACATAAACGTCAGTGAAAAAGACGGAGTAGTACGGCAGTACAGCATGTGATCTGGACGCAAGCGATGGAGGCACTTGTAGAATTTTGGAAAGCTCGGATGAGCTTTGGATAGCTCATCCGAGCCTTTTCCATGTGGCCTCACAAAATCATCACAACCACAACAACCGTAAAAATAGTTGGATTTACACTGCTGCTCAATCACAGCTGCCTGATCAGTGTTTTTCATTAGCAATTTAGCAAAGTTGATGGCGGTGGTGTGTCTGTGTGAGTGAAAGACAGAGAGGGAGAGCGAGCGACAGATTACCTTCATTTTTATGGACGCACAGTTTGAGCACTCGGGTCGCATCAGAGCATCGGGCCGTATAGTGTGAGACCCTGCATCGTGACCTACGAACTTCTAACCCCTGCAAGTCAATCGTACAGTTTGAGCAGAAGCTGAATAACACGACTGAAAAAAATCGCACAGTGTATGCCCAGCTTAAGTGTACCGTACAACCAAAACGAGTTATAGATGGACGATCTTCTGCGTGTGTCATTAACTGAATCAGTCCAAGATTAGACGCATTTTTATTCAGCGTGCATAAACAAAAACAGTGATTACTGGCACTTAGAAGAGAGAGATGATGACTTCGGTGAATTCATATTACATCGTTTCATTCAGTTTTCAGCAGTTCATATTTCAAAAACTTGTGTCACCTTGCCATCTAAAGTAAGGCAATAAGCCCGACCCACCATCACTTTGCAGAAGCGAATGAATATGAAAGCAACGATGCCGTGGACAGAATATATTTGTGTGGTTGTCTGCTTGTTTACCCAAATATACACCACATGCAGGCTTTACGAGAAATGAAAAGCACGGAGGATTAAAAAAAAAGAGAGCAATAACAGTCTCTCCTCATATTTAGGCAGTCAACATGAATGCGTGAGGAAAGAATTTAAAATGGCAGGAAAGACTGTTCTGAACCTCCTGCTGCTGTTTTAGAAAGTCCACAACTAACTGCACAGACAGATACACATTTGGCTCTGTGTGTGCGTGTGTGTGCATGTGTGTGTGTGTACTCATGCCCATGTGTATATGGGTGGTTGTCCCGTCTCTGACCATGAATAACCCTTCCAGAGGTGAAATTTTAAGTGCTTGTGAAGGATCCAAGGTGGCAGAGGAGCTTCATAGAGAAATTTCCCAACAGTTAACACAAAGACTAAAATAGGTTTGTGTGTGTGTGAGACAGAGGAGTGTGTCGACAATGAATGCAGACAAAGAGCAAGGTTTGTTCTCCTGAGAGTCTGTGCCTGTAAAAGGCTCTCCAGCTGAAGGTACAGCGGTCAAATGTAGGAAGCCCGTATGCATCACTTTGAAAAGTCAAGGAAGATGAATCAAATGCGCCTTGACTAATTCAAATGTGTAGAAGAGAGCAAAGGATAAGATGAATATTGATATTTTACACAGCGACATTGCTACAAAAACACGGCTCATATTATACATTTTATGAGCAAAGTACTGAGATGGCTTCCTGTTGAGGACAGTCTCATAAAGGAAAGTGTTCAGAGGTGACTCTGCAACAGAATAACCGGATTATACAGGCTTGATCATGGTGAGCAAGGTGCTCCCATTCTCTCTCTTACTTCTTCATAATGAGGTCTGTATCTTGCAGAGGAGACTCAGCAGTCATACTTAATCTCTCCCAGCTCACACACACGCACATAATAAAAAACAACAAAAAAACCAGACTATTCCCACGGCCGGGTTTCTGTTTGTGTGTTTTTGTCATATGACTTCCTGTCTTCCAAGCATCTATTCTGCCGCTTTTCCGTTATCTTTTCTTGAAAACTGTTCAAACTCCAAGGATTAACAATGCAAAACTCTTTTAGTGTTACATACTAGCTTTTTTTTAACACAATTTTTTTTTAACGATCTCATGGGTCATTTGAACTTCATTTTAAAAGCTTATGCCTGGTAGGGACTCATCATAAAAACAACAGCATTACTGTTGTTGGCACCACTTAAACAACCTGTCTCTGTGTTTATGTGACAAGTGCCTCTTGTGAATGTGCAAATATAACATTTGTCTCTCAGAGCCAGGTCAGGATGGATGGTCGACCTTACAAAGCCTTTGGCTTTGGCCTGTTTTCAGTGCTGTGGTTTTGTTTATTCTATTTCTTTAAAAGCAAATCAAGGCTGTAAAACTTTAAGGATCCACATCCAAAATCTAGTGACTGATGGCTGGTCATTACTTGTAAAATAGCGCTTCATGCTACCATGACTTACAGATGACATATATTCCCACAGCATCAGCTGGATTTATCTGTTGTTGAGATTCTGTCTTTTTGTATGCAGTCATATCCTGGTTTCATCTACTTTCAATGATAAACAGTATGAAAGACTGATGAATTTGTTTTAATGGCCACCAGGGGATTATAGCTGTAGCTGCCAAAATACCTACAGAAGACTATTTAGTAATTTAACCATTATGCCACTGCTAAATGTTGGCTACAAAAATATGTTTTTCAATCAACTGGAGTGAGAGAAAACATATTATTTTTACAAGCCATTAATAACACATTGCTTTGTTTTCATATCTATGATTGCACTTTAAGAAAATTCAGCCTCTGAAAAAGTTTTGACTCAGTAAAATGATAAAAAAAAACCAACTTTAAATATTGTAGCATCACCTCATAAGTATTAAAATTATATTAGAAGGTTCAATTTCAGCTTTAAATCACGAACTGTAGGCTTCGCACAAAGTAAGAGACACACACACGAACACACACTCAGACCGTGCCATATTGTCCATTATTTTGCAGGAGAGAAGTAATCATCTCTAAAATTGTTGTTTGCGGCCTATGTTGCCAAATAACAATTCATCCTTTAAACCTCCTCTCGCTTCTCCTCTCTTTGCAGTCAACAACCTGCTCAAATGTCATTTTTAGTGACAAGAGATTATGGCGGACTTAGTGCAAGTGCAGCTGAGATGTCAGTTGAAAACTCCATTAAGACTCCAGCTTAACGAGACTTCTAAAGCAGCAGCAGCAGCTTTTCCAGCAGCGAGAAGGAAAGTGGACTTTAGATTCCATGAAAACTTTTGATGGTGACCTTTTAGCCATGTGAACTTTAGTTTTGTTTAGTGTTAGAGAGCAGCACGGTGGCACGGTGGTTAGCACTGTTGCCGCACAGCAAGAAGGTCCTGAGTTCAATTCCACCATCAGGCCGGGGTCTTTCTGTGTGGAGTTTGCATGTTCTCCCCGTGTTTGCGTGGGTTCTCTCCGGGTACTCCGGCTTCCTCCCACCGTCCAAAGACATGCAGCTTGTGGGGATAGGTTAATTGATTAATCCAAATTGTCACTAGGAGTGAGTGTGAATGGTTGTCTGTCCCTATATGTTAGCCCTGCGACAGACTGGCGACCTGTCCAGGGTGTACCCCGCCTTTCGCCCCATGACAGCTGGGATAGGCTCCAGCGCCCCCCGCGACCCTGAAAAGGATAAGCGGAAGCGAATGGATGGATGGATGGATGGATAGTGTTAGAGATTCAAATTAGCCTTAGCCTGAAATTATGATGCGTTCAGTGCATTAAGAGACTTAACTTCATTCTTTGCCTTTAGATTCACAGATGATTTATTTAATCATTTAACAACACTCCACGCTAAAGCCGGTATTGAATTCTACAGTTGCCTCTTGCTGGCAGTCTCAGCGCTCACAAAGACCCTTTGTTTCGGTTTGTTTTGGTTTTTTACATCAAACTAAGTTCATTTCCAGGATCAGGATATGAGCAGCAATAAAGATAAACAGATTACTTTCATTTCAAATTTGCTCATCGTGGTTTTCCTTTTGCTCGGTGGGAAATGACATTAAAGCACACACGCTAACAAATTACAGTGAAAAGGACTTTACAAACCGTGCTTGTGTCTGAATCCTGACCCGACAACGTGACCTGACTTGATTCGCACAGCATGATGCTTTGTGATGAAAATGAAGCAAATTATTATGCGGTCCAAAATCAGCAGTTTCCTGTTTGTCTGCGCTGCTACATTTGAATCATGCGCACCACGTGAATGCACAGTAGATGCGCTTACAAGGTGCTTAAAAGACGAGCTCGATGTCTCTTTTGTTTGGTAAGGTAGGAGGGAAAGAACTGTGACTTTTACAGCCAGTAGTGTCTCATCCATTTCCTGTCAGGCCTCGTTTCACAGTTTTTAAACATGGGTATGTATGCACAGACTGGTGCCCCTCATCCAGTGACCTAGAACTATCTGCCCTTTGATTGTGCAACATGATATTAAGGTCAATGTGAGCATAGATCCAATGGGCTCACTTAAACTCAGGCCCTCTACTTCTTTTTCTCCTTTTTCCTGTTGGTGCATGTCTCAGATAACTGTGTCTATGACTGCGTTTCTGTGTGGACTCCATAGTTTTATTGTTTTTTGTGAGTAGATAAACATCCTTAATCATAAACTCTAATGTCATCTGCTAATTGCTTCTGCACGTTCAGATTCTTCTGTGGATATAACATTTGATCACGCTCGGTCGTATGTGTTTGAATATCTGCGTCTGTTTTTCTTTGGTTATAAAACTTCAGTTAACTCTGCAATATGGAAAGTTCACCGAGCAAAAATCATCTGAGAGAGTGCTGTCTTTGTGTCAATAATGTGTGCCGATGTGGGAAGCAAAGCACAATTGGCTTTTTTTAGTTACTGTCAAAATGAATTAAAAAAATCCACCAAACTGAAATTATTGGAGTGCAGAGGAGGGCTCTTTTTTCTCTTTTTTTCTTTTTTTTTGGATATAGAGAGAGTTTTGAGATCCTTTTTTCCTGAATTTTTGCAGTGGAAGGCACACAAGTTGCCCTGAGCAAATAGAAAGTTATTTTCAGTCCCAGAAGATGAACATAGAAGATCAATAACACCAGTGAACTACTTTTGTCTAAGTTTTGGAGATGGGGATTAGAGACATAGAGTACGTGTCAAGATTCCCGCATAGTAAAAGAATGTCGAATGTTTTACTAGAACAGGTGCTGGCAATGTCGTCTGCGTTCTCTTAGCTAAATGAAAAATTTAAAAGTCGAGTTATCGAGAAGGGCGATGTATTCCTTCAAGGCTCACAGTGTGCAAATGAAAACGAACCGCGTGTGTCGTAACGTGGCAACGTGTGCTTTGTTTGTTCCAGGTGATGAAACTGCGCAAGTTGGCTCAGCAGATTGCAAATTGTCGCCAGTGTTTGGAGCGCTCCAGTGCCCTGATCACACAGGCTGAGCAGAGCTTGAAGGAGAACGACCACGCCCGCTTCCTTCAGACTGCCAGAAATGTCGCCGAAAGGTAGGTGGAGCGGCGCACCGACTTATACCACCTGCCTGTTGCAACAATATGCTAATTTCACTTCATTATAGCTATTAATAGTCCAGACAAGTGGGAGGCTTTTGACAAGTCATCCTGACTGGGGTTTTTGTCTCGCTTTTTCCGTGTGGAGTTGTGTCATCTTGTAGCAGGCTGCATGATAGTTGTCAGAGTATTTGGCAATAAGTCTTTGACTCTTTAAATCCAAACCTCTGCCCTACAATGAGTTTTCGATTTTTACCTCTGTGAAATCCACTTGAAGGGGCTGCTGGTGAAATCAGCATTTTATCAAAAGTCTTTGGCTCTTGCGATCAATGTCAGGCCTCTGTTGAAAATCATCTATCATTTAAGGGCCAGCTCTGCAGTTTTCCTTTCAACCCTCGCACTTCTGTAATACCCTAATTCCTTCGTCGTCCTCCTCCTGTAGATATTTTGCTCTGTCTCTTTCACAAAGACCTTTGCAAAAGCCACGGCTAGCACACTATCTTTTATTTGGCCTCGGCTCCACTTTTCTTTCAACCACCTGGCCGTGCGCTTTATTGACTGACTGGTTTCTCTTTACTGAGGAACTGAAGTCTTAAGGACTAGTGCTGATCTGTCCTCCACTCTGCACTGCTGTGTAACCCTGCCAGCACTGTGGTTCTGGCTGGCTCCTGCCACAGACAGCTCACTGATGCTCAAAGCAGAAGTAGGCACAGGTTTCCACAAAGCTGTAGAGACTGTAGAGTAAGTCTGTCAGTGCATGTCTGCTTTGAGTGTGTTTTGACAACACCAAGGCAGACATTCTGAGTTGGATTGGATGTAGACATTTATTCTGAGACTATGAATTTCATGTTTGTATTCTTTTAAATTTTTTCCCCTCTCTTGCCCTTTTCCGTGTCACTAATAATGTCTACCACCTCTCTCCTCTTGCCATCTCACCTCACTTCTCTGCTCTTATTTTTCCATCTCTTCATCACCTCCCATCTTTTCCTGCTCCATCCCTCTTTTCCTCGTCACCTCATCGGACCTCTCATCCCTCCTTCTCTACCATTTACTTTGCTCGCCCCCGTGTCCTGACAACTCAAAAGGGTTGCAATGGCCACGGCCTCCTCGCAGGTGCTCATCCCAGATGTCAACTTGAACGAGGCGTTTGACAACTTTGCTCTTGACTTCTCCCGAGAGAAGAAGATTCTGGAAGGACTAGATTACCTAACAGGTAAATTCACATCCTGTCAAATCTGCAGTAGATATGTTAACAGTCGTCCTGCTGCTGTCTTGGTTTTGTTTTTGTTTTTTTGATTCACTGTTTCAAAGAACAAAACTGTTCTCTATAAGTTAAGAAAACTATCCAGCCTTGTCACATAAGCCCTTTTCAGACATGGAAAACACAACTTTGCTGACTTATTCAATTCAATTTTATTTATATAGTTCCAAATCAAAACAGCAGTCACCTCAAGGTACTTTACATTGTAAGGTAAAGACCCTACAAAGAAATACAATACAAAGAAAACAGCAAAAACCCAAACAATCACATGACCCCCCCCCCCCCCCCCCCCCCCCCCTATAAGCAAGTGCTTTGGTGAAATTAGGAAGGAAAAACTCCCTTTTAACAGGAAGAAACCTCCTGCAGAGCCACGCTCAGGTAGGGGCAGCAATCTGGCGTGACTGGTTAGGGGTGAGGGGAGGAAGACAGGATAAAAACACACGTTTGTCCTGTTTGACATTCTGTAACTCACAAATGCGAGTTATCAGACTTTGATTTTCACATTTGGACGGCAACTGAAACCAAAATACACAAACCTATCTTTTCCTGAGGGAAGAGAGTAATGTTATTTTATGGTTCTTTCAAAACCTTAACCTCTGTTGACTTTATTGCTTTTCGTGGCACCTCAGCTGTCTTCCTTTCAGACAGAAAAGTCATCTGGCCTTAAGGAGCAGCAGATTAACTCAACAAATGCTCATGCTTTCTATGACAGTTACAAAGTATAAATTATCTAAGATTGTGTTGGACAAAAAAGCACAAAGGAAGCTTTTCTAACTCTGCTCTATTTCCTCATACATTGTTATCTTGTACTTTGATCTTTGTGAACCCTGATCTCATATGCCATCTGTTTTTGGATGTCAACACCCTCTCTTTAATTAAAGTCTTCATTGGCCAAAACAAAACACAGGCTCACACCTGTTCAGAAGTTGTGTTCGTTTGTGTGCTATATGGCTCCATGCTATTCAGACTTCTCCACGTTGAATGGGCTGCCTAAATATTAATAGGTCAGACCAAGAAAGGGTGTGATCACGATCTTTACAAAAGTGACCGGGGTTTTCATTCTGACACAAAGCCAACACATTCATATGCCCTCAGATAAATGAAAACAAATGTCTGAAAGACGTTATGAACACACAAAACTCCCCTTTAGAAAGACAATTACCTCGTGTCCACTTAGTGTCAAATTCAAGTAGTAAAAAGTTTATGCAGCTGTTGAGACGTATTATATTTCTGAGAATTAAGACAAAATGACTTGATGACGCTTTCTAACATTTATTTTATTTGATCGTGTTCTTGTTTCCTCCACACGTAGCTCCCAACCCTCCATCTATAAGAGACGAGCTGTGCACCGCCTCCCACGACACCATCACTGTTCACTGGACGTCTGAGGACGAGTTCAGCGTCACCTCCTATGAGCTGCAGTACACGATCTACACAGGCCAAACAAACTTCATCAGTGAGTAACACACACTCAATAGAGGGGAAGAGTAAAGAACAAGGCAGAGCAAACTCATTGGACATGATGCTGTCTCACAGTAACAAGGTCCTAGGTTCAAATCCACCATGTTCCAGGTTTCAGTGTTCTCCTCACGTCTCTGTGGGCTCCCCCTGGATATTCCAGCTTCCTCCCACAGAACGAAGTGGGGTTAGGTTATTTGATGATCCTAAATTGGTTGTCTGTGTTAGCCCTGTGACAGATTAGTGACATGTCCGGGGTCTACCCTGCCTTCCAACCACCCTGAATTAAGTGGAGATTATGGATGAATGGATGCTAACTGAAACTGAGCAAAACTTTAGGAGTCCCATGGATTTTTGCATTCTCTCACGTAGAACCATCCACAGTTACTTTCTCCCCCAACCATTTTTCGGATGAGAGGGGACAGCTGACATGCTGCAATAGTTTTAAATCAATTTTATTGGCTGACTTTTTACTAGTCCCCCACATCTGAAATGAATCTGGTGCCACTGGCTGTCACATAGCCCTCCCATTGTTTATGCGTTTCTTTTCATGCACTGTGCATGATGCACTTCACTTGACTTTGACAACTTCTCTTCGACTGCAGTTCTATGGACCACTGACTGCACGATACTTTCACGGACTGCTTCTGCTCAGGCTGTTCATTCTGTTGCACTTCCTTCCTTTTGCTGTTGCCTAGCCACCAGCTCTAATTTCTTCTCCATTTAGTTGCATCCTCAATTACAGCCCGTGTTTGTAGCCTGGAATTGTGTGACCCTGCTGCTGTTGTGGTATTATAAGAATCGTCTAGTTTTTATCATAAAATATATATAAAATGTACATCTATCTACACAGAAGCACTAAGCAAACCATTTTCACTGACCTCTCTTCGGGTTCAAGAAACAAAGCACTGCAATCATTTCAGCATTACTTAGTCTTATTTTGATATGTTCAATATTTTATACCAGCTGTGTTGGATAACCTGGATTTTTTTTTTTTGTCTTTTTTGTTTTCCATACTTGTATTTTTAGAGAGATGGAGCTGAGTTATCAAGAGTACTCATTATAAAATAGGCCATACAGTGCATACTGTAACACAAGGGGATGCCTGAGAGAGAATCACATATTTTTTAAGCAGTGTGAAAACTCAGCAGACACAAAAACTGAAGATCATAGCTTCACAGTTTTAACCTTCCCCATTAATCCTCAGTACCCCAATCCCTGTATGAGTACCATATTTTTTATTTCAGGGCTGTAACAGTACAATGTACTTGTGATATTTCCCAAACATTTATTCTGCTAGCAGATCAAAGTCGGCAAGAATCAAACAGATTTAATCTAACTAAACACGACCATGATGAAAGTGTTTTGCTTTCAGTGCTTTTCCCGTTAGATATGAATTGCAATTACTAGAGGTGTTTTATAATAGAACAGAGATCATACTGCAGTTTATAAGAGCAAATGCTTAGTTTTCAGAGCAAATTTCAATCCACTATCACCGTCACGTGGCTGACTCAGCAGGCTCCTAATTCTAGTATTAAAATCTGAAATATTACCTTCTTTTCCTGGCAGCTTTTTCTTGACCTCATCTAAAAACATCATGAGATCAAGTAAAGGCTCAATGACAGGTGTGTAGGAGAATTGGTGAGGATTTAAAATGTGGTGCACAGAGTATCGGGCCGCACTTGCAGTAACAATGTTGAGAAGATGGCCAAATAGGCGAGAAAAACTAATGAAAAACATCTTTATTACAAAGGCTGGACTTTTACGGCCGGTCCTCACCCTGAATGTTTAGAGCCAAGCCCTAAATAATTCTGCTCCTGAATAATAAAGGTACCAAAAAAAAGCAATGCACACATTTCTGTATATGGTACTTTAACACTATCTTCATTAACAAATGGAGGGCTCTGGATCTGATGACAGATAATATTTGGTCTTCTTCTACACATCACACAGATTTCAGGTCTATACACTGGAATACTTTATAACAACTCACGTCTCCAGCTGACTCTCAACCTGCAGCACCACAAACAGGCAACATCAATTTCTATCAGAAGAATTAACCCTTGTATCAAAAACATATTGATTCTCCTTTTGCCTCCTCTCAGTAATCTGAATTGCCGTGCCGTTATCAGTGAGAAACGCATACTTAAGACCCGTGCTCAGACTGTATTATTTAGGTTAGCAGATTACATGCTTCCTCATCAGGACTGCTGGTTTTTGAGCCGCTAAGTTGCGCTGCTCTTGGCAGAATGGTAGTTATTATCAAAATGAACTGGCTGCATCTTTGTAAGTAGCACGCTATTAGTAGATCACCCTGCAAGCACACTAATTTGACCTGCTTAGCCAATAAAGTGGAATAAAATTTATTTTCCTGCTGAGGAGCGCAACTCCTTTCCAGCTCCTTGGAAAGGACCCAAATAAAATTCCCTTCATCCATCCATAACAATCCCAGCAATACAGCAATGGACGTTACCAATGCAAACTGAGTTTTAAAGAAAATTAAACACATTTTGATCAAGCTCATTATCTTGAGAGCGTGCATTCTTCATGCAAGAACATGCAAGACTTCATACGACTTTTTGACAAGCAGCAGATTTTTATTACAGCAGCGACACAGTCATAGTTCACCAGTGCATTTAAAAGGATGTTTTTAAAAACTCAAAGTACATCAGTAGGTTATGGTATGCAATAGAACATGTACTTACTTTTAACATTTAGCTGATCTGCACCACTTTCTCAATTTTGATAAGTGTGTTCATGAACATTGAGATGATGCATCGTTTCCTCTCCTTCAATTAAAGATGATCCAGTGCATCCTCTGCTAAAGGAGGTAATAAAGGAAGCAATGAAGCTACTTTTCTTAGTATTTGTTTCATTTGGTCACCACACAGCTACTTCTGGGTCACTTCTCTCATTTAGGAACCAGGACTCAGAGCACAGGTCTTCTTTTTCTTCTTCTTCTTCTGAATCTTTTTGAATCCTTTAAAGTCAAACAGGCTGTCGTCCTTTTCAGGTTTTTACACTTAAACACGGTCTTTCCCTTCATAACATTATTGGGCAATTTAAGTGCACATATTCAAATGTCTTTATAGCAAAAGACAGCATGGCAGTAAAATGATGCAGTGATAAATTATGACACTATTGACAGTAAAAATCTACATATTGGGACACAGGCAGAAATTATGCTTATTGTTTTATTTTCTAATTAGTTTCTAATCATTAGCTCTGTGACTGACTTGTTATAATGCTACTAGCAAATGACTAAAATTTGAGGCACCATTACATTAAATATAAATGTGTATTTTAAGGGGGTTTGAATGTTATTTAAAACATGTTAGTATTCAAGTGAGCAGTATTCAGTTTTTTGACATTTAAATGCAGAAATATATATATTATACCGTAGAATGACACAAACATAATATTCCTAAATGGGATTTTATGCATTTGTCTCCATCTAGCTTTTGTTTTCTAATCAGCATTATAACCGAATGGCTATCGCGACGTAAATGAAGTGAAAGAAAGGCCACTGCCAAGGAGAAAACAAACGGATGGACTGGTGAAAATCAGAGTGGATAATGGGTACATAGGGGAGGTGAAAACCACTTACTGATATGAGAAGGATGTGATTAATGTACATAATCGTGCACATTCAAGCACATACGCACACAAATACACACACAAACACCTGTGCCTCTCTAATCTTTTCATCTCCTCTTCTCTCTTCTCCTCTATGTGGCCTGACATTTCTCCATCTAACCATGCAACTTAAGTGCTCTAGCCATTTGAAACATCAGGATACATTTCAGCTATGATAGACTGAGTGACTCAGATATTCAGCCGTGTGCTGCCACAGAGTCCTTAGAGATTCGTAGGAGAAACTGAGAAATGGAGAAATTCATTTAGCCCAGTTTGCCACTTGAGTTTTTACCATAGTATTTTTCTCTAACTTTCCAAGTGGCTAAATGCTCCCACTTGAGTGCCATCTTGTCTCTCTCCTTTTTCTCGCCTGGCCACATCTTCAGACTTGGCCTTCCCATGAGGAGGAGAAGTGGGGTTGTGGTGCCTTGTGAACCCTGCCTTTGCAGGATCATCCAAGCAAAGCGGCAGAAAATAGAATCAGCAAGTGAAACCAAATACCATCTTGTGTGTGGCTGCTACCTGTGGCCCTCTGAAAGTTGTTGTGTCTAGTGCTGTTGACGAATGCGGGTGCCATCTGCCAACTGGCATCATGGATTATCCAGTTACACATTTACTTCCTCATAAATATTTGTTTTTCCATCTTGATTTTCAACCAGATTTGACTGTGAAAGTCTGCATTATCATTTTGAGGCTTGTCTGTGCATTTCTGTTGAGGCTCTTAAACACACTTAGTTGTACACTATTTTATTTTATCCTTTTTCATTATATACTACAACCTTCTAATGTCATAACACCTTGGAAAATATTGAGAGAATCAAGTCGGGACATTGCCGTTGCCTGTTCTCACATATAGCACCCATCAGCAACTCTTAATGCTTCAAGTGACGCCGTGCATGCCAGAGGCAGAACACGCAACACTCGTTGGCATGCTGTGAAATCACAGAACAGTTACTTGCTTTATTCTCACAGACGCACGTAAAAACATTTAATTACCGGTTCTTATGTACAGCTTGGGCAGTGTCAGGAAAGGTTCAGGGCTACAGAACATGGGTAAAACAGCATAAAAGGTCATAATAGATTTGCCATAAATGATCTTTTTACAGATATACATTTAGTATAATTCAATTCAGTTTTATTTATATAGCGCCAAATCACAACAACAGTCACCTCAAGGTGCTATATATATTAGACCCTACAATAATACATACAGAGAAAAATCCAATAATAGTATGAAAAACTCCCTTTTAACAGGTAGAAACGTCCGGCAGAACCAGGCTCGTGGAGGGGTGGCCATCTGCCGCGACCTGTTGGGGTGGGTCCTCATATTCCACATAATGCTGCTTTGCTTTTTAATAGTGTAAATAAATATCTGTCTTCTTAGAAAATAGGTAGTTAGTACCTTAGGATAGAGCCAGCTTAGTTTTTTCTAGTCTTTATGCAAAGCCTTTTACACCTTGGCTCTATCATCTGTGTGTACAGGAGAGTGGTATTAATAGCTAATTATGAGTACAAAAACAAGTAGCTGTATTTCCTAATACACTTTCTTTGCGATATGAATAATATCTACCACAATTACACTTGCCTAAAAAGAAATGCAGCATCCGCTTTGTTTGGGAGTAGTAATTTCCTTCTTTCCCTCTGCTTCCATCTCCGCATGACATCAGCCACTTTCCCCGTTCCTGTCGCCGGTTTGTACTGTGTTTCTGGGAGGCCTGCCTGGTAATCGCGCTAGCAATATCTGCCTGCTGTCTCCCTCCGCCACCTGTTATTCATGTGTGCTCGTAAACATTGCCTGTGGTGAAATATTAAAATGATTATCACAGGTGAGAAGCAGATTCACAGTGGGCGCAAGGGAAGCCCAAAGTGCAGGGGTAAAAAATTGCGCTTTGTGCATCTCAATAGGGAACAGTTCTGAGATTGATCCACACCAGATCAGTCTTAGAAGCGATATAATACATTAAGAGTAAATGGCGATGAGATTTCAGTCACTGTTGAAGGCCAGTCAGACAATATTAACCTGTACAAGTAAAGTAAGATGAGCACACACGCACATACACACACGTATAGGGCTGTTTTATAAGATATGAACAGAGGACTAAGACATACCCATGCAAGGACACAGTGAGACACACGCTGTCACCATTAACTTTATATTGCATCATCAAAGACAAACCCTATTCCGTTCCCCAGATATTTCATGTTGCTCTTCCCTTCTCGTCTGCCTGCTTCCGAGAAAACGGCGACACAAACAGATGCACAGACATACTGTACATATACATACACAAGCTCTTGATGTCTAGGATGAAATAAAACACATTTGCATGTAAAATGGATCGTGTACCTGGTGTAAAGGTGTAAATTAGGTTCTGTCATATTAAAGGAAGACGTGTCGCTTGTGCTTTCTTTGTCTTAGAAAAGCTTGTGTAAAAAATGTAGCCCCAACTCCCACTCCAGCCTTAAGAGTCCTCTCCCCTCATTCATTCTTAAAGGCACCTCACTTTTAAAGGCCTTATTTGCGTCCTGTGAAGTATTTATATTTACAAGCAGACTCTCAGCCATTACTTATGCATGCTGTTTCCATCTTACTCAATAATTCACAATGCATCCTCACCAGATGGGACAAGGTAAGCATGGCCCAGAGAACTCTCTCCCTTTCCGTGTTTTTTATTTCCTTGTAATTTTGCTTTGGGAGGAAGGATGAGACAATGAAAAGGGTGGTTATTCTACTTTCAACTCTACAAATGTTAGGCTCAGCTGTGGTTCTACTAAACAAGATGCTTTGTTGGTTTTGGCAATGGCTTTTGGGGGTTTTTTGTCGTTGTTTTTTGGATGTGTTCGTAATTTCACAGTTCTTTGTATAAACTGCCTCTAAAATGTTTGCCCATAAAATAGAATTTCTGTATAGTCTCCAGTTGGCACATCTTGGTTTTATTATTCATGCTGTCAGTTCATTCATTTCATTTTAGCTATCGGCGTTATTAATACACTCGTGTTGTTCACAAGACCATGAAAGAGTGATCAGTTTTTGGGTTTCTGTTTTTTCCACGTCCTGTATGATAGCCTTTGGAAAAGGTACGCAATATAACATGTCACGCAATGTTCATGCATAAAGCGTAAGCACAGCAGCTCCAAACTTGGCATGTTTTGCAATATCCATTTTGCATAAATCAGCAATCCTCCCCTAAAATCCTCCAAAGCAGCTGCATAAATCTCACCTTGTGTTCAAAGTTGCCTATTTCATCTTTGAAATCAGGAAACATACCTTGATTACCACGAGAGTGGTAGGTCAGGTAATTGTGCGATAACAGTGATTTTAATGTGTTAAATCAATCCAGTTATTTCACGCTAGAGTAAAGCCAAAGGAGCTCCCCATTGTGGGCGATCAACTCTTTAGCTCACAGCCAACATTTCCTTTTTTTATCTTTCACAGTCGGCTACATCTCAGAGACTGAGAAGACTGTGTTTAGAAGCAGTTGACTGCACAGCTTAACTGGCATTACCAACTCTATACTGCAAGCTGCTTTAAATCAAAGTGCCCACCAAATAGGGTCATGCTGTTACTGCCTGTGTTTCCATACATTTGAACATTGTATGGAAATGACAGTCTTTTGCCTTGAGGCGCTTACTTCAGAGATTTATATTGAGAGTACCTTGTTCGTAATGGCTTATAGTTTTAGCTTAGTGAACGCACAATATTGCCTCAGGGGAGTTTGTCATGCTAAACCTGATGTAAAAGTACTGTAATGGGATGGATTAGTATGTAGACATAAATGTTGCATAACATGGAGAGCCGTGTGGTCTCTGAGCTCCTTATTTGGGTGGGGATGACTCACTTGGGGGCTTTGAGGAAAAATAACCCTCCTCTGGTCGGAATTGAGAACAGATTTTACTCTTTTGAACATCACTGGAAAAAAAAGGTTCTTAGCAGGACACACTAACTCTGCTTACCTTAAAAGTGGCAACATAACCTTGTTACTAATGCTGTGTGTACTTGTGTGTGTCTCTGTGGCTCTGCCAGGCTTGTACAACTCTGCAGACAGCTGGATGATCGTACCTAACATCAAGCAGAACCACTACACGGTGCACGGCTTGCAGAGTGGCACCCGTTATATCTTCTTCGTCAAGGCTATCAACCAAGCAGGAAGTCGCAACAGTGAGCCAGCCCGCCTCAAAACCAACAGTAAGTGAAGGCACATGTTACACTTCTGCCAGCCTTTTCATGAATATTTACAAGCCGTGTTATTTGGGTTTGGATATTTAATACAGCTAAAAGTTTGCATCTCTCTCTGTATCATATGTGCAACATAATGTTGTCACGACTGAGTGTTTTTCCCAAAGGATTGTCTTTGATTTACAAGTGAGTGGCAGATTTGCTGCTGATTCAGAGCTAGTTTAGATTATTACATTGTATATGCATACATGAAAGGAGAAAGCAGCAAGAGTGCCAGCAGTGCCTAATGTATTTCTGTCACAATCACTCACTCACACTCAAAGCAATTCACTGTAGGCCATGCAATCTTCACTGAATAATTTTAGTCTAAATGTATGAACAGTTAAAGAAAAAACAAAAAGTATAATGTAAAAAAATTTAAAGGCATATTTCCAGAAGGTAGGCTTTCATCATTCTCTGATGTGGAGAATCAAAAAGTTGACAATTTTTCAACAAAAAGTATTTATGTCAAAAATGTGTTTGGACATTTCTTGAGTAGACATTTGATATTACGATATTCTTACAAGTGCAATTTCAAAAAAGTTGGTACTGTGCAAAATGTAAATATAGACAGAATTTAATGGTTTGCAGACCTCAGAAAACCATATTATATCAACAATACAACATGTTGGTAATATCGTTACCTTTTGGTGTGTTGACGCCATCAATTTCAAGAAATTGTAAACACTGTAAAAATGGAAAATTATGGCTTTATGACTGTACGTGTACATGTATATGAGTCACCTAGCTTAATTGTGCTCGGAATAGAAGGAGCCTGGAAAATGCTTCATACCTTCCTTGGTCAGTAGCGACTTGTTGGCTGTACATACAGACTTCATATATACATACGCTATGATGATTATCGTAAGATCTAAAATTAATCTCTGACTACATCGTCCATCAGCACAATACCACTACAAATTCTGCAAAATGACACAAAAAGTATCCTACATGGATAATGCTCTAGTAATAACACCACAAATAGTGTGATGGTAAGATTAAAAGTATACTGGGATATGGGTAAGGAATCCTCACACACTTATTTTAGCTTATAGAGTTCACATCCTGAATGGTTCGTACATAGAAGATAGAATTGTAATGTTTACTTATCACATTTTAGCCACTTTTTGTCAGCGTAGGTTTACTGTTATCACCCTCTCCCCACCAAAAAGTGTGTATTTAAGTTACAAGTATGTGCATACTTACTTTTTGAAGTATGTACATACAGTACTTTTGGTAGCAAGACCCTTGACAAGTATTCTGTGCTTTGACACACATTAAGGTGTACAAGTAGCTGAATTAAGTAAACTGTACACGAGAGAGCTTTTCCACGTTTTTCCTCTCCTACACACCTGTCAGATTACAGTGAGTTGTGCAACAGTACAACTTATTTTTACCACTGCAAATGTTACAGGGATTAAACCTGCAGTACTCTGAGCACCAGCACCTCTGTCGCCAGTCTGTCGCAGAACTGATATGGCATCCTCCCTTCTTCTATAAATGTACTCGTTTTGTTCTTACCGCGTACACAGCAGTTGTTTTTCCTGCTTGGAGAAATTTCCACTGTTTTTACAAGACTGTTTAATTGTCGTCCTTCAGATTCTTCGTTGTTTCTCTTTTGTTTCTTTTCTCCTGTTTTCTCCCTGAGGTAGAGATTGCTGCTGTCAAAGCTCGCCTCAGACTTGAACTATTTTCCATTGCTTTAACATGCTTCTTTTTCCCTGTAACAGTACAAGCTAGTAAAAAAAATGCAGTTTTTAAGGTTAGCTAAATGTGAGCAAATAAACTTCATAAAACCACTGATACTCTTTGGGGCATGTAAGGTTAGAGTCAACTTGAAGAGATAGAATAGTCTTAAAAATGCTTAACTCCTTTGGGACATGGGGGAAAAATATTGCCTTGCCAAACATTATGATGTGGTCACTGGTTAGAATTGCATGGGAACATAATTAAATTGTGACCACATTTTAACAATGCATGGCCACAACAGAATGTGTTGTTTACTGACCACACTGGATCAAGTCTATGCCACTAAATTAGGGCTGAACGATTATGGAAAATAATCTAATTGCGATTTTTTGCCCCAATATTGCGATTGCGATGCGATATGCGATTATTTTTTAAGGTCTTTGTCTTCTGTATTATTAAACAAAGACAAGCAATACATCATATAGTATGGCCAATACTATATTACATTAATTTTAAACTGTTCTTTCCTGGAAGACAGACCTCTGTTATGATGACATGAGGTGATGCATGAATTGATGACTGACATTTTTATTTAACTTCTTCAATCACAACAGTATATTTGAACATACACAATAGTTTATTTTTAGCTTACAAACATCTGAGCATAAAGTGCTGACAAGGAACCCTGGTGTAAACATTAAAATGAAAGTCAGTACAATGTGCAGATTGCAGAAATATACATAAACAAAATCTGTGGCTTTACCACACTCAGTTTTTTGACATCTGTGAACTACTAGACTGTCATTCAATTAAAAAATAATATTAAATAAATAAAACTAATAAATAAAAAATACACACATCTTACTGATCTCTGCAGTCAGTAACATTACACATAAAGTGCAAACATAATAGCAATTGTATAAACACACACACAAACACGCCTTTAAAATTTAAAGGCGTGAAATTGGACGGTCTAGTTCTGATTAGCGTCACCGCTGTCTCGGTGGAGTTTAATAAACTCGGCCGTCTGCTTCTTGCTATCTAAAATATAACCAGACACTGGCGTAAATTCTCGACTGTCTCATACTTCTGTTTAATAAGTTTTCTGTTTGACGTTTAGTCAGCTGTGTGAAAACCAAGGAGGAACCCACCCGGGGGATTAATAAAGTTTTATTTTATCTAATCTAATAACTTTAATCTCAGCCAAACCGATTTACTCACGAACAAACAAAACACTGAAAAAAGCCCAACAATAACATTTTTAGGTTGTCTAAGTGACTTATATATTACGTTTAACCCGAGCAGCGAAAGTCCGCGGTGATCTGAAAATGATGTGCCGGGAGTTGTGCCGTTCTCGGCCGCATCAGTAACCCTCGAGCTCCCGGCTAGCTGTCGAGCTGGTGGGTAGCAGACGCCTCTGAAAACGTCGAAGCACTTTTGCAAATATGGGATATCTTGATAAACCGAGCAGATATTTGATGTTTACACAACTACTTTCTCGCCTGAAAATATGTTAAAAGTTTATTTTGTGACCCAGAAAGATTAGTATGAGTAATTTTAAAACTTAGTAGCGGCCGCCATTGCTGGAAACTGGAGTTTGGCTGGGCCGCGCTATGACTTCTGGGATATGGTAGGCCACGAAGGACACACCCGACCCATCCTTCAAATTC
Source organism: Rhamphochromis longiceps (assembly GCF_057381845.1). Classification (NCBI taxonomy): domain Eukaryota; kingdom Metazoa; phylum Chordata; class Actinopteri; order Cichliformes; family Cichlidae; genus Rhamphochromis; species Rhamphochromis longiceps. Next base: position 36,714,460 of record NC_140558.1, read on the forward strand.
GGGGAAAAGGAGGACGCATTTGTCGGCTACATTCGGAGGAGTCTACGAATTTGGACAGCCTTCGGCGCGTCGCTGTGACGTAATCGGTCTACAAATGCGGCCTCAGGAGGATGCAGCCCATGAATTTGGACATGTCCAGAGTATAATCGCAGCCTTTGCGGTTAGAAAATTGCACTTGATCATGTCGCGATATTATCGCAAATGCGATATATCGTTCAGCCCTACACTAAATAGACATTGTTAACATTTACTTGTCAGTACACTACACCAGGTCCAGTGACAAAACTAGTGACAAACACCACAGAGGTTATTTATTTGTATTTTAAAATAAACCACTATCCGTAGTTTGTAAGTAGCTGTTTCTGTGTGGTTCCTGCTGATTTTGAGTGATTATTGTGAGTGGTCTAAACATTTATTCCAGATAATAATTTTGTGTACTGACAGTCTTGTTTAGTTTTACACCTAGATCTGATTCAGTGTTCTCCAGCAGTCTGGATTTATTGATGGATTCTGTGACTATTTTTTCCTTTGCTGAAGTCTTACAGCACCAACCTCTCTGTAATGTGGGGCTTCTTGGTTGCACTGCAAGCTACAATGAATGTCAAATTTAAGTCCCCTCTAGAGGCTCCCATATCAAGTGATAAGGTAATATGTTAGTGCTGCTTGACAACAACCATGATGAATATTGCAGGGTATCATCATAATTTATCACTAGTTCAACTCAAAGATGAATCATTCTTAACATTCCTCTTTTAAAAACAGTAAAAGAGACGTCATGGCTGTATCTACAAAGTCACATCACCCACAGTCTATTTTGCGGGAATATTCATCAGGTTCAGCTGTGGCATATAATAAGTTAAAACCTCAGCGATATCGCTAATTTAGGATGTGCCCCAGGGGTGCTCAATAAAATTTTAAAATCAGTCTAAAATTGCAGCCGAAGTGCAGTGAAGCAAAAATGCAGCTGATATGCCAGCTCATTTCAGCCTATGCCGGGAGTGGTTTTTAGGATTAACTGTCATCAGGATACACTTGGAATATATAGGCATAGTTAAGGTTTGAACCTTTTTTACTTTATGTCACTGATTTAACATATTTTAGTATTAAGTATTCGTCTTAGCAGGCTTCTAGAAAGCACTATCACCCTCCTCACCAGCATATCCTTTTTTCCACTGTATGAGATACTGCCATCTGGAAATTTCCCAGTTTATTTCAGTTCAGTAAAGCTTTATTGACATGATATGGTCAGAGATTGTCTATTGACAGTTTACAGTAATCTTTTTATAATACATGAAATCTCTGTTTGTTTGTCAACTCTTCCTGCATGATCAGGAGTTGAGCAAGGCTCCCTGAAGGTTCTCATCTATATCAGAAACTACAACATCAAGCGTGTTGCCTAGCAACCACTTACCAACAGGCTAAAACAATCCACTTGTTGAGTTTTGAGTTTATGCACTTTCGACGACTTATAAAAGCATACAAGGATTTTTATTTCACAGCAGTGACATTGAGATATGATGTGATCTTGTTGCCTAGCAACCTCCCAATAAACTAAAAAGACCCAAATATAATGTGCATACACAAATACCACCTCAGGAAATCATTTTTATTTTGCGACAACATCTAATTTTTTCATTATGCATCATGTTGCCTAGCAAACACCTACCAGTGAGCTAAAATCACAGTCTAAACTATACTGTACTACACATAGTGAATAATTTTAAAATACCTATATTTAAACAATAGTGTACTGACTACATAAAAAGTTGTGATATATGTAGTAAATACTGGTTTTATGGTTGACATTAAAGAGAATCATGCCTGGCTTTACTAATAAACTGAGGTCAAATGCATTATGTATATTATATAGATATATGTATACTCTTAACCGTATGAACAGAATAGTAAGTCACCATGAGCTCTCATGTAAGAAACAGTCAGACCCACCCACACATAAACGAAATCTCTGTCCACTGCCTATTACCATACATATTTGCCACTACAGCGTAGTGCAAGATAGCACACGACAAAGTATATCATATGCATTAGTATAATGCACTACATAGGCTAAAGCTGTAGTTTAGTGCAATATTGAATGATTTTCTCTCTCCCCCTCTACCCCCATGCTGTCATTCTTCCTCTCCTCTGGCAGCCTGTGCTATCAGGGGAAAGAAGCTTGTCCACCCACAGCCAACAGTGGTTGAGATTCTGAGTCGGTGATTGGCAACCAGCATTTCGTTCTGCTGTAATGGTTTAGACAAGCCATCAAAATAACAAAAAACATTAATATTTTTATCCATGATTGAGGTTTTGTGGTTTTCATTATGACACCTGTGTTTGTGTCAGCCTCTTCACATGTTTTTGTCCCTCATTCTCCCTCTCCTCTCCCACTTTATTTTTGGCAGAAGAATTGGTATTGAGATTACAGAGCCTCACTCATCTGTTCTGGTGAAGTCGAATAGTGATTTTGGATTAAAATGGGTCACAACAAAACCGATCACAGATATCTCACTTTGACAAGCTTATTAGAGTTTTTTCCTTCTGACTGCTGCTCTGTGGGCTCAAGTAGCAAGCTTTTTGAGCTCAGAACTTGCACTTGAAGTCTCTTTTTTGTCTGTGACTAGATTGGAAGGTTTAGCTGTCTCAGTATTTTAGGATGAGAGGATCTGGGGGCTTTTAACCTAAGCTCATCATATTTCAGGCAGAGGGTTGCAAGCAAAGAGCATTTTGACATGTAGCACTACCAGATACTATAAAGTCATGCATCACAATCCTGCCTTTTCAACAACATGACTCCTTAAATTGCTGCAGATCATATTTGGGATTGCAGCAACTCTCAAACCTCAAAACAAGGTGAATTCCCGAAGATATTAATAGTTTTAATAATTATAACAATTTAAATTTTATGAACTGAAACTAACAAATATGGTACACAGACTCAGAGAGCCTAACTAAATGTGAACAAGTTTCCTAATAAGCACAGATGTTGACTTAATCGCAAGCAAATAAACTGAATAAACTCGTCTTATTTGACCTCAGAGGACACAAATTGCAATTTAATGCAAAGCACTGAATGCATAAGGAAATGCTTAATATATTACACCAATTACCATCACAAATTCTAAAAGACATTTTATGGGAGCTGATCGTGTTAAAATAAAGTGAAGGAATTCGACATGGCCTTTGTTGTTTTTTTCCGTTTGTTAAGGTCTTTTTTTGTTATGCAACAGCTTGTTGTGGCCTCAAACTTTTCATGTTCCACTTTTGTGTCCCTCTCTAACCCCTTTCTTGGCACGCTGGCCTCTGTTACCCCTGGCTATGGCATATGATCGCCTCGTCTGGAGTCTATTTTTCAATCTTTATGCCATCTGTCAAATAATCTCAGAGGTCATGCTTATCCTTTTTTTTTTCTTTTTTTTTTAAAGATGATACACCTTTCAGTCTTAACACTGGGCAGCCCTACAGGTATTAGCACCAAATACTTTAAACATTTGTTTTAAAGTCTTCTTCGTATTAAAAGATATTCAAGAAGTTGGATTATTATGTTAAATTGTTTTTCGGGAATCTTGAAAATTTAGGATGTATTGTGGTGGAATCCAGGAATAATAAAGGAGCATTTCACCAGTTTTACTACACTACTATGGCATAAAAGTATGTAAAAATAAATAAATAGTATTTGCGTACTGTATAAATCATTTTGTGGCTCCGGTGGGAGATGTTTAAAAGCATATAAACTGCTTCATGTGATCTCATTAGGAGCTAAAAAAATTTTCATCTTTCATCTTACCAACAGCTCTCTGTAGTCCAGTCCACATTTCCGCCTGAAGCCAGCATCTTGAAGCTACTCAACAACATTTTACAATTAAAAAGGAGTAAAATAAGACACCTGCTCATTTTCTGCAACAGAGATTTCTATCTTTTCTTTTTTTTATATATATACTACCCATCTCAAGTGTTCAATCTTTAAATGTTTTCATCCTTTTGAAATTCAGGTTGGCTTGATTGAGACAACGTTTAAAATCATGTCCTAGAGCTTTCACTGGCTTTTGAGGTCAGTCTAATAAAAGCTAAACCTCGAGTGCCTGAAAGTGAACAGTGGCACTAACGCTGGAGCATATGGAAGTATCACTTTGCTGTGGGATGCTCGCAGCCAACATGTGAAGTAACTCACAGCTTTTTGAATAACATATGAATTAAGCATGATGCTAAGAGGGGCATGTGCATGTACAGTACTGCGCAGAAGTCTTGAGCCACTCCTCATGTCTCCATATTTTTCTTCTAGTTTCTTTCAACTTTTCAAAGGGGTCTTGAGCAAAAGTGCTCCAGGCTTTGTGAAATTTTTCAGTTTCTCATTTTCAGTTCAGTCATTCTGTCTTATCATTTTTAGATGAAAGTGGGAGATTTTTAGTTTGTTAACAGGTGAAGAAATACATTTTAAACTTTCGTTTAAATCGGCGGCATGGTGGCACGATGGTTAGCACTGTTGTTGCACAGAAATAAGGTCCTGTGTTCAATTCCACCATCAGGCCGGGGGCTTTTTGTGTGGAGTTTCTGTGTTCTCCCCGTGTTCGCGTGGGTCCTCCCTGGGTACTCCGGCTTCCTCCCACAGTCCGAAGACATGCTGTTAGTGGGGATAGGTTATTATAGTGGAGAAGGGTTATTTGAGCAGTCAAAATTGCCCATAGGTGTGAATGTGGGTGCGAATGGTTGTTTGTCTCTGTGTGTTGGCCCTGTGACAGACTGGCGACCTGTCCAGGGTGTACCCCGCCTCTCGCCCTATGAAAGCTGGGATAGGCTCCAGCGCCCCCTGCGACCCTGAAAAAGATAAGCGGAAGCGGATGTATGTAGTAGGTCGGGAGGAAATTATGGCAGGAAGTGTCTACAGCTATCTGTAAACCACGGTTGAGGATATGTCATGGCTTCATTCTGTATTTTAGTCAGTGGTGTTTGAGAACTTGTCAAAACTGATGTAATTATGAACACTGAAAAACACCGTCACATTTTGATCCACCATCCAATATCCATCCAATATCATCTAAAAATCATCTGAAAAAGTGATAACAGTTTGCCTAAGAGAGTTCAGACTTTGTTGAAGAATAAAGGTGGGCATACCAAATCTTGACTTTAAAGCTTGTTAGAATTGTACAAACTGATTTTGCCTTATATACTAAATTTAGATGTATGTTTGGACACGTTTCAATAAATCACCGCACCTATTTCTCATTTTCCGACATATAAGAAAAAATGAAGGGTTGCTTAAGACTTTTGCGCAGTGCTGTACAAGCAAGTGTGCTTGTGTGACCTTTTAGTATCACAACTGTGCATTTACCTCAGATTGAACTGTGACCAGGTTTCTACATGACTGTCTTCAAAAAATGGAGCCAGAAACCTACAGAGAGAGCGTGTGCAAGTGGATGAAACGTGACAGATTGAGAGTGAGAAAGGAAGAGTGTTGGGTGAATAAAAGACACCAAATAGCTCTTTGCAGGGATGAGTGTCTGCAGATGTGAGTGCCCTCAGACTACTGCTTTTACCCAATAATACAACCCAGGCCTCAGCAACGTAGAGAGATGGGTAAAAGTGCAATATGCCAGTCCAGTTACACTTTGTAATTCTTCAATGGGAAACACATTCACTTTAAACAAGCACAGAGTGGTGTTATTTAAGTACAGAAAAAGCACGTTTTCTTTTTATGACTCGTATTCTTCACAGATATTTGCTTTACTGTTCTTTAATATATCTTTTATTTATTATAGAAAAAATTATGATAGTAAAATATTATTTTAAATTGAAGCATTTAGTCATTTAAAAAACGTCTTTTTTGAAAACGACATAATAATGATTACATTTGTGCTTAAGCAAAAAAATATTTTTATGCATTTTTAAGCATTCAATTCAATTAAGTTTGCATTTCTGCTCGGTCACAATTTATTAAAGTTGTAGCTCACAAAACAACAAGAACCCATATTAATCCAGACTGCTTCTGTTAGGCGGTGCCCTGTTTGTGCATTTTTTTAATTGCCTGTCTGTCTCGGTAATGAATTCATGTCAACAAGAAGCAAAGCTGCACTCAGAGTATGAAGCAGTTTGGTTATTTAGGACAGAGAACAGATTTAAATTTAGAATGAGTGGCTTTTTTGCATGTTATGTAGATTGGTCTTACAGTTTATCATGCAGTGCCTCTCTCTATCTGTCTGTGTCTGACTGTTGTTCCCATAGACAGTTGGAACGAGACGTCTGATTATATAGAACTGTAAGCAAATAAAGGCCCTACCACTTTCTTGATCTACGACCTTATTATTTTGCAAAAATGTAGTTCCAGTTAGAGTGAAACAGAAAATAAAGCAGGATATGCTCTTGAGTGTGTCTTCCTGGGTTTTTAAGTCAGATCTGCTCTTTGTCAAGTCAGGTTTTCAAACACCAGTAAAACACCAGTACACCCACAACCAAGATCCTCTAGACTGCAAAACCAGACATGATGTCACGGTGGCTGTGTCCATCTTTTATATACAGTCTAAAATTATTCCACACTGCAGGCCACTCACTATAGTCCTATGGAGCAGGCTGTCCCACTCATAACTTCTGATTTTGAAGTGCCGGTGCAGCTTGATTTCAACTATAAGTTGGAATTTCCTCAGCTAAGGCCATGAACAGCTTCTTTTGAACATGACAGGTTTTTTTAAAATTTTTTGTGAATATTTCTAGCTATTACATTCTCATCTCCACTGATATGTTGTCAGTTTAGCTATGATAGTGTGTTTTTACAATGACCAGACGCATTCACATTCCAGCTTTCTGGCTTAACATTTGGAGCTGTCCCACAGCGTGAAGCCTCCACTGTAATTTTCTAGAACAAAAGAAACTGTCTGACGGAGGAGCACCAACAATATAAACCCAGGCTTAAATATGTCTTCATTTAGCAGCTCTATTGTTTTAACTAAAGACTAGCCTCTATTTTGAGTGAGCATATTGTTTATGTCTAAACAAAACCCAATCTGAATGAATACTTGCCTTCCTGTAGGCAGCAACTTTGCTGACAGTCAAACACTGGACTGTTGACTTAACAATGTTTGTCATTCTATTGGTAAACTATTCTGGGCAGTCATATTGTGTGTGTACAAAGCAGGGAGCCAGCAAACCCCAGAGAGTTTGTGGGTGTGTGTATGTGTGTGTTCCTCAGATCCTAGACACAATATTAGGTAAGCAGCTAAAATCCCAGCTGAAAATATCACATGTCAAGGTGCCCCAGGGATACACGTCCCTCCTCGTGTTAAAGGGCCTGCAATAATATTTACCCAGCATGCATCTCTGATGACAGGCCCCGAGCTACCACGCACTCCTTAAAGTAAACAGTCGGAGGTAGAGATGAGATGAAGAAACAGGAGGTAAATCGGAGCAGAGGTTGGAAAGCTATAGAGGAGGAGAAGAGGAAGCGTCCACATAGAATAGTGGCACATGGTGCATACTGGGATTTTAAAGCATTCCTGGTAGATAGTTGATCTTTTTTGCATGTCAGTGCTACTTCTAACTCCCCGTTTGTTCTGATCTGTCAAATAAATTAAAAACAATAGAGAGACAGTCTGTGCATGCACAAAAAGTAGCCCTGGAATATCTCCATGACTTTGATTTTAAATAGATTAACAGTAAAATTAAATAAAGCAGTTCAGTTCTTTTGATTTAGGTGGTGCCAATTTGCAACACTCGCCTCAGGGCAATTTATATCCTATAAAGACTCTATATTATTAAAAAGAAAGTCCCAACAATCAGACGCAGCACCAAATATTGAATTTCTCTCCAATTCCAACATTGTGTTTAACATACCTGTTATGTTTAGATCCGTATTCATTATGTATGCCCTTCTGGGAGGTATATGTCGAGTTCCACCTTCATTATGCAGCATGAGACAAAAAAAACCCAAAATGCTGTCATTAGTCATAAAGAACTGTTTCCAAGAACAAGACAAACAATAATCCTGCAACAACTCGTCTGGCCCCCACGGGGCCCTGAAGTAACACTGGCAGTGGGATTTACGATTCTGTTCTTTAATAATCTCAGAGAACAGAGTTTGCAAACCAAAACTCCAAATGTCTCCCAGTTTGTCTCTACCTGTCACTTTGACTTTTTTTTTTCTTTTTTGGAAAAGTTTTTGAAATTACTCTTTTTAGATGGGTGCCGTGTGTGCTTTCAATCAGGGGCATTCCAATTCAGAGGGTTTTAAAGCAACAGTGTTTAGGCTGCTTGTCAGGGGCAAATCAGTCTGAAAAGACATTTAAAAAGCAAAGTCTGACCTATTTAGCTGCCAGGCAACCTTTTAGAAGTCCCACAGCACCTTGAGTTGCTTGACAGTGAAAACAATAAATCACAGCTCCATAGGAAAACAAGCAATTGACACAGAATAGAACATCCCCCTAGCTGATCCAGTCTAGCATCAAACTCTGTAGTCCATCACTGTATGCACTGTCAAGAAATTTCATTATATGATGAAAAACAGCAAGAAAGTAGTTTTTTTGGACAGATGTTAGCTGATTCCTCGATGCAATAGAGCTTCATTGTTTTCCATAAATGTAAGAATGAGCCACAGTGCCGCCCTCTTGGGAATGTTCCTTTATTAAGAAGTAGTTAAGAACTTTTAAGAAGTACTGATTGATGGCGCATTTATTTGCTTTGGTCTTCCCACATAGTGTTGCATCATTTCATCTTTCTTGTTGATATCCAAATATTCCATAGAGCTGAAGACAGCCAGGTCACTTCACTGCGTTATAAATAGCTTTGTTTTTATGAGCTGTCAGCGCTAGCACATAGCGTTTCTCATTAGCTGAACGTGAGGCAGCTCAGTTTTATCATAAACCACAATAAAAGATCTTATTATTATCCTGTTATTGTTATCTTGAAGGTTACCAAGCCAATTAAACATCAGCTTTAACTTTCAAAGCCTATGGTGCCATCGTACGCTACATCGTCCTTCAGTGACATCCCATTCTTAATCTGTCAAGTTTAATATGATGTCCACTCCTAAACCTCATGCCCATCTTTTGCTGCTATGACAACTTCGACTCTTCTTGGAAGGGTTTCCATGAGGTTTAGGAGTGTGCAGCGGCTGCTCAGTCATGGAAACCCATTTCATGGAACTCACTAATTTGAAGGCTACATGAACTTTGGACCTTTGTAGCAACTGACTCTGCAGAAATTTGGCAAACTCTATGTAGTATGTGCCACTTTGTTATACTATCAATAACAGCTGACTGTGGAATATTTAATAGTGAGGAAATTTTATGATAAGACTTGGCAGCATGCTATCACAGTACCACTCTGGAATTCACTGAGACCCTGAGTGCGACCCATTCTTTCACGAATGTTTGTAGAAACAGTCTGCATGCCTGGCTGTTTTGATTTTGTACACCTGTGGCCATGCAAGTGATTGGAACACCGGAATTCAGTGATTTACTTTTTGCAGTATAGTATATGACCATGTTTTGTCATTTGTATTTTTGAGGCTGGCAGAGTTTTTTCTTATAGTTGCTCGCTGAAATTCATTAATTCAGCTGGTGAAAATGCCAGCAGGTGGAGGGGGGCGATTGGGGTTGTGTTAAAATGCCAGACTGCAAACTGAATGTGAACGCTGGAAGCTAGAACGATCAGCATCTCACCAAGGAAAGCTTCATAATAAAACCATGCTTTCAAGTACCCTTTGATACATTTGCTATTTTTTTTCCTGCAGTGCAGCACATTTATGTGAATTGACACAACAAAAGAGGGAATACCGAGAGCGTGGCTTTGTTTTAGTGAATGATTACATTTCACACACACAAGCAAAAGCCCTGAGAAAGAATCTCGCTGGAAGAAGGGGGGGGGGGAGGCAGTCTTTCACATGCTTTTACTCTAACGAACCATCACAGACGCTTCCTTTCCAAAAATGGCTTCTTAATCACAGTGAAATTCTAAGCAGACCCAGAAGCCTTACTGAATATTATTTTTCTAGCACTGGTCTCTGAAGACTTTGCCTAGTTCGTTAAAGGGTGAAACTGCAGAAGATCAAGGACTGCTGTTTGTCTTTGCTTTTTCACTACACAAAGACTTTTCCAGTTTTTGGAGAAGTTTTGTAGAAAGAGCCAAAAATTGCCCAGGAAGGACTGAAAAGAGAGGATGTGACACATAAACACTCTCGATGCCAAGAAGTCATGCTGAGCACCTAATACCCATGCAGTGTTATTGGATGTCCCCGTCCGTGTTACATGGCTGCTGCATTTCTAATCTCACCAGTGTACCTCTGTATCTCAGACAGATGAAAGTAGTCAGCACAGCTGGATTCGACGCCACGTCACATATGAACGAGACAATTAGAAGAAAAACGGCACGCTGCCAGTTGGCAACTTCTAAACAAATGTAAAAACCTGTGGAAGGATACAAGGTTGCGTTATGCTGCTGCTGTGTTACGAGAGCTCGCTCGGTGTCCCTGATGCTGCTGTTTCTACTGGAGTAATTGTTTTAGTTATGTAGTAAAATGGATCTCCTTTATTATGGAGGCAACCCAATCTTTCCCTCAGCAAAAATGGAAGCCAGGAAAAAGAAGAAGTGTGGGTGAAATTGACTGAATTGAAATAAAGTCGATTACCCAGATGCTGCCCCACTGCAACTACTTCAGCAAAGACCCAGCAGAATGAAGTTGGAATGAAATTACTTTTTATAAATGCTCCCCCAACAGTTGTCTCTTTTATTTCTCTCCTCTCTTTTTTTCCTTGATACAATTTCATTTCTGTGTTTTACAAGGTTCCATTAAAGACTCGCAAGTACGTAACAATGCACAGCTCTGAGGCAGTCTAACGTAGAGCGATTATCTCTGCAGACACAGATATCGCTGAGTATTTCTGCAGAGGCTGAAGCACGCTAATCACAGTTACCGCTTGGATATTACATCTCTGAGATTTGCTGCTCCCCCATCTCGTCTTTATTGTTTTGGCTCTAGAATCTGACAGCAATATGCATATTTTTAGTCAAGAGTTTTATTTGTGTGGGGGCATGCCTGTGTGGTTTCTAAAGGTAGCTGATGTAAGAACTTTCTTTGAAGTAAACATTCACTTTCTTATTTTGAAACGGTCTTCTTCCTAATGTAGAACTCCACACATGACTTATTTACACCTTTAGGCCAGGAGTACAGCACTCCAGAAGAAATCAAATTTGGCATGTTCTCCAAGTGCTGCTAGCAAATACCAGCACACTCGCTGTGACTCTGGGTCTGTTCATTTCATGGCGGCTCTGCAACATGGAGAAGCTTCAGCGGCGCACTGAGTACTCAAATCTTTAACTTAAATAAAAGAAGAACTTTCACACAGTAGAACATTCCTCACTGCGTGTAGGTTTGTCCGACATTCAGCATTAAGTTAAAGTACTGATGTATGAATAGTAATGTAGAACGGCTTCATAAAATGAAAACGCTAAAGTACAAGTTGCTAAATTTCTATGTTCAGCACAGAAATGTATTGGGCTCATTTTCACCAGTGACAGACTTATGACTCATTCTGGGAGTAGACATGGCTTGCAGGTGCCTTAAAACAGGAAATGAAAACTTGGGCAGTGGTTACAAGTTGCAGGCGATTTTTTTTTTTTTTTTTTTTTTTCAAATTTGTAACAGTTTAGTCTCTAAACCTTCCAGCTATTCGACATATTCATGGGTTATTTCAGTTGTACCGTCCATTTTGATAGTTTTATTTGCAGTGAGATCATGCCAAAAAACTCACAGTTTAGGTGCAAACTGATTATTTCAGGCTTTGTCCATTTACAAGAATCCCGCTTGTAAATGCGCTTACCTGCTGCTCCTTGGCAGGTAGCTCCATGCCCTCCTGGGTTTTAATTGCACCTTAGAACACATATGCATCAACACTACAATGAGCGGGTGGAGGGAGGTTTGGAGTCTTCTCCCACCCCCATTCTCTGCGGCCTGCTGGAGCGGGAGGGCTAGTAGGAGGAGTTGGCCGTCCGACTGCGGTCTGGGGTGTGGGGCCTCCCTGCTGCTGCGGAGTCGGGGTGGTCTGCCTCCCCCCACCGCAGGGAAAAGGGTAACACCACCTGGGTCTGGGTGCAATTCCCCCCTCCAGGGGCAAGGGTACCAAGACCCGGTTTGTAGAGTACGCTTGGGGAGTGTGATTGTGTGTACAGCGTCTCTTTATGTCTGTCTCCACGTTGGTTGAGTGTGGAGTGAGTGCATATGAGAGCATGAGGGTGGGAATGGATGTTTGTGTCTGTGTGTGCCTGTATGTCTGTGTCTATATGTCAGGTTGGGTATCAGACGCCACCTCTCTGGGGACACCTCAGGCCCTCCAAGGTTTGGAGGCCTATCTCCACCCACCACCACTTCCCCTGCCGGTGGCGGACTCCCTCAGGTGTCGGTGTGTTGGTGGTTCTTTGTGTCTGGGGGTGGGCGTCCGGGTACACACCGGCTCACTCCTTGGCGGCCGCTTGTCGGGGCCTGGGGCCTGGGGCTCGCTCGGGCCCCTTTGGAGGTGGGGTGCCCCCGGCCTCTCGGCCTGGGGCTCGGTCACTCAGGCACAGCTGGGGGCCGGCGGAGCTCACGGGCGCGTCACTGCAACTCCCCCTGACTTCTGCTCCGCGGCTGCTGGGCGAGCCCTCATCTGGGACTCTCCTCAGCTCTTACTGGAACAGTGGCGCGGCTGCCCCTCTGTTGGTCTTCCATGGTCTCTTGTGTTCTGGGGGCCTCTGGATGTCTGGAGTTTTGATCTCCTCCATACCCGCTTCACACCCTGGAGGACGGGGCTGTGGCCCCCCCACACTCCCTAGCAGATCATTACATGGAGAAACCTTTGGAATGCAAGCATGCTGATCCACACAGGTATGCACACATGGGTATTCACAGACGCGGACTAAAGCTTTCTTGGCTGCTGCCTCAAAGCACACTGTGCGCTGTCTATCTTGCGTGCTGCACAATATCGTTTATTATTTAGTAAATATTGATATCTATGACTAGCTAGTTTATTGTGATGGTGCTTTGTTTTCTCTATTATTATGTTACTCTTTGTTGTTTGCTGTCTCCTCTGTTTGTTTGTTTTTTTTTGTTGTTTTTTTTCTCCATACAGGAGACCCAGGAGTTCTTTTTTTTTTTTTTCTCTCTCTTCCCCCCCCCCTTCTCACCGTCTCTTCTCCCCTTTGGTTTTCTTTCTTTCTCTCCCCCTCTTTCTCTCATTCATTCCCCCTGTCCTATTTATTTTAAAAAAAAAAAAAAAATGACAAAGGATGAACTGAAGCTCTGCCATCACGTAATGTCGCATACTGCTGTTTCTGATGTCATTTAGAAAAAAAAAAAAAAAGAATCCCGCTGGCCCCGGTTCAAAACATTTCTTCTTGGCAATTTACTGAACGGCATGTCTGCTTCTTGGAGAGGCTCTAGTTGATGCCTTGTGTACGGGCCTGCTTGTCCTCTACCGTCACATGCGTCTCCCCTTCCTGAACCTCGGGCCCAGCCTGGGCTCTCAGGAGTCATCCCCTGGAAAGGCATGACAGAGCCCCAGTGTTTGGAAATGGCTGCGCTGGCAGCGATAAGCAGTTCAAAGAAGAGAGCGCATTAATGTAATTGGCTGCCAGCAGCACATTGGCCTCGTCGTCTCATATCCACATGCGGTAACACACACTCACCACGCAGATTATTGGAGAGGGGAGTGTGTGAGAGTGGAGAGAGGATAGAGAGGATGAGAATGAAAGAATGGGGGGAAGAGAGATGAAGGCAAGGGCAGATAGAGAGAGGGGAGGCGGAGTCCGGGTCCTCATTGTGTCGCTCATTAAGCCATGGGAGGCTCAGGGAGGCTGAGAGATGAGATGAGAGGTGTCAGAGTTAAATGTCAGGTCTGGAAGGGATGTGGCTGACTTCCATGAAGCCTACGCACACACACATTGAGAGGTTGAGAGGGGATCCTCTGCTCAATCTTCAGTCTCATATTATCCCCTCAACTTCTCTTCTCCTTCTCGCTCCATAGCTCCTCTCTCTCTCTGCCACTCACCTAGTTTTGCCCTCCCAATTTTCCACCCATTACACCCAAATTACTGGTGCCATTGCAAACTGAATTGTTGCAGCCGGGTAGTAACATTTCCACTGAAAAGCCCCAACCGCTACCTATCGTGGTGGAAGTGAAGGCTATTTCCTTCAGCTAATTTCCAAGTCTGTGTGATTGGAGGCACAGAGGAAAATGCTGGGTGGCTTCCTCCACTGTTACGAAATGTTTTCACCAAAGGCTGTGAGAAGCTTTGAAGTTTAGACTCTCGCCCTTGTATCTCAAACATTCTCCTCTTGTGTCTCTCCCTGTGAGTTCTCTGCAAGCACTTCTCACCCCGCTTTCTATTTGTTTTCTGCTTTTGCTGCTCTGGGTTGAAATCTTCCTCTCGTTTTATTCTTATTTTTGGTTCTTTCTTCCTTTTATCTTGTGGCATCGCCGGCCTCTTTCACTTCACAAGCTTGAGTGGAAAAAAAACAATGGCAGACACACAATCAGAAACTAGCAGGTGAACATACAGAAGCATTAAAGAGCTGAAAGAGAGAATATTTTAGTAAGAGATGGTGGAGACCAAAAATGAGCTTGGGTGTGTTTTAACCTGAAGTCCGGACTAAAAACACTGTCAGTTAAGCTTTGTGAGGAGTGCAGGTGTAAGCAACATGTAAGTCAATTTTGGAGGCACAGTTCTGGTTCGTCTCCTAGTTTATTTCTCAGTGGGACCTAAAACACGGAGGAACTAAAAAATAAAATAGTCAGCCATGATCACTTGATCATGATTGGATCCCTCACGTTGCAATATTTTCATATATTTCCAGTACACTGTGTACCTGAACCATTTTCAAACGTTGCAACATTCACCAGACTTGCACACTTTAACCACATATTACCAGCTCCATACAGCTAATCAGCTTAAGCAGCATGAGCATATAACTAACCATTACTCAATCATTACTTAATGGGCTGTATGAAGCCATTTCTCTGCAGTTATTTGCCTTCTTTATTTTCACACAGGATGTTTGCACCAACACTGAACATGTTCTTGATGAAAACAAAAACTGTTACACACAGATACACTGTGTATTTCGCCAAAAATCTTGGCTTCCACACCAGTAGCATGCCTGCAGTTGAGAACAGCAAAGATGAAGCAATCTCTTCATTCTCTGCCTTGGCTGTCACCTAATCCTCCTGATGTGTCTCTCATATAATAATCCCCCTCCTGTTTTGGTTCTGTTTATATCCACGCGCAGAGCTAATGCACTAAACAAACACACGTTCTAGTATGCCGTATCAATCGATAAGTTTGAGGTCAACATTGGTGGAATTATTACAAATCAAAAATACATTTCCCATAACACCCACAGCTCTACAACCAATAAATATATTCATTCATGAGAATAAAGTAAACAAAGCAATTTAAGTCAAACAACACCTGGACACTATTTTGAAAGCTGTAGTATAAAATGAGCATGTTATACCTAAAAATGTGCACAGTGAGCTTCTGTATTTGGGTTTTCATTACAGGAATAACTAACGCTGTATAATAATGTCACACTATTAAGCATTAATAAGGTATTTATAAGGTATTAGCAAGTGCTTAATTCTTAATTTATATAAGATTACTCCTCCTTTGTGTATCATTTATAAATACAGATATGTTTATCCATCTGTTACTGTTACACCATGTACAGCTGTCACTGCTAGTAATAATCATAGTCATAAATATAACCGTGATATATCTGTATTAAAAATGACATTAGAAATGAGCACTTAACCTACCCAGTTATAATATTTCAGCATTATCGAGGTAATAATTAAACATCTCAGGTCACATCTTTGTTTGTGTGCCATTCATGAAGATTTGGAATTTAATGATGACGGCATTTTTATTATTACATACAGTAACAGCACGTAATTATATCTCCTCCCAGGTCAACCTTTCAAGTTGGACCCAAAAACAGCCCACAAGAAGTTACGTCTGTCCAACGACTGCCTGACCATGGAGAAGGACGAGAGCTCGCTGAAGAAGAGCCACACCCCGGAGCGCTTCAGCGGAACAGGCTCCTATGGAGCTGCTGGTAATGTCTTTATTGACAGCGGGTGTCACTACTGGGAGGTGCTACTCGGAGCATCCACATGGTAAGAATTGCACGTACGCACAAGTGCATTATACAAGCCTGCAAGGAGGCTTGATAAACTGAAATATCTTTCTTTTGGGAGTTTAAATCTAGGCTGTTACGCAACCTCCCCCACACACACACAACAGACACACACCACACACAGTGTATACTCTTATCCTAATTATATTCTTTTCACTAATTGGCTGTGAAGTAGACCTTTTTCATGCACAAAAAACCCAAAGGGGCTACGTGTATCTTGTGTGTCCTCAGCATGAGGTAGCCTGACTGTGTAAGTAAAGTCATTAAGGAGGACACTTGCTTCAGATCAGTAATGTGTTCCAAAATGTGCTTTCCCTGCAGGTATGCCATCGGCGTGGCTTACAAATCAGCCCCAAAAAACGAATGGAGCGGCAAAAACTCATCCTCGTGGGTGTTCTCACGTTGCAACAGCAACTTTATGGTGCGGCACGATGGTAAGGAGATGCTGGTGGAGGCGAGTCTGCAGCTGAGGCGGCTGGGTGTCCTGCTGGACTACGACAACAATTCGCTGTCCTTTTACGATGCCATGAATTCCCAGCATATCCACACCTTTGAAATCTCCTTCCTCCTACCTGTTGTACCCACTTTCATGATCTGGAACAAGTCAGTCATGATTCTCTCAGGGCTACCTGTCCCCGATTTTGTCGATGGTGTGGCCTCGGATCTTCAAGAGCACCAACAGCAGCAAATGGGGATGTGCCGGCAAGACTCGCCATACTTGACCGGGATGAAGGCCTGCCACTGAGTGGTCGTGTGACTGTAAATGCGATTAAAACACTGACACGGTGGCTCATGTTAGCTAGTTACTTTCATATGGGTTTAAAAAGTTGCAAATATGCACAGCAGTCTGGAAAAATGTCAGTCCGGTTAGTTTGTAGCCATCCAATATTTTGCAAATCCATCATCAACGAATGGGAATGAGGTCTTTTGACTGCAGCCATCAGCATACGTAAAGTCCATCCGATGCCCTGCAGTCACTGACAGAGAAAGCTTTGGTGTCCTGTATTTTCAGGACCATTTAAGGTCTTCCTTTTTTCATCTGTGTTTCACCCCAGGCAGAAGACCAAAGTGAGAATCTTCATGTCAGCCATTTAAAGTTTGAAGGTGCAGCACATGAACAGTGAAACTACTTAACCTGTGGTAGATTATGAGAAAGACAGAAAAGGAAAAATATACAGAGAAAAATGAATAGAAAACCGATTGATGCTTTGACCACAGCAGTGCAAAGTGCCATCCACCGATCCATAATAGTTATCAAACAGGTGGATGGAAAGGCCATAGCAGATGCTTAGAATCACAATTTTTAGCTGTATCGAACCAGTAAGTGAGCCTCCTCATTCCCTGAGTATCAGGGGCACTGTTGTTCCCAAAAAAGCCGATCTTTTAATGTCTTGATTATAAATTACCCTTCTCTCTAAGGGGACAAGTAAACACAAACCTACCAGCAAATTACCCCACACATCATTTCAGAGCGTCTGGATCCCCCCCAGCGTTAGGGTCAAGCAGTCAGGATTTGTTTAGTTTATCGTCTGTCTTAGTAGTGTGAAAATTGATGCCACTTTCATGTCTGTTATTGCAGCGCAAGCAGCCGAGCTGGCCTTGTAGCATAAATTGTGGAAGCTCCAACTTTCAAGCTGCAGAACGTAACCTTCTGATCATAAGTGTCTAAAGTGTTTAAATTTGTCTTTTATTACAGATTTAACAAAAGTGTAACGTGTGAATGGGTAAGCTTTTGAAATGCTGCCAGCCTGGACTTTTTCTGTCCCCCAAAAAAGGAGCTTTTTTCCTTTGGGGAAGTTTGATTCCTACAAGGTTTACACTAGTACATACATTCTCTGGGAAACGTACAATACCAAGCTTTTATTCAGTCATTTTTTTGATTTTGATTTCTACATTAATAAAAACAAATAAAAAGCAAAATTATGAACAGATCTTTGCTGATCATATTTTAGCAAATATATCAAAGTATCTTACAGTTTCTCCAAATGTGTATGCAGACATCCAATTATAGACATTACAATCTCTAGCTTGGTAGAGTTTTGTATTTACTGCACAAAATGGAAAAATAATGCACACCAGTAACTGCAAATTCACTGTAAGAAGATTTGAGACTAGGAAAAAAACTACAAATTAAGACAGCGAGTTCAGTAGTATTTTTTTTCTTGGTTGTAAAAGTAACACAGAGCTTAACTGCATATTTTGAGTATAATGATGTATGCTTAAACACATGCCACGTTAGCATCATCTGCACTCCCAAAATGTGACACATTTACAGTGTGATCATACCGATGAAACAAAAACACTAAAACCTCCCGCATCAGTCCAGACACGAGAGTGGTATTCTTTTTCCCACACAGAGACTCTTGATTCTTAAAATGTCCCATTTTTTTTCAGTTTGTCTACTACAGCAGGCTGTACTGCAAGTATTTCCTTGCCGCTGTTCATGTGTTGTGTCCTTAATAGCTATGTGTGGTCACTGCTATAGTCCTTTCCTCGATCTTCCTCTTGGATTTGACCCGTCAGTCTTGTTTTGTATTGACAGGTCACAGCTTCCTTATTCCAGGAAGCGTTAGCGTCGCTCCCGGATTCTTTATTAACAAGATCCCAGGGGCCAGATTTGAATCGTGTGACTACTCGACTTGTATAATAAGAGGTTTATTGATAACTAGAGGGAAAAAAAAGTGTTATTTATGGAAAAAAAAAGTTTACTTTTATTATTAATCGCAACATATTCATGATGCACTTTTTAATTAACACTAACTCCCCTCTGTGAGTATTGAAAAAGATGGATGTGTGGCAGGGTTGTAATGGGGAGGGTAAGAGACAATAAGCACTGCTGCTGGTTGTGTTAACTCATCCTATTTTTCTGCTCATATTTTCAAAGTAATTTATGGTGGTTAGCGTGTAAAACATACTGCAGTAAAACCTCTTTTGGTCACTCGGAGAACTTTGCAATAAAGAAAGAAGTCACAGCTTTTGTTTACTGTGCTTTAAACACAACCAGCGACTTGTCCTCCCCATTGCATTTTTTCAATAGCATACAGTGAAACTACGTTTAGAAAAGGGATATGATTATGATGGTGTTTGTGGGATTTTTATTGTGATTATAATGAATAACTAATAGCTGTTTGTTGTTGACTTTTCACGGAAGGAGGTGGTTAACACTTAAACCTGCTGTCTGTCGCAATGTCATGGCATGATTGTGTTTTCCTCTGTAATTTGTTACCACACACACACACACCAACACACTCCACGTTCAGTTTAGGTTGGTCTTGTCGTGATAAATGCATGATACATTATAGGATCTCACAGTTCACCGGGTAATTTAAGTAACTCTTTCAAGCTCACCAATTAGGTTTTTTCCCTTTGGGTAGAGGCTCACCTGAACATTTTACAAGCAGACCTGACCTCGAAAATCTTTCTGTTCTTGATCACTATTGAAATAGCAGCTGAAGTTGGAAAAAATAGTTTTGCTTTCAGGTTCGGATTTAAAGGCCTAGCGTGGGTGACAGTTTCTCTCTGGTTTGATATTCAAGGAAGCAGGGCTGATTCAGACAATCAAATATGTATCATAGTTTTTGCCGATTTAAGAGGCCACGTAGCCAGAAAGTTGAGAGAAGCTGTGACAAAGTGACACTGGAGGTTGTGCTTAAAAAAAGATGCAGACTTTTACCCGATTTGACACAAGAAACCTTACGCCTCATTGCCAATTTCACTCCTTTTACTCATCACGGGGTATATAACTGTTGACTGTCTTGTAACATTTCTACTCTGACAGGCTATGATCTCCTTGACTTGAAAAAGCAGGCATACCCTGCAAACACACTGTTTTAAATCATTTGCTTGTGACCTTAAAGTTCCTTGATGAGTCAGTTCGGAATGGCAGTGAAAATCGGATCTGCATTATTCACCAAGGGAAACTGAACGGTGCATCAGTTATGAATATTTACTCGAGGTGTTGATTGATAGAGATGTTCCACATGTCAAAGATAACACAGCACACGAACAAAGCAGGGAGCTTACCGAACGTTACCTGACTTCCAGATATCCATTCATCTTGCTGAATAATGTCGGTCGCAGCAGCCGAACAGTGTTGATTTGTGATCTGGACCGACAAGCTCAAGTCATCTGTGCAAGTGTGCTCGGCTTGGTCACTGCATGAATATGTGACCTTGCCGCAGGTTCATGCTGTAACTCTGTCCTTATCTTCGAGATAGGGTTTCCTGTCGAGTCAAACATATTCTCAATTTTTATTTTTATTTTTTACAATGGGGGGAAAAAAAACTTCGAAAGCATACAGAAAATGTTCATTGCCATGCATATCAGATCATCTGCAGTGCTCTTTTTTTGTGTCACAAGTCAATACAGTAAAATATATACGGTGAATGATTTTCAATAGCTACCCACTCCTTGTAGTGCAGTGTAATACCCTAGAGACAATGCAATAGATTCTCCTTTCTGCTTTTCTGTTTGTGTAACTTGGAAAATGTTTTTTGGTTTTTGGTTTTGGTTTTTTACAACTCAAAAGAAAGGCACTCCTCTCCTTTTGACATTTGGACCTTAATTAAAAAAAAAGAGAGAGAAGAAAACTGAAACAGCACAAAAAGAGCAGTTTTGCCTTCCTGCAATGCTTCCTGTTTCCATAGATATAACAGATATACTTTTAGTCAGAGAGGAATGTAAATCATAGGGGGAAATATATATTATATAAAGTTGTATATTATACAAAATATATATGAACCAATGTTATTTATGTGAATTTAAGTCCAATTAAAAGTCTGATCCCAAAAACTGTTGGAGTCAAGAGTTTCTTTTTAGGTTTGCTACTCAAAAATGATGCAACTGCTAAATATAATTTCAAGTATTTACAGAAAAAACTGAGATCCAAGAGAGGAGTGAAGAAAAAAATTCCAGGGTTGGACAGGGCGATGCTCCTGTCCTAAAGTCTCAAACTGTTCTTTAATCATGTTGATGTTTTAACCAACATGATTAAAACATCAACATGACTGGAAAGATTCATAATAAATCTCCCTTTAAGCAGCTTGTGAAACACAAACTGTTTGCCTCTCACAGGTCTTACAAACATGTACGGGAATTTAAACTACAACCCACAGCTTTCAAAGAGGCTGAGCCCTGGAACGGTACATGGGGCAGTAAGGTTGCCAGGCTGGCAGGTCATCCAGAGCTCAGGGTGGGGTTTGTAGGGCTATACCCTCTTAGCCCTCATCTGCCATCACTGGCACGAGTTACTCACTACAACTAGTACTGTAGTGCATTGGCCCCAGCACTGCCTGCGAGCATGGCACAAACACAAACACTGACCCTGAAAGGATGAACAGCCCGCTCATGTAATTTGCATTTAATTTGCTTTGAGGCAGCAGGAATGCTCTAACAGTGTGATAAGGGAACCAGGGGAATTTCAGCTGGCTGAACAATTCAAAATGTATACTAACATATAAGATGACAGCTGTGGGCCTGTGTGGAGTTTGCATGTTCTCCCCATGTCTGCGTGCGTTCTCTCCAGGTACTCTTGCTTCTTCCCACATCCAAAGACATGCCATTAGTGGGGTTAAGTTAAATTGTGATTATAAATTGGCCCTAGGTGTAAATGTGGGTGTGAATGGTTGACAACCTGTCAAGGGTGTACCCAACCTTTTGCCCTATGACACCTGGGATAACCCCTGCAACCCTGAATTGGAAAAGAACAAGAGATTGGATGGATTGCCTTAAAATGCATCACACGAGCAGATACACCAGTGAGTTCATACCCATCTTTACGTTCTGGCTTCATTATAGTGTCATCTACTCACCAGGAAACTTGTAACTGTAGCCTGCACGCTTTGAGGCATGTGGACAAAATCTGCCCTTCGACTGATATACATATAAATACCAGTCAAAGTACACTCAAATGCTTTTGCAGTACCTCTGGTTATAGTATTCACACCAAAACTCTGCCCTTATAAAACACTCACAGACAAACTCACAAAGTGAAAACGAGACCAGACACTCTCTTGCAGCTGCTAAATGTGGTGGTTTAATGCATTCTGCCCTATGACCTTCTCTCTCTACCAAGAACGCCAAAGGACTGCTCTCAGAAACAGTGTAGAAGAGCTTGTTTTGTAAAACAGGAAAAGACTATAATAAGATCCCTGCTTCGCTACATTTCCATTACTATTTAACTAGAAGCTACATGTTGAACCTCATTACCTGATTAACATGATAATGTAGTGTCTAATGTAGATTTGCTTATTGAATAACATAGACAGGCTCAGAGAAATCCAGTTTCAACCTATTACCTCTCCATTATGTCACTGCAACTTCCCGGAAGGTTTGGAGACATTATGATTATAAATATATGTGCACATCTATGCATACGCGGTATTTAATCCTGCGTTATGAATCTATCTCATTAGGCCAGGGCTTTTTTAAAATCTAGTTTACCTGTGCACTGATGGATTACAGGGCCAGGTTAGGCCACAGGTTTAAAGATTGGGGCACTGTCTACCTCTCCGTGTGTGACAGATTAGCAAATGGTTAAATGTGATACTCGCTCTGCCTCTGCTCCCTCACACTGCTAGCAAGCAAACTGTTCGAGCAACCCATAATTACATTTCTAATTGCAGAATAATTAGGACTCCCTGTGTAGCTCGTTAAGTCATTTGTCACTAAAGCCTCTAATGTGGCATACAACAACTCTCTAATTACAAAGAAGGAAAAGTGCACAAGATGGGCAGCATTTCACTACTTGTGGCCTAAGTTTTGTTTGATGTATATTTCATTCATATTTATTATTATTATTATTATTATTATTATTATTATTATTATTATTATTAGCTGCTATGACTGTGTTATAACCTAGTAAAACAAACCAGCAACCAGCAAAAACAGACTCTTCTAATGATAAAATGAAGTAAGAACTCATCTGATTAAGAGCCATGCTGCACATTAGAGTGGTTGCTTTCTTTCTTTTCACCGTTAAATTACAGCAAGGTCAAGTAATTTCACTCTACAGAGAACAGTGGAAAAAAAAAAGATCTTATCAAAAGCAGATGATATACTGCTGTAATGTACCCCATCTGGCCTTCCAAAGGAGACTGCTTCTCACAGTTCTGTCAGGACTTTTACCAGAACTTAAACAAAAAAACAAAACTACAATTTTATTCAACAGTTTTGCAGTAATAACTGGGCAAAGGTGTGGGATGAATTACAGTCAACATAAGTGCATCTTTTGAACAGATAAAAGAATATAGAAGAAACAGGACAACGCTGAGGTTGCACCCCAGCTCCAGGTAACATCAAGCTCTTAATAAAACTTCAACGAGTCAAAAAATGAACAAAGAACACAGACAGTTTTCTTTTCTTTTCTTTTGAAATAATAAGTCCAGCAATCAATAGAGCTCGACTATTTTTGTTGCTGATCCTACCATACAGTAATAGCTGTTATGAAATCATGTGTTTGCTTACCATTGCTTATTCAAGGCAGTAAACTTGGCAGCTCTATAAACAGTGCAGATGTATATGAATCAAGCAATGCGCAAACACTGACTCCAACTGTGTCCATCTCCAGTTAGGCATAATAGCATTGCCTCTATACTCACCAATAACCTAATAAATCCTGCGAACAATAATTAGCTGGGAAATGAATGCAGAATACTAGCAATATTTTATCATCTCTTAAGCTTTATGATATCCAGTTCTTTCACTATGGGGGAAAGAAGTTGGACTAAATGCAAGTGGGGCCTATCAGCAATATTTGGTCATTTGTCACCAGTATTAAAATCTATTGCTATTACCATCACTTAATTCTACCCCCTTGACACAAATCCAGCCAGATTTTTCATGAGTTGTGAACGTCCATCTGTGCGTGTCACTGCAGTTCATATCTGCCAGAACTACGAATGCACAGCTGGATACAGTGAAGTAGAAATATGCATTACGCCCCTGGCACTGTTTTACCCACACACCTGTCCCAGCTGCACCTATACACTACTTACCCAGAATGGAATGACTTAAAAAAAAAAGAAAGAAGGCCTAATTTCATTACCATCTGCTTAGGAGAAAGACAGACACTTTATTTAGAATCTGGCTTATTTAAACTGTGCAACTGTTAGGCAGAGGCTCCTCTGCTTTCAAATGAGAGACTGCAACAGTGTGTGTGGGAGTGCAACTGTGCATGCAGTCCTGAATGTGTGTGTGCATGCGCGCGTGTGTGTGTGTAAGCCTACTTGAACGTGGGTGGTTGCACGTGTCTTGTAATAAGGTTGTTTTCTTCCCTTTGCTTCATTTTGAACTACTTAACCTTTGCTTAAGGAAATTCTTCAGAGACTGAAGCTCTTTTTTATATTTTCCAGTACATAAATAAAAAAAATAATCAGATAATAAATCAAAGATAAAACAAACAAAAAAGGCAGGATCAAAGCAAAGTGTGTGGGGGAGTGTTGCCTTTAGACCTGTTGAGAAAGACAGAGGCTGCCTTTACCTTTCCTAAGTGAGGATGAATTAGACCACCATGGAGAAGAGAGCAAAAGCTTGGCTCTCTGCCTGCAGGTTGATGGAGGAGAGCTATGAACTCTGGGAAATGAGGATCTAAACAGAGTGTAGATCACCAAGGCCACTGGCTCTGTCTCTATCAGACACAGCATCCCTCTCTCTCTCTCTCTAAGACTTAAACACCCGGACACACTCTAACACTCACACTCCACAGTCAATGTCCAGATTAATCTCTGAGGGAGGAATTAATCAACACACCTGGTGGCATCTCGGAGAGCCCCGGAGGCTTGATGGTCCCGCTGAAAGAGAGTGATATGTCCAGGTGCTTTAGAGACATCTCAGCAGAAATCTCTGCCTTTCCATCTTTCCCCATGAAACTGACAGCGAGTTAGTTTCAAGGAGATATGAAGCTAACACCATGTCATTGACATATGGATGAAGAGCCTAGGGAGAAAATCTAAGGAAAATCCACAATTTCTTTGTACATGTACAATGACAATAAAAGGATATTCTTGCTTCTCAAGAACAAAGGTCACAAAGTGCTGTACAATAAAAATAAGATACATCAATCAAAACTATATAAATGGATAGAATTTCTTCATTTAAGTCATCAACAGCATCCACTTAAAACCAATGGAAGTGAGTTTCACAACTTTGAAGGTCCAAGGTACCACCAACAAGCACGGATCAGCTAACCCCAGAGACCTTGAAGTTGCATATGCATGTAGAAGTTCATTAATACAAGGAGGCAACAGACCACGAAGAGCTCTTAAGTGTTCACCAAAACCTGAATCTTAAACTTTATAGTTGTTTCAGAATTGTGCACTGCAGCACAATTGTGAAACAAATGAAAGTGATCCAGTGTGAACGTTTGCTAAGGCACAGCAACAACGAATTACAATAATCAAGCTATGATGAAATTAAAACATGTGCGACCATTTCCATTTCAGATTTAGGCATAATATATGTGTGTAGATGGTACATTGTAGGGTCAGCACAGCATCATCATCTCACAGCAATGCAAGTTTGCATGTTCTCTTTGTGTCTGTGTGGATTCTATCCAGGGACTCTGGCTTCCTCTGGATAAACACATCAGGTAAATTGGTAACTCTAAAATGACCAATGCCTATCTCTTGCATTGCTAATGCTAATGCTGCAATAGGTTGGTAATCACCTCTTGCCTATTGACATTAGGCATAAACTCCAAGCCAGCCATTACCTGAAGGACAGATCATCTGGCAACATTATGGGATTTGAATGACCTATAAAGCAACAGGTGGTAATTTAATGCTAACCTAAAAGAAACGCTGGCTAAGCAGAAGTCTACAAACAACAGGCATGCAGTCTGTCCAAAAAA
This sequence comes from Rhamphochromis longiceps, assembly GCF_057381845.1. NCBI lineage: Eukaryota > Metazoa > Chordata > Actinopteri > Cichliformes > Cichlidae > Rhamphochromis > Rhamphochromis longiceps. The sequence goes on from NC_140558.1 coordinate 36,740,460, forward strand.
GAGCATTAAAAGTAAAGTCTTTGACTTCCCAATATAAATATCTTTATTTTACTTGTCCACACTTTAAACACAGAAGTCCCCACCCTGGAAGAAGTTTTTCAGCAACCTAAAATGCAGATTTCTGTGTGAACTAAAACGCGTAGAAAATGCCCATGTAAATGAGGACAGGGCCTATAATTGTGTCATTTTCAGTATTTGGCATTTTCAAAAAATGACAAATACTGACGTTCCTCAAATGACCATGCTGCTGGCCTCTAAAGCTATGTAAACCACATAGATTCAGCTTGATAAAACATCCTAAATCTGCAGCAGATCAGGATGTTTACAGTCGCAGTTTCCTTATTATTAACCTCTGTAGCAGTGCACATGGGAAGGCAGGCATCAAGTACGTTAAACAGTCTTTAACCTACCAGCTCCCTAGTACAAACCCTCTATGACTACGCCAATGTTAGAATAATGTAGGTAATAGTTAGCACAGTCCAGTCCAGTCCTGCTACACAAACTCCTTTGGATAAACCATGCAGAGTATTTCCAGTAGATAGATGTGAAAATGAAAACTTTACAATGCTTTGATTTCTGATTTAATTCCATTGATGTTTACAGGAGGTTATTACGAAGCCCCAAATTAAAGATATACAGTCGGCGGATGCATAAATCACACGTGCCAACAAGTGACAAAATCACCAACAAATCAATGGCTGCTGGCTAAATGAGTCACCAACTTTCACATAAAACATTCTGTAATCAAGGATCCATTGTTTAAAAATCCAGACAAAAACTCATGCTCCATTATTGTTATAAATACCATGTGCTGTGTGTCAATAATTTACATTTATATTCAGGCATTTCCCTCTCTCTCTGCTGCATTTTTATCTGAATATTAAAAGCATTACCTTTGCAGAGATTTCGTGCACCTTGTTTTTCTCCTTTTTTTTAAAAAAATGGACACTGTGAGTTTATATGAGGAGTTTGGAAAACTATAAAACAATTCAAGTATCAATTACACGTCATTTTGTCAGCTCTGTTTGGTATAAGTGTATCTGTAACAACTATAGGTGGCCCACACTCACAGTTAGAGTGCAGCGTTTTGACCAAGCTGTCTTGAAGATTGAGTGTTTCTATTTGGATGAAACAATTCAGAAGAGGCTTTTGGTTTAGCTTTAGGGGAGAGTGTCTCGGAGGAGCTCTTCATCATCCTCTACAGCCACTTTCACAGGTTAATGAATCAAGAAAATACACTCAGGACTTTCTTACTTAGGAGCTGGGGGTTGCGGTTTATGGTGCATTTTAAAATTGATAGCGGGAGATAAAAACGCAGTGAAGTCAGTATTTGTGCATGAGCTCCTGTTTTGCAGGGACCGAAACAAGAATAACATTTCACATGGAGCACCAACTGAAAACGTCTGCGCCGCACAGATGGTCGGATGATTTAGTGCTCAGAAATGAGATTTGTTGGAACATCTTTTAAAACATTGTAACTATTAGCAGCAAAAAAATAAACCTTTGATTCCGTATATCCTGCTTGCACATAAACACAGCCTACGTCACTGCATTATGATTGATTATTTAAGCTCCTAATATAAATCCTTCTCCTGGGAGATAGAATAATTAAAAGCAGCCTGATAATTTTGTTTAGTGAACCATGATGACTCTTTGATCCATGCATATCTGATCTGTGCGCCAAAACAGCCATCACCATTTAAATGATGCTCCTTATTATGATTACTATCAAGCCGCCTCTGCTCTTGTCTTCTTTCATCTTTGATATTTATCAATCCATCCTTCATGCTGATGGAAGCCCATTAGCTGCAGATGCTTTCAGGTTGACATGTTGACTTAATAAGCTACATCTCATGATAAAAATAACTGTCCGTGGCACACGTGTCTTTCCCCGTCTGCATACGAGATGTTCTCTAATAAGGGTGCGCTGCGAGAGAGGGTGAATAATGAAGCCATACTGACATAAATTTGACACTACTAGACAATCACCCCCTCGAGGGGTGACTGGGACGAACAAGTCTCCCGGGAAAACTATGCAGTCCCCAGGCAGAACATCACCCAGAAAGCCAGGCGTTCTGAGCTGCTGTTCACTGCATACATATACAATCAATTTTAGAGGTGACCCCCTCGCTCCCAGCGCAGCACTCAGCTGGAGGCTTGTGAGCATCTTAACTGCTACCCAGAGTCTTTAATCGTGGACAACTCTGATTTAGAATGAGATTTCTGAACAGATACAAAACTACACATCAACACCTGTTTTTACCACTGTTACTGCCATGGTTTGTGAATAGCTGAAATTAAGCACTTATAGTCCAGATTTCAATCAGAAATGCAAAGATATTTGGACTGAAAAACACCCTCCATTTCTTTGCTGTGTGTTTCACCAGGAAAACGGGGAGAAATGTGAAATTGAAATACAGAATATATAAGACAAAAAGTGGGGAAAGAGTTTGTAAATATTCAATATTTACTATGATCACCTTTATTCTTCAACACAGCCTGAACTATCTCAGGCAAGCTTTCTTATAATTTCTGTAAAAGTTAGTTCTCCAGGTTTTTTGAAGAGCATTCATTGCGTATTTCTCTTTCCAGATATACTTTTATTGCAGTGGTGATGAGCAGACTTTCAAATACTGTTCATGTGCTGTAGATAGTTTTGAGGCCTACCACTTTTTCCCTGACCCGCCTAGTTTCTTCAGATGTTTTAAGGAGACAATTCACACCTTGCCTTGATATGCTAAGTTTTAGATAATAGGTCTTTAGAAATCACCTTGTTAGTGCAAAAATACTAGTATTCTATACCTGTCAAACTGTGTTATCGTTGGTGTTTTCATAGAATTGGCTAAAGAAATGGAAAAATGGAAACAAATTATGTGTTTTTGCACCAGTGTGCTGGCAACAAAATGCCTACTGATACAATTTAATTTTTTATTTTTATTTATTTATTTTTTTGCTGTTGTTTGTTATGTGCACTGGTTCATCCCTGGAGTTGGGTGCCTTTTCTATGCTTGAATGATTCATAGGTGGTTGAAAAAAGAAACAAACACAAAAAAAAACAACCCTCTGAAATGGTCAGACAGAAAGACTTGCCTGAAAATGAGTGAACATTTTGTGACTTTTGAACAGTGGTGAATATTGTAGAACTTCCATAAAAGATATCTGATATCCCCTTACGCTACTGACGTGTGTTTAATCTCAACGCGAGAAACTGGTGCGAACATTAAACAGACTCAGTGAATAGCTTTGTTTGAACATGACATGGATTTGTTTAGCAACAGATGACATATCGAATCTGTCAGAGAGGAGAGAAATAACAGTGCCATCGTTTTTCTTTCCATCCTTCTTTACGGTGATGTTTTGAGAGGATTTTAATAACTAATTACAATCTTCAAATTGCCAGCGTGTGTGCTTTAGAATTTCTTTGACCGATTCGTTTTTTCCATCAAGTATGAGGATTTTCTGCCAGGTTTGATTGCATTTGGACTCAATAATAAGCACTCAGGCTGCAGCGCCCCACAAAGCTTTACATCAATGTTATCCCATCCACCATAAATGATCCATAAATAACAGAACTTCTCAATGTAATCACAGAGGTTTCCTGCCTGTTTTCATCTAACGATTGACTGAGTTAAATAGAGCTGGACAGACATTTCCTATTACTGTGCACTAGATTGTAGGGATCTACTGTACTATAATAATATAATATAAAGCACACTACATGTGGAGAAACAGCCAGCAGGTCTCATATGCTTTAGTTGGCTTTGAACCAGTTCTAAATCTGCCATCCTCCCCACTTGCGGGGTGAAGAACTTGCTTCTTTTCTCAGTAAGCTGACATTTCACCACAGCCAAAAGTTAAATGTCGCCATGAATCTAATGCAGCTCAAGCTCTGGCAGAACTGTAGATTTGTCCACTGCAGTGCATTTCTGTACAGAAAGACTGAAATATGGAGTGACTGAATAAATGTAGAGGACTTCAATTAATTTAATTAATGGACGTCATTTTAGACAGATGAATTGATGCGTACACTAAGCACAGAGGTTTAATCGGTGGTTGGGTATAGAAATAGCCATTTAAGTGGTAATGTACCACGATTAAACATCTGTTGTACGCTTTTCATATTTTATGGTTCTTGATTTGTAAGGGACTTAATATGTTTCTCGTGAGACTGTTGTAAGGTGTGTAAAAATAATCTAATGGGCATAAACTCAGTTTAGCAAAATAATGTTCAGCTTTAACCATACACATTCAGTATCTGCCCTTTTCCACACCAAGAAAACAATACAACCTAATTTCAAACACCGAAGTGAGGTTGTGTTTCTCCCGCACGTTTAGGTAATGCTCTCTCTGATTCTCACTTTTCGAGGCTTAGCAGAGCGTTTGGTTTTGTTCAACCAACACCGCGCCGTTAAGCCCAGCTGCATCCCATCAGTTTGCTACACTGCTCGTCTTGTCAGAGCTTGCTTAGCACCCTGGAGGTCTCAGAAACCCTGCTTTGTTCTAACTGCAGATGGCTGATTGAGAATTCTGGGGTTGGTTTTGTTGGATCGTCCACAGCAGCCGGAAGAAGAGACGTTCGACAAAAGTACATAATGATGGAAACAATACGAAAGCACTGCAAACATTCAAAGACTCACTTCTCTTTTAGCTAAAAAAAACATGTAAGAATCCACTTTAAATATTTAAACTTCATCTTTTTGGACCTCGTGATCAAAGTTTGATCGTGGGCGCATTAAGTAAGAACAATGCTTTCAACAACATACTGTGTATATAAACAAACTTGCGAGCAATGTGGTCCATAATAGAAACTGAAATTAAAAGTAAATCCATAGTTCTGCATAAAATCTACATCATAGTTACACTGCAGCTGCATAGCTTATTGCACACCCTTCAGCATAGCCTGTGGTTACAGCCCTACCTGCATTTTCACATCTCTCCATGCAACAACAGCAACTCGTCCCCTTGGTCCACATGTAGTGTAAACACAGTATGCTGATTATCACAAGGATAATACCTTGAAGGAAGAAAATAAATTTGTTGCAGACTGTAATTGTATTTGGTTCACAAAGCTAACCCCATAGTCAAAATTCCATCAGTGCAGCCATAACTTACAATACAATTTTATTTCTTCTCATATGATGCTTCAAAAATGCCTGGAAAGACTCAGTCTTATGTGTGGCCTCATTAGGATGTTGTGATTTAAACAATGATTACACTGTAATTGCTGATTTTATAGATGATGTCAGGCCAAGTCGCAGAGTAACACAAAAGTAATCTAACAAGGATTCTGACTTTACTTGAGAATATATTTCAAAAATACTGACTTCTTTTCATTGGCTCCTATTTAAATCTAGAGTCAAATTTAAAATCCTTCCCCTCACAAGCAATGTGCTTTACCCTGAATTGTCCCTTAGTTACGCTGCAAAAGGCCTAGGCTGCTGGGAGTGTCCAGTGATGCACTGATTATTACTTTATCGCTCGCCTTTTTTTTACTTACTATGCGTTCATAATCAGTGGGTATTGTAACGTTCACAAGAACCAGACGGTTGGGGTCTCAGTTTGTCCGTTTATTCGGCACATAAGCCAGCGGGTTGTTAACTCAGGGGGAAGCGCTCTCGAACTACACCTCTCTTCAGCCTGGCACACACACAGAACAACCAGGTCCCCCCACCCCTTCCTGTACACCACCCTCACTACTTCCTGCAGCCCAACCAAACATGAATCTTAAAGGAACAACAACAGTGTGCAGAGAAAACCAACATGTCACTGTCCAGTAACACTTAACCATCGTTACACTGCCCCCCCAGCAATAAGTTCCTCGTCCCCGAGGGAACGACACAGTCTCTGAGGCGGGGCGGTAGCCTACGTTCCCTCCTTGACCTCCTGAGCCCCTGAGGAGGACGCGGAGCTTCGGGGCTTTGGGGTGAAGAGTCCGAGGGGGGGGGGAACGCAGCCCCGGTCGGGGGCCCCTCTGAGCAGGGTCATGGACGCTCTGTACACGTCCCTCTGGAAAGGAGGGGAGGGACTGTCCTCTGTAGGGGGCCATCCGGTCTCTGTGCAGCGCTACTATCCTCCCCCTAGGAGGCAACTGCACCCTGTAAACAACCTCCCCCACTCGCTCTAGGACGCTGCAAGGCCCCACCCAGCTGCTATCCAGTTTAGGACACCGTCCCTTCTTCCTCTTTGGGCTGTAGACCCACACCAGCTCCCCAGCACGGAAGTGCCTCCCTTTAGTGGTGATGTCGTAATTCCTCTTTTGGCGCAGGCCTGCCTTCGCCAGCTGCTCTCGGGCGTAGGAATGTGCAGAATCCAGCCGGTCCTGCAGCTTCCTTGCGTAGTCCCGGCCCGGTGGTGCCTCTGGCGCGTCCGGGGGTTTCCCAAAAGCCAACTCTGCAGGAGTTCTCAGCTCTCTCCCTAACATGAGCAGGGCAGGCGTACATTGGGTGGAGTCCTGCACTGCCGACCTGTAGGCCATGAGGGTAAGGGGAAGATGGTAATCCCAGTCCCGTTGGTGTTCTGAGGTAAGGATGGCTAGCTGCTGGGCCAGCGTCCTGTTAAACCTTTCCACCAGCCCATCGCTTTGGGGGTGAAGTGGGGTGGTGCGGGTTTTCTTAGTCCCAAGGCGTTCACACATGGCAGCAAATACCTTGGACTCAAAGTTACGCCCCTGGTCACTGTGGAGGGTCTCTGCTGTTCCAAAGCGGCTGAACATCCCCTCCACTAATACATCAGCGACCGTCTCAGCCTCCTGATCTGGGATGGCGTATGCTTCCGGCCACTTGGTAAAATAGTCCATGGCCACAAGAACATAGCGGTTTCCTCTGTCTGTGCGAGGAAATGGGCCCATGACGTCCACAGCTACTCGCTCCATTGGGGCTCCTGCTGGTTGCTGCTGAAGCTGAGCCCGGGACTGGTCTTGTGGCCCTTTGTGTGAGGAACATGCATCACAGCTGCGGCAAAAGTCCTCCACATCCCTCCGCTGTTGACCCCAGTAATAGCCCTGGCGGAGGCGGCGAAGAGTCTTGGAGACCCCAAAGTGGCCAGAGCCAGTGCTCCCATGGCAGGCTCCCAGCACAGCTGACCTCAGCGACCTTGGCACCACAACCTGCCACCTCTCCTCCCCCGTGGCAGGATCCTTCCAGGCACGCTCCAACACCCCCTCCTTCAGCCTGAGAGCTGCAAACTTGGCCCACAGCCCCCTGGTACAGATGGAAAACCCAGTGACCTCATCCCAAAGGGGTTGCTCCCCCTTCTCCAGCCACTGCAGGACCGGCAGCAGGTCTGTGTCTTGTTCCTGCCGTGCCCTCCACTCCGCTGCATCCACCACCAGAAGAACCCTGCAGGCGAGCTGTGCTGCTCCGTCTATTGTCGTGAGTTCCCGCTCTATTTCCTCTCGCTTCTCACAGTAACGGCAGCCAGCTGCAGCACATGGGCGGCGAGAGAGGGCGTCTGCGTTAGAATGGTGCGTCCCTGCTCTGTGCTCCACGGTGAAATTGAAGGCTTGGAGCTCCTCCAGCCAGCGAGCCACCTGTCCCTCTGGCTCCCTGAAAGACATCAGCCACTGAAGGGCAGCATGATCAGTTCTGACAACAAATGCTGTGCCGCACAGGTAGTATTTAAAGTGTCTCACCCCCGCCACCACAGCCAACAGCTCTCGTCGTGTGACACAGTAGCGCCGCTCGCTCCTGTTCAGGACCCGGCTGAAGTACGCCACCACCTTCTCCCCTTCCGGTCCAACCTGCGACAACACCGCTCCCAGCCCCACATTACTTGCGTCAGTGTCCAGGACAAAAGGCAGGGCGGGGTCAGGGGGGGCAAGGACTGGGGACTCTGTCAGCGATCTGCGGAGGGTGTCGAACGCCTGCTGACAGTCCTGGGTCCAGATGAAGTCACGGTCCTTCTGCAGCAGGTGGAAGAGTGGTGCGGCTATGGAGGAAAAGCCCTTCACAAACCTCCTGTAATAAGACGCCAGTCCTAGGAAGCTTTTGAGCTGTTTCTGGTCTGCTGGTGTGGGCCACTCGGTAATGGTGTGAATTTTTTCCTCCAAAGTGCTGATGCCCTCACGACCCAGCTTGTGGCCCAGAAACTCCACCTCCCTCCTCATGAAGTGGCACTTGTCGGGATGCAGCTTCAGGCCTGCAGCCGCCACCCTCTCCAACACTTGTCTCAGGGCATCCAGGGCAGCATCAAAGGAGCTCCCGTGCACTAGAAGATCATCCAGGTAAACCAGACACCGTTGCCGTGGGACGCCAGCCAGCACACTGTCCATGAGCCTCTCGAAGGTCGCAGGAGCGTTGCAAAGGCCAAAACTCAGGACTTTGAACTGCCATAGTCCCCTGTTAGTGCAGAAGGCTGTCTTCGGTCTGGATTCCGGGGACAGTGGCACCTGCCAGTAGCCACTCCGCAGGTCCAGGGTGGAAAACCAGGAGGACCCGGCTACTAAGTCGAGGGACTCATCAATCCTGGGAAGGGGGTAAGAGTCTTTCTTCGTCACTTTGTTGAGTGGTCTGTAGTCCACACAGAAACGCATCCTAGGACTTTTTTTCTTAGGCACCATCACCACCGCGGAGGCCCACGGGCTATCAGATGGTTCTATGATGCCCGCCTTCATCATTTCACACAGCTCCCTGTCTGCAGCCTCCTGATGAGCCAGGGGCAGGCGGCGGGGGCGCACTTTAATAGGCTGGGCATCCCCGGTCTCAATGACGTGCTCTACCAAGTGTGTCAAGCCAACATCACTTTCTTTCAGGGCAAAAATGTCACTAAACTCTTTTAGTACCTGCCATAGACTCTCTTGCTGCTGTGGAGTCAGCCCCTCACAGTTCTTTGACCAGATACTCCTCACTGCTGAGAGCCTCTCCTCCTCCTCCTCCTCCGCTCGCTGTTCTGCTGGCGGGTCTGCAGGGGTCTCTGCGGTGGAGGTGGACGCCGCGGCAGATGCTGTGCAGACCGGGGGAGGAATAAGCGGCACCTTCTTCCCATCAGGGAGTACGAGGAGGCCTTTGCCTAAGTCCAGTACACCACCAATGGCTCGTAAAAAATCCAGCCCAAGGATGCAGGCGTCCTGCACGTCAGCCACCCAGGCAGCATAAGACACACCGAGGTCCCCCACCTTGAACTGGAACACTCCCTTCCCTCTCATTGGGGCCAGATCACCGGTCACAGTCTTAAGTTGCACGTTAGTCGGTTGTACAGCAGCTCCGGTTGGGACAATATCGGGTCGGACCAGCGTTGCATTGGATCCCGTGTCCAGCAGGGCCGTACAGGACACCCCCGCAATCGTCACTGGAACATGGCAAAAGCCGCCAACCTGGGTCCAGCCCACAGTGATGGCCGCACCGGGTGGAGGTGGCGGTGGTGTGGGGATGTCGTTCTCCCAGGCCCGTGTACTCCCGCCTACACGGGCCCGTGGGCGTTTCCCTGAACCGCTGCAAGCTTGGGGCACTGCCTGATGAGGTGTCCGACTTGTCCACATCCCCAGCAGCTCTGAGGTCGGCGGTGTGGGCCAGCCCGAGGGGAAGGCGACTGCAGCGAAGCTGTCTGCACCAAACTGCACAGGCCCGCTGGCGTCTCCATCTGTTCCACAGGTGCTGACACAGCCCTCACCACGTGTGCGTCGTCAGCGCCCCCAGAGGATCCTGCAAGCATCTCCCTCTCCAACGCTAGCTCCAGGGCTGCACTGAGTGTGGCCGGCCGAGCAAGCTGAGTTTGCATGCGGAGCTCTTTAGGGCTCAGGGCCTGCAGGAACTGGTCCCGAGCTAACTCCGCCTGCACTGATGGTGGCATGCTGTCATACGCCCTCCGGCAAAGGCACTCAACTTCATGGGCCAAAATGCGGAGGGGCTCACCTGGCAATCTGCGTCTGTTGTGGAACTCCGACCTCAGCAGCACTGGTTGGTTATACTGCCCGAAGCGCCTCTGAAGTGCTCCGACCAGAGCATTATAATCTCCCCTCTGCTCCTCGGTCAGCAGCAGCAGGCATGCAGCTGCATCCTCACACAGGCACAAAGCCAATTGGAGAGCTTTATGTTCCTCAGACCAGCCAGCTGCAACAGCTAACAGCTCGAACTGTGCGATAAACACTTCCCATGGCGTCTTGCCGCTGAACTTAGGCGTTTTTATATTCGCTGCAGCTTGCTGGGCGCCGCCATGTTTGTTTACATCACGTGACGGCGCGCCAAGCGAGGTCGACTCCTTCCCGCCGGAATCGCGGCCGCTGTGCGAACAGTTCCCGAGCCTAGTCAAACCTGGAGAAAATCCAGCCTCGGCAGACAGCCGCAGCGCCGTTTCCCTCACTCCATGGGCGGGCGAGCGCGGACGAACCTCCCTCTCCTCCGTCTCCTTCTTAATCCTGCCCGGCAACATCCTCGTCTCGTAACGGCAAGCGTCGCCGGCAACAGGGTCTCGGGCGTTCTGGGGTTCTTTTTTCTTTCTTCACTTCTGACACCAATGTAACGTTCACAAGAACCAGACGGTTGGGGTCTCAGTTTGTCCGTTTATTCGGCACATAAGCCAGCGGGTTGTTAACTCAGGGGGAAGCGCTCTCGAACTACACCTCTCTTCAGCCTGGCACACATGTGGTATATTGTAATAAGCAGCAGCTATTACTACCTCCCACCAGTAGGTGGTACGGTGTTATTGTATGTGTTCTGAGCTTATGGAGTAAAAAGTCTGGACCTCCACCATAGCCTCGTCTCAGTCCTCTGTGCTTGGTCTAAAGTTATTGTTGACCACAACCCACGCTACACGGGCAGTTGGAGCAACACTGCATAAAGCCACAACATGGTGTCAGAAGTCGGCAAGACCGTGTGAACAGGGACCGCGACGTGAGTAAGCTAGCCGTAGATTAGCTAACAGTAGCCATTGCTAACGGCATGGAGCAATTCAAGCCACCATCACCGCTACTGCTCACAGGCAATTTATCTGAGACCTGGCGCAGATGGGAACAAAGATTCGGACTGTATATGACTGCTACGGGTGCGTTGGAGAAGGATGAAAAGGTTAAAATAGCCATTCTTCTCCACACTATCGGCGAAGAAGCGCTTGAAGTGTACAACACGCTCACAGTGACCCCGACCGGAGACGCACTGACAATGGCGGACATTTTGAAAACGTTTAAGGAATACTGTAGTCCACGAAAGAACGTTGTTTTTGAACGCCACAAGTTCTGGTCATACCCAATGTCGGCGGATATAACAGTGGACAGATATGTCACGGAACTCCGTCAGAGAAGTAAAAGTTGTGAATTTGGGATCAATGAGGACGACATGATCAGGGATAAATTGGTGTTCAGCATAAGTGACGCAAGACTAAAAGAGAGATTGCTTCGTGACAACGACCTCACACTGCGCAAGACGATAGAAATATGCAGATCAGCAGAAGTGGCCAAGTCACAGATTCAGGCCATGCAGTCAATAACTGCAGCCCAAGACACGTCAGTGGACGCATTAAGAAAAATGCCAGGATACATTAAATCAGGACACAGTAAAAACAAACTGAGCAACGACAAACAAACAGTTTGTCACAAATGCGGCAACAAACACGCATTCCGACAGTGTCCAGCCTATGGGGCAACATGTCACAAGTGTGGGAAAAATAACCACTTCTCAAAAGTGTGCAGAGCTAGCGCAGAGAAGAGTAGACACTTCAAGAAAACAAAAACTATTAACAACATTGAAACTGATGGCGATTCACTATACATCGGCATGGTATCCAGCGACAAGCACAAGACTGGCAAATGGCATGAAAGTGTGACAATCGGAGACGTACCACTCACCTTCAAGCTAGACACAGGTGCGGACGCAAATGTGCTCCCCAGATCAGTTTATGACGAGTTACCAGATATGCCTCGGTTACAGCCCACAAAGACTGTACTCATAGCTTTTGGTGGAGCCCGCATACGTGCAGATGGTGTGGTGTCTCTTGAGTGTGAAGCACGGAAGCACAAGGCTGTGTTTGACTTTCTTGTATCAAGCCATGCAGATAAACCGATCCTAGGTGGACAAGCTTGTGAAGAGCTCCATCTGGTGCAACGAGTTGAGACCCTTGCCATGACATCCTCTGTACCGAAATCAGCTAAACCACCTTCTACCTCGGAAGAACTTGTGGAGATGTACGCTGATGTGTTCACAGGCTTAGGTGAGTTCCCTGGACTTCACCACATACATATTGACCCAAATGCAACACCTGTGATTCACGCATGCAGGAACGTGCCACTCTCCATAATGGATGTGCTGAAGAAGACGCTACAGGACTTACAAAACAGAGATGTCATAATGCCTGTCAATGAGCCTACAGATTGGGTCAACAGTCTTGTCGCCACACAGAAGAAGAACAGAACACTAAGGGTGTGCTTGGACCCTTGTGATCTGAACCAAGCAGTTAAACGCCAGCACTACTCCATTCCCACACACGAGGACGTTCGCAGCAAGCTAGCAGGAAAATCCATCTTCACCATATTGGATGAAAAAGATGGATACTGGCAGATCAAGCTGGACGAGCCGTCATCAAAGCTCTGTACCTTCAATACACCTTGGGGCCGATATCGCTTCCTCCGACTCCCATTCGGGATCAAATCAGCCAGCGAGGTCTTTCAACAAAAGAATTGTGAGACTTTCGGCAACATTCCTGGTGTATTTATCATTGCAGATGATATGATAATTGCAGCTACATCAGAGCACGAACACGATGAAATCCTGCAGAAGGTCATGGAGAAAGCAAGAGCAGCTAACGTGAAGTTTAACAAGGACAAAATTCAGTTCAAAGTTGACACAGTGAAATACATGGGCCATATCATCACGGCAGCAGGGCAGAAAGCAGATGTTTCAAAGATCAAAGCTATTGTCGACATGCCGACTCCAGAAGACAAACAAAGCCTTCAGCGTCTGCTGGGAATGACGAAGTTTTTGGCACAGTACATCCAAAATGAAGCATCGCTCACAGCACCTTTGAGACAGCTACTCAAGAAGGACACAGTGTGGCAGTGGCAGCCACATCACACAGTAGCGTTACAGACGCTCAAGTCGACGCTCACACAAGCTCCAGTGTTGAGATTTTATGACCACAAGAAACCACTAACACTGCAGGCCGATTCTTCAAAAGATGGGCTGGGCGCATGCCTATTACAAGAAGGGCAACCTGTGTGTTACGCGTCACGAGCACTCACAGACACAGAAAAAAGGTATGCACAAATAGAAAAAGAGTTGCTAGCCATTGTGTTTGCCGCTAAACGATTCCACCAGTATGTCTATGGAAGACCAGTGACAGTGCAATCTGATCATAAACCCCTGGAGGCGATAGTGCGCAAACCGCTATGCAAGGCACCAGCGAGGCTACAAGGAATGCTGCTGCAACTACAGAGATATGATCTCACCGTCACATACACCCCCGGCAGAGACATGTTCATAGCCGATGCACTCTCACGTGCCACAACTACCAGTGACGACGGAAACGTGAGTGAAAACGCAAATGATGAAAGAGTTGTGTATGCTCTGGAGGCCACAGCAGCATTGAGCGAGAAAACATTGTGTGACCTGAAAAAAGCAGTGGCAGCAGACAGCGTACTACAAGCCGTGCGCGAAAGACACTTCAACGGATGGCCGCCCAGAAGGAAGAGTTTAGACAAAACACTCCACAGCTACTGGCCTATGAGACACGATATCAGTTTCCACGATGACATTATTATGATCGGGGACAAGATCGTAATACCCCAAAGCTTCAGGCGTGTGATCCTGGAGAAGCTGCACCTTGCCCACCAAGGCGTGCAGCGCACAAAAGCCAAAGCAAGAAGAGTGCTGTACTGGCCTGGCATGTCACACGACATAGAGACTATGCTTGAAAAGTGTGAACAATGCCAGCAAATGCAGCCAAAGAACCAGGCTGAACCGCTTATTCCACACCAGATTCCAGAGCTGCCATGGATGAAAATCGGAGCAGACATCTTCGAACTGAACGATCATCCATATCTTTTGTTAGTGGATTATTTATCGAAATATCCAGAAGTTCTTAACTTACCTGACAAAACGGCACACTCTGTGATTCAGAAGATGAAATCAGTCTTCGCAAGACACGGAATTCCCAAAGAGATAGTGAGCGATCATGTTCCATTCGCCAGCCACGAGATGAGATCGTTTGCAGCATCCTGGGAGATAAAGCTAACTTTCTCCAGTCCCGGCTTTCCTTCTTCGAATGGCATGGCGGAGCGAGCCATAAAGACTGTCAAACATGCACTTAAGAAAGCCGCACGGACTGGAACAGACCCACATCTAGTGCTGTTGTCTTTGAGGAACACTCCAGTCACAGGACTTAGTGTGTCACCTGCACAAATGTTGATGGGACGGGTTCTCCGCAGCACCCTGCCATGCACCAGTGCTGTGTTGAGGCAGTCAACCCCACAGAACATTCACGACAAAGTGCGCGGGTTGCAATCAAAGCGGAAACGCCACTATGATCAGCACGCAAGACCATTGCCTGTTCTGACCCCAGGCGAGACTGTGCACATGCAAACAAGGCGCGGTTGGGAGCCAGCTGTTGTAACTCATCGGCGAGAGGAACCACGCTCCTACACTGTGCAAACACCAGATGGTAAAGTGCTCAGGAGGAACAGGAGACATCTGAGGAAAATACACCCAAGTCTGTTCAAGGACACACCCATGGACCCAGATGAACTGTCCGTTCACACCCAAGAGCCAGTGGAGCCACCAGCAAATGACACCCCACAAAACTCTAGTCCTGCAAGTATGGACAACACACCCACATGTTACACACGCAGTGGCCGAGCAATAATACGCCCGGCCAGGTATAGAGACTAAGTGATTGGGAAACTTAAAGTCACTCTATCCTGTACCTGAGTTGTTCTGTACAAGCTAGATAACTGTCTTGTTGGAAAAGAGAGAAAATATGTCATGTTTCATATGTTCATTTTGACATGTCTTATCTAATCTGTCATGTGTTCATCTGTTTCAAAACACTACACTGATGTGTATTTGCATTGCTCAAGTGACAAGCAATCTGAGGTGTGCTTTACTTAATGTCTCAAGAATATAATATTGTTAATGTTCCTACGATTTAAAAGGTGCATTTATGTTACAAAATATTGGAGTTAAGAGGTAGTATCTTTATCTCGGAAAAGAGGGATGTGGTATATTGTAATAAGCAGCAGCTATTACTACCTCCCACCAGTAGGTGGTACGGTGTTATTGTATGTGTTCTGAGCTTATGGAGTAAAAAGTCTGGACCTCCACCATAGCCTCGTCTCAGTCCTCTGTGCTTGGTCTAAAGTTATTGTTGACCACAACCCACGCTACACGGGCAGTTGGAGCAACACTGCATAAAGCCACAACAACACACACAGAACAACCAGGTCCCCCCACCCCTTCCTGTACACCACCCTCACTACTTCCTGCAGCCCAACCAAACATGAATCTTAAAGGAACAACAACAGTGTGCAGAGAAAACCAACATGTCACTGTCCAGTAACACTTAACCATCGTTACAGTATTATGAATATCTAGTTTTCTTCTAAAGCATGTCATTTGTCCTGTCTTTTTTCCTACACCTCCAACCAGTCACCGCCGATGGCTGCCCCTCCCTGAGCCTGGATCTGCCAGAGGTTCCTTCCTGTTAAAAGGGATTTTTTCTTTTGTAGGAGGCCGATGTTTGTTGGAGTTTTCTCAGTATTATTGTAAAATCTTTACCTTCAAATATAAAGTGCCTCAAGGTGACTGTTGTCATGATTTGGCACTATATAAATAAAAGTGAACTTTATTGACTTTAGTGAATTCACAGAGTATGTGAGTATGTGGGCAGCACAGTGGTTACCACTGTCACCTAACACAGTTTAAACGCACCAGCTGGCTGGGGCCTTTATGTGTTGAGATTGCATATGTTTCCCTTTGCCTGAATGAGTTCTCTCTGAGTACTCCGGCTACCTCCCAAGGTCCACAGTACAAAGTATGTTAGATTAACTGGTGATTCTAAATTAATGAAAGGTGTTAATTTGAGCGCAAATAAAATCGGTGTTAGGCCTGCCATTGATTGATGGCCATTACACTGCATCCCACCTCCACCACAAGGCAAGCTGCTGCTAAATCACATCGCCACAATAAGCGAGGTGCAGCGCAGAAACCTCACCATCATTATTTCATATTTTAAAAAGCAGTTCAATTATATTTCCATTGTTTGTCATTCAGTGAATTTAAGCCCAAACGATGTTAATTTTTGTCCTTTCATTCCTGCAAATTGACTGTTAGAGAGTGAGTCAGTAGATGATTAGTGAGTGACTAAGCTTGTCAGTGTGTCTATCTGTGCTCATGCCTTTCATGCTCTTTCCTTCATTCATGTGTGTATGAGTACATTTTCCATGCTATTTTCACAAGCGCATTCCTTAAGGACAAGTGACAGTTATATAATGGGGGGGGGGGGGGGTGTCTAAGTGAAGCAGCCATCAACGTCCTGATTTGTGCAATACATAATGCAAATTGTATATTTTTCCACACTACTAAGCAAAACAGAGTTTCCGTGAAGTTTCTGGATGACATCCATGTCTTTCAGTTACCACAGGATGGAAAAGCTATATTTCAAGTTATGTTAGGTTTAAGGCAAGTGGCCAAGGACACAAATTTTATGTAGAGATGTATGAAGATCACTGTGTAAATATCAAAACTGAGAAGAGGAAATACTGCAAGAAAATTAAGTTTTGGGCTGCACATACCTTGGCAAACATATGCTTCAAAGTGTATCTCATTTCCACACAGGGCTGGGGTTCAACATCTTGCCCAAGGACATTTTATGCGGACATGTGCGACATGTAGAAAAAGGAGTGAACTGCCAAACGCTGATTAGTGGATGACCGACTCTACCACACAGACCACAGTTGACCCTTCATTTTCTGGTCATTTTTTCATTCTTACTTGGAAATGATCTGAGAAAGGAGGCGTGAAACTCTTAGTGTCCTCCAGACTCTTTAACATACTTTTCTCCCGCAGCCTAATAGCATAGTTTATAGTCATGTCTGAAAATGCTTCCTAATCCACAGACCAGCAAAACCATCAACTATGCTGCATTAAAAATGTTCAAAAAATACAGAGCAGAGAGACGTGGCAGTAACACCACATGAAGAGGAGAAGGAAACAAAACTACTTACACAGATTTTTACAGCGGTATCACTGTGATCTCAGGAAAATCACTTGTAATGTTGGTATGAATAGAATTAGGGTAATAATGCACATGAATAACGTAATGTCATTCCTGACCATGAGGTCAGGGAAGCTTAGGACTATTAGCACCATTCCATTCATGATGACACCATGTGCTGTTAGCTCTGCAGAGAAAATAGCCGGGAACAACGTCAGTCTTCTTTTATGCACTTAGTAGGCATGATGCACTATGAAAGGTCAGGTTTGTTGTGTTTACTCATTTATGATTTTACCATTTTATATAATGATCCATTCTAACCTAACAATATGGTAATCTGTGGATAATGACATATTTTAAGGTTCACTCAGAGACACTGTCAACGAGCTATCTGCTAGTAAATCATCATGCAGTTAAGATTTGCAGGAAAAATACTGCAAATACTGTTTGTATTCTCTGAATAATTTATGGAAAACCCCATAAGGCACATTGCTAACATATAGACCAAGATATAGACCAAGCTATAGAAGAAGATTACTGAATTATCACATGACATCACACAGCATGATGGCCACTATGATAATATCAATGTGAATACACATAAATTGTAGAAACTGCAAATGAAACCACACTGATACAAGCAAACCAATACTCAGCCACTTAAATGTCAGCTCCAAGCCATGTAAATCATCCTCATCTGGATATAGCCAGCTAGCAGTGAAGCAAAAGCTAGCTCCTATTATCAAGAGCACAACTGCCTGTGCATTTAGAACACAGCAATACTAGTAGTAAATAAAGGCTGAACAATCAGAGCAGCAGATACTTAGCTTATACTCCAATATAAAAAAAACAACAACAAAAAGCTGAAAAGTCGCTTAATAGGCCCCCAACAGAGGGGTAAGGATTCTTCAGGAAAACACAGAAAATTCTGCCTGCATGCATCACTTTCACAGAGGAACTGCAGACATTGCAAAAGGATTCACAACGCCTTGCCTCAAGGTCTTGTTCTGGTTTCATATGTTGTGCTCGTGCACACGCACTCACCTGCCACTTTGGGTTTAGCTCCTTCTCCCCTAGGGCTCTGTTCAAGGTGTAATGACTTTTAGCTCCATCCAGCAATGCAAATCAAACATTTTAGAGCGAATGTCTGCATCCATTGGCAGCCTGTTTTAACTATTGTAGAATATCAAGAACTAAAGTCAAATGTTGTCTAAAATACAAAACGAGAGAAAGAAAGGTGCAATTGTCAGGCAAGATTTTAGAATATAATTTTCTTCGGGACAAACCAGCCAGAAACAATCTGAGTTAAAAATAACATTTTAAAAATTAGCAAATAAAAACATGATTAAGGGTATTGGGATCATTTAATATTCACACAGATTAAATTAAAACTTCAAAGCTGTACTGTATGTGGCACCCTGAGTATTTTAAGTGTTAAAAACAAGTCTCAGAATTCTTATTGAAGTTTTTTTAATGAGGTCATTTCGCCAGTAGTTGGCAGTGGCGGCTCAGAGAAATGAGTGACTGACAAAGTTATCCCTTAATTCAATTCAATTCAATTCAATTTTATTTATATAGCGCCAAATCACAACAAAAGTCGCATCAAGGCGCTTTATATTGTACAGTAGATCATACAATAATAGATACAGAGAAAAACCCAACAATCATATGACCCCCTATGAGCAAGCACTTTGGCGACAGTGGGAAGGAAAAACCCCCATTTAACAGGAAGAAACCTCCAGCAGAACCAGGCTCAGGGAGGCTGCGACTGGTTGGGGTGAGAAAAGGAAAACAGGATAAAAGACATGCTGTGGAAGAGAGACAGAGATTAATAACAGATATGATTCGATGCAGAGAGGTCTATTAACACATTAACACATAGTGAGTGAGAAAGGTGACTGGAAAGGAAAAACTCAGTGCATCATGGGAATCCCCAGCAGCCTACGTCTATTGCAGCATAACTAAGGGAGGATTCAGGGTCACCTGGTCCAGCCCTAACTATATGCTTTAGCAAAAAGGAAAGTTTTAAGCCTAATCTTAAAAGTAGAGATAGTGTCTGTCTCCCGAATCCAAACTGGAAGCTGGTTCCACAGAAGAGGGGCCTGAAAACTGAAGGCTCTCCCTCCCATTCTACTTTTAAATACTCTAGGAACAACAAGTAGGCCTGCAGAGCGAGAGCGAAGTGCTCTAATAGGGTGATATGGTACTACAAGGTCATTAAGATAAGATGGGGCCTGATTATTTAAGACCTTGTATGTGAGGAGCAGGATTTTGAATTCAATTCTGGATTTAACAGGAAGCCAATGAAGGGAAGCCAAAACAGGAGAAATATGCTCTCTCTTTCTAGTCCCTGTCAGGACTCTTGCTGCAGCATTTTGGATTAGCTGAAGACTTTTCAGCGCGTTTTTAGGACATCCTGATAATACCTTACAAAAGTAACGCAGGCCAGTTATGGCAATGGAAGCCGTCATTAACACAGAACTGCTGTTTTGCTATGTTTCAGGTGAGAGTAGTATACGAGCACTATATAAATTTATGTAAAGTTGAAACTTATTTAAAGTAAAATGTTTGGAGTAAAATTCCTGTTTATAGGGTGTTTAATGTGACCAAGTAAGGGAGATAATTCAGCTTATCCGCGATGAACATGGGCGTGCTAGCTAAATGATGTTAGCTAGCACATTTTACTTTGTATACTTTGTATATCACCCTGCTCTAGTTTTTATTGCAATGGCCACTTTGTGACCAGATTCACTTATCAACTGCCAGTCCCCTAGTGACCTGTTGTTGCCACTGACTAGTCTCTAGGCCTGTGTGACTTGAACCTAAGCCACAGAGACCACTTTCAAGTAAGATGAACATCTAAATAACTCATATACCATATATATTTAGGTTTCAATAAATGCGTGTATGTGCACTTTTACTCAGATGCATTGTGGGAACTCATCTTTGGTGGTGACCCAATAAATTTAAAAAAATTAAAAGACGAGACTGGTAAATGAGTCTTGAAAACACAGACGTTATGCAACATTAGCTTGGAAAATAATTGTTTTCTTTGCTCAAATAATGATTTATTGAAAAGCTCCGTAGACGTTTGCAAGCTTGTCTGAAGATTTGGAATAATAGTGCTTCTTTTGTTTGATTCAGAACAAATTATTTGCTTTCAGTTTAATAAGGATTCTTTGTCATGCAGTCAAGCAGTTACTCTATGTAACAAGCTACAAACACTTCATAATGATTTCAGCATTTACTGGTGTTATTTGTATTTTATCAGACAATTTGTAAGGCAAACCCCTCCACGAACCATGTAATAGTTTGCATGCACGTGTCAGCTGGCAGCAGCCTGTTTTCTAACCATTGCTGTATGACCGTGGAATAAGCCACGGGCAGGACGATTCATACAGCATCAGAAATGAGCTACGGCTGATAATCCGGTGGTTCAGAGCATATTACAGCCTGATACGGAAAAGTGTGTCACAAACAGGGGATATAAAGAAGAGGATGCTTATAAATATCAGAGGAAGCCTGGAATATACAGTCAAATAGCAAAGAAATATTGAAATGGTTAATATCCCATTTTTAACTGCAGGAAAAGACAGAAAAATGAACCATATAGGCAGCATTTAGGGTCTGAACTGTCCAACTGTAAATAACTCCACCTGTCTTCCTTTTTTCCAAGATCTTCAGCTTACCGTGACCTGTGTGACTGAGAGCCATACCAGTCCATATGATTTCATGTTCGTAGAAGCATAGATGACTGACATACTTTGTGGTAGCTGTTGTATTTTGATAATTATTTCCTCCAAATCAGCTAGTAAATATGATCGTGAGACACTTTATCAGGTATACTTTGCTGTACCAGATTGGACCACCTTTGACATAGATTTAAGAGAAGGCAAAAAATTTGATTTTTTTTAATAGTTTTAAATAATTTACATCAGAACAAGCTGCTTTGCCACTATTGACTTGATAGTATCACACAGTTACAGTAGATTTATTAGCTGTACATCCATGATGCAAATTTCCCATTCCACCACATCCCAAATGTGCTCTGTGTGAGATCTGATGATTGTGGAGGCCATGTTCAAGAAACCGGTTTGAAATTATCTGAGTTTTGTGACAAGCAGCCATCAGAAGACGGACACACTGTGGTCATAAAGGGATGGATATAGTCAGCATAGATAGTCGGAGGGATTTCAACCAGGTTCAGTTGGTAGAAAAGGGCCCAAAGTGTGGTAACAAAATATCTACCACCTGAATCATTTATATAAGGCAGAATGAATCCACACTTCCATGTTGTTTATGCCAAATTCCGACCCTACCATTTAACTGATGCAGCAGAAATCAAGACTTGTTTACAGTCTTCTGTGGTCCGGTTTTGGTAAATATTAGCCAGCGTTTCCTTTTCTTAGCTGACAGTAGTGGCTGGACCCAGTGTGATCTTCTGCTGCTGCACCCGTGTGGTTATTTCTGTCAAGACTCAATATGTTGTGTGTTCAGAGATGCTCTTCTGCAAAAAGCAGTCTGGCACTTCTTTTCAGAACTCCAATATCAAAAAAGGCATCTTCGCCAAGAGAACTGCGGCTCACTGGATATTTTCCCCTTTTTCCAGACCATTCTCTGTAAACCCCAGAGGTGAATGCTCAGTTTAAAATTCAGTACACTGATTTGACCTGGAAGCACTAGGTTGCTGCCCTGTCATTGACTGAATAGATATTTGCATTAACAAGCAGTTGTACCTAACAAAAGTGGCCAGTGAGTGCAAATGTAACCTCAAGTGAATAGGCCGAGGAGAGCAAATAAGTAACAAAGTGCATTAACGAGAAAATATAAACTGAAAAACAGTCTGGTCAAAATAAACAGTATGATAGAGCAGCAACAAATAAATAAAAAAACATTACTACTCGCATCACAAAACACTCCTCTTAAAAAAACACTAGGGAACCGGAGTACGTCATTATCTGTGATAAGTCTTTAATGGCACACATCTATATTAAGCTAATTGAGTTTTGTTTACTCTGTTTCATGGTCTGAAAATGTGCTCAGATGGCAGCTTTAAAGGTCACGTTGTTTGCTTCACTTCTCTTCTGCATAATGTAGCTTTGAGCTTACTGAAATCACCCATACAAGGCAGTCTTAAAGGGGCCGTGGAGATGAGTATCTGTGGGTCTAGTGTTTATTATACTAAACTTACATTACAGGCAAACTTTCTCCATTGTCATCTTCTCCTTCTTCTTTCTTCATGTCATGAATGTCATTAATCTGATCGCTAACCCTGAAAAACTTAACTGCAACTTAACATCAGATGTCAGCAACGTAAATGTTTCATACACAAGGATTTTATTTTTTGTTCATCTGTGTTTCTTCACTCTGTTTTTTTGGGGGGGTTGCCACGTTGCCATCTTCCTGCTCAGAAGAGGTCAACAATGTACGGCACACCTTAAATAACATTTCACTTAAATCCTGTTTTTTTTATCAGCTACAATTTTCACAGATTGTTCAGTTCAAATCAAATCAAATCAAATCACTTTTTATTGTCACATCACATGTGCAGGCACACTGGCACAGCACATGCGAGTGAAATTCTTGTGTGCGAGCCCCACAAGCAACAGAGATGTGCAAACACAACAACACAAACGAGCAAAATACAAGAATGGCCAACCTGAAACTAATAAATATATGTACAATATATAATAGTGTATGCATTTCTGGATGTGTATACTAAATATTTTCCTGTGTGTGTGTGTGTGTGTGTGTGTGTGTGTGTGTGTGTGTGTGTGTGTGTGTGTGTGTGTGTGTGTGTGTGTGTGTGTGTGTGTGTGTGTGTATACACATTTTTACAAATTAAATAGTAAACTCAGCTCATGTGTGATTACAGATATACCGACTGGAGTGAGAAAAGAGTGCCAAATAGCGTCCTTCTCTGGTTTAATCATCAGCGTACAGGAAGGTTTAATACAGTTCCAGAGGTTTATATGTACTTTATAAAATGCATTTGTTGTTGAAAAGAAATGGTTTTATCATTAAATACTCTAGATGAAATGTTATGTCCATGGCAAAGCACTGAAAAGTGCTTTTTATGGTGCTTTCCAATAATGAGTGACTCACAGGCCTTGCAGGAATCTTGCTACACTGTGCACAAAGCTCTTAAGTGCCTCAAGTTTGGGTATAGATAGAATGAAAGAAGAGCCAGAGAGTAAGTTTATCACCTGGGCAGCAGCCATGAATTCTGTGAAGCAACATTTCTGCAGACCACAGAATGTCGGTCTAGCCGCTCTTCTTACTGAAATGTTGTTGCTCCTGAGCCAAAGGGAATAACCCTGACAGACTAAACAGAGTTCTTACTGCTTTATCTCTGCATGCCTTTTTCTTCGGCTTTATAAAATACCCCAGAAAGGCACTTCTGTAGGTTGTGTATCTCCTTGAAAAAAATAAACAGTGTGCTGTACATACTTTAGAAAAGCACCACACACAGCTGCAGAAATGCACAAAAATGTGCACCTGCACATGCTCACACAGGAACACAAAGCAGAGTTCAGAAATTCTCCCAAACTTTTTAACATCCTCCAAGATCACTCCAGCTCCAATCCGTGCTCATTGACCTTTGTGCCAACAGGAATTTGATCCTCATAGAATCTTTTCCCAGATTTAGTTTGACTTGATTTTTTTACTCTTATTCACATTTACAATTTTGTATCTGTTCGTCTCTATCTTACTGCAATCAAAATCTAATTTTTCTTTCTCTCTACCATCTCCATCAACCTTGTGTGTGTGTGTGTGTGTGTGTGTGTGTGTGTGTGTGTGTGTGTGTGTGTGTGTGTGTGTGTGTGTGTGTGTGTGTGTGTGTGTGTGTGTGTGTGTGTGTGGTGATGGGAGGGGGGATGTAATGGGATTAGAAGTTTGAATTGTCAGAGCTAAATGTTAGTTATATTGGGAGCGGGAATGTGGCAGGCAGGAAACCCCCTCAAGGGTACAGATGCCTGAGCTGATGGAGAAATGAAAATAATTACCTGGGGTTTCTGATTTATGCTTTCATGCAGGCCTGGAGCAGTGCCTTTTACGCCCCTTCGCTGTCTGATTCACTGCACTGTTATCCAGTGGCCTACGTCTGCAGGTGTCAATTTAAGCATGAGGAAAAGCTCTGCCGTGTGGTGTTAAGAGAGGAGAGGCAAGGGAGGCGACTGCCTTCTAGGCCCTGCAAACCCGCAGCAGCTTTTAAATGTCAGACCTCAATGCCCCAGCTTTGCTTTTTAATACAAAATGAATCATAAAAAAAGGTTAGGTAGAAATATCACTGAGTTCAAGGTTGCTGAACCAATGAAGCACACCTCTTTTCATCCACTAGGACTGTAATTTTTCTGTAATCTTTAAAGTAAGTTGCATGTAAATTTAGTTTGACCAGAAACACCCATTTAGAAACTCAAACGTAAACTTAACGATGCATTTCACTCCATGAATCGAGCTATGAATATCAGTGTGTTTGTGGTTTATGTTATCCTGCTTACTGTTCTGAGATGAAGGAGAATTTTAGTCCCTAATTAAATTCTGGTCCAGTGATCCCATTACACACACTTACTTACAAATACCTACCACCGCTTGTTTCTGTTACAATTGTGGTCGGAGCGTTTAAATTGTGTGTGTAACGGTGGACCCAAGAAATACCAGCCGGAGCGACTTTGACAATGCAGAAACCTTTTATTAAACTCGGGGTAACGTGGACACATATACTCCGCGCTCTCTTTCTCTGCTGTCACCTCCGTCTCCGTCTGTCACTGCCAACACATAAAGAGACACAATCACTGTCAGATCCCAGCACACCTGTTCACCCCGCCCCTGCGCCGCCCCGGGAGCTCACTGCGTCACGCCTCCTCTGCAGCTGGCCAAGGACCACACCCACGCCACAGTGTGACTGTGCACCAGGGAGCAAGAAAGCCAGAGTGACTATTTTGAATGATTATAATGTTTTGGATCGATGAGAACACTAAAGCCAATGACACCGAGTTGGTCAGCAGCACCTACCGGGTCAAAAGTTTCCGAATAGCTGTGTAGTGTCACATAACCCAGTAATTCACGAGCCTGATGGGAGAAAATGTGATTAAAAAAATTGCAGTCTAATAAATCCTGAAAGATTTCATACACTCACCCTAAAAATTGATTTTCACATAAAACATGAGATTGCTTGCGGTCCACTGCAGTTCCAAAGGTGGGAAATCAATCAATCCTTCATCACTGCATTTCTGGGTATTAGCTGCCTGAGTTTGTGCTTGGGCTAAAATTTATGAAGTTTATTTTTTCTTCCAACTTTTACTTTGAAGTACTTTTAAAACAGCTAATTTAAAAGAAAAAAAATCATCTTTGACTTTAGTTTTACCCTCCCAAGGCGGCACAACAATAATATTTTATTGATACGTATAGCACTGTGCAAAAGTCATCCCTCATTTCTTTATATTTTGCAACAAAAATGATAAACAGGCACCATGATTTATTAAGATGTGCAAACATATATGGACATGCAGTATGTACGGGGAAAAAAGAGTTTGAATATTTCTAACAAACTTGAAAATCAATAATTGATATAACCGCCTTTATTTACTCTCATAGGAAAGCGTTCCTGTCACATCTTTAAGTAGCCTTCAGGAATAGTTATCCAGGCTCCTTGAGCTCTTCTTTGGATGTTGGCTGCCTGTTGTTTTATTCTCTGTCACAATGATCTCCCACTGCTTAAGTAATGTTGAGGTCCGGGCTCACAGGAGGCACTATCTCACCGCACTGGCAGTGTGTTTGGGATCATTATCATGCTGAAAGATAAAGCTGTTGCCAATCATATGCTTTCCAGATATAATGCATGGTGGATCAACATCTGAAGGTAATTTTCTGCATTCCTAATGCCATCACTTTAAACAAGATCCCAAACACCACTGGTGAACCTAAACTCCTGTGCTTGTGTAATCTGGCATACTTCAGCTTTAAGAATGGCTTCTTGACAGCCATCCTGCCACTTAAACCATTTCTAATGAGATTCACTCAATAATAGATGGATCAACTGAAGGCTTAAATGCATTTATCAGGTCTTGTGTCAGGTCATTGGTGGATTTCTTTTCCCGTTAATGACATGACATTCAAATACTGTGAGCCAGCTGTCGGTAAGCCCAACTCTTCTTCTTTATAGAAGAATGTCATTTTTTATAGAGTCAACTAAAGAAGTTGGACAAATTATGTATTCTTGCAACAGGCTTCTAGCAACAAAAGTGCCTACAGATACCACTACTTCTCCTTAAAACAGTAAAGAAAGGCTAGAATTTCACTCACAAAAACAGAAACATCTTGAATGGTGTGTATCACACAGCAAGCTGTAACTTTTGTTGGATAATCCACAATCCATTATTGGAATTTCAAAATCTTATTTGCTTTTCATATGTACCTATTTTACCTAGCTAAGTATATAATTCTTTTTCTCTCTGTTTGTCATATTTTTGAGTAATCTACATTTGGCAAAGCATAAAAAAAAATGGAAATTATTTTTTTGTTCTGGCAGCCCAATATTTTTAGTGGCCCCCATATGGCCACCCCTATTAAAAACATCTGGTGGTGTTCCTCATTGGAGCACTTGTCAGTCAACGCAGCAACGCCCCTAACTCCAGTGTCAAGGTGGACGAGTTACCGAAAAAAGTTCACTTTCCTCGGAGTTGTTATGATGAGATAGCCTATCCACAGAGGCCTTCTTTTATTTTTATTTTTTTGGACCAAGCTGTAAATATGCTTTTTAATGCTTGTCAACATCAGATTGGAGATTAAATCGCTTTTAGAGCTCAGCACTGGCTTATTTTTCAGCTTCACAGTTGAGTAGCTGGCATCTACACAACATCTCACTCCCAGCTCACACGCCCAACTCGCTGGCTTTATGGTATAAACAGTGGGTACCCCTTAAGTGTCTTTTCTATCACGCCGGGTGGTCCAAAAAAGACTAGTAGGTTTTCTTCAGCAGGACAAAAGTTCTGTTCTGGGTTACATGTGGTATGTGATAGAAGCTTGTGGTAGATTATGTTTTAAGTTGTGAATAAGTTGTTTTAACCCATGGAAATCAATGTAACAGAAAAAGACACTAAATTGCATTACAAATGGTGTGAATTGCTTCCTCACCAAGCTTTAGTATGTGACACATTTTAACTGAGATACTAATTTTACTTTAATCTGAGTCCTGGTGTAGTCCTTATTCTACAGAAGCCTTCCTAACAACACACTGCCTGCGCATGGTTTGTGAGCTACAAGTTTGGTTTGCCTCATCTTCCCAGGCCAGCTCCTGTCAAACATACAAAAGCTTGTTCCCACAGCAACTGAGGGTTTTTTTTGTACTTCCTAAAAGGCTTCTTTTCTTGCTTCTTAAAAAATCGATTTGAGAATCTTAAGAATAACACATATGGGTGCAAAAGTGGACTACTAGAACTTATTCTGTTGTTATGATTGTTAGAATTACTACAGTATTTGTACTACCCTAGTAGTTGTTGTTGTTCTATAGCTAGTTCAGTGCTGTCCATACCTCCAGTGTGTTTGTTGAGTCCTCCCTTTTCTATATTAAGGCTTTCCTCAATATAGTCTGACATTAGCTTTAGCAACTTCTTACTTCTCCTTCTCTCCACCTTCATTCTTTTTTGCATCAGTTTCAGCCTCTTGTTGAATGACGGTTTGCAAAGGGCATCTGAAATCAATAATAGTAAGAACTGCATCTTTTATTACATTTCCACACCTTGACAGCAGCTTGGAAAGCCTGATCAGAAGCACAAACACAAGCACACACAGGAACAAACACACACACCTCAAGGTCTCCTTCATGTTTGAGCGACCACAGAAATTATGTGCTGATGACACCTAAACAGATTGTGTAATTACTTTTGCCCTGGTGGCCCTGGCCTGCAACAGAGATTTCCTAAAGCTGGTTATTACCTATCCAGAATTGTGGTGTTTGTGCATGTTTGGAGCTGCCTGATATTTATGATGCGATGCAATATAAATATAACTGCAAGTTCAAGCTGAGATTGGAGCCAAGCCAGAGAAAAGGGAAGGCCCTCCGGGGTTGAAGTTTGCAGGTAACGCTGCAGAGGAAGCGGTAAAAATCTGAGAAGGACAGAGTGTGGCTCGTAGCCTGTAGATGCACCACAACCCCTCCTGTGCACAAACTGATTTGTTCTGTTGGCAGCCGGCAGGCAAAGGTCATCTCTGGTTTCTGTGGAGACTTTTGCTCCCTAAAGCGTCATGCACAAGTTCATGTTAAACATTGTGACCTCTTACAGAAAATAAACCACAGGGTGCTGACAAATACGCCTATAAAAAGTAACATCAAGGAGGTGTTAGACACTTTAGGAGCTGGTGGTCTAAATTTGACCTGACATGCTTAAATATCACAGTCTTTTTTTTTTTAATTTTCAAATTATCTAATTTGTTGTTCCTTAAGGCACATTTTGCCTCTAGGCTGTGTCAGATAAAAATATGTTTTGTTTTCACCTGCTCATTAAAATCTAGAAAAAACAGGAAACAAAGTCAAGGACCGACAAGGTGAAGAGCGACTGGAAAACAGCTAAAATCTCATAACAACAGATGTGTCATTGTGTAATCATTTTGTATTTAATTCTGTAAAAATCTTTTTATCCAGCGGGTCAGGTTCTTTATAATTAGTGTTCAGTCTTTTAACGATTTGTACTCTAAGCTGCAGGCTCATTGATTGGAAAACAGATTAATGTACTCAAAGCAAAACTTACATCTGAGTCCAAGCAACAAATTGAGATCTTTTCATGCATTTAATTCTGTAAAAGGAACCAAAAAATCCACTTTGGCTGCTTGTTGAGAGTGTATTCCAGTGTCGCTGCTGTTGTTTGACAAATTCCAGATAGATCCACACTTCAGGTTAGTTGGCTTTGGACGGTAATTGCGAAACACTTGCAAACATTACTGTGAACGTTAGAATTACTGTTGTTCATTATGGGACTTTTGATAAGTGAAACCAATCTCCATCCATCCATTCGCTTATCCTTTTCAGGGTCGCAGGGGGCGCTGGAGCCTATCCCAGCTGTCATAGGGTGAAAGGCGGGGTACACCCTGGACAGGTCACCAGTCTGTCGCAGGGCTAACACATAGGGACAGACAACCATTCACACCTAGTGGCACTTTGGATTATTCAATTAACCTATCCCCACAAGCTGCATGTCTTTGGACGGTGGGAGGAAGCCAGAGTACCCGGAGAGAACCCACGCAAACACGGGGAGAACATGCAAACTCCACACAGAAAGACCCCGGCCTGATGGTGGAATTGAACTCAGGACCTTCTTGCTGTGCGGCAACAGTGCTAACCACCGTGCCACCGTGCTGCCCTTGAAACCAATCTCCATCCATCCATTCGCTTCCGCTTATCCTTTTCAGGGTCGCGGGGGGCGCTGGAGCCTATCCCAGCTGTCATAGGGCGAAAAGCTTATCTTGTCTTTAAAATCCAGCTTTTAATATAAAGCTGGAGCTGCAAAACAGAAAGTTTCACATCTGTTGCTGTCATATTGATGACAATGGTCCACATGTAGAATTGTCAACAACAAAAACGTGATTTCAGCCTGAATTGCCCAGTCAAAGAAATGGTGAGCCATGTTAGAGAGGCAAAAATACAAAAGAATGGTGCAGTGGTCTGTTTGTGTAAGCAGGTGGTATTGGCAGAATAATCTGACCTGCAGAGAAAAACGGGAGAGAAACGGCTTCAAACAGGTTTAGACCATCGCTGTTGGAAAGGGATTTTTGTGAAGTAATAAATAACTACTGTAATTAGCCAGCAGATTAAATAAAACGGTAGTTGGCCTACTCTCCACAGAGTTTACACTCAGTTGCAACATCAAGGTGTATACTGCCCCCTGCTGTGAAGGAATATAAATGTTTTAGGGCTCTTTTGACATTAAAAAAAAAGGTTGTTTTCTCTGATCAGAGAATCTTTTCCCCCTAACTGATCTAAGATGTCATAGTCTTACTTAGTAGTACATTGAAAATATTTCAAGTAATTCATTCCTGCAGTATTTTCTGGTAAAATTAGTACCATTTTGATACTGTGAGACAAATTAGAAAATCTAAATCTAAATTTAAACTAAAACCAGCCTCCTGGAAAAGGGGGAGGACACTTCATTACTTCCTCACTTACCTTTCTTTTCCTATTTTTGTTTTTAAATCACTAAAATTTCTTATTTTTGTTGTTTTTTGTTTTGTTTTATTTTGTTTTGTTCTGTTTGCTTTTGGGGGGGGGGGGGGTGTTGGGGGGTATTACCATAAAATAGCATAGAAGTAGACATTCGTTAAATATACACTTTAGAAAATGTAGCATTACTTTATAAATTCCTGTAAAAAGAATGTTGCATTGTTATTTTTTTTACAGCATTGTACTGTAAAAAAACTACAGTGAAAAACTATAAAATATGGGTTTAGGGTTCTGGCAAACCTGCTCCCAGTATTTCATGGTAAAAATCTAAAGTGTTTCTCTTATAGTGTAGTTCAGTGTGTATATGTGCAGAATTTGACATTGAAAGGTAGTTTTCACAATCATTTGCTGATCAGAGAATAATTTCCTCAACTTAAATTCCCACCATATCCAGTCATGCCTTCATGAATAGGCTGGTTAGAAATTCTTGATGTCTTGATACTTATAATTTCAGGAACTTTTATTGAAGGGTCTTTGAAAGTCTGTTGTTATTATAAGATAAACAGATATCACCTTTTCATATTTCCCCTTCACTTTTCCTCACTTTTGAGAACCATCTTCCGGTTATGGCCCCAAACCATAGTTTAAGTCTCTCAGTAAAAGATTAGTAAGGTGAGGATTTGCCACAACAGGAAGACTTATTCCATGAATCAGATAATGCTCACAGAGCACGCCGGGCTCCTGGGGGAAGTTGCAGTTTATTTGGCTAAAAAACCCACGCTTGCTGTCACTGCAATTGCTTCCAGACATCACACTCTGACAAGACCTCTGAGCCACCCCTCACAGTATTCATATTTCAGATGTCACCAGCAGAAACACACAGACAAAAGTTTCCCACAGAGGGAAAAAGACACAAAGGTCTTTCTTACCACAATACTCACATACCCATACGTTATGTATGTTGAATGAGTTATTGATTGTTCCCAGCATGACAGACGAGGAACAAAATCCACAGTCTTTGTTCTGTGCCAAAGCGCATTATTAAGTTCAACTGAAGCTAATGCAAGGCCCCGGCAGTCTGTGACAGCCAATTAAGTATAAATCTTTGAAAAAAATCTTTTTTTAGTAGAATATTCCCTTTCTGTGTTTCAGCAGACGGGGCTTCTTTGCTGAGCAGCAGATAGTTATGTTTCTAAAAAGCACAACCTGCCCATCAAGTCCAACCCCGGAGAGCAAATACTAGAATTTCAAGACTTTTGAGGAAGTTTATATCTCATTTGCAAAAAACTTACAAAATGACTTAGATGCCCAAAGTATTAAAACACTGGCAAATAGATGTGAGTGATTGCTGTAAAGCTTAATGACAGAGTATTGTGAGACTGCTAAGGTTGGGATTTTTTTATAAACTAATTTTAGATTACCTGATACTGTTAACTTGTTGGAATTTAACTGCTCAACTTAACTGCTGAAAATAATGTGTCATAAATACTGACTTTGAAATTTATGATAGCATGTCTGACTATAAGAGTTTGTGATGACTGAGCATCGTTTTGTAAATGTAAGCAGGGCCTGTGAAAGCAGCCCAACTCTAACCCCTGCACGCTGGCTGTGAATAACTTTCTGATCAAGGCTCCAGCAGGAGAACGTGTAACATGGAAACTCTTTTATCCCCAGATAAAAACACACGAATTAAAGTTGAGCTCGGTGATCTTGCTGCATCTCCATCATACTGCCACAGAGCCAGGATTCTTTGACACGATCCATCTGTTGTTTTCCTAATGTCCATTTCAAAAGAAATAAGCCCCATATGGATGAAGGTGAGGAGCTGGTGACACTGTCTGCTTTGTTACACCTCATTGATCTCCACGGGTAACATGAGGTCCTCAAAGTGAATCTGAAAATCAGTTCTTTCATTTCCACTTTTGAGGAAAGTAAAACAATATCCTGAGCGAACTCTGCCAGCATGATCCACTGCAGCCTTTTACTGAGAAGACATCCTATTGGAAGCGCATTAAGATGTTTGACAAATTCTTTGACTCCCTGTTTGTCTGTGACAGATAAGAGAAACGAGGTAAAAGAAGATGCACATCACAAAGCGTTCACTCAGAGATCAATCAACGTCAGCATAGCTGTGTCTGGAAAACAGCAAGACTATATGGACAAAATAATGGGTGAATGGGTGAAGAAATACATGAGGAATAAGCATGCACGCACATAAGCTCTCCCACTGGTAAAATCCATAAACAAATACATATAGTATTTGGCTCTGATGCTTTATTCCACCTTTCACCTTCTCTCATGGGAACACATAAACTGGAAAGGACTGCTTTGTGGTTTGCGAGGTTTCCAACAAATGCTTTCTTTTCTCTAGAGCCTCGTTTGCACTCCTGTTCAAGTGAAGCACAATTAGTTTATTTTCTCCCTAAGGCCTAACTCATAGGATATGTCTTTGTTTAGATCATAACGAAATAATGAAATTAAATGTTTTCTTTTTACTCCACCTGATTTACAACAGCACCAACACCTAAGAGTCTTCCTGTGTTAGAAGAAAGTGGAGATGAAGCTGGATGAAGATGGTTTTCTCTCCCAGGGGATGAGGCTGCTTTTAAAGCAAACGATGACACATGAAAGGCGTCATTAATATTTATAAGTGGTGATCGCAGAGTTGTATGCATGAAACAAGAGTAAAGCATGCACACATGAAATTCAAATTAAAGTTTCAACTCTGCGTGACAAACTTGTGACTCAATAAAATTGACGAAAACAGTGACAACACATCAAAGACAAAACTCACTCCTTTATTTTTTCCCTGTACAATGTAACAATATATTACATTGTTGTGGAAGGAACATATACTACATATATTGAGACACTTTATTAGGCGATAAAGTGTCTCCACGATCAGAACTGCACTAAATCTTCATGGCACATGTGTGATACAAATCTCCTGTTCTACCACATAACAAAAGTGCTGTATTGGATTGAGATTTGATGACTTTGGAGCCCATTTGAGTAAAGTAAACTTATTGTCATGTTAAAGAAATCAGAGCTTTGTGATATGTTGCATTATCCAGCTGGAAGCAGCCATCAGAGGATGGGTGCACTGTGGTCACAAAGAGATGGACGTGGTCAATACTCAGGTAGGTTATGGCGTTAATAAGCTACTGAGTTGGTAATAAGGTGCCCAAAGTGGGCCATTACACGACCATCAACAGCCTGAACCATTAACACAAGGCATCATGGATCCATGCATTCATGTTGTTTAGACTCGATTCTGTTTGTACCATCTGATTGTTGCTGTAAAAACAAGACTTACTAGGCCAGGCAACATTTTCCCAATCTTTTATTGTCTAATTTTGGTGAGCCCATGGACATTATAGCCTGTCTCTTGCTCATGGATGTCGGGAGTGGCACCTGTTGTGGTCTTGTGCTTCCTGGTTCTGCATGTTGTGTGTTCAGATGCTCTTCTGCAATACGTTGGTTCTACCAAGTGGTTATTTAAGTTACTGTTGCCTTTCTGTCAAAGTAGTCTGGCCACAACTCCCTGTTGTCTGACATCAGCCAGTGAAGGTGTAAAAGCTCTAATATTATAATGTGATTTATGATGTCCTGTTTTGTTAGTACAAATATTTTTTAAACTCTCTTTAGCTTTGAGTTTTGATGCTTTCTGTTTCAGCAACATGATATTTTCTTGAAGACAGAAGAAGATAGCACATGTTTTTGTATATATTTATTCATTGCTTTAGTGTAGCAGGACTCTTGTTTTCTTGTGGACATTTACTGACACCTAGTGGATAAAGGTGAATGTGTTCTGGTGTTTTATTATGCTGCAATTAACAGTATGAACCTAAAACTATGAAAGATATCATCCTTTGTAGTTTAAATTCGCCCTAGGTATCATTTTTTGCGAACGCCTCTATTTTAGTTGCTAAAAACAACAGAAAAAAGACATCTTAAAATTCTCTACGTTTCTGACGTCGATGTTTTATACAGTTAGATTTTAACAAAGTAAACACTTTCAGTCAGTTGTAACCACCATGACCTTTTTTTCACTGCTGAAGTGACTGAATATCTAAATAACAAACTGCAAATATGCATCAAATGTACTTTTTATTGGCCTGTTCTTTTGTTGAATATAATATATATGTATAAATATAAAATGCTAACGATTTACCCTATAATTGTACTGGGATTGTACTGTTTCTTTTTAATGCTGCTGTCATTGTGTGACATTTTCCTCATCATATTGTTTCTCTTATTATCCACTGGTGAAAACAAGTTTCTTTGAACACAGTCTTTTCATATAAACGGAAGAGATGATGGCGTCAGATTAATTTTAAGACTTCCACTTCCTCTTTTTCTGTTTTTTTTTTTTTAACCGCACAGTTCACTAGATGTCTGTCAGCTGGCCCGGGGCTACAACCAGGGGATGAATATTTAAAGATATTCTTTGATTTGTACTTATGCCATCATTCCTAATGACTTCTTGAGGAGGTTTTAAGAATTCCATGAGTAATTTATGTACCTGTGATCTATAAGTCTCGAATCAGACACCTTGTGATTTAAGCACGTTCATCTTGGATTCACTCAGGACCAAATGAGCAACAGACCAAACAAGAAAAGCTTCTGCATGAGGAGACTAAAGCCAGGTAACGCATATAAATCAGCTGACTAACAAACAAAACCAAACACACAGCTTTGGAGGACGTCAGCACAGCTGGCAATTAGTCGGGGGCAGAAAGAGTATTTGTAGTTTATATGCGTCTCTAACTGCTATAAATCGAAACAAGTGGCAAAATTACTTACATCACTGACTTTGTTAAGATAAGCTCACACCCGCATTATGTTTAGTTTCGGAAATAATACCTCTGTTGAACTCATACTTGTTTTGTCCTCACACCTGGACAACTAACCAGCACAGGCCAGCAGTGAAAATTAGACCGCAAACAACAACAACAGCTCTGAATGTATTTGCTTCTAAAGTTGCAGGAAAGTACGGGAGATTAGTCATTCATATCAGCCGTGTCAATATTTTCACTCTCAGCAATCATTTACAGGCGTTTCGCTGCAGGACATTCGGACTTTTGGAACTGCGCTTCTATAATTAGTAGAGTTTGCTCATTTTGTACTGAATTTGTCTTTGTTAAACACGATCAGCATAATAAAGTCTGTCCTCCTTTTCCTGCTACTCCAGCTCTAGAATACTGCAACCACGTTAGAAGATGTCACGTCATCATTATTAAATGATGACGTGACATCTTCTAACGTGGTTGCAGTATTCTTGATCATCACATGATGTCATCACCTGTTTTATTCAGTCTTCACATCCATTTCCTGTTTAATCTCATTCAATCTGCAACATGAATTCGCCTTCTGTTTTCAATTTTACTCTCAATTACTCCGTCCTTCTATTTTAAAAATAAACTAAAGTCTCCACACTAAGCTCTTACTAAAGGAGACTTACAACTAAGAAAATACTCACCAGAGAAAAGGCCAAATGAACAGTGAGTACGGCTACACAGAACCACTCTAGAAATCAACTGAGGTTAACATGAACTGAATTTAAAATCCATTTATGGCAGTTCAACTTCATATATTTTTACAATAGACTCACCGGTTCAAGTTTTTTTATGCGCACAAAGCTAAGTTATGTATTGATTACTTGGGGACACCTGTCTTTGGTCTGTATTCTACCATTAACTGAATTACAGTACATTGAACTTCAACTTAAACGCCTACAGTACGCTGAATATAAACGACTGTGGTTAGGGTTTTTCCCAACCTCCATCGGTACCTGAAATTCTCAGAAAAGCCTTGCTGTCCGCTCATGTGATCCAGCTCAGGGTGGCTAAAGTGAACTTTGAATGCTGTTATGTTGGAACTGTGCAAAAAGTCAAGCAGCACACACAAGCACACTTTCAGAAGCACAAAATGATTCACACACTCATGCTGCATGTGTTTCAGCACAACTGTCATTTTCACTAATCTATCAATAGGTCTACCGTCGTGTACAGATATGCTGTACGTGAATAAGTTAAGACAACTTTCAGTGCTCATTTTATGAATACAAGTGAAAATAGATATTTTCAAGTGAAAATAGATATTATTCATGTCCACTTGTTTGTTCTGTTGTTGTCTTTCTAAAATTGTCTGTATTTCTTGAAGTTGACCAGGTTTGCTAAACTTGCTAAAAAAAAAAAAAAACATTAAAGAAAACAAACTGCACAATTAAAGTTTTCACAACCAGGCAAGAAACAACTTGACTTATAAGAAACCCACGGGAGAAATACAACAAATGTTAAACATTTACAACCAACAGCAACATGGTGAAAAGCATCAAAGACTACAGGACATCACCGAGCCACACTGCAACGAACTGACTAACAACTGGAATGTGTCATATTGTCAGTATGATAAACGCCAGCATCTCGCATACTGTAGTTCACACAAAGTGCACGACCTGAGAACACTCACCAATGTAAAGATGACAGCAGACTGATAGTAGACTGAAGCGCGGTCTCCACCCGAAACAGCATGATCTATGTGGAAATGTCACAGCTGAGGCTCTGTTACATCTCAGCAGCAAAACAGAGGACATTAAAGGATGGAAACTTAAATGTCAGATTGAATTCATTTGCAAATATTATTTAATTATATCCTTTAGGTAACAGAGAGCAAAGTCACGTTTGCTGTATGCAGTTTGTAGCCTAATCCATGATTCTCTACTCTGTGCTTTGGTGGTTTGAGTAAACCTTCTTGTTTTTATAAATAGAGCAGAGTGAAAGTGAAAGTGAAGGTGAGAAAGCAAAGTGCAGCTTGTACACAGTTCAAAACACAATGTGTTTTAGAGTGTTTATTCATGTTATAATGTAGGTGCACTCTGTGTGAGAATCTGCTGTTCCTTTACTGCTTGAGAGTAGCAGAAGGCAAACGCTGTCACAGAAAACAAAGAAGAGCAGCAAGAAAGGAGCACTAATTGGTTTACAGTAGCATAGAAGCCATTTGCTGTATTTCACAGTCTCGTGTGTGCTGATGGTTGTGGCTTGATCTCTTTTGTTTCTTATTGCCATAAACGTTCATCCACTGATTTTAAATTGCACGTAGAGCACCTCTAAATACAATTTTGAGGAACTTGTCTTTAACTTCTGTAGCTCTATTTAATGCTACTCACTTATCCTCAGTTATAGTATTTTAAGGATGAAATTACTTTGTATTATTAGATCTGATAGATGTAGCTACTAGTTAAAACATAATAAGCTTAATATACTGTTGAAGATTGACTAAGACATTGCCAAGCAACTTTCCCTTGCCTTAATGCCTTAAGCTATAAAGATGCAGGAGGATTAGGTCATTTATGATAGCAAAAGGCAAGATTACCCAGAAGTGATTATGATTTTAACAGTCAATAAATACACACACTGGACATTTTATAAGGTAGAATGGCAATACCAATTTTACTTATATAGGACATTTGATTACGGTATATGTAAATTAAATGTGCTTAAAACAGAAAGTAAAAGCATAAAAAATCACTGCACATTTACTATGCCTTAAGGCAGTGAAAACAAAATAAAACAATAAAAATATGCACAGCTATTAAGTGTAATGGCCTGTGTGCCTGTTTGAACGTACACACAGATGTAAAAGTAGTTTGTTCCAAAGAACAGAACCACAGTACCTGAAAGCACCTTTAGCATACTTGGATCTGATTCTAGGAACATTTGAAAGAGCTGCACTAGATTACAGGAGAGATCATCTGGTGCAGTAGGCCTACTGGTACTTTCTAGTACTTTGCTGGATGCTGTTTTGGCTTCAGAACTGCCTTAATTATTTGCGGCAAAGATTCAGAAAGGAGCTGAATACATTCCTCAGAGATTTTGGTCTATGGCATTTAGTAAAGTAAAACAAAATAAAAGAGTCTGATCTCTTTGTACGATTCAGTCTGGTTTAAAACAACTTAGGCCTACTTAATGTTCAGTTACACACTCTCTGCAGGCTTTTTGAATTGTTTATCATCGTTTAATGGTTTATTAACTTATTATTATTATTAATGACAAATTAATTGTTTTATTTTACTTATTAATTCTACTAATTTCTCATACATTTTTAATTGCATACTTAAGTAATATATGTTATTCACTAACTTCTCATAGCTCACAGCCTGGGACCCCACTGGCTGCTAATGCTTTCTTTATAAAGAGGGCGAAAATTAGATATTAGCAATTAACTGTTAATTACAGTTTTCATAAAGCCTTGTGAAAACTGTGGGCTACTTACACTCCTGGCGCATTTCATAACCTCACGCTTTCCACCTTAACAGTATGAGGCAATCTTGCACAATGTTGCGCGTGCCGCCAGACATTTTCCACGTGTCAGCACAACCGAGACACGACGAGCCGGGAGCCGGTGAGGCAGACTGCCGCGGGGAAATACACGAGGCAACGATCGTGCAAAAAGATGTGAGTGCATTCTGTCAACTTACTATCTGTGGCCGACATGTCTCCCAGGGATTTTTCTGGACGTCTGTGGTGTGTTGTGCACGTAGGCTTTGCATTATGCCCAGTGTCAATGCAAATCCGTTCTATGTTCTCTGCAGACCCTTGTTCCCACATGGTGATTCGTGTGTGTGTGCTCCCCTCCCATGCCCTCGTATTGGGCGCATCCTAATGGCCAGTTTCCTACCTGGCGACCACCTCCTCCACGCGCCACGCTCGTCCCGTTATTTAAAGAGCCCACACACGAAGTGACATCTGCTTTCTGTTATATAGGAGATCGATCGTTAATCATCAGACTGATTTCTCACTTCATAGATTAATTTTACAATAATCAACCAAAAACCACAATGGACAAAGGTATGAGCAGATCAAATGTATTCATTTTGTTTATTTATTTATTTATTTATTTATTTATTTATTCATTTACTACTGTGAAACTTTCTTGAAAAGTTGATTTAAGCCAGAGGGAGCTGATTACACCAAAGTTTGGATTTTGTTTGAGCTGCTGTGTTATTGTGTTGTAATTGTTCACTCAACTGGTGGAAGTAATCCTACTGTGAGCTCTGTGCTGGAATGTGATGGTGATTTGAACAAAGCTGTCAAATGATTTTCTTTTAACCTGCAGTTATCCCTCAAAAAAGGACCACGAAGATTGTCTCTCACCCTGTTATCACCTCGTCACTGGAATCTTAGATTCCACTTTGCCGCGTTGGCGTCATTTAGCCTGTGGATGTGTGTGTCTCTGGTGTAAAGCACATGGGGAAATTTGTGAGTGAAAGCGGTAGCCTGATGTTTACTGTCTTATATGCTTGTGCACATTACTGTGCATGGTTTTCTTGGATCTCTGTAAAATTAAAGAATGAATGGGGGATTTCAGGTGGGTGGAGGGGCGTTGTGGAACAACTGTAGTATAATCTGTCTTTTGACAAAAGGCAGCTAAAACCTGTTGTGGAAATAACAGCATGTCATATTAACAAAAGCAAACAAAACCAAACTTTGCAAACTGTGACAGCGAACGAGTGTAATATGAAACTGATTCTGGTTTAATATTCTGTCTATGTGCCAAATGAGTGTTTTGGGATTGCTTAATCAGGTTAGATTAATGGTTAATCTGTGTGGCCACAGTGTTTGTGGGAGTTTATCTCAGAAGAATCTTTAGCCTAAGGGGTAGAGCCCTTTATATGAACATTTGTCAAACTTTCCAAAAGCTCACATTTGAGTGAGTTAAATGAACTCAGATTGTTTTTTTCTCTTTAAAAATAAATTTAAAAAATAATTTACATCTTAAATAACTTAGAAGTAACATGATTAACCTGATGATCACTTCTTTTTTGTCATATACTTGATAGATGATTCACAGACAGGTACCCTTGAACTTTGACACATCATCCCATGGGAATTAAATCTTAATTGCACATTCATAAATTGTAACTGCATTGCCATCATTATTAGTGTCCATACGCACACACCCACTTACACACATATCTAGCTTCTTGCCAACCCTGTGTGTTCTCTTATGATAGTTCGTAGCAATATGACAGAGTTTTGGAAGGAGCACTCTAAGGCTGCTACAGTGGAGGAGATGATGCTGGATTCTCGTGCCAAAGAACTGACTCAGCATGAGCTGCCAGAGATCCTCTCCATGCTGCCTAGCCTGGAGGGATGCAAAGTGCTGGAGCTGGGAGCAGGAATTGGGTGAGCACACAGCTGCAATAGACTTAGAATTCTGGGAAAACAGTACAAGAAGACAAGAAAGTCAGTGCTTTAAAAGACAGGGATTTAGTAGAAGAAGTATAAGCTAATGGAGTACTGTAATATTTAATAAATGTTTAAAATGGCATATTAATGATGGAGAAACTGAACTCACAGATCATTGTTCATTCAGTAGGCTAGTTCCAGTCATTATACGAATGTACTGTTTACAAGGTTGGGGAAACCTGCAGTGTCCAGATGAACAGAATCAACTTTTTGGGGTTCAGACTTCATTTAGTATAAAGATTTATGACTGAGGAGCACTCGATGAATATATGTAGCAAAAGTCATTTTATATTCTTATGTTTGCATCCAGTCGTTACACCAAGCACCTGCTGACCAAGGCAGCCCATGTGACTGCTGTGGACTTCATGGAAAGGTTTATAGAGAAGAACAGGCAGAAAAATGGCCACCATAGCAATGGTACCTTCCTCCAAGCTGATGTCACAAAGCTGGATGTTCCCCAAAACAGGTGTGTGTTAAGATATCGTCGTTAATATTTAACCTCACTAATGGCGTGGTTCGATGAATGGCACTACTGTGAGTCAGCTGGTCTACTGGCCTGATTCTGAATTATCTCAAGAACATCTGGATAAACTGTCAGAAAATGAGTATATTTAACATACGCAGAAGTGGCTTCAGCAGAGGCTTACCTTGGAAACGATAAAGCTGACATTTGCCCTTTTAAGTGAAATGAAATGACACATTTTTTCCATGAAATCTATCTTCCTACATCCTGCTTCTAGCTTTCTCTTTGAGGGCTTGCACGTGCACATCTGTAGTGTCCCTATGGGACCTTAAACATGCAGAGAGCGAAGAATCACCCCTTTTGTCAGCTATGGCCCACAGATCAAATAGTCTAGAGGGGAGAGTCTGCAGTTTCCAAGCCAAAGGCATCTTAGGAGGAGCATTTAGTAGAAACTGCCTTAACTGTAGCGTATGCTATCATGAATCCCAGTGCATAGAAAAGGCAGAAGTACTATGGCCACAATACACATTCACCACAACTTTGTCCACTTCCCCAAAATGAAACATAAGTTAAAAGGTCACCGTTTCCAGCACACATCATAGGTGTACAAGTGGAAGTAGTAACTCTGAAAGGAGCCAGTTTCGAAAGGCAGAGAGACGACACACACAGCTTTATTTGTTATATACTGAAAATACTGTTGGTTACTGTGATAAAAGAATGATGCTTTTTTTTCCTCAGCATTGATTTTATCTTCTCCAACTGGCTACTGATGTATTTGAGTGACGAGGAGCTGAATTCGGTTATGCAAAAAATGCTTACCTGGCTGAAGCCTGGAGGCTTTCTGTTTTTCAGAGAGTCCTGCAACCACCGGTCAGGTACAGATGCAGAATTAAATTCAATGTTTAAACCTTTATGCTAAATGAAGGTAACTTAAGAAAGATTGTATGAAGTCCTCTGCCTGTATATTTCAAAAAGATTTAATTAGATGTCTGTACACCTTCTTTTAACTGCTCACTTTCTATGCTCCATGGAGATTAGTTTGTTTTCATTCATAATTTTCTACCAAGGTGACAGTAAGATGGATTTCAACCCCACCTGCTACCGTACTGAGGCACAATATAGCCACATGACTACAACAGTGCAAGTGACGGAGCCAAAAGAGGGCCAAACGTTTGGTTTCGACATTGTCTTGAAAAAGAGAGTTCAGACCTACGTTGAGGTAGAGACATTTGAGTCATATTAGGATTGAAAAAAGCACATGGCAGTTTCTGATGCTGGTGTGTGGACATGTAGTTAACCCATTTTACTACTACTTATCTCTGTCACCTTCTCATCCATCCAACACTTACAGATGAAAAACAATCCAAATCAAATCTGCTGGTTGCTAGAGAAGGTCACTCGCTCCTCGAACAGCCAGAATGGATTCAAAACCTTCCAGCAATTCCTGGACAACCAGCAGTACACCAAACGTGGCATCCTGCGCTATGAGAAGATGTTTGGGGCTGGTTACGTCAGCACAGGAGGGCCTAGCACCACCAAGGTAGGCAAATCCCAAATAATATGGCTGGATGCAAATGATAAGTGCGTCTTGGAAGGAAATTTAACAAGTAAAATGCAAAAATATGATTTTGAGTTATAAACACAATTACAGAAAATAACACAGAAAACTGCATGCTTCTGTAAGTATTCAGACTTCTGAGCGTCTAACATTTTAGTCTGGTGCAGAATTTGCATTAAATGCACTGGCAATTTTATTCAGACCCTTTTTGGTAGCAAAGACTGGAAGCGAACGGCTGTTAAATTGAAAGATCTAGCCTAAGATGCACTTCTCCTGTTGTCTAGCAACCGCAACGATATCAGCTAGAGCCGCGGTGAATGACTGAAATAGAGAAAATCTTTATTTTATGTAATTTATTTTACTTTTATTGCAGAAAATTGTGATGTTTCATCTGCGTATGAGCTGAGAACACCACAGCCATG
Source organism: Rhamphochromis longiceps (assembly GCF_057381845.1). Classification (NCBI taxonomy): domain Eukaryota; kingdom Metazoa; phylum Chordata; class Actinopteri; order Cichliformes; family Cichlidae; genus Rhamphochromis; species Rhamphochromis longiceps. Next base: position 36,783,445 of record NC_140558.1, read on the forward strand.
GGCCGAGTTCCTTTAGCTAACAGTTATCTTAACTTTAGTTAGTAAACTAGTTTGCTAGTGTAGCTCACAAGACTAGTCTCATTTCATTTTGAAGGTACAAATACGTCTTAAATTATTGATATTTTATTATAAATAAAAGGGAGCATCTAACAGGAGAAAGATGATACAGATACATGACTTCTTATATAGAATACTATAACACACACTTTAAGTTTATGAACGTGCAATTTACAGGATGAGAGCTTATGTAAATATGACTTCAGCACATCCTGGTTACATCAGTCTGTTTCCTTACCACAGTTCACGGGTCACATGTTTGGTCCTGGAGAACACACTTACCTCAAAAAGTGAACCGTCTGCTCGTTTTTTCCCAAAACATTTAAGTACATTTGGCTTCACACTGGCAAACAGACGCAGCTTCAGCAGAAAACTAACTAGCCAACTAACCAACCAACCAAAGCACGCAGGACCTGTGCCGCATTAAGTTGGCCAAAAGTTAGCTCAGTTCGGCTTTTTAGGATTCTTCTCTGCTGAACATTTGATAAAACTCAGCACTTACTATTAAAGGTTTATTTCTGGACTGCTTTGCTTAAACCGGTCACCATTTTTTCCAAAACGTTTCTTCAACCTTAAAATCGTAATGAATTCTGGGATAGGGTGGGCCACGAAGGTCTATGTCATCTGATGCCATTTTTTTTGACATTTTAGTCTGATGCCAGAGGCTGTTTTGAGCTCATGTCTGAGGACGTTTTTCCTGAGACCTGCAGATGTCCTAAAACAGGGGTGTCCAAGGTTTTAGATGTGTCCTTGATCCAACACAGCTGATTTAAATGGCTAAAATACCTTCTCAACATGTCTTGAAGTTTTCCAGAGGCCTGGTAATGAACTAATCATTTGATTCAGGTGTGTTGACCCAAGGTGATATCTAAAACCTGCAGGACACCGGCCCTTGAGGCCTGGAGTTGGACACCCCTGTCCTAATATGTACACCGTAGTGGCCTCAGTAACTATGAAATAAAAGTTTGTAGCCAAAATAACCTTTACAAAGTTGGCCTCAAAGCCAGGCTGAATCAAAGACAACATTTTTGTGCTAACAGGAGTTTGTGGACCTGCTGAACCTGAAGCCAGGACAGAAGGTTCTGGATGTTGGTTGTGGCATTGGTGGAGGAGACTTCTACATGGCAAAGGTAAGAGCAACCAAGTCACAGGCCACACTTACAATGTTGATTTTAGGGCACTTATCATTATTGTAAAAGCTATAACTGTGGCAATTATTATGTGATTTTTCAGGCATTTGGAGTGGAAGTGCTCGGCTTGGATCTGTCAGACAACATGGTGGACATTGCAATAGAGAGGGCAAAAGCAGAGAATGTTCCATCAGTACGTATGTTATTCTGTTGATTACAACACCAAAGTTAATGGCTGGACTAATGATTTATTTCCAAATCTTTAATGGTATTTACTGTTCCTCAGGTACGGTTTGAGGTTGCCGATGCTACAAAAAGGACATTTCCAGAAGATTCATTTGATGTGATCTACAGCAGAGACACAATTCTGCACATAGATGATAAACTAGCCCTCTTCAAACGCTTCCATGTGTGCATCTCTTTAAGTCTAAATGGTTTCAGTTCATGAATTTCCCAACTTTTCTTGTAATTTGTAGAGAAAAAATGATACAGCACTAAATGTAACAAACATCTTGTTCTTGTTGATATCCAGTCATGGTTAAAGCCAGGCGGACAGTTGCTTATCAGTGACTATTGCTGTGGGAAGAAGCCCTGGACCCCAGCATTCGAGGCCTATGTGAAACAAAGAGGCTATGTCCTGTATACGCCTTCAGAGTATGGCAAGGTAAAAATACTCGTGTATAAAAATGCTAGTAGTTTAAAACTTTGGACTCTTTTCTGATATGTAGATTATATTTTCTGTTTTTGCAATTCAAAATCCTGTTTAACAGTATAAGCAGTGCACTGATCCACTTATGAGTAAATGTGTTTAGAAGAATATAGAAGCAGCCAAATTTTCCAACATTATGTCCAGAGAATAGACTTTGTATGTATGTACTACTGCAGTCCATCAGTTGATGGTGCTGTCCCCACACTGCTTAATCCCTCCTCTGCCTCCCCATCTACAGTTCATTCAGGAGGCTGGTTTCAGCAAAGTTCGAGCCGAAGACCGCACAGCCCAGTTCATCGAAGTGATTAAGACAGAGCTGCAGAGAGCAGAGGTCATTAAAGATGAATTCATTAAGGTGGGAATGCACAACCACAACCACACAGTGTGTCAAAGATTGCACCTTCATAATTGTGTTACGACAGAAAGCTAAATTCCTCCTTTAGTGTGCCATCCAACACACCTGTATCTTTTCCCTGCAGGAATTTTCTGAAGAGGATTATTTTGAAATAGTGAATGGATGGAAAGAAAAACTGGAACGTTCCAACAGTGGAGACCAAAGATGGGGACTTTTTCACGCGACAAGAGACTGAGCTGTTGAAGCTCGCCGTGTTAGAGATAATAAAAGAAAAAAGAAACAATGTTTCTGCTACATTATTCTTTTTCTGGGTATCCTGTTGTCTTTAAAGCAAATCACTGACAACTCTTTCATTATTTTCTGCCAATATACCTTTAACTAAGTGATCTACACTTTGCCATCTTGCATTTCTAGTGAGCAAATATTTTTGGGAGTATAACAACAACGGAGTGTAAAAGAAGGTCCAGACAACTGCGCAGAGTAATCAAGGTTTATTCTGATTAAGCAGGTTGTTGGTGTCCAATTACTTAAATGTAAACAAGTTGAAATGAGTTCTTGAACTAAAAAAAATAGCACTGTTCTCAACCGCAGAGGCAAAATCAATTGACAGCAGATTGATTTTTGAAGGAAGATGCAATGAATTATTTCTAGTTAAATTAACAGGTGCATGAATTAGTTAACAAACAGTGTATTGCAACAAGCTTGAGTAGCTAATACTGAGCAGATAAACCTGAGGAAAACAAATTCAACAGGAACCAGTTAAACTGGTTGAAGCAGTCAGCTCATCTTTTCTGAGCTGGATTGCCACATTAGGTAGCTCCACATGTTTGATTTGGCAGAGTTTTATGCCACATGCCCTTCCTCATGCAACCACAAAAAAATTTCCATCTCCTTCCAGGCAAAATAACTAGAGATCTTTTGTTTGGTAGGCAAATGTGTAAACCACTACAATAAGAGCCACGGTTGGTAAAGCATTGCAACACCTCCTAAATCCCAAATGTTTAATTAAATACATAGTTTATCATTTCTTAATAAAAGCTGGAATAAATCAGTCTCATGCATTCTAAAGAAAAATGCCAATAAATAAAAGATAAGTACTCCGTGTTTACCATTAACTGCTTCTTCAAATATTCTTGTATGCCACGTTGATCCACTGTGCAGATTTGCAATAATGATTCTGATCCATTTTTAAGTTTGTGTGTTAACGCAGCAGATTTTCCTAAATGCAAAAAGACTTCTTAACACTTTATAATGCCACTGTTAATAAAAATGAATCGCTAACTTTAGTTAACAGTGTATTACAACAGTCATTATTATTGCTGCTTACTGTTTGGTCAATAGCTGGTTTGTAAATCACTGTAAGTTTGCAACTGATGGTTATAAAACGTGTTTGGCTATAATAAAGCTGAAGCCTCTGTTTCTAATACAAACCAATCAATCATGACCAGAAGCTGTGGTTTGTGTCCTCTTTCACTTACAGTTTAATTTTCATTTCGGTTAGGTTTACAGAAAGGTTGTGGTTTGATTTGAAATACAAGTTAGGAGTGAAACCCCTGTCACTATTGCCATGACACACGCATCACTGCTTTACACCCAAGCACGCCTTGTGTGTAATAAACAGTAGTATTTTATGTCCTGGGAACGAAAAGGAAATATGTCATCAGTGATTAAGCCTATCCTACAACACATATATTTAATAAAATATAATATTGATTCTACAATTATGGCTGTTGGCAAAAAGATATTTCTACAGTAAAGCAATGAATCTTTTTAATTTGAATAGTAAAATATACTTTGCTGCGTAGCCCTTGTTAGTATCGTTTTAGATCCATTCTTACCTGAAAACACTGCCTTAATTCAACAGGGCACAGATTCGACATCCTGGTGGAAACATTGCTCTCAGATTTCACTCTGTATTGGCCTGATAGAATCACACAGTTGCTGCAGATCTGTCGGTGGCACATCCAGGATGCAAATTTCTCATTTCACCACAGAGGTTCCAAAGGTGCTCTACTAGATTGAAATCTGGTGACTGCAGAGGCCATTTGAATTCATTTATTAACTCTTTATGTACAAACTTAGTTTATATGTGGACTCAAACACTGTATTTATCATTCAACAAATATCAACATGCAGAATATGAAAATTTTCTTATCATCAAAAGCTAAATAGTTATCCAAGTCACTACTAAGTGACACTTACAATATTTATGAATTATGATTTATAGCCCAAATCATGTGTTTTTAGATTTTTTTTTATTAAATATTCATTTGCATATATGAGTTTTTAAATTTTTATTGTATTTTCTATATCCATACATCCATTATCTTCTGCTTATCATTATCAGGATTGTGGGGAAAAAAACCTCACCAAAACATGGTGAGGTTTTTTTTATTTGTTAAAAATGTACTGTGTAATTTAACTAGGGGGAAAAAATCCCACTGATGATGCAGAAGTCTCCAAAACTGACAAAACCCATGTATCAAATATGATACTCTAGGCCTTAAGGGGTTAATGCGGGCAGACACAACGTGCTTCACTCAGTGTTCTGCAGGATGTTTATTTCTATGGCATTCTGTGCCCTCTCCACCTAATGACGTCTGTGTTTACAGGCACACAGTGTTTTAACAATCACGCCTCATTCGTGCTATTTTTGTCATCGCTCTCTATTTTTCTGCATTTCCTTTATTTCATGTATGAATCCACAGTGAATGTGGGACCTAACATTCTACACAGACCTAAGTCATCTTGTTTATGGCAGACTTCGTATACAAAGATATAGATATATTTATATCAAAGATAAAGATATATTTACTGTTCCAAGTATATCTTGGAACAGTAAATTACACAAATGCACCCAAATGAAGAGTTCATTTCTGTGCCTCTCTGATATGATTCCTATAGAAAAAACATAACTGACTACATACATACACAGTATATTTTTACAAGGGTTCAGCAGTGACGTGCATTCTTCATTTTAAATGGCCATAATAACCTGAGCTCTTTTATTGGGAATGGGAATGAGTGCTTCAGAGCGAAGTACAGAGCATCTCCCTGTCACCAGGGTTACTCACTGTAGCCATGGTTACTCATTGTCAACTGCGTGTGCAGGTTGAGAGGAGAAAGTGCTGCTGTTTAGGCCTGGCATTACTTTGAGCAGCATGAATGATTTTAAGAATCAATAGATTTATTTGTATTTTTCTCAGGTTTCTCTTGATGGTCTAAATAACTTTGTTATGATAAATTATTTTATTTTATTTTATTTTATTTTTTTTCAGATTACGCCTACGTGAGAAAATGAAGGTCAGACAGGGTGTGAGGAATATGTGTGAATCGTTGACTCAGTGTGTGAGAAACAGATTTGTAGCAACGAACATGTCAGAAGCACTTCACCAATTCACCCCCCTGAGTTTGTATCTAATGCAGTGGCCATTTCATGCCCTGTGTCTGCTACAGTAGCAACAGGAGGCAGCTCCTTCCACCTGCGCCTCCCCCTCACTTTGTCTTTTTTTTTCTAAAAAAAAAACTTCTTCTGCTGAAGTGCTTTAGCTGGTTAGCAACCACCAGTTTGTCAGATCCAGACCAATCATCAGTGACAGCTAACAGGTGCTGACGTTGGACCTAAAGGAGGAATGCTCTGCTGTGATTGGTCGGACAGAGATGGGAGTGGGGCTTCGCCCCAGATAAATTGTGGCAAACACATACCTAAATACAGGTTTCCTCTAATAAACATTTCATTCAGCCGGGAGATCAGAGGGTACTGAAAAAACATCTGGAAGTAGAGCCCCGAATACCCATGGGTAACGACAAACCTGTGTTCAAGAAACCAGTTTGAGATGATTTGAGCTTTGTAACATGGCGCGTTATCCTGTTGGAAGCAGCCATCAGAAGATGGATACGCTGTGGTCATAAAGGGATGGACATAGTCAGCACCAATTCTCAGGTAGGATGTGGTGTTTTGAACAACTAAACTAGCTAAAGTAGTAATAATGAGGCCAGAGTGTACCAAAAAATATCCCTCACACTAGAGCAGGGCGATATGGCCAAAAATATTTATCACGATATATATTTGAAAATTTGCGATAACGATATAACCGATGATATAATTGATGCGAGACAAAATACAACTCCACAACATTACTAGCGCAAAAAGACAACCTTCCATTTATTTTCACGTAAACAAGAAGCTGGTTTTTATGTACATTAAAGCTTTATAAAAATGTAACAGTGCAAATGCAAATTCCTTGCTGAAAGTTTAACCCAAAGGCATTTCCAGTAGAAATGGGCTGACATATCCTGAGCATAACCATGTATAATATCCACTGAAGTTAAAAAGAGGTGCTTTGCAACATTAAACTGCAGTGTGCAGTATGCATTTTTCGGACCATAAGGTACACGGGATTATAAGGCACATTAAGCGAAACAAAGCAGTCAGATAAATCAAACTTTATTAAACTCATTCTTCTTGCTTCCTCCACTTCTGTACCATTGATTCATTAATGTTGAATTCTCTGGCAGCTGAGCTATTCCCATGTTGTTGCAGTATATTAATGACTAACCTCGTATTGTGGACGGATTATCTCAGTTGTTCTCCTGACTGAAGTTTGGTCCGTTTACAGCATCCTGCCATGCGATTGCATTTGTCTCTAACCATGAAGAACCTTCACGTTAACTTTTATAAGTGGAAAAGTGTTAGTGTTCGTCCTCCAGCTTCACTGTTTATGTTATGCTAACATAGCTGTGTTGCTAGCGATCACGTAGCACATCATTATATACCAGCTAGCCCAACTTCAGTAACCCTACAAACGTCACTGCTGTTTAGTTTCCTGTCTTCATTTATGTTGGAAGTGATAGCAGAGCTGTACGTTTGAATTTTTTCAGAAATCTCTCAGTTAGAACATGCTATATCATGCTTAGGTAACTAGCGAAACTAGCGAGCTAACTTCCGCTAGCTTCCTGCTAACTTCTAACTCCGTTAAATGTAATAACTTTTGTTTTCATGGATGCCTGGAAGTTAAACTTTATAGTTACACCTGGTAAAGCAGCAATGCTGATCGTTTTATTAAAGATCAAAGAATTTAGACAGTTTTCAGTGATGCTGCAGTGTTGTTTGACCTGAAGTCAAATATACGGAGTTTGGGACCCAGATTACTCCCAGATTTAAGAGCATCTTAGTCCGACAAACACGACAATAACAACGGCCGCTTGCATGTTCTGCAAAAAAATGTGCTTTGTTGTGTATCTGACGGACAAACCCCAAACCAGTTCCACATCACGGAAGTTGCACCATTTTTACAAACCAACAATCGGCCATGTGCGTATGAAAACAAAGGCACTGCGCATGCGCGTTTTACTCCCATTCTATCGCGATATTTCATTTTCCTATCGTTGCCTAACATTATACCGGTATTACCGTGAACGGTATAATATGGCCCAGCCCTACCTCACACTATTACACCACCTCCACCAATCTGAAACATTGACAGGATACAGCACGGATTCATGCTTTCACATAGCTTACACCAAATAACTACTGAACGTTGCAGCACAAATCGAGACTCACCAGACAGGTCAATGTTTTTCCAATCTTCCGTTGTCCAATTCTGGTGAGCAGGTGTGAACTGCAGCTTCAGTTTCCTGTTAGTATCAGCAAACCACTGCGCTGCACTTAGCTGACAGGAGCGGCACCCGGTGTGGTCTTCTGCTGCTGCAGTCGATCTCCTTTAAGGTTCCATGTGCTCTTCTTCATACCTTTGTTGTAACAAGTGATTATTTGGATTGTCTGGATTGTGCCTTCCTGTCAGCACGGCCACTCTCCTCTGGCATCAACAAGACACTTGAACCGCTGTGAGTAGCAGAGAATTGCTGAACACAGATTTTTTTTTTCCCCTTTTCAGACCATTCAGTAAACGTTCAGTAAAGAGAAAGTTGTATGGGAAATTCTCAGTACAACCTCAGATATTCAGACCAGCCCATATGGCACCAAGCCACATTCAAAGTCACTTATATCACGTCTCTTCCCTATTTTGATGCCAGATTTGAACCTTCAGCATGTCAGATCTCTTTTAATGATAGTTAAGGAGGTGTGCCTAACACAACGGCCATTTACTGTAAGCATTTAGCTGATTCTGCAACTGAATTATTATAATTTTTGAATGAAAAAAAACCAGCCCATTTCAAACACGCGTTATAACAAAGTAACAATAAATCAACTTGGTAATAAATGCAAGAACTTGGTAAAACGTCATATTAACATAAGATCTGCAGAAAGAAATACCTCAGCTGTGTCTCTTTCAGACTGCTCGAAGCGCGACTTCGGCTGACTTCCTTTGACACAGGCCCCGAGGACGCGCCCACTGCTCTGTATGGCTACGTACCTGCGCACGGAGAGCTCACACGACGAGAAGCAAAATATTCAGACGAAAAACATGGCGAGGTTAAGTGAGCATGGGATTCGCCTGAGTTCTGTAAGTATTTCAGATATTTGCTGTAGAGGATTCGCATTTGTTTCGACACTTTAGAAAACGTTCGCTACAGCGGCTCACAAAAAAGAGCAAGTGAAAGTTTAACTTGTTTTTTTAAATTCTTTTTTTCATTTCCAGATGAGTCCTTCCTTCCTGAACAGCAACTCCACAAGTCATACCTGGCCTTTCAGCGCTGTGGCAGAATTAATAGGTAGGCAATAAGAAATTTCAGGCATAATACAGAAACGCTGCACAGTCCCCTGCACCTGTTGCTGCAGCTTTTCGTGGTTTCTTTCGCACCGCTCTTCCGCTGTCGCGCACAAAGTTGGCGTGTTGAGCAGACATTTGTGTTGGTGCAAAAATGGACCGAACGGACTTCCTCTTTCACGAGTTTGCGCTCACACGCCTAAAGACGTGTGCTGGCAGCTGCAGACGCTGTGTTGTGGTAATAATCCCTTCGTAAAGTAAGGATAGAGGAGCTCGTTCCTTTAACGCTCTGCAGTTTGAAATCATAGTGCTGAGATATTAGTAACTGCTCAACTGCAGTGAGGTTTTCTGCAGTGTCGGTACTCTTACTTCTCGTGAGCATTAACAGAATCAGTTTGGATTATTTTTGACAAAATACATATAAAACTTATTGGTAAATATGCAGCAGTAGCTTATTTGCGCCTTTATGTGACATAAATGGTTCGTGTCTGGGCTGTCAACATTGCCATTCCTCCACTCTGTGCGCTCTCATTGGTTCAGACGTGCTGACCGTCTGTTGGCTGCTGAGGCTTTTTTAAAAACCGGAACAGCGAAGGGAGTGCGCTGTAGAAATGCATTCGCACCACTGTCCCACGTGAAAGTACAGGCTAAACTTTAGAAACAACAAAGGGAGCCACGTGCTTCTTGGAATAAGCTCGCAGTGATTCGCAATAACCCTGCAGAAAGTCCCAAACTCCGTATGTTCGATGTTTGTTGATCATGGTGTGACGCAATTAGTGGCTGTGCCCCACATTGAAGTATAGATTACAGCACATAGCAGTAGCATCCAGAGATCAGCAGTGGAGTTGTAGATCTAATGATTTGTTCCTGCAGCATGAGTCTCCTCATCTATAATGTGCAGTATCACTTTGACTATGCCTGCAGGAAGTTCACGTTGTAAAGAAATATAAGGAAGGCATTAAAGAAACTAGCCATCCCATGTGCTTCTCTTGTTTTTCTTATTTCCAATTTTCTGCCTGTCGTCTTCTAGACAATGCCTCAGACCCCGGTGTGTCCGCTAAACAGTTCTGGATAGATGTAGTTCATGAAACGGATCACCTCTGTCTGTCTTTCATCGATAATGGCAGCGGCATGACCCCCAACAAACTGCACAAGATGCTCAGGTGAGACACGTGTGAAGTTCACACACAAGGAAAAAAAGAAACATAGAAAGACACAGTAGTGCTGCATACCGATTGTGTTCCTCTTTTCTGCATTTAACCCACAGACACACACGCGCAGTTTCCAACTGTGGCCTCACATGTGCCGCTTTGTGTCACATTCACACATTAGGCTAGTTTTGTCTTCTCAGCTTGCTTCTCAGTGTTCGATAATTAACACTTGCTCGCTTTTGTGTCCAGCTTTGGTTTTACAGAGAAGGGCTCGGGTAGGGCCAGTCAGCAGGCCATCGGGGTTTACGGGAACGGCTTTAAGTCGGGCTCCATGCGCTTGGGGCGTGACGCGCTCATCTTCACCAAGAACGGCGGCTGTCAGACTGTGGGGATGCTGTCGCAGACCTACCTGGAAAGCATTAAAGCCCAGGCTGTCATCGTCCCCATTGTCCCTTTCAACCAGCAAACCAATATCCTTCACAAAGGGACTGGGAAATATTAGGATACAATATTAGGTTTACTTTGTGAATTTGCTGATGCGTAGACGTTCTACATCAGTATGACTTCCTGATTTTTTTAGTGTGAGAACTGATGAGATCATTTGAATGGCACAGGGTGTGTGGGTGGGGGGTGACATGAATTAAAATAGGCAGGCCAAGTTTAAGGCAGATAACAGGAAACAAATATATTATGTATATGTGTTTATTACCATACATGCTCCCTTATGTTCTGACCTTAATTCGGTGTTACAGTTATTAGTTGTGACCGAGGATTCACAGGCCAGTCTGACGGCCGTCCTCGACCACTCGATCGTCAAATCCCTGGAGCAGATACATTCACATTTTGACTCAATTCCCTCCAAAAAAGGCACCAAGATATTAATCTGGAACATCCGCAGGTCAGAATCACATGTTCGTGTTACATTAAAGTTGAAACATGATAAGATAAGAGTGTTCCACACGACAAACATCTCCCTTCCACCACTAGCAGTTTGACGAAGCCAAATGTGTGAAATCTGTAATCTTGTTAGATAACTGTCATGATGTCAGTCATTTTGTCGAACTCTGTACAACAAAGCAGATTAGCGCAGACCTTATTACACTGTTTCTTTAGTGTCAGTCAAGTCAAAACATCTCGGTTAGAGTTTCCAAGTTGGCGTGTTGTGACCATTGGTTGAAAATACCACATGACACTGAGGAGTGTGCAAGCACAGTCAGTATCAGAGGGAGGCAAGTGGGTACAAAAACACATATGTAGTATTTGTATAAGCATGGTTCTAGGCAAATCTATGCAAAGTGACCCACATTCAAATGGAGAACAGAGAACCTCCTAAATTGAAGTTTTGAATTTTCTCTTTTCCTTCTTCAACTAAATTTCTTAGAGAGAAATGGTCGACTGAAGTCAGGTTCTTGTAAAGTGGTAAAAAGAACCAGGTCAGGTTTCTCATACCTCCTATTTCACTTCCTCTTCATGCTGGAGAGAGAGATGATCACCACAATGAGTATAACCATCCAGCATTTCAAGTATTGCCCTGTGATTCAAATCCTAGTAATTAGACACAGGAGGTAAAGCCATACAGTGACTTTGTGTTGCAAATCGTTCCCAATTAATGAAATGTCTTGCAAAGCCATCTGCGGAGCTTTCTAGACAGCCATTACAGCGTGTGCAGTGAAACACAATTACATGTTCTAACAGCTGCTTTCTTTCGTGCTATCCCGAAGAGCTAAAGACGGTAAGATGGAGCTCGACTTTGAGACCGATCCGAATGACATTCGTTTGCCTGAGATTCAGATCGAAGAGTTGAAGAAGGGGCTGAAGAATAGCGGATCCTTGAGAACTGAGCAGAACATCCCAGACATGCATTACAGTCTCAGGGTGAGTGGGTAAAAAAACACTTTACCATCTGTTATTATGTTAGAGCCTCTGTGGTCCATAATATTAATATTTGTCAGGGCTTGGGGACCTGTTCAGGAGGATTTTAGTGTTAAAGGTTGTGATCAGGGTTAGAGAAAAATTCAGGGTGTAGTGGTTGTGGTTTACGTGTGGGTTTAGCCATACAAGTGCTGTGTGTGTTGGGGGCTGGGTGTAAGAGTGTCTTCCACTTTTTGGCAGACACTGAGTACCTCCACACTACTGTAGACAAACTGTCAACCTTGTGGTTTTGTAGTAACACTGCCCCAGTTTCATTAAAAAAATGTTTTTTTTGCAGGTTTTAAATGATAATTCGCAAATTCTAAGAATTTACTTTTTGTTTGTAAATCATCTTTTTTTCATGTTTCAAGATTAAAAAATAAACCCGCTGGTGAAAAATGTGCGTTCACGAGTGGATTTCAACCGACAAAAGAGTATTTCATATTTAGAGTTTTCAGTTTTAAGCCTCGCTTATTTTCTTTCTTTTTTTTCCACCTTGTCCGTTTTATTTGCTTGCATGTTTATCACAGGCCTACCTCAGTATCCTGTATCTGAAGCCGAAAACACAGATCATACTGAGGGGGAAGAAGATTCAGGCCAAACTGGTAGCGAAGAGGCTGATACACATTGAGCATGACGTCTACAAACCCCACTTCAGTGTATCCTTACGCTATGTGTGTGTGTAACAGCCAAATTCAAGTGTAAACAGGAAGTGGGATTCGTGTGACTGTTGGAGATGAAGCATCTGTGTTACTTTACTGGGGTCTGGTAAAAAAGTTTAAAAAAACACACACACACACACTTTTGGTGCTTAACAGATGTTCATGAAGGGAAAATCCAAACAAGCTTCACAGTGCCAGTTCATGCGGTCTCATATCTAGTTATTATTTTTTTTTTAATCTTTTCATGTCTTCTAGAGAACTGAGATTTTGAAACTGGGGTTTTGTGTTATCGTGCCAGGGATCGGTTCAGCGCCCACAAAACCGAATTTTTAATCTGAACTTTATCTGTTTGCCTATCTAATATATGAATGCATGCAACAAACCAGACCTCAGGGGTAGGATAAGAGTTATGAAAATTCTGAATTATACTCTACTATAATTAATAATAAGGTCATTAATAATAATTGCATGAACAATGTTACATTTTTTCCATGTTTTTCTGTTAAAACAATTACATTAGTAACATCCCTTTAATTATATGAAAATTGCATCATTATTCTAAACTTTGTCAGTTTTCTTAACTGGTTTTTGTCAGAAAGACAAAGTGAAGGTGACCTTTGGACTTAACCCAAAAAACAAGGATCACTATGGGATTATGATGTACCACAAGAATCGTCTCATTAAGGCGTATGAGAAAGTGGGCTGCCAGCTAAAGGTAAAGTAAAATAATGTTGTGTGTTACAAATACTGTGAGGCTACCCTGGGTACCTGCCTCTGCTTAATAAATGTCACTCTTAAATTTCCTTCAGACTTCGGGCCTAAGAGCGGGCATTGGCGTCATCGGCGTCATTGAGTGCAATTTTCTGAAACCTGCTCATAACAAGCAAGACTTTGAGTACACCAAAGAGTACAGGTAACAAACAGTAATAAATCAGATAGTTGCTTTTTTTGTTTGATTGTTTTGTTTGTGAATATGAGCTGTTGAGTTGGAATAAATAGTTTCATCCTGTATGTACAAAGTTAAGAGCGAAGGCGGTAATTTGATCATGTAATCTTCAGTTAATTTCTTTTTCTGTCATTGTCTTATTTTAAACACATTTACAGTTGTTTCCTCTTTTTACTCCCAAGACTGACCCTCGGAGCTTTGGGCCTAAAACTCAACGACTACTGGAAGGAGGTGACAGAGAAGAAGGCCAGAGAGCGAGAGTTTCAGGCTCTAGACAAAAATGAGAAGGAGGTCCAGGAGGATGTCGATGAGTAAGTGTTAACTGTTTTGTTTTTTTTACACAGATGAAGTCAGGGCCAGATTTTGAAAAACAGTGAGGTCAGACAGTGGAAATAGTTGCTGTTAAATTTGCTGCATTATTAGAATGTTAATACTTTATTGTAAGTTATGTGTGATGCTTTCATATTACAAATTATAAACAAATAATACATTGCATAAACATTATATGTTGAGGCTCTGAATACAGGTTTACAGTATGAAAGCTGATAATTAAGCTATGGTTATTTGTCATTTTACCAAGCTATAAATATATAGGAAAAAATGCTTGTTTATAACACTGTTACAAGCTGACATTATTGTAGACTAATAATAATTTCTAAAGTTGTCATTACAAAGTTTTATAGGCCTATTAATGTGGAGTCTGTTGGCTAACTAAGGTGTTTTATACTCAGTGATGTTGCCATTATGAGGGGTGAGGCCTCAGTGTTCCCTTGCATGTCCGTCATTGCTTTGTATCATCAGGTGGTATTCATTGTTGCTGTTCTCACACAAAGGCTGCTGCAGCTGTACAGAGATCAATTGAAGTGGTCATTATGCAATAGGCTGGATGTGCCCTTGGGCCATTTCTAACATACAGCATAAGCCTTTTTTTAAAATTCAGCTTTAAATTTTATTTCTAGTTCTAAAAAACAAAACTGCGTGGTGTTGTAGTGGTTAACCCTGTCGCCCAACGACAAGAAAGTTCCTGGTTTGAACCCTGTGTGGAGTTTTCATGTTCCTCATGTGCTCGTGTGAGTGCCCTCTGGCTACTTCCTCCGACAAACCAAAGATAGCATGTTAGGCTAACTGGTGACTTGAAACAGGCCATGGACGTGAGACGTGAAGGCTTGAAGTGTATGGAATAACGTACTGTATGGTGTGTTTTGACTTGTAGTCTAGAGCACTTGGAGTGGTCAGTAAGACTAGAAAAGCCAGTCCATCACTGGTATAACGAGTATAGACCCAGACCTGATATAGCTGTAGTGCAAACAGTGAACACTCATCCAGTTCATCTGGCTCTAAATACGTGCCGAGTATTAAGTGCAGTTCAAACAGAAAGTCTAAATGTAGAACTCAGAAAGGTAGGAAAGGTAAATAAAGGTTGGGTGACAAGTATAAATAAGTAGGGTGGAGCAGACAGCTAGAGGAATAAAAAAGTAACGGATGCCAAAAAGCTAGACACATGGTAAATAGTACTATCAAAGGAGGAAATAATAAAAAAAAACCTCAATAAACCCTTACACTGCGTTCAGTGGCGCCCAATATTATTAGTGCACTGCTTTTCTATACAGGTGGTTTACAAACATGTCACTGCTGATAATCTAACACTCCTCACTCACCCATCAAATAAGATCAGTGTACTTCAAAGCCCCTCTGTTCCACATCGCCGCACACTGTTTTGAGGAAACGTGCTGTTCAACTCGGAAGGGTTTCCCACAGTTTTCAGGTTTTTTCATGACCAAAATGTGGAGTGTTAATAACATATCCTCATTCCAAAGTTCAGTTCAGCCGCAGGCCAGTGCATGTTAGAACTTGGCTATTTATCAAAGTCATAATATCATATCTATATTAAACCAGAGGAGTGAGACTCAGGCTCTGGGGTAAAATTACAGAGACAAGGAACATAAAAATATCATCTATATGATCCGTTAAGCCAAAAGTTTATTTATAGATAGATAGATAGATAGATAGATAGATAGATAGATAGATAGATAGATAGATAGATAGATAGATGGATAGATAGATAGATAGATAGATAGATAGATAGATAGATAGATAGATAGATAGATAGATAGATAGATAGATAGATAGATAGATAGATAGATAGATAGATAGATAGATAGATAGATAGATAGATAGATAGATAGATAGATAGATAGATCTTGAAGAGATCTGTTGTGTGCACAAGTCTAGACTTACTGAGATAAAAATAGTTAAGTATATCTTTATTGCCAACTTTATCTTACTGACAGCTGTTGTATTTACAGGGGTCCCATGTGGTTACAGTGTGAAGAGTGTCTCAAGTGGCGAAGCATCCCTGACGGCTTTTACAGAATTGCTCCTGAGAGCTGGACCTGCAGCCAGAACCCAAATTCACGTTACAGGTGGGTATTTCATATTATTTCTCGTGATTTTAACTGCACCACTGACTTGAGTAAGAAGCACAATTACACAATGAATGCAAAAGCTGAATCATGTTCAACAACACTGTTTTCAGGAGCAACATTACACTGCTGGAAAACCTAATTATTTGTGTCAGGCAGCATTTATCAGTCTATTCTTCTTTCGGCTGCTCCATTGCTGGGCCGCCACAGCAGCATCAGCTTCCACATAACCCTAACTCCTAACATCCTCCTCTGTCACGCTAACACACACACATATATATATATATATATATATATATATATATATATATATATATATATATATATATATATATATATATATATATATATATATATATATATATATATATATATATATATATATATAAAAACACCCAGCACGCCCCTGCGGGCGGTTTATCCTTCAAGCTCGGGTCCTCTACCAGAGGCCTGGGAGCTTGAGGGTCCTGCGCAGTATCTTAGCTGTTCCCAGGACTGCGCTCTTCTGGACAGAGATCTCCGATGTTATTCCCGGGATCTGCTGGAGCCACTCGCCTAGCTTGGGAGTCACCGCACCTAGTGCTCCGATTACCACGGGGACCACCATTACCTTCACCCTCCACATCCTCTCGAGCTCTTCTCTGAGCCCTTGGTATTTCTCCAGCTTCTCGTGTTCCTTCTTCCTGATATTGCTGTCATTCGGAACCGCTACATCGATCACTACGGCCGTCTTCTTCTGTTTGTCTACCACCACTATGTCCGGTTGGTTAGCCACCACCATTTTGTCCGTCTGTATCTGGAAGTCCCACAGGATCTTAGCTCGGTCATTCTCCACCACCCTTGGGGGCATCTCCCACTTTGACCTCGGGACTTCCAGGTTATACTCGGCACAGATGTTCCTGTACACTATGCCGGCCACTTGGTTATGGCGTTCCATGTATGCCTTGCCTGCTAGCATCTTGCACCCTGCTGTTATGTGCTGGATTGTCTCTGGGGCATCTTTACACAGCCTGCACCTGGGGTCTTGCCTGGTGTGATAGACCCCAGCCTCTATGGATCTTGTACTCAGAGCTTGTTCTTGTGCTGCCATGATTAGTGCCTCTGTGCTGTCTTTCAGTCCAGCTTTGTCCAGCCACTGGTAGGATTTCTGGATATCAGCCACCTCCTCTATCTGCCGGTGGTACATACCGTGCAGGGGCCTGTCCTTCCATGATGGTTCCTCGTCTTCCTCCTCTTTCTTGGGTTTCTGCTGCCTGAGGTATTCACTGAGCACTCGGTCAGTTGGGGCCATCTTCCCAATGTATTCTTGGATGTTCGTTGTCTCATCCTGGACTGTGGTGCTGACACTCACCAGTCCCCGGCCCCCTTCCTTCCGCTTAGCGTACAGCCTCAGGGTGCTGGACTTGGGGTGAAACCCTCCATGCATGGTAAGGAGCTTTCTTGTCTTTATGTCAGTGGCTTCTATCTCCTCCTTTGGCCAGCCTATTACCCCAGCAGGGTACCTGATCACGGGCAGGGCGTACGTGTTGATGGCCCGGATCTTGTTCTTACCATTCAGCTGACTCCTCAGGACTCCTGAGGAGGAGTCATATATATATATATATATATATATGTGTGTGTGTGTGTGTGTGTGTGTGTGTGTGTGTGTGTGTGTGTGTGTGTGTGTGTGTGTGTGTGTGTTTGTTTGCTCTCAATTTTGACAGCCCTATTAAAGATTAATATCAGTCTGTACATGTTCCAGATAGCTTTTCTTCAAATTCTTTAATTCTCACTCGCTTTTGCAACTTTGTACTTTTGTGTTACTCGCAGCAACAACTCCACCTCATTATTAGTCTATTTAAAAAACTCGGTAAAGCCGGAAAGTAAATAAACGGCAGACAGAAATGAGGCAGGCCAATCGTCTCGCATTTCACGCATGCACATGCGGCCGTTTTCGGTCATTTCAATGTGGACACACAACTCTCTGAAAACGATAGTGTGGACGCGGAAAACGCTGTTTTGAAATTTATCCAGGCTAATGTGGACGTAGACTAACTTTGTCTCTCCAAGCTGCTCATCTTGAGCTGATATATTCATTTCTAATTTGGCCCATTCTGATCATTTACAATGCTCGCTCTAGATGCTATTCTTCTGTCTCGAATCACCTCTGGCATTTGTTTTCAGTCACTCCACCCTGGCTGCACTCTCTTCTTCCCCTCGCTTGTATGTGTTCGCCTTTCCACTTGTCTCCCTCTCATTCACACACATTTTGTCGCTTCTGCTGGCTTTCATTCCCCCTCCCTCAGAGCATACCTCCACCATTCCAGAGACAAAATTGATAGCTGAACCTCAGCTCTTCCTCTGATATACTCGTCATTTTATCAAGTGAAGCTAATCAGCTACCAGGTAACTTAACAAGCATGTTCTAATCTTGCTAAAATTAAGACTTCAAATTTTAGTATTATCTTAATGAAGTCAGAGCACAGAGTGGAGACACTGAATTTTAGCAGGCAGGCAGACCTATATTTTTTCTCTTGAGCTATTCTGTGGACTAGAGGTCAAGATATTTTAGCCTCTTCAGCATCAGTAGTCACCATTTCCTTTTTTTTAGTCTGTCTTTAATCGTTTAACTCTGCATGGTCATATTTTAGCGTTAATTGATCGAGCACGAGCCCCTTCTGAGCCCTGCGTGTCCTTTGCATTCATTTTCTCCCTTGTTTACTTTTTATTTCACTGCTTTTCTTAAAAAAGACAGATATTTCTAATGGCTTGTATGATGCAAAACGTCATTTTCAATTTTCGCCAAAGCCACTGCTGACTGAATTGAAAGTAAGCACAAGTCTCTTTGTCTTTACAGAAGCTGCTCGTCACCAGAGGAAACAGAAGAACACGAGGAGCTGTTAACACCGAGCTATCAGAAAAGCCACAAGAAACTGTAAATTCCCATTTCTTTACCCCTCTGAAACTTTGACTGTATGTGAAAATTCGTACATGGACGGATATATCGCACTGCAGCTCTTTCTGCATGCCTGCTTGCTCTTGTGGGTTCACATGCCGTTTTGTGGTTTCATGCACTTATTTCCGGCGGTTGTCCATGTGACTCTAAGCGTGTCTGAGAAAAGTTTACTTATGGTATCCTCTAACTGATAAGAATCAATTAGCTCTTTAAAATATGGTTCTATGTTGCTCATCAGTACACAAAACCCTTTAGGTCTGTTATTTAGACACTTAAGCAGAAGTCAGCAGAAAGGGTAACATCTAATTTGCTTAAATTTGGCAACTTTTGACAGAAATCTGTTAAATACAAATGTACTAAGATAAACCACAAGGTTATAAACCGCTCACTGACAGCAGTTAGTGAGTGATGCACAGACTAAAGTGACTGTGGTCTGCCCATAGACTGTATGTAAAAGATGGATGTGACTTGAACCTGAAATCTTCCTAATGGATGACAGGGGCGACTACTTATGTAACAAAAAGAAACCTGATGGTCTGTGACAAAAACAACCCTACTGCTTAGTTCCTTAATGAATTTAGTAAACACTTTCCCGATGACTTGCTTGTTGCAGCATAATTTTTGTTTTGTAACTAAATAACTGAGAAATATTCTGTTGAACTTACACCAAGAAACTCTGATTGTTTTACAGCCCTGGGTATTTGTGTGGCATTTACTTATAGCATTACTCTGGAAAGTTAACATGGTTTTTTTTCGGTGCACGGTTACTCAAACTTCCTCCCACAGTCCAAAGATATTCTTTGCTAAGTTGATTCTAAATTGGCTGTAGGTGTGAATGGTTGTTCGGGTCTCTGCGTTAGCCCTGCAGACTGACAACCAGTCGAGGGTATACCCCAGCGTTACCAGATACTGATGGTTTCCAGCCCAAAGCCTATTTAAAACCACCACTATGCACACAAAGCTGCCCAAGATATTGTTTTACGTTTAGTTTTAATCACCGTTGCACGGCATCGTATTCAGAAAATCCAGTGCCCGCAGGAGTCACACAAAAACAATCCTTAAATCAACAAATAACAGCGAAGTCTTACAGACAACTTGATTCATCATGTCTGATTAGGGCTCAGATTTACTAAGCAGAATAACTTGTGTGCGCAATCCCCGAATAGCCTTCATAGGTTCAGTTAGTTAGTTAGCTCCAGCAGAGACAATTATATTTACTGACGATAAACCAGAGCATAACGTGATTATCCGTGTTTTTATCTTGCAGAGAGTACTCCAGAGGCACAAAGCGAAAATCATTAGAGGTATGTAAATTTGTTTTTTTCTTATCTTTGTTGTGTTTTTCTCACCAACAGTAAAGGTCCCGTACTGTATCTCACAGGTGCGTTCTGCTGTTTTCATTGCAGGTGTCTGAGGTAGAGGAACAAGTGTCTAAACATCAAATAGTCTTACGGAGTTCATCTAAGCCCACCAAAGTGGAAAACGCAGATGAACTCACAGATCTAAATGACACTTTCGCGAATGACGATGCGGAGTCACAGTCGGACACGGACACGCAAACGCAGGAGGAGGCCGCTGGAAGAGACACGGTCACTAAAAAGAAGAATGAAATTGCAAAAGGAGCGTCGCCCAAGGAAAATGAGATAAGTGACAAGAGGCTTCAGGATGAAGAGAGCGACAAAACGGAAAACGCAGACATGGAGACAGAAGAGGAGGAGCACTTAGAAACTTTAAGGTGGGGAAAGATTGAATAAAATAAAAAAGAGAATCTAATTCCAGTCTAATCCAAGTGTATTGATGCAAACTTGTGCTTTAGATAATGGTTGGATATAGTGTAGTAGTTAATTTATATATATATATATATATATATATATATATATATATATATCTGTGTGTGTGTGTGTGTGTGTGTGTAGATAGATATATCAGTGTTTAATACCTTGTATTAACCGATTAACCCTCCTTTTTTGTAACCCCAAAAGGATGTCAGATTCAATATTGTGCGTTGTTAAAAAGAAGCGGTACCTTTGGAAGCTTCACCAGTCCGATTCAGCAGTTACGGATAAGGAGTTGCATTCTGGGAAACAAAGTGATATAGTCAAGACATTATCCCCAGAAAAAAACAAAAAGGACGCCAGCAGCCGGGTAGAGAACTCAGACACAAACCCACCGCAAACCCACACCGGCAACACGTGGCAGCACTCACTCCCCTCCACACAGACTGTGAAAGTGCCCCCGCTGAGCCGAACAGAAGGGCAGCAGAGCAGGGTGCTGCCCACGGAAGGGCTTAACCGGGAGGCTAAAATGCAGAGGCTGGTTGGGTTGGAGAAAGAGGCTGAGAAGCTCCGCAGCCTTCTAGGTCTGGAAATCACAAAGACAACTCAAGGAACGATGACAAATGATGACTGCGACGAAAAAAGTCCAACGCAGACGCTGGAGAAACCATCGGGACGCAAAGAGGTCGGCTGTCAGACGGACATGGCTGAGGTCAGAAACCATTTAGAACCATTTTTGCCTTTTTAGTTTATTTAAATGTTGGTTAGACTAAAGTTTAATGTAGTCACATTTATCCTATCATGATTTTCTTTTGATTCTCATCATTCCTTCTTGTAATGAGCCTCTTTTGATATTTACTTTAGTAGTTATTAAACACTTGAAGGACATGTAATAATAATTCTTTCTGGTTAAAGTGGCCTGTATACATTGATTTAAAGCATATATTTTCAACAATATAGAGTTTCTAGGTGATATCTTTTCACACCCCACTGCTTTATTTAATCATTAGCAGTTATTAAACTCTGGCTCTCTCTCTTCCATAGTTTCCTTTTGTCCCGTCTCTCTCTCTCGTCTCCCTTTTCTTTCCTCTCACTACCATCCGGTCACAGCGGATAGCTTCCTGAGCCTGATTCTGCAGGAGCTTTCTTCCTGTTAAAGGGGAGTTTTGCCCTTGGCACTATCGCCAAGCCCTTGCTCATAGAGCATCGTATGATGACGTCATTTTTTCTGATGTTGTAGGGTCTTTTTACCTTACAATATTAAGCACCTTGAAGTGACTTCTTTGTGATTGGAGCTTTAAATTAAAAAAAAGTGAAATTTGATTTGACTTGCAGAGCTGAATTTAGCTACTAAAATATATTAATCTAAGGTAATCCCAAGTATAAGGTTTGATCATCTTAATAAGTAGTTGAGTGTTTTGTAATCATACGAACAAATCAAGCACAAAATAGTGAATTATTAAGAAGAATGATAAATACTGCAGTGTAATGTGATTTATTTTAAACCTGTTAAATCTGATTTAAATGAAATCTAAATGAAAACTTTGATTATCTCCTGCTGTCTATCAGTGCTCTACTTCATCCTCTGGCCTGATTCAGGCTGCAGAACTTCACGGGTTAAAAGCTGTGAGTGAGTCCAACAACCAGCCTGAACTGAGCAGAGCCAGGAAGGAAAAGACTGACAGCCAGACGAGAACAAGACTCAGTGACACTGAGGCCCGTGAAGACAACAGGTGAGTGCGTTATACAGACATCCACATGCAGCTGTGTAGACAAGGATCCCAAGCTATATATTGATATTGTTCTAATTTGAATGCCTAATGCTTAATTTATATTTATCTTCATCTGCACAAAGTACGTGTAGATAAATCGATCGAGTATCAGTCAAGACTGTGATTTATTTCACATCAACTTGATAGGTTTTAACAGGTTTTAACAAAATGATAAAGGAACACCTCGTAAACATCTCACTTGTAGCCTTTTACACCTATTCATACACGATACAAAAGCTCAGTTCTCCCAGAAAAAATTTTCTTGGAACAAGAAGTGAAATGTGAGCTGTTTGGGTTTCTTGCTGTAGTGACAAATCTGTTGTACGCTCAGGTCTGTGCAAGAGAATCTGCATGACATCCGCCACAACGTGGTAGTGCTTCTCACGGCACTCCTGCCCCAGCTGGACCTGGCCGGCATCAGCCTGGACACCAATGATGTAGACAACATCCTGCAGCAGATCATAGAGGTCAACTCCCTGAAGCTATGATCAGCAGTCCAGCAGAAGTCAATTATTATTCGTTGTGTTACACATACTTACACAGTTGTGTTTGGATCAATTAAACTATTTGTTACTTCAGTATACAATATGCATACGTTAATAATTCTCTTTCTGTTGATTTGGAGAGTAATGTCATTCCCATGTTTTTCATATTCCTGGTGCTGCATGTGGATTACGTGTATAATAATGAAGATTATAAAACCTGGTAATATTTGTGTTCCGTGTGGTAATCAGTTTGCAGTGTTAAAATAAAAGACATGTATCGAATTACTTTACCTCAGTGTCTTTCAATTTACAAAATTACAGTTCAGGTGTATAAAAAAATTGCCCTGCACTGATTACAAGCTGCGAGTGCCAAGAGTTCTTGTTAAGCAAGAGGCTGGGAAAAAGAGACAGGAGAAATGCTAAGTACTAGTTTGCAAATCGTTTTTATAAAGAGAGTTAAGAGGAATAAAAGTTGTAACTTAAATTCTTGTAGCTAACCGTCAGGGTCAAGTCACCAAGTCTGACTACTCGTACTTGTGAAGCTGTCTTGTACATATGGCAAACGGTTGTCACATCATTTTGAATACTTGTGCAGTATAATCTTTAAGAAACATGAGCATGTTGGTCATGATGTCAGTTAGAAAATATGAGGGTTTTTTTGTCTCAGTTCATCCATTAATTTTTTTAACTGTTGCTTTTCATTGTTCTGCTGCTTTTGTTGTTCTTTTTTAATTAGCTATTTAAGATGCTGTACACACTCGGTTGCTGTTTTCTAAACAGGATTTGTTATGTTTGCATTAAAATATTGAAACCAGTTATTGCTCACTGCATCTCTGTTTTTAAGCTACTCATGGGTCCAATAGTGGGATTTACAGTTTTTTCTGAATGCTTAAACCCTAACTGTGATTCCTGTAGCACAATCTCTAAAACTATTCAGACTTATAGCAAAACCACTCACTGAGTTTGCAAAACTAAAAGCTGCTTTGCACTCAGTTTGCAATTTTGTAACACACACTTTGCAAAACTGTAGGCACAATTCACTGCACAACACTCAATTACCAAATTTCCAACACACTCCTAGCAAAAGTATACACATGTATGGCTATCATTAACACTAATTTGCCAACTGTCTGGCACACTTTCACATGTGAAAACTTTTTTAGATAATTAGTTCACTTTGCAATCAGCCTAAGCACTATAATCCAGGTAAGCTGTGTGTGCGGAGTACAATGGAGGGAGCAGAAAGAGTGAGAAGAAGAGGACGTGGAGGTGAAGAAGTAGGATGAAGAGGACGACAAGGACAAGGAGGAGCAAGAGGAAGACGAGGAGGGGGGAGAGGAAGGGTAGGAAGAGTAAGAAATAGAATTGCCGATGACATCAGAGCTACAATAGTGGACCATGTAATCAACCGTGGAAAGACCCTGAGGGTAGCTGGCCAACGGGTCCAGCCTAACTCGAGCCGCTACACTGTAGCAAGTACCATAAGGACATCTTGAAATGAGAATCGGTTAGTACAGTCACTTCGCACAAAGATTTGTAGCACTGCCATATGCCAATGAGAAACACACCAATACCATTGATGTAAAAATACTGAAATTGTTACTTTACAGAATTGCTAGATGACCAGATGCTGGGGGCAGAGGAAGCATGTTCACTGCAGACCAAGTAACCCATATAGTCATTATGGCGATTGCAAATAATCCTATACTTGGAAATAAACACTTGTGTTTGTTTTGATGTGTTTGAATAAACACCAGTACTTGAAGTTTGGATCCCTCTATGCTTATGGATCTATGACAGAAGTATGAGCTCAAACTGACATAGCCTACCTTGTGCACAGAGAAAGCAAAAGTCAGATGTGTTTTGTATTCATACCATCAGTGTGCAGTTGGCGCATTGTGTGCTTAGTAGATGATGGCTTGTGTGTACTGTTTGATACGGAAACACCATTTTTACGAAGGTGTGAAGAGTTAATCTAGCTGTGTTTGCTTTTGCAAGAGAACTACAATGTTTTGATGATTGGGTGACAGGTTTTCTTATTTGTGTGAAGAGTTTTGCAAAATTAGCCAATAGTTACAAAAAATGTGCTTACAGTTTTTCCTGATTGCTTAAGCACATTTTTTGTAACTATTGGCTAATTTATTGGCAATTGGCAATTCTGTAAAGTAACAATTTCAGTATTTTTACATCAATGGTATTGGTGTGTTTCTCATTGGCATATGGCAGTGCTACAAATCTTTGTGCGAAGTGACTGTACTAACCAATTCTCATTTCAAGATGTCCCTATGGTACTTGCTACAGTGTAGCGGCTCGAGTTAGGCTGGACCCCTTGGCCAGCTTCCCTCAGGGTCATTCCACGGTTGATTACATGGTCCACTATTGTAGCTCTGATGTCATCAGCAATTCTATTTCTTACTCTTCCTACCCTTCCTCTCCCCCCTCCTCGTCTTCCTCTTGCTCCTCCTTGTCCTTGTCGTCCTCTTCATCCTACTTCTTCACCTCCACGTCCTCTTCCTCGGCCTCCTCTACTTCTCACTCTTTCTGCTCCCTCCATTGTACTCCGCACACACAGCTTACCTGTATTATAGTGCTTAGGCTGATTGCAAAGTGAACTAATTATCTAAAAAAGTTTTCACATGTGAAAGTGTGCCAGACAGTTGGAAAATTAGTGTTAATGATAGCCATACATGTGTATACTTTTGCTAGGAGTGTGTTGGAAATTTGGTAATTGAGTGTTGTGCAGTGAATTGTGCCTACAGTTTTGCAAAGTGTGTGTTACAAAATTGCAAACTGAGTGCAAAGCAGCTTTTAGTTTTGCAAACTCAGTGAGTGGTTTTGCTATAAGTCTGAATAGTTTTAGAGATTGTGCTACAGGAATCACAGTTAGGGTTTAAGCATTCAGAAAAAACTGTAAGCAATCAGAAAAAACTGTAAAATGGGAAGGTTTTCAGTACTTATTCTTTTTGACCACAAGGTGACAGTAAAGCCTCTCAAAGACACCTTTGGAGAGGAAGGTGGAAAATTCTTTTCTTGGTTGGTTAAGTATCGACCATCCAGGGCATACAGTAATTGAATCTTTTAATATCTTGTATTGAAACTAAGTGGTATCTGTGCAGAGTGAATGGTATTATATTACACAATAGTTTCATACAGCATCAACAACCAACCAACACACCCTGGAAAATATTTCTTTTCTGTCTCTTTGACATTTTTGTAAACACTACACAGTGCATGAAGAACGTATGAAGGGATATATTGGTGAAAGGTGTGTAGTGATAATTTCTTGTAGAGGCACAGTTTCATAATGCAGGTATTCATTTATTTCTATTGTTTGGCTATTAAACATTGGAAACCCATTAAGGCACGTTAATAGCAAAACTCTTCTTGCTTCTGTTTTTTTCTTTCTTTTTATAAAGTTGTAAATGCAGGCGGTCCATTGGTGAATGCTATTTTCAAATAGTCAAGTATACACTTACCAACCTCTTCATTAGGTAAACCTGTTCAACTGCTCATTAAATATTGACAAATTCCATGGCAACAGCTCAATGCTTTTAGGCACAAAGACATGAGGAAGACAACCTGCTGAAGTTTTAAGGGATCATCAGATGGGGAAGAAAGGTTAGCTAAGTGCCGTTGTGACGGTTGTTGGAGTATTTTATAAACTGCTGATCTAGTGGGTTTTTTTGCGCAAACATCTGTGGGGAGTATAGGGAATGATCTGGAAAAGAGATGACAAGTATTGATGACCATGCCCATTCCAATTTCAGATGGCTTCTTCCAACAAGTTAACACACCATCTAACATTGCTCAAACTGGTTTCTTGAATATGACTGTGTACTCAAGTGGCCTCCACAGTCACCAGATCTGAGTCCAATAGAGTTCCTTTGGGATGTGGCGCAATGGCAGATTCACATCATGGATGTGGAACCACACATCTGCAGCCACCGTGTGATGCTATTATGTCAATTTGGACCAAAATCTCTGAAGAATTTTTCTAGTACCTTGATGAATCTATGTTGTGAAGAATTAAGGCTGTGTTGAAGGCAAAAATGGTTCAACCCAATACTTGCAAGGTATGTTAAAAGCATTGCTATTCCAATTCCACTCCACTTACCTGTTATTCATCAATATTTGCTCTTTATAAATAAGCTAAATAACAGCCTGTGCTCTTTGAGACTGAGAGGGTACCAACTGAGACAGAAGCCCTTCCTTCAAAATCAACACCTTCAAGTTCAACTGAAATTTGCAGCTGCCTACATGGAAAAGTTAAAACACCTTCTGGAGAAAATTCTTTAGTTAGACGAAACAAAGATTGAGCTGTTGGGCTGCAATGACAAGCGGTCTGTTTGGAAGAGTAAAGGTGATGCATTCAAACCAGACAGCACTGTCTGAGCTGTCGAGCATGGTGGTGGTAGCATCATGCTCTGAGGCCGTTCTGCTGCCAGTGGCAGTGGTGCATTGCACAGTGGATGAAACAATGAAGCGGGAGCCATAACTCAAATAAAAATCTAGATATCTTGAACACAACTGGGTATTTCAACAGGACAGTGTTCCCAAACATAAATCAAAGCTGGTTTTGGAATGGATAAAGCAGGCTAACATTAGACTTTTGGAATGCACTTCCTAAAGCCCTGAGCTCAACTCTGCCAAAGATTTGCAGACTATGCTTAAATTCAGGAAAGCAATGAGTTGGCATGAATTCTGCCGAAATGAGTGTTCAAATATCCAGCCAGAATTATGCCAAAAACTTCCAAAAGCATCAGTTAATGTGCGACTTACACTTTTAACCAAATGTCAGAGGCGGTGTGTGTCCATCTGTGTACTTTCGACACTGTGTGGATTAGGAAAAATCCCCCAAAAAGTCAAACTTGTGCACCCGATTCTTGTGATTAACGAATCTGCAGTACAATCGTTCCAACCTTAAAGAAAACAAACAAAAAACTGTTTAAAGAAATCATGAAAAGCCCCAAAATACAATTGATGTCCATTATGAGTATATATGAACGTTTGTAAAACTGGGATATTTGGCTTGTGTTTCATAATTATTTATCAATAATGTTTCCAACATGGAAAACTGTTGCTGAATGTACGAGTGAGTGTGTGTATGAATAAAGCTCCTTAATTACAAGTATTTAAGAATGTGTGACTCGGGGTAACTTTCTGACTCTGGGCGCCACATGGTGTAGCAAAGTTAGATAAATCTCTTTCCTGGAACACTGTCATGTAATGTTACCACAGCAGAGCGCGCAATCTCACTCACACACTCCCCAGCCACCACAGATCCCCCGCGTGCTTGAACCTCTCAGTGACTTGGCCCCTCTCCGCCCTCCTCCCTTTAAATATCTCAGCCCACGGAAGGCGCACCAGAGCCGTGGCAGTGTTCGACCCGGGACGCCATGGAGCCGACAAGTGCGCACGCAGCGATGAGAGCGACACTCGCGCTTCTGCTGCCTCTCCTCTGCTCCTCCATCGAGCAAGCGCAGCAGCCAGGTGCTACTGTAAGAGAGTATTATATAGCAGCTGTAGAAATCGGCTGGGACTACGAGCCTCACCCAACAACTGAACAAAGGTAAACTCTTTCTTAAATATAAGTCTGATTTAGACAAATGAAATCACGAGCAGTCTGTTCGGTTGGTAAATAATTGTGATGATTATGTTTCCAAATGAAGAAGAAGACTTAGCTTCAGAAAAATCTGTGTCCAGTCAGTTAGGTTAGTTTTGCTCTTATGTTTTTAGCTTTTCTTTATGTAATTTTTTTGTTTTGTTTCTTTAAATTACTTTTGAATTACTAGAAGTAAATTAAATGCAGTTTTATTAAGGAAGAGCTAATAAGGATATTTTAAGTCAGTTTTCTCATAAGTTTCTCTTCATAATTTTATGCGTGTTTTTATCTTTAAGAAGGACATCCAAGGACATTCCGCAAAAATACATCAAAGCAATTTATAGGGAGTATACGGACTCTACATACACTGTTCCCAAGCCAAGACCAGCATGGACAGGTAAGTCTCCTTGTACATATTTTCAATAATCAATAAAAAAAAATCCATAAGTGCTTGTATCATACCACATTTTTTGAATGTTATATTAACATCCAAGGACAGTCAGACAATTTTTCTGAGTGGTTTGAAAAAAAAAGAAAAGAAACAAATTCAACTTTTTTTTGCCTGAATTGTTTGAATTCTTAAAAAAAAAAAAAAGATGTAATTTTCTTGCAGGGATTCAAGGCCCTGTGATCGTCACACAGGCTGGTGAAACGGTGGTGGTCCACTTCAAAAACCTAGCCTCTCAGCCCTACAGTATCAGCCCTGTGGGGATCACCTACTGGAAACAATCTGAAGGTTGGAGTAACAGAATGGAAAGAATTTGTCTTGCTTTCACTCATAAACTTACTCACAAGGTGAACCTTACTCAGTAGGATTCTGTTCTTCCTCACCAAGCAGCTAGCAAGAACTTGACTCAGCTTTCTGACTCATGTCTGTTTAAACATAACGTTCATTCACAAAAAAAGAAAAGCCCAGATCCTTGCTTTCCAGTACTACTTTGGCTGAGATCAACACTTTTCCGGTTTTGCTTGAGTCTGAAAATATGTTATCCGAATCAAAATGTACCCAAAAAAACTGCTTGTTAAGGCTTATTAATGGTTTGATCATGAAAACGGTTTCCTAAGTTATACAGAACTCAGGAAATAACAGTTGCCACCTCATTCCTTAGAAATTACCAAGAGAAACGGTTTTCATTATCTTGCGTGTGCAGATATTGCACTGCCTGTGAGAGCCAAACAGTCAGTCTTTAAACTTCTTTCATCTTCAACACTACCCAACCGTCAAGGATATAGCTGAATATCACTGACTTAAGAAGGTTCTTAGTGTTAATAACCCCCCTACAGATTAATGCTGCCATGGATCTAATGCAGTCAGTTTCTGTAAGCAGTTCATGTCTTACCACCAAAGGATAGATTCCTATAACTGCGCTTATCCTAATCTGAAAAGCAGCTTCTGCCATGTCCAGGAACGGGATTTGATGAAGCAGATCCAATCACTTCAGCGTCACCACAAGCCGCCACTCATCAACCACTCTATTAGCTACACCTCGCTAGTAATGGGTTAGAACCTCTTTGTGTCTTCAGAATTGGCTTCATTCAACATGTCACAGACTCAGTAAGGTGCTGGAAACATTCCTCAGAGATTTTAGTCCACATTGACTTGATAGCATCACACAGTTACTGCAGATTTGTCGGTGGCACATCCACGATGTGAATCTCCCGTTCCACCACATCCGCTCTATTGGATATTTGGTGACTTTGGAAGCATTTTGAGTACAGCAGACTCAATGTTGTGTCCAATGAACCAGTTGAGATTATTTGAGTTTTGTGACATGGTTCTGGCCCAAGACGAACTTTAGCACATCATCTTGACTACCTATCTACATGCCTAAATGATGCGCTGATTTACTGTCATGGGATTGGCTGATTAGAGTTTTAAGACAAAGTGGCTAGAGAGTGTATTTTCTGCTTTCAATTCTTTCTACTGCTTGAAGGGTACAGATGAGTCACAAAGTGATTACATGTGGTTTCTTTCCAGGAGCTGGGTATGATGACTCCACAGCAGGCCAGGAGAAGGAAGATGATGCCGTCTCTCCTGGAGGATACTATGAGTATGTGTGGGACATCAGCCCTAAAGACGGCCCCACCACCAGCGACCCCGATTGCCTCACCTACTCATACACATCACGAGTCGATACAGTCAGAGACCTTAACTCAGGACTCATTGGTGCTCTGCTTATCTGTAAAGCAAGTAAGAATGCTACTGATTCATCTTTCTGTTGGTATTTTCCATAAACACATACTATCAAAAATCAAAAACATAAAAAGAAAGAAATAAGGCCGTCTTAATCAGAGCATCATCTAGCTTTAACTACTCTGACTCTGTTATGTTTCAATTAGAGGTATAGTTATGATAGCACTGCATGGAGATAAAAGCAGTGGACTGGAAAGAGAATTTCAAAGAAGTGTAAGGAATTGTGGAAATGTACTCGATGGGATCCTTTTATCGCATCCTGCATCGTGTGAATTATGCCTGTCTTCCTTCAGGTGCCTTCACAGAAGACGAGGAGAGGAGATATCCGGCGTTCGTCCTTTTTTTTGCAGTGTTTGATGAGACCAAAAGCTGGTATGGAGAGGTTGGAGAGAGGGTGAGCAGAGAGAAGTTCAAAAGGAGCAACGGCAAGAAGGAATACCACACCATCAATGGCTTTGTTAACTCAACGTTACCTGGTAATCAAAGAGCCCGACTCAGAACAGAAATCACTTAACATTACAGCGAGAAAGTCATGCTGTAATGTTAATTGCCGCTAACACTGTGCGGGCACAGCTTATCAGTGGCTGCTTTGTATTTGGTCGTCACAGGAATTTGGTCGCATTTTATTCTGCCTTACCCACTCTCTCTGTTTCTGTGTTTTTGTGTGTAGGGTTGACAATGTGTCAGGGCCGAAATCCTGTGTTCTGGCATCTGATAGGCATGAGCACAGCTCCAGAAATCCACTCCATTCAGTTTCAGGATCATTCTTTGACGGTAATCTAATGTTTCATTCTGGAAGGGCAGGAACATGTATATGTAATAAGAATACACTTAGATTAAGGAATATGTGCTGCTTCCTTATTATTGCTTATTACTTTTCTATACAACACTACACTCAGTTTGGCTTCAGAAACAGTGCAACAGATATATAATAAAGCTCATTAAACCGTGTTTGTCACAGCAAAGCATTTTGGGATACGTGTTTTCTTTCTAAGAGTTAGGTGATGTTAGATTTTTAAACGCGATCTTAAATGTGCACTACACTGCCTTTGTTTGCTTTTTTTTCTTCAGATATTGAACCATCGTAAAGTCACCGTGGAGGTAACCCCCATGAGCTTTATCACCGCAGAAATGAGACCTCACACCATCGGCAGCTTTCTAATCAGCTGCAAAATACATGCTCACCGCCATGGTAAGAAAGACCAAGATTCCGGAACCAGAACATTTTATTCATTTTGTTGTTTTGCGAGTCTTTATTTTCATTGTGCACGTCTGCTTGCCCCAGATGGCATGAACGCATTGTTCACAGTGGAGAAAAAATGCCCCGAGGTCGTTACTCCTCCAGCGCCCAACCGGCGTCAAGTCAAACACGAGGAGGACTACAGCGACGAGAACTTCGACGATGGCGATTTGTTCAACGTGATCAACGTTAAACCAAAGAATACACAACTGCAAGTCAGAAGCCTCAGAGGACAGGAGTCCAAAACCTGGGTGCATTATATTGCTGCTGAAGAGGTCACCTGGAACTACGCTCCTCATCTCAAACCCTCTGACAGGTACTGAGAGGAATCATAGCAGAATAGCAGAAGAAAAACAGAGCGACACTTGTTTAACTCAATGTTTGTTTTCTCTTTGCTTCATCAGTGAGTTCCAGTCCAGATATTTGCCTTCAGCTTCACACCACCTCAGCTACCAGTATAAAAAGGTCGTGTATGTGGAATACACAGATGGATCTTTCACTCAGCGGAAAGACCCTGACAGCCCACTCCTCGGCCCGATTCTGAAAGGAAAAGTCAATGATCAGTTCCATGTGAGTGAATAACATTTCAGAGTTTTGCATCCTTAAATTTAAGCAAAAACTATCAGAATCACACCAGACTGAGAGGTGAACCTACCTTTGAATGGCTTTAATATTTTGCAGATCACCTTTAAGAACCTGGCCAGTCGCCCTTTCAACATCTACCCCAACGGCCTTACCAAGATCTTTCCACTGCAAAGATCCACAAATGGTAAGCTAAAGAGACAAAATTATTGTCTCTCAGTTTTGAGTGGTTTTGTCAGACATCGAAAAGTTAATTTTAGTCATTGCGAGGTAGCATTTTTAAGGTTTCTCACACTGTTTAAGGTAATTTCCCCACTTTTAATCTGTAAATATAATCCCTGCAGTAGCAGATTACTGATCCGAAAAGCACACAGATAAAGTCAAGAAATAAATGACAGTTTTAAACACAGCACCTTTAAAATTGACAAGTTAAATGTGACTGTTTTTGATTAGTCCCTGTCACCAAAATGACAGACTCTAACATCTGATTGATTATCTTTATTAACGCCTAATGATTTCATTCACAAAGTCTTTTCAAATCTAACCAAACAGCTGCAGAGAGTGACCTGCACTCAATGGGTGTGCCCCCCAACAAGACGTTTGGCTACATTTGGAGGCTAACAACAGATGATGGGCCCTTGGAAGGAGACCCCACGTGTTTGACCCAGCTGTATCAAAGCACTGTCTCCCCAGAGAGGGACTTGGCCTCTGGGCTGGTGGGCACCCTGCTCATCTGCAAGTATGACGCCATCGATTTCAGAGGACGACTGGTTAGGAGAATGTTAATGTTTTCAAGCTGCAGCCACAACCGTTAATGTGCACTGACGTAACATTGCAGCTTGCTCTGTGTTTTGCTGAATCCTGTTTTTGCATGCAGTTGGGACCAGATAAGAAGTTCAGCTTGATATTCGCCATATTTGATGAGAACAGGAGTTGGTACTTTGATGAAAACATGCGGAAGTCCACTCAAAAGTCCTTCAACACCACGGAGCCCGACTTCTACAACTCAAATGTCATTTACAGTGAGTTACGTTTACTTCTTTTCGGTGGTTGTTACTGAAATGAAAGCCACTTTTGAACACAAAATATAAAATAATCATCAGAAGTTGAAAAATAAATCATTTGATTTGCTTAATTCCTTTCAGGTGTAAATGGCATCATGTTCAGCAGGCGTCAGTTTGTGATGTGTCAGACTGATGTGACCTTCTGGCACGTTGCCAGTGTGGGCACCCAGAGTGACTTCCTCTCCGTCTACTTCACTGGAAACATGTTTCAGTACCAAGGCCTCTACCAGTCTGTCCTCACCCTATTTCCCATGACTGCTATAACTCTTCCCATGGAGACGGAGCTTATTGGTAAGGTCATAGGCCAACATCTGCAGAGAGAGTCAGCTGTTGTAATTGCAGGAACAAATTCATTTGTTAAATATTGTTTGGTGGGTGGATTCAAACTTTAGGCAACTCTGGAGTCTTGGTTTTTTATTGTTGTGTGACTCTGGTACCCTATTTCCACCCCTAAGTGACACAGACACAGTAAAGACACTGTAATCAGGGATGTAACAATCTGGAGAGCGCTGCTTTTTTAACAATGCGTATCAAGGCAGTTATACAGGACACACAAAGGTTGTTTGGCTTGTGTGCAAAGTGGATGTTTTACTTTGTATCGCACACACACTTTTCCCCTCTTGTAGGTGAGTGGGAGATCAGTGCCTTTGACAGCAGCCTCAAGAACCGCGGGATGAGCATCCACTACACCGTTCGTCCCTGCGGGAATGGAGACAGGGATGACGATCTCTCTGACTATATTGATAAAATAGACTTCCTGCCAAGAGGTTTGAGACCTGAAAATCACACAGTGTTGGTTCGAGTGTGCAAGAAAGCCCGGGCTCAAAACAGTACTCAGTCACTTAACACCACTGCTCAAACTGAAGGAACTGGACCGAGATGCCGCCTGAGGAAAGTGAACATAGCATCGCTGAAAGGGGGGAAAGCTCCCTCTGAGAGTGAAATCCCACTGGATGTCTTGAAAGAATTAGACAGAGATGGAGAGAGGGCAGCTTCTGAGAATCAGACAGAGCATGGAGAAAGACAGAGACAGAGAAGGCAGGCAAACAGAAATGAGACAGATGAAGACATAAGCTCTGAAGATTTAATGGATGAAGAAATTACAATGGAGATTGTTGGAGAAGTTGTGGAAAACATGACTGACATCGATGCCAAGGCAAAAGCTGAGGAAAGCAGAGAAATGCAAAGCGAGAAGAATGACACAGTGGTAGAACTTGAAGAGAGCAACGAGATCATACTGGACCGGGAACCCCTGTTGAGCACCAAGGTCTCAGCTGCAGAGTTACAAAATTCAGCAGATATGGATAAAAACTTAGTACCGCAAAACCACATTCGCATCAAGCCAGAGCGACTCATACATGATCTGCCTGATGTGGAAGTCAACTACACTGCTGCAAACACAACGATTGATCTGTCCTTTGAGTATGATGACTACAGTTATGAGGTACCGGGATGTATGTCTCACGCACATTTGTAAAGGACATTAAATAGCACGAGTCTCACTACATAAATTCAAATTGTTTTTTAGGCAAATGACACATTAGATACAGTTGGTGCAGATTACATAAACGTGCGCTCTGGAGGAGTCAGACCTCGGCACTACTACATTGCTGCAGAGGAGATCATCTGGAACTACGGCATCAGAAAACCACAACAGGTCTTTGAAAACGGGTAAGAATTAAGTTTCCTTGCAGAAATTCTAGGAAACTGTCAAACATTTGTGGCACTATGCCTTTATTTTTCCTGTTGTTTTCTGGCCTTTTTGACTTCTTTCTCAAGTTTGTGTAATAAGAATAGGTCAGCTGAAGACTGAGAGAGGACAGGAAACTGTTTGAAAGCCCACCCAGTGTTTATGCAACCAACTTCCCCCATTAAAATGTGAAATCCTAATGTCACCTGAAAACCAAAAAAAATACATCTTTAATATAATTTGTGTAAACGGCAGTTTCGACTCAATCCCTCCTTTTAGTGAGATACGTCGAGGGATCAGGAAGTTCCTGCCAGATTATAAGAAGGTGGTGTTTCGAGCCTACAAGGATAAAGACTTCCTGCTACCTGAAGACAGAGGGGAGCTTCAGGAGCACTTGGGAATCATGGGACCTGTCATCACAACTGAGATTAATGATCTCCTTACTGTGAGTGCTACTGTACCCAAACCAAAGTAAAACAATGACTGTTTCCTCAAGACTCGGCAGATATCTAACTTGGTGCTGAAATATGGAAATAAATGTGAACAATGGTCATCAATTAATTAGTTAATTAAACCCATCTTCTCACTATGTCTAATCCCAGGTGACCTTTAAGAACAGCGCATCCAGACCGTTCTCCTTTCACCTTCACGGAGTCTATGACCGAAGCCAGGGGGCCAGCACTGCCCAAACAAGCTCCCCCTCTGCTCCGCCCGGGGTGCCAGGAGAGCCCGTTCCTCCTGGTGAAGCCCGAACTTATAACTGGAGAGTAACCAAGAAACAAGGACCGACTGACTCTGAATTTGACTGCAAGACTGGGGCCTATTACTCCACTGTGGACAAGGTCTGCAAAGTCTTCATTTGTGCCCTGTTCCTATCTTAAGATAGGAACTAAAATGTCCAACATTAACACTATTCACCTGAGTAGGAGAAAATTCACAATTCTTTTTTATATTCTAGGAGAAGGACCTTCACTCAGGTCTGATCGGTCCACTTGTGATCTGTAAGCCTGGTACCCTCCGGCCCAATGAGAACACGCAGCCAGGCATCCAGGCGTTTTCCCTGCTCTTCCACACCTTTGATGAAACTAAAAGCTGGTACCTGGAGGAGAACCTGAAGCGACACTGTGCCCCACCTTGTCAAGTCAATGCTGAGGATCCCTGGTACCACACCAGCAATAAGTTTGCAGGTAAAGATTAACACATTGATTTCTGATGTAAAATCTGCCTGCCTAGGCTGTAATCACTCTAATAAGTAATGCCAATGTTTATCCTCAGCAATAAACGGCTATGTGGCAGAGACTCTTCCTGGTTTGCTGTTAGCCCAGTACCAGCGAGTCAGGTGGCACCTTTTGAACGTAGGAAGCGACACAGAGATCCATGCTGTGCACTTCCATGGTTTGCCTTTCACTATTCATGCTAAGCAGGAACACCGTATGGGCGTCTACAACCTCTTCCCTGGTAAATACATATGCATATTCATATACTTATTTTTCCACTCTCCCAGACTCTACTGCTCTTCATCATATGATGACACATGAACAGATGCTTCCACTGAAATAACAGATTTTCTTTTTTTACCAGTTGGGGTTAAACACGTTTTTGTTTGCTTTTCCTGCAATGAAACACACTTTTTTCATGTATTGCATTGCTCGCCAATTTATTCCTCCCTCCTCTAGGTGTATTTGGCACGGTGGAGATGAGACCACCCACGGTCGGCACTTGGCTGGTGGAATGCACTATTGGAGATTATCAGCTGGCTGGCATGAGGGCTAAACTACTGGTCTATGACCCAAGTACGTGCAATGTACTCTGACCAAGTAATGCTGCTGTAAATAGTATTGACTGAGTTTTTAGGTGAAGGATGGTACCAGCAGAACATGCTAAAAATTGTATAATATATGGGTAATTTTTGTGTGCATGTGGAAACTTGTAATGCATGGAATTTTTTTGGTTTTGCTATGCAGAATGTGTTTTGCCGCTGGGGATGAAATCAGGGAAGATTGAAGATTCCCAGATCACAGCATCAGATCACATAGGTAAGACAGCAGGAGAAGGGGAAGAGTTATTATTATATTTATTTATTTCAGTCCAATTCAGCAGGGAAACACACCAAGAAGGCTCTTAATCCCTCTTAGTGTGCGCAGAGGAGATGAAGGGCTTAACATACAAATGAAAAGAACTCACTCTGGTGGCCACCAGGAAACTTTATGAGATCTGAAAGCCCGGAAATTACCCACAGCGAGATGGATTATAACTGTGTTTTCACGTGTGTCTAGATTACTGGGAACCAGCGCTGGCGAGGCTGGACCAGTCAGGTTATATCAATGCCTGGATGGGCAAAAACAAGCAATCATGGATACAGGTTAGATGTGCAGCTTTCTTTGTTTCTGCTCTATTTCCTTCACTTACGTAAAGTCATGATGTTCTGAACTGATCTAAAAAATGATGTCAAAATCAGTTTAATCAATCAGTTATCTCATATAAACCAAAAATAGGGCACAGGAAAATATAATGCAATGTCTGTGTTTTTAGGTTGATCTGCAAAGACCCACCCTCATGCATGGTGTGCAGACACAGGGAGTGAGGTCAAGGCTGAGAGAGCACTACATCACATACTTCACTGTCTCCTACAGCCTGGACCAGGAGACTTGGACTAATTACAGAGGAAACGAGACCAGCAACATCAATGTATGTCCACATGCTGAATATCTGTTACAGTAAGGGTTGAAATTGCCCTGTGATATTTAATTCCACAGTTT
Source organism: Rhamphochromis longiceps (assembly GCF_057381845.1). NCBI lineage: Eukaryota > Metazoa > Chordata > Actinopteri > Cichliformes > Cichlidae > Rhamphochromis > Rhamphochromis longiceps. The sequence continues at coordinate 36,821,558 of NC_140558.1, forward strand.
CTGATATGAGGCTTGAAGTAAGTAAATTTTACTTCAAATAAGCCAGGCGTCCTGACTGTCATTGCACCACACAAACATGACAATAAGATTATAAAAAGACTCAGAGCAATCCAGTTATAAAGGGAACTTGTAGCTTTTTTAAATGACAAATAAGGCCAGTTACGATAAACATGTCTAGATTTTAAAAACAAAATCTAAATATAAGATTATTACACTGGACAGCAGCTGCAGTTTTGTGGCATGCACCACTAAAATGTTAACCCTTCTGGAAATTAGTACTGCAGCTTTGAAAAGTCCAAAACTAGAAACCACACATGTCATTTGCAAACCCCACATCGCCAGAAAAAAGAGAGCACATGACCACTTTTATATTTTTATTGAAGTTCCAGATATGGCATGATGTCATTTAATGTGTGCTGGTTTGAAATTGTGTGTTATGGAACATTTCACAGGGCAAAAGCAGCTCTGCTATCTGTTTCCTGTTTCATGTTTGGAGGAAGACAAACCGCTTCCTCCTTCCTCCTTCCTTTCTACTGAATCCAAAAGTTAAAGTGAAGAGTAGAAGCTCAAGCGAAAAGTGAAACTTGCTGCTGTGAAGCTGTTACTTAATATTTGATTGAGTCGACGGCTAAAATTATTTCCAATTCCTCATAGTTGCTTCTATTTTGCGTCAAAGCACCACAGAAATGAAAAGCCAAGGATAAATAGTAAATGAACTAAAAAGGAGGCTTTATTAAATTGTTTCATTCTTAAATAAATGCTGTAAGACACCAAATACTTGGTTACTCATCTCAAGCAAATTTCAAGTCTGGAAAAGAAAGAAAAGTATGGAGAATGTGCGGCAGTTGTTTCAGTGCTGGGTTGTTCTGCTAAAACATGCCGTCCTGCCAAGTGTGATCTAAAAAGTGGTTCTGTTGTAGATCTTTCATGGCAACCTGGACAGCTCCAAAGTAAAAGAGAACCTCTTCTCCCCGCCATTCGTGGCACGTTACATCAGGATCCACCCTTACCGCGTTGTGCAGAGGCCCGCTCTCCGGCTGGAGCTGCTGGGCTGTGATCTCAACAGTGAGTTGTACCAAAAATAACAAGAATGATCTCAATGTAGTTCTGTATAGACTGTGAAAGTGCTTACATCATATCTGTGGGATATATGTGCGTTGCCAGGCTGCTCTCTCCCTCTCGGACTCCAGAGGAAGAGTATTCCTGATGGCAGCTTCAGCGCTTCCTCATCTCACTCCTCGTTTCTCCGTACCTGGAAACCAAGTCTCGCTCGCCTCCACCAGGAGGGCGGCGCCAACGCCTGGAGGCCAATGGTGAACATGCACACACATAATTACACATATGCAAAATTTGTAGAAAACTGTACACTGACTTATTTTTAATAAACATAAAGAATAAGAACAAGTGGCGGCTTTCAGGGAAGTTACTCTGGCCTTCATTTAGCATTTCAGAACTACACATGAGGAGAAAAGGATATTGATTATGTTACAGTTAGTGGAGCGGAGACCATTTACAGTGTGTCTGACGTGCAGTTCACACAAACCATAAGTTCTGTTTAACTCTGATGTCTGGGAAAAAATATGTCTGCCCACTGAGGATACCATAAACCAGACAGTTTGTTTTATATCTCATTTAATCTTGGAATACAAATGAAATATTAAAAAATGTTTTACTCTAAGCAGCAAAAATATTAACAGATCAGCTTTGCAAGCACCATCAGTGCCTCAGCTATACTGTTCAAGAAGCTTCACCACTGAGAGAGCAGTAATTTGCATAATGACATTTATTAAGCTTTCAATCTTCTGTCTGAAGTTATCATTTTCACACTTCGCAGCACTGAACTTGAGAGGTGTGATTTGTCCTTGTGGAAAACTCTTGAGCTGCTTATTAAACGTCACACACATCAGTTGGGACTGAGGTCAACCACTGCGCGCTACCTTTTACCTAGAACAGTCTTTTTAAAAGGTTTCAAGGATCTGATCGAATTAGATAATATTTTCCTTTTTTTAACATCCTGATTGGCTCCGCTAGTACCTGAAGTGAGTGCTAAGGTTAGACTAAACAGGAATACTGCAAATATGTCACAGGATACTGAAAAAAAAACACATTTTCTTTGCTTTTCTTTGTAAGCATGAGAGATCTGATTTTTAGACTGGGTTTTAATATAAAGAGCACAGAGTTTCAAGTTCTGTTTAGACTTCTGATGCCAACCGTTTCCCTGCAGTAAACAGCTAAAATGTTTCCTGAATGACGAATGGAGGATTTAAAGTACATAAAAAAGTCTTCACAATAAGCACTCGTGTAGGTCTGGCCATGCACAGCAAAGTCATGTCAGTGGAAAATGATGCATCGCATTGCCAAAAGCATTTTCTTAGTTTATGAGTTTCCTCCTTCCTGGTAATACGGGAGAGGAAGCAGTGTGGTATTCATTTTGGCCATCTCTACATCTCTTTGCTTTCTTTGCTTTATCTGCTTCATTCAGAAACATGTATCCATTTCTTTTAGTCATAAAAGTTTTTTTTTACTAATTTAATTTATTAATTTTTGCACATAATATCACAAATGTAGATAGATAGATAGATAGATAGATAGATAGATAGATAGATAGATAGATAGATAGATAGATAGATAGATAGATAGATAGATAGATAGATAGATAGATAGATAGATAGTGTATTTTTGATTTAAGTGGTTGAGCATAGCGGTGGATTAAATGTTGCAAAAACAAAAATTCAGTTAGATTTTTTAAGCCCTGGTTTCAATCCGGGCTTCTATATATTGTATGTTGCCTGGACGTATTGATCCTGTCAACATGCTTTTTTTCTGTTGGGTATCTGTCAATTAAATTACACACCACAATATTGAGTTTCTGCAGCCCAAGAGGTCAAGCTGTTTGTCCAGTAACTAGAAGGTCAGTGGATCAATCCACAGTCCGTGTAAGAACTCAACGTAAATTCAAAAGGTCAAAGTCTTTACTGAATATTCAGGCAGCCGTACACAGTATGGACAGAAGCATTAGGTTGCACCTCTTCATCTTTGAATTCAGGTGTTTTCAGTCCCATTGCTACAGAATTGAAGAGGTGTGGTGCTGTAACAATGCACCAACATTAAGCCATTTGGTGAAATCTCTTTTTCTGCATATTACACCATCATCCGTGCTATTGCAAAGTGGAAGTGTTTTGAAACCACTTCAGCTCAACAACAAAGTGGCAGATCAGATTTAGTTGCACAGTTGCCAACAATCTGTTGACTCATTAAATGCAGAGACTGGTGTCTCAGCCAAAGAAGACAAACTGAAATAACAAGACATGTGAGTCTTTCAAAACAAAACAAGAAGCAGAACAAGTAAACAGGCCAGGTTAACTGACTTTCAGAGTGTTTTGTAGGCCAGGGGACGCTGCTAATTAATTAATTAATTAATTAATTAGCAGCTCCCCCATCTTCCAAGAAAAATACATTAAAATGATGGGTGACTCAAGATTTATGTATTTCCTAAATGTATCCACCTTTTTCTTCCGAACATAGACATTTATAATAATTTCCTAAATTTCACAATGTACTTGCACTTAATCATTTTTCTCTCTCTTTTATATCTAACCATGTTTCCTCATGTATCTCTCTTACCTCAGAACAACAACCCCCACGAGTGGCTGCAGGTTGACTTGGAGAAAGTCAGACGCATCACAGGAGTCATCACCCAAGGAGCACGATCACTGATGACCCAAATGATGGTGACGGAGTTCTCAGTCACCAGCAGTCTTGATGGGCACTCCTGGAGCAGCGTGTTAGACGAGAGAGCCCGGAGAGAAAAGGTAGGCTTAGTGTTTAGTTTTGCAGTAAAATGAGGCCTCTGTCAGTCTGGGATGGGCTCCAGCTTCCTCTATGACTTCACCTACATAAAACAGTCCATAAAACTACAATGACTAACATGCTTACTGCTTCTTTAATTTATTTCTTCAGGGAGGTTACCAAAATGTGTTGGCATTTAAAGCATTTTGATGTTTTAGTGGCATAAAATGCTCTGGGTGCCGGCATGCACAACCAGGTGCAGATATGTGTCCGATTCTGCATGAATCTGTCAAACTGTTTACTTACCGCTTCTCTTCTTTCTTCCTCTGTTCATCCAAAGATCTTCAAAGGAAATGACGACCCTGACGAAGAAGCCATCAATGTTTTTGAGCCTCCGCTGTTTGCCCGCTACATCCGAATCCACCCACGGGGTTGGATCAAAGACATCGCTCTGCGTCTGGAGGTGCTGGGCTGTGACACACAGCAGGGCGTCTGAGACCACTGGACAAACGCAACCAGCAGCACGAAGCAGCGTTTAAGAAGTAGAAAAGCCCTCGTTAAGTTATATATAAATTGTATTAAGCTATTTTTCCTGTGGCTGCAATCTGTGAACAATTACTGATCAGAAGAAATTAGAGCTGAAAACTCTGAGAATTACCACTTCAGCATATGGCTGCAATAACTACAGAGAAAACCTTTTGAATGTAATCGTGTGTAAATATTTCTGACTCAGATGGATATATACTGTTTGGCTGTTTTATATCATTGGAAAAGTTTGTATTTTTGTGCTTTACATTTGAATAAACTATGAACTTACTAGTTAGTGGTGCTTTTTTCATGATACTAAAAATATGTGTAATATATTACATAACATATTTTTGCTGACAGACATAAAACATTTGAATTCTTATGGCTGCTTTCCAAAACTGTTAACTAGTCCAAAGTTGAACATGCTTAGAGCTAAACTGAGTGTTTTCTGACTCACTTTTTTGCGTTCTGATCTCCAATTACTTTTCCTGCTTTTGCTTTCTTCATTCTTTCCAGCTCATTATCCATGCTCTTTCTTCATTTCATCTGTCTTAAGTCCAAAATGTTCCCAAACTGTTATTTTGGCTTATCCGCCTCCACCAGGCCCTCCTGGCAGAAACAATGAACCCTTCAGGTCCAGCATTGTTCTGTTACAAGTTAAAATATGCACTCCCGTTCAGCAGAGGAAAAACAAGTCTGTTCACACACAATGATAGAACGACCAGGTCCAAGGACTGTCAAACCAATGCTAAGATCAACAAGGTGTGTGCATGCCTGTATCTGTTGGTTTTGCGTGTGTGGTGGCAACATGAAAACAGGGAATTCACCCTGTTTGTAGGTCCACAACCTTTATCACCTCATTATCAGCCAGGAAGTTTCCAGGCAGGGGGTCTGTGTTTTGTTTGGAGGGCAGAGTAACACTGGACAGGAGATGAACTGGCAGAGAATTGGCTGTAGCACAATATGCCTGACTATCACATCTCTCTGAAAACAATAACAAATTGTCTATAATCTCAAAAACAGACCTGCACAGAACAGCACCTGCATTGATCTCGCGCTAACCAATCCGCACACATAATCTCAGAGGAAAGGAGAGGCCATGGCCTGCTGCTCAACTTCTAGTACTGAGTTTAGTGTGTGAAAGAAGCAACAGCAACAAATACAGGCCAGTCACATACAGCAAAGTGGACACAGGTGGAGCTTAAATGGCTAAACATGAGTTTAGGTTTATTTTCCAGCTTTTGGTTTCAGTTTGTTCTTTGTAATCATTCAAATGTTGACGCAATACAGAAAAACCCACAACTGAAACTATACATTTAATGGGGTTTTTTTCAAGTCCTTGCTTCACATCACCAAAAGTCCAAAAAGTTTTCATGTTGAAGTAAAAATTTGATTAAAGAGACCAAGTCTAACTGTGTGAGTTTTGAAGTGCACCTCATTTCTTTAAACTTTGCTAACAATTTCCTCAATTCTTGAAAGCTTGAAAGTCAATTTCTGGTATCTTCTTCGGTTGTTGACTGACTTTTATTCCATTTTTTGTCATGATGATCCCACACTGCTTCCATAATGTTGATGTTTGCGTCTTGGGAAGGCCAATCCATGACTGATCCTGTTCCTTGTTATGTGTTTTTGTCTTATCCAGGTATGCTTTTACTGCACTGCCAGTGTGTTTGGGATCATTGTCATGTTGAAAACTAAAACCACAGCCCCTCCTCTGTGTTTTACAGATTGCTGTAGACACTCACAGTTGGACCTCATGTCCTCATTAAAATTAAAAATTTCTAATTTGGATCCATAGACTCCACGTTTCCTCCCTCCCTTCTTGACAGCCATCCTTCTATCCTTGTGCCTCCTTCTGATGAGGCTTCAGTCAACAGTAGACAGATGAAGTGAAGGACGGATCTCTCAGGTCAGGTTTTTGCTGATTTTTTTTTCCTATTTCTGCTGCTTTAGGCACTTCTTTTTGCCCACTTTCCTCAAATTCTTTAAGAAAAAGCTTCACACTGTATGCAGAAAAGTTTTCAGCTAACAGCTGTTAACTCACTGTTGTTGCCAAAAAAAACCTTCTGGTTCCTCAAAGCTAATCACAAAAATGTTGCTGTGAGTTATTTCATGAAGAAATTATTTTAGGAAGGAAAATTTAGCAAGATAATGCGGAGGTGGGGAATATTTATTTCTTGTCATGACGCTATTATTTCACAAATAGCCGTCATCATTCCTGGAAAAAGACGTTGATTGCGATGACTTTTTCAAATAGTTTTTGGCTGATTTGAGTGTCAAAAAGCTAATTTTATGTAGTACAGTCTAATTAAAAGAAAGCAGGTATCTTTTAAAGTGGATACAGTATGACAGCGTAATCTAGATGGGCAACTAAAGCTACAAAGCAGATCAAAAATATATTTAATTAACGAAAAAGAAGGAAAGAAACGTAGAAATATCAAATAATCATAAAAATAACAGCACAAAATCAAAGTATTGAACATCCATGTTTGTTAAAGCTCAAACGTATTTAAATGTAAGAAGACATTTCTGTTGCTCAGCTGGTAAGGGGTGAGAAACAGGACACATGGATGTCATCAGTGCAGTGGGTTTTTGAGGTTAATGTGCAACAACACACAGCTGGCCTCGACGGCCCTTCGGTTTCCTCTTTTTTCTTCTTCTTTAAGTTTGCATCATACCAGAAAACAAAATGAAACTAAAAAGTTGGTAAATTTCAGAAAATTATAGCTTACCTTATTTTAATGTGAGTCATGACACACTCATAGAAGGTTTTCTGAGAAACAGGTATTTCCTTTTGTCCATAAAATGTTTTTTAGACTGCTGTGATCACCTCCGTCCACCCTGAATTGAATAAGTGGAAGATAATGAATGGATGGATTTTTAGACAGTGACATATCAGGCTGAGCTGATTTTAAACATCTCGAACCCATTTGCTTCGAAACTGTATTTTAACCAAACTGATTACTGATTCTGATTTCAAAGCGTCAGCTGCCACACAGACAGTAATCTGATTAAGAATTTCCAAATATGACCAATGAGTGATCAGAATTTTCAGATTTTCTCAAACATTTATAAATGTGAACCTCAGTGAGCAATTGCCACACTTCTTGTTGTGACAACAGTGTAAAGGAATCTGTTTCTCGGGGCTTTTACAAACCAGCAGGAAGGAAAACAAAGTGACACAACTGAAGAAAAGACCACAGTTTTATCACCCTCACTGACATCACTTCTTACCTTGGCCTAAGGTCCCTGAGAACCGACATATAGATTAGGGGGAAAAAAACCACACAAAAACAGAAGTACCTGTCTATACTTTTTTTCCCACCATCTTCTCTTTCTTCTTGCAAAATTGAACAAGAATAATTCTTTTTTTCACATTGTTTTCTCATATTAAGCAAGAGACTACTATAAGCAATAACCACTATACAATGTATTTGTGTAATATACACCAATATTGGGGACTGTAACTGTCAAATCGAATTCAAACCAGTGAAACAGCTCTTCGTAAATTGTGCTTCTATCAAGCACCTCCTGTTTTTTAACATGAAACATGTCACAGGAACCGTCAAATTTTTGAAGAAGATGCTGCACTGCTTTGCAGTAGATTGCACAATGGTTCCTAATAAAGCGACCAGATGGTCAGATTAACAATAATAATCTTCAAACTCTATTTTTAATACCGTTTAGAAAATCTGCCAATGCCTCCAAAGTTCAATGTAATGATTACTCACTGCCTATAGGCATTGTTCAAAGAGGAGCTGCTGAATGGACTTACTCGGGGGCTTTGCTTCCAAATAAACTGCAGGGTTTTCAGTTACCATGGTGATGAATAAACAGTTCTTTGCAACAGTAGGTCTTGACCATATTAAGAACCATCCCACATGTGCAGCATGGATCATTTGCCGATTTTCCATTGTGACAACACCCTATTACCCTGAAAAACTTTGAGATTACAAATATTTCACAAGCACAGAATCATCTCAACATCGGTTTTTCTACATAATCGTGTGTCTGTTTAAACATGCACATTTCAACGAAAATGGATTAAATGTTGTGGGGTTTTACCATTTTTTTTAATCAGCTTTACAGACTTTTGTAAATACCATGGCCTGCATCTAAGTTAAGTAAGTAATATATTAATATTAGTTATCTGTAAACAGTAAAATAATAGAAATGTCTGTTGTTTCTGTAACCACTTTTTCAGCATTAACTACAAAAATATCTGGTTTTATCATGTGTAATCAATACAGAGAGAGAGAGAGAAAGATCATATAATGTGTTTCATATCTCATTGAATAGTCCTCTTGCTGCACTAGCACACATATAGTATAGACATGATTTATCTGTCTCCTGTCCTCATTTGTTTTTGCTACTTTCAGACTTCATCAGATTGTAATGAGTTGACAGTTCTGGTATAAAACTGCTTGTTTGTGGAAGTTACTATCTACATGTTAACATCATTGCTTTGACTTATTTAAATCTCTAAACCTTTAGATTTAAATGTGTTCTTTAGTCAGATTCTGCTCATGTTTAAACATTTGTGTGCATTCACAACACGTCACAAATATCTGCGTTTTTAAATGATTTTTAGAAATCATGTAAACCCTTAGGTGACTCAAGAACATGCACCGTTGTCTAAAGGCTGGCTCATAGACTTGCAAACAAATCTAAACTTGAAAATCAGTGACTCGTAGGGTTACAGGAGTCATATTTTTTGAAAGAAAAAAGACTCAAGTGCATGCCCACTAAATATTGTAGGAGACAGAGAATAAAACCAACCAGCATAAATATTAAACTACATTCAATTAATTATCATATAATTATTAAAATAAGTACATTTATTTGCAGTAACTCAATCTTTACTATTTACTTTACTACTTTCAATATAAGACATGAGGACAGGGACCCCTGCTGGACAATTTGGAGTGTTACAGTGGGGCAAAAAAGTATTTAGTCAGCCACCGATTGTGCAAGTTCCCCCACTTAAAATGATGACAGAGGTCAGTAATTTGCACCAGAGGTACACTTCCACTGTGAGAGACAGAATGTGAAAAAAAAATCCATGAATTCACATGGTAGGATTTGTAAAGAATTTATTCGTAAATTAGGGTGGAAAATAAGTATTTGGTCACCTCAAACAAGGAAAATCTCTGGCTCTCACAGACCTGTAACGTCTTCTGTAAGAAGCTTTTCTGTCCCCCACTCGTTACCTGTATGAATGGCACCTGTTTGAACTCATCATCTGTATAAAAGACACCTGTCCACAGCCTCAAACAGTCAGACTCCAAACTCCGCCATGGCCAAGACCAAAGAGCTTTCGAAGGACACCAGGAAAAGTATTGTAGACCTGCACCAGACTGGGAAGAGTGAATCTACAATAGGCAAGCAGCTTGGTGTGAAAAAATCAACTGTGGGAGCAATCATCAGAAAATGGAAGACATACAAGACCACTGATAATCTCCCTCGATCTGGGGCTCCACGCAAGATCTCATCCCGTGGGGTCAAAATGATCATGAGAACGGTGAGCAAAGATCCCAGAACCACACGGGGGGACCTGGTGAATGACCTGCAGAGAGCTGGGACCAAAGTAACAAAGGTCACCATCAGTAACACACTACAACGGCAGGGAATCAAATCCCGCAGTGCCAGACGTGTTCCGCTGCTGAAGCCAGTGCATGTCCAGGCCCGTCTGAAGTTTGCCAGAGAGCACATGGATGATACAGCAGAGGATTGGGAGAATGTCATGTGGTCAGATGAAACCAAAGTAGAACTTTTTGGTATAAACTCAACTCGTCGTGTTTGGAGGAAGAAGAATACTGAGTTGCATCCCAAGAACACCATACCTACTGTGAAGCATGGGGGTGGAAACATCATGCTATGGGGCTGTTTTTCTGCCAAGGGGACAGGGCGACTGATCCGTGTTAAGGACAGAATGAATGGGGCCATGTATCGTGAGATTTTGAGCCAAAACCTCCTTCCATCAGTGAGAACTTTGAAGATGAAACGAGGCTGGGTCTTCCAACATGACAATGATCCAAAACACACCGCCCGGGCAACAAAGGAGTGGCTCCGTAAGAAGCATTTGAAAGTCCTGGAGTGGCCTAGCCAGTCTCCAGACCTCAACCCCATAGAAAATCTGTGGCGGGAGTTGAAAGTCCGTGTTGCTCGGCGACAGCCCCAAAACATCACTGCTCTCGAGAAGATCTGCATGGAGGTATGGGCCAAAATACCAGCTGCTGTGTGTGCAAACCTGATAAAGACCTATAGTAAACGTTTGACCTCTGTTATTGCCAACAAAGGTTATGTTACAAAGTATTGAGTTGTATTTTTGTTATTGACCAAATACTTATTTTCCACCCAGATTTACGAATAAATTCTTTACAAATCCTACCATGTGGATTCATGGATTTTTTTTTTCACATTCTGTCTCTCACAGTTGAAGTGTACCTCCGGTGCAAATTACTGACCTCTGTCATCATTTTAGGTGGGGGAACTTGCACAATCGGTGGCTGACTAAATACTTTTTTGCCCCACTGTACACTGGTGTTTGCTTTAGGAAAAAAAGGTTTAGTATAGAAGTTTGTTTCAGCTGCTGAAGGGGGGCGTGGGGAGTTATCATCTCAATAAAAAAAAATTAATTGACATTTATAGTTAACTTGACGTTTTGAGATAACAAATATTTAAAAAAAAAAAAAAAGTAAAAACTTCAGTGACGGTAACTATTTTGTCAAAAACAAGCAGTCAAAACAATCTTCTGTAGTTTTCACTATATGGAAAGATCTACTGTTAAAACATTTTTCTAAGGCACTTCCTTAAAGTACCTTCAAGGCAGATCATTTGCTGTGCCAACACTATTGTGGTAAGATAGAAGCCAGTACTGTTCCAACAGGTAATACCAGTCACTAACTGCAAATCTATCTAGAGGATTATATGAAAACAATTCTTAAAGGAAAATCGTTCTGTTTTCTTCTAGAGGGGTCAACATGTAGGAATGAGTCAAAGGGTTTAATGATTTTTGTGTTTTGGAAGAACAATGAATATCACTGGTAAGCAGCATCAGCAGAAATCAAATTCAGGCCAATTTCTTTAGCAGGTTTACCAAACCGCTCTTAGTACAGTGTCTCTCCTTTCTCCATGGCTAGGACTAGTTCAAGTAAATTTACTAAAAAACAAGGTTGTGACTTCTTGTCTCATTCTATAAGGTTGATTTCCAGTAAGTAAAAAGATCAGTAGTGAGGTAGTAAGTAGTAAGTAGTGAGGCTGGTAGGGCAAGAGTTGCTCAGGCAGGTTAGTAAAGAGTTCTTTACAGCAGGTACTCAAACAGGAAGTAGGATACAGGTAAGTACAAGAATAATGACTCCAAACACACAGGTGAGCAAATAAGTAAAAAGTGGCCTGAGGTATACTACCACTACCATAACAGTCGCACAATGAGTGATGGTGTACTCTGGGTTTAAATACTGCATGGACGGGGCATCTGAAAAACGTTAAGGAGAGAACTGTTCTGAGCATACTGCAGCATGTTCAGGGCTTTGATAGACTGGCCAACCAGGAGGTAATCTGGGTGGGAAGTGATCAAAGCATTAATGAGGGTTTCAGCTGTGTTCTGCAGATTTTGAGAAGGATTTAATATAGAATGAGAATTTGAGGGTGGAGTTCAGCGTCCAATCATGTTAAGGTGTAAATTAGCCACTTTTGAGAGAATTGACTTGGATGGATGGCTGGACAAACAACATGTGCCTACAGAAGTATAAAAGAAATCCATGAATTAAACACTATATAGTCATGCAATATTAGAACGCTCACATTTAAAGGGGTTAAATAATGTAATGTGTGCCCCAGAAATATCATTCTTCATTGTGTTTATAGTTGCTTTATAAAGGAGCTCCAAGCTCAGAGTTGAAGTCAACAACTGATTTATTCTTTGCCTTGTGACACATGCCCAGTCATTCCCTTTGTACATAAAGAGCTTTGCTTTCCGGAGCTGATTCAGCGAAGCGTAAACTTCAAGATTAACCATGACCGGGTGCCTAAGTGAGGAATACTGAGGCCAGCGCAGGACTTAAAGCCTGAATGAACACAGCCATGTTGCTCTGGTGATAGTGAACAGATTGCACATTTGATGACCGAGAGTGTGTCCATGGACAACAGCACAAAAACACAAAGTTAATCTCCAGTTGGGTGAAATAGTTGACAAGCGAAGCGCACAGCTATAGAGAAAAGAGTGACAGCATGAGCTGCAATATTATGTCTTTATTATAGGTTTAATAGAAAAAAAAAAGTGCCTCTTTTGATACAGATTCAAAATTATGACAAAAAAAATCCATACATTTTTCTAGCAGCATGACTTAATCTCAGATCATGTGATGACACTGGCCTTGTTTGATCATTCTGTAAAAGGAATTAAACGGATAGATATATATTTAAAAAAAAAAAAAAAAAAAAAGCTTCTTTTTTTGCAAAAGTACAGCTTGTGTGAAACAGAAGGACAAAAGGTGGCAGCTTTAAGAAGTGACGAGAGGCCATAGAGGTTTAACTGCAGGAACCTTACTGGAGGTTAGAGAAGGAAGGTTTATCAGATCCCTGTACTGAAATATGTAAGACTGTGAGGAGGTCTCAGCTGAGCATCACTGCAGAACCATACAGACAACGTACAGAATCAGTCAACAGTTTTAGCACACCTCCACTTTTCCAGTTACTGCTGTTTACATCACATAGTGTCTAAACCAGGAGGGTCAAATATAAGGCTCAAGGGCAGGGATAGGGACGCCAAAGACTCCAGTCTGGCCCACTGCATGGTTTTGGAAAATGTGAAGGAGGCCATGAATGATTTTTTTCATGTTTTGCAGCTTTCACTAATGATAAAGAACTCCCTCATGACCAAGTAAATAATACCCTAACAATTAAATCACAGAATGTTCCTGTTGAAGCTGGCCCTCTGGGTCCTTTCGATGTTTGGCCGTCTCTAGAAAAATTGTTTGCATCTACTTTCAAAGCTACGTTGAACTGCACCGCTACTGGAAATTATTTTCTTAATTCTGTTTTTGTTGCAGTTTACTGCTTACCTTTGTACCATTTACGGTCAATAGACATTAACAGCCTTAATCTCAATAAATACCTGGAAAATGGAGGGAGTGCTCAAAACTTTTGACCATTAAGTGTTTCACAAAATTTAAAAACACAGTTACTAAAAACATTGGAACATTTATAAATGTGGAAACATGATGCCTACAGTTAAGATAATTTTTAAAAAAAAATATCACTGAATAAAACATGTGGAGCGTGGAAAGGTCTATACATTATGCATGTGCGACCTGTAATATTGTGTTCTTCCTGGAAGGGATCCATAGTAATCTGCAAATCATGACTCAGCGTATAATAGAGACCCTCAGCTATGCTTTAACACATACTGTTTGTTTTAGATGTTACACAGTAAGCAGAGATTGAGGTCTGAAGAGCAGCAAAATGACACATTGCACACCGGTATAACAAGGCTTGCTACTGCAAATGGTGAAGAAATTATGCTATTTTTTTAAATTACCTATAAAACAAACAAACAAACAAACAAAAAAAAAACAAGTAAATATGACACAGTATAATCACATTTAGTTCATCTGACCTGTATTTCTATGGGTTTTGAAACAACCAAGAAAGCACATAGGGAATCATGCTAGCGTTGCCTTTTCACGTGTACATTAGAGTTTAATGTGCCTCTTTGAAGCTGCTACATGCATAGTGTATGTCACAAGCAGCACAGGAGAAAAAGGTGAAGCTTTCTGGGAAACAGTGACAAGTCTGACAACAGCTCAAAGCTTTCTAATAATACAAAGTATTTAAAAAGAAAACATTAAGTAAAACAAGTAGTAGTGTTAGTAGTACATACATAGTTTAGGTAAAGTATAAGGGGCTCTACTGTAGGTTTAGCGGTTCCCGAACTACTACCAGCTACAGCTTTGAGTGCTACAGAGACAAATGCAACTTGTAGTCCAAGTAAGCATTCATTATTACAGTCTGACATGATCAGAATGAAATTAATGCAGTCTCATAAAGTGGACCACAAACCCAGTGATGCTGCATAGATCAAACGGCTTTGCTAAGCCAAACACTGGTTTAGCAGACACCCTGTAACCATACACATGTACTCATGTGTCTCATTTTTCATTCATTTGGGTGTTTCGCCTTTATGTATTCCTTCAGAACCGGACACACAAACTAACTCAACAGTTCTCTTTCCAGCAGTATCACAAAAAAACTTATTTATGATTCATTTAGAAGAATTATAGTAATATATGTCATTTTTCTGTATCTTAATCTACAGTAGGTTACAAAATAAAAAGCATTCAGCTGCTTCTGACCAGAAACTGGACGAAGCCGTTAGAAAATGAAAAATAATCAGTAGAAAAGTAGCACAGGTATAATTGAAAATGTTACGATTTTAATTCTGGTCTCAAATCTGGAAACAAATTTTGATCACGTGTATAGGTAAATGTAAGGCAGGCAAGTTTTCATAATTTAGGTTTCTGCTGTGACTCAAATGTCTTGTTTTTGTCTTCAAAAGTGTGATTTGGAAAACACTAACATGATGCCAACATACTAAAAATTAAGAAAAAAAGCAAAAAATGTATCTTCACAGTCAATGACATGCTAAAAACTGAAAAAAAGAAATCTATTACATTTTGTTTGGACGGATATAATTGGTGCATAAAGAAAAATCACTTTTCACAACTGGGGGGTCACCGAAGAGGACATAATGTTGCGACATTAGCTTTATCTAATTTTTTTTTACCAGTGGTGGAATATAAATGACACAGGCCCCTAGTTTGAGCAGCAGTGGAATTGACAGTGTACACAAAAAAGATAGTTTATATAATAGAATTTGCCTCATTACATTTCATATTTACATATGGGTGGATGCACTTCATATAAATATAAACCAACTCTATAAGGACGCTGAATTTGCACTTCTAGAAGCATCTCCTGAAATCATTTATAATACTTAATTACAAAATCTGTTGGGCAGCTGGTGACTGTTTTAGTTAAGTAAAAGAGGCTTTGCATGGAGGGATGATATCATGTTAAACCATTCATTTATATGGCTGGTGTAAACCCATCATTTTTAATTACCACCATTTTTTTTTTTTTGGCCAGCAGCAGCTGCAAATTATGTAAACAACCGTTTGCACTGCCAATAAAATCTAACAAAGCCTTAGACCTCAAACTAGAGACGTGTGATTTTGCTTCCCAACCTGCGCATATAAACTGTTTATATTCCTTTATTCCATCTTATTAAGTATATCTGACAGTTAAATAACAGCATTTCTTCAGCTGAAGACAATTTCATGAAGAGAACTCACGGTGACAACGATCAGTGAATGTGTCGGAAGAGCGGGAATGCTGAGGACTGAAAACAACAGAGTAAACGGATACGAAGGCAGAAGATCTGTTAAAAACGTTTACGCACCAACTGTTTTGGAAGAAGCGAGACTGACTGACAACAGACATTTGGCAGTTTTGTGGCTCTCAGACTGTAACAGAAAAAAAGAAAAATCTCAACACAGAACAGCAACGTTAAAAAATAATAAAGAATGTCGAAGTGTTCAACTGGATTGCTGAGGATTGTGTAATTACTGAGGTACAGGTGTATGTTTCCTATCCAGAACCATTTGTCCATATAAAAACTACACTCAGCAGTGAGGTTTGTGCAGCTTTTATGCTCTGATCTGTTGTCAAGCAGGAGCGGACTGAGTAATGGCAGTGAAAGCAAGGAGGGGAAACCAACAAAGAAACGCCAGCTGAATGCCACGGCATTCCCCCCTTTGTGATTCAGTTATGCATAGAACCACGTAGAATTGTGTAACTCAAACAGCTGATTATTGCAGCTCTACTTCACGTCTGTTCGCTGAAGTCTGTCGTTCAGGAGAACTTGCAATCTAAAAGCGCAGAGGTAAGTGGTCCATTTCTGCAAAAACAACTAGTGATGTCATCGTAGTGATGCTAAATTAAAGCAGCAAACTGGCTGGATTATCTGTGAGACGGCCTGATGAGGGCTTGGGCCATTTGGCAGTTTTTAATCTCTGCCCCCTCTTCATCAACAGACCCCAACTTAGCTTCATATTAAATAAATGCCTCTAATATTAAATGCAGATTCACACACGCACAGGATGCATGACTATCTTTGTGAGGAAGATCACTGACATCATCCCTATCTTTAACCCTAACCATCCAAACCAACACCCCAACCATAACCTTCTTGTAAACAATCCTTAGGCCACATCATAACCTTTAAACAGGCAGAAAGGATGTGAAACTCAAACTAGTCCTTACTAAGATCACTAGGCAACCACACACACATACACTTTCAAACAAAATGCCTTTTGCAAAGTTGAATAAAGTCTATGTTTTTCACAGCCATTAAGTTCCCATAACTACTGCTTGACTCCAACTCTTTCCACACCTATAAAGCACAAAACTGTTGTCAGTTATTTTTCAAAGCTGTGTCAGACACAGTTAATTCAGATTTGTGTAGCACCCTGCTAAAAAAAAATTTCGTTTGGTGAGAAAAAAAGCAAACATTTATGCTTTACAGACTCAGGAGGAAATACCCTCTATTAACTGTGGTGGTGAAAAGTCACTGACCCAACACTGAAAACTGGTAACAGGTCAAAAACACTAAGGTTCATTGCATATGAATCAGTGGAATCAACAGCTGCCACAATTACACACGTCCTCCTTGCAGGCAGACTGGTGAAGAAATTTTGCTTACGTTTTAGACAGCGGAGTGTGAACACACAGTGACGCCAGGGTCTAAAACTCATGTGCAGCTGAGCTGAGGTGGATTGTATCTGCTGGCAATATCTGTTACCTCCTGTGACATGTACAAACAGTACGCATGCTTCTCTTGTAGCTGTAACAGCAGAAAACACAGACAGAAGCGCAGAGCCGAATACAGCAAAGCTGCAAATCATTTAAGATATAACCATGTTTTAGCTACACATACTAAATAAAACACATTGTGTTAAAAAGAAATCAGATGTTTGAGGTACAACATAAAGACATTTTGACTTTATCCCTTCACTAGTTGTTATTTTATATACCTCTTCTTCTCAGAAGATCTAAAAATAAAAGTGTATCTTTTTTACAGCTTCAAAAGCTAAGGTAGCACGATTAAATGCTATAAAATCAGAAAGACAGCTTTTTAGTCTTCATTTAGTTCCTCGTGGAGGTATGTGTTACAACGACTAGATTAGACTACGTTGTGCTTTTCTGCTTTTATCCACCTCCGACGCTAATGTGCCCTCTTTTCATCCACTCCGTGACTTGTCGCCAGAGCATTGTCAACTTCTCTTCGCATTAAACAAAAAAAAGAAAGAAAACAGCCAAAGAGGGGGGTCTTGGAGGGTTGCAGGTTAAAGATCAGCCAACAGGAAATCCACAGTTGAGACTTCTGGTTAGGTGGAGGACAGATTATGGATGAGAAAAGGTGCTGGTGGGCTGAATCCCTGAGAAAAACAGTATATGCAATATGTTTTAGAAGGAATTGGAATATCTAGACGTTATTGCATACATGTATGTTTTCACATACACGATGTGCCTAACCTTTGTATGATGCGATCAGATGTGTGTCTCTACATCTGTATAGCCGGGCAGGATGTCTCCATTGGAGCAGCTCTTGGGCTCCTCGGCCGGTGGGGCGCTGGGCAACATGTGGGCAGTTGTGGAGGTCTCCTCTGGTGATGCCTGACCTCGCTGGAGCCTGTGGTGGATCAGGGGCACAAAGAACAGCACCACGCCCCCCACCATCGGAGGCACACCAGCCAGGGAGAAGGCCACTGTGTAATTCCCAAAATAGTCATGCAGGAGACCTGTGCAGCGGAGGTAAGGAAGCAAAATGCGAATGGAAAGATTAAAACATCTGCTTTAGATCAAGCAGATTCCCAGTTTGTTTATACTGTGTATACACACAGTGAAATAAATGTACACCCTCTTCCACATCCTGCAATGCATTTAAGCTACTCCGCTGCCCGGCAGATGGTGGACATCGCACACTAGCAAAGACAGGCCGTGTGTTGACGAAGGCAGTGAAGAAAAAGATTTGTAATTACCAAACGTTGTAGTAAACAATACAGTATTCAAACCATTTACAGACCAGGGTGTGCAAAGATTATATGAGGAAGGAAATCCACATTTGTTGGGCCTCAAGGACACATGAGAAAAGAGCAGGGGGTTTTTTTTTTAACTACAGCTCTGGGCCTAGAAGACAATAAGCTTTGTCAAGCCTCATAAACACAGTGTTCCTTAGTTTCAGTTTGTCTGCTTGTAGGCTTTAATGCTAACTAAGCATTAGAATAAACGAACCGTTTTTATGTTCTATAGTATGGTTGTTATTATGGTTGTTTTTGTGGCTTAAAGGGGCCCCAATGTGCTCATTTCCAACTATGTTTTATCTTTGGACTCCAATTGAAGGCTCTGTATGTGTCACAATTCAAACTAATATTTGTTTTTCTTATCATGGGGCCTGGTGCAGCCCCTCAGTTTTTCCTCTAACACAGTTCTTTGGTTCCAGTAACCATAAGTCAATAAAAAAGACACTTTCTCTGCATGCAGGTCACAGTGTGCATTCTCAAGTAGTGCAGTCTGATCTCTTAAATTAACATCCCACCTGCACCGCCTGTTCATATTACTTTTTGGTGATACTGTTCGCTAACAAAGGAGACAGAAAGCCAAGAAACAAGGCTGTTCATTTTTGTAAAATTCATGGAATTTGACAGTAAGAATTCCTTATTTTCTGTCTTGTTTCCTGGATTTCTGGTCAATTGTGAAAAAAGACAAGTGCCCAAAATTAAAATAAAATTTCTGATTATTGAATAGAAAACATTAAAGATGAAATTGGATCTCCTATATCTTGATTATGAAAACAAGACTTTGCAAAAGAAATGGATACAGCAAGGCTACAACTAGCAGGTTTTTTTTTTAGTTGAACAATTTGCAGGTATATACTGTCATAATGCCTCTTTTTGTTTAACCACACTATAAAAGAGGTGCATAGTAATGTATTATTACAGTAAGAAGGATTATTGGTTGCACCAATATTGCTGGCATAGCTTTGGATATGCTATCGATCTATGTCAGTGCACTGCTGTCTCTAATACTGCAATGCAAAACAAAAATCTGTCATTAGGAAGTGAAGATTATTTTGAAAACTAAATCTCTTTTAAAGAAATAAAAAAAAAAAAACCCTGCCAGACAGCATGACTCTTCATTTAAAAAAGTACATTTAGCATTTGACATCTAAGAGTTTCAGTATGTTGGCTGAGGCTACAAAGGCCAGGAAAAAGCTGTCAGGAAGTCAGAAAGTTGTGTAGTAAAAGCAGCTCTGGTATGTGTGAGAGGCAAAAGAGATTGTTGAGATAAAGTCAAAAGATGCCTGAGTCAGCAGCGTGCTGCGACTAGTGTTCTTAGGTATTATTTTTTTATTAGCGAGCGGAACAAAAGAACGCAGATCGAAGATCAGTACTGTGTGTGCTTTTTCATGAACACAAATCCTTGGAGACGGGCAGTGGCTGGCCATGAGCCCAACCATCTCTAAACACAAACCAGTGTATAACCTGTCCTGCTGTGCATTTGTCTTTTTCCGTTTACTAATTACATTAGTTGTACCCACGTCCAAGGTTTTTCTCTGCTAATATAATTCAGCTCATTGTGCATCCCTACTGCCAACAAGCATAGCACAGATGTGTAAATAACATATATCTGCGCTATTCAAAAAGTGGAAAACACACACACATATATAGCTTCTTACCAGCGATAGGTGGACCCGCAGTCATAGGGATAGACATGAGGCCTAGAAGGTAACCTATAGCCTGCGAGGCTTGCATGGGCCCGACAAGCTCAAAAGCTATGGGAGCCATCATGGTGAGGAAGCATCCATCACACAGTCCCAGAAACACACACACGACCACCAGCCCGGCGAACATCGAGCACTGAGGAATCATCATGGACATCAGGCCAAGAACAATGAAGGAGACCACCTGCAAAATACAGCAAGAACCCATAAACAAGCTTTGAATGTCTTGATGCTCTCCTAACATTCTTTTTGACAGATAAATATGCGTTAAATGCAGTCAGTCAGATGGCTCACATTGCTTTCTTTTTGCCTTTGTTCATGCATGTAAATCTGGCCTCAGGCAGATATGGTTACGTGTGCAAGTGGACACACCCTCCATCTACAGGCTCCACCTACACATATTTATGTCAGGTAAAGTTATTTGAGAAAATAAAAAGTACTTTGTCTGCCAGAGAAATTGATCATGAACGATAAAAAGTCCTGATATGTTCTCATACATACTTTAAATATGCAGAAAAACAAAGTTCTGATATGAGTAAGTCTTACCACTTGGCTCGGTAAGACCTGTTGGTCCTTACTGTGAAATACTATTTAAATTAAGTGTATTTCTGTGGTAACAACATAAAAGAATTTTTGAATTAATTTTTCCAATTCAGGACTCTTCCTGTGTCATCGCTCTCATCTAACGTCTCCGTCAGGCAAAGTTCAGCATCATAGTTACATTTACTATGGTAATTCACCTGAGTGCACCGGTGCCGTCATCAATCTGATTAATAAACTACATGTTAATGATTATGAAAAATATAAAAGATATAAAGCTGTCTGTTCACTAAGTGTGTTCAACACTTGGACAAAAGAAACATACTGGATTTCATTCTATAAAAGACTCTTGCATAACTAGACTCTTTAATATTCACCGCCACACTGTCAGGAAATTCTTTATATGACTAATACTGCAAATGAAGCTTTAGAAATACTTTGCTTGATATCACAGATCAGCACATTTTAAGTATGCATGTCCCACAACTTCAAAGTTGTTTTTATATTTTAATTAATCCGTAACTCCGTGCCCCTTTGCTTAGTGAGCTGCTTGAACGAGTTTACTGGTCAAAACAATGGATCCCTGTGTTTTGCATTCAGCAGAAGCCGCACGTGCAGGAAATGGCAACTTCTGTTTGTATTCACTGCACAAATTGCTCTCACATCACCTTGTCTATTTCCTGGAAAATAGACAAGGAACCTGACATTATCCAGTCATGTAATTCCCCTTGTGTTCGCAAGTCTGTTTTTCATTCCAGAGAAACATAATGCCATTAAGCCATTAATAAAAACGAATTTCTAATTTCACCAAGGTAATAAAAATAAATATTTTAGTAAAATTGGGCCTAACAAACAACACAGGTGTGTGAAAAAGTGTTTGCCCCGCTTAAATGTTTCAAATCATCAAACATATGTACATATGTACACAAATGTAAACACAAGTAAAAACAAAATGCCGTTTTTAAGCGAATTATTACATAAATTAACTGTTGTATATCACATCTTTGGAAAGCTGAGTCCCCAGGCCTGATTACTGCCACACGTGTTCTCGATCAAGAAATCACTTAAACAGAACCGGACTGACAAAGTAAGCAGTTGACCAAAAGATCGTCAAAAGCCAGACACCATAGTGCGATTCAAAGGAATTCGGGAACAAATGAGAATCAAAATAAGTGAAAACTCCCAAGAGGTTATAAAGCTGTTTCTAAAACTGTGTGACTCCAGTGAACCACAGGGAGAGCCAGTATCCATAACTGGCAAAAACACGGAACAGTGGGGAACTTTCGAGGAGTGGCCGGCTGACCAAAATTACCACATGAGCGCGGCGGCGATTCATCCAAGAGGTCACAAAAGACCCCAGAAAAACATCCGAAGAGCTGCAGGCCTCACTTGCCTCAGTGTTCATGACTTCATAAGAAAGAGTCTGGGCAAAAAAAAGCCTGCATGGCAGAGCTCCAAGATGAAAACCACTGCTGAGCAAAAGGAACATAAAGGTTCATCTAGGTTTTCCCAGAAAACATCCCGATTATCCCCAAGACTGTTGGGAAAATAGTCTGTGGACTGACGAGACAAAAGCTGAACTTTTTGGAAGGCGTGTGTCCCGTTACATCTGGCATTTCAGAAAAGTAACATCATACCAACGGTCAAATATGGTGATGGTAGTGGGATGGTCTGGGACTGTTTGAGTTACTCTTACATAGTAAGGAAAAGCATTTAAAAAAAGTGCTTGTGTGGGTGAATGAGGCAAATTTTATAAAAACCACTTTTTGACAGGCACACTTACCACTGTGAAGTGCATTAGGTTTTCCCAAAAACAGACCAAACAGTAAAGAAAAGCAGTCTGCATAAATTTTAGAGCTTCAATAATTCCCTCACCTGCATGTAGACTTTCCGTAGACCAGGAATGAGATCCCCGATCTTTCCAAAAGTGAGGCGTCCCACCCCTGATGATGCTCCTATGCAAACAAGGAGCACCCACTCCTTTTCAGTGCCCTTGAACTGTTCTTTTACAAAATTAATCTGAGAGACACAATAAGACAGAATCATTACTGTGGACACTGTTAGTCCGTAAAAGTCCATCGTGCATATAATGACAAAGATATTATACAACGTGCTCATGAACCGTATTCTTCATTGCCGAGAAAACATTACACTCAGCATTTGTTGGAGTGGAATTGTTCATCCTTCACCCCTAATCAACCTCAAACATTAACAAAATGTCCACATCAACAGACCTTTGGAACTGCGGAGCAGGAAGACTGAACGCATATAGGTCAGAGCCTCCTGCTCCCATTAGCCGTGACCCCCAAATTAGATCCAAAACATGAAACCGCCCTCTGAAGTCTTTCCTGAACATGCTGGTCCTTGTGAAATATTTGCTCTGCTTTGAAGGTCTACATTCATCAATGGCCATAGGATAGGTATGTTTAGGGATACAGAGAGGCCATACAGGAGAGGTTTCCTGAGATGGTCGAGCCAATACAAAGACCGGGGCAGTGTTTACATCTGGGCCCGGGCCTGAAACAACAGGCCTGACAGAGGGAGGCCGGAGCTGGAACATCCGACATCTGGATAGAGGGAGATCAACTTCACAGCAACTTAACACTCCATCTTCATTTTTTACTATCTTATTATCACACCCCAAATTCAATCAGAGTTCAGACTTTGAAAACATACTTGAGTTTGTGGATGTAAACAAAATGGATAAATGGACTTCTTTTACTTTCGGCTTCTCTAGCTGAGTAGTTTAGTTAGTAGTTAGTAAACTACTGTCAAGCTCTTTGGCTTCAACATGACATATTTAAATTATAGATTTTCCCTTTGGGCAACCTTTTTCAAAGGTTGTACACTGAAGCAGAAAAAAAATTAAGAAGAGCACAATTAACTCCTGGCAACTGAGTGCTGTTCCTCACAGAAGCTATTGTGACAAACTCTGTTATCCTTATTGAGAGGGACAAAGGCGATGTTCAGCCACTGCTCATTTACTCAGTTGACATGCATTCAATTGCCCTCTTTCCAAAAGGCCTACAGAAGATGAATGGCACCAGACCTCCCACAGTGCAACAGTATGGCTCTGACATCAATCTCACTCCCCCTCATTTCCAGTGTCAGCTGAGAAAAAGCATTTTTACATCAAACCCATGATTAGGAACCCCACTGATCTCTAATGCTCTTTGTGTAAGCGCATAATATAAATAAAGAGGTCGGAATGTTTTACCACAGCAGAAATAACTGAAAGGCTGTTAAACAGTGCTTTCTTTATTCACATAAAAACTGGGCTTATTGTAAATATTTATAAAGCAGCACCATTTAGAAACAATTACTTCTTGCCTATCTTATGTTCTTACCAGATGGATATATGGCACGAAATAGCCCAATACAGCTGTAGCCACTCCAAATGCCCACACTCGGTATGTGACGATGTGAAACACACGCAAATTGAAGTACTTCCTGATGGTGGTTATCGCCCTGCTCCACCTGCCTCCACTTTGAGCATTAGCTTGAGTTTGGGATTCGGCATGGTCGGGGCCTATTCCTTGGGGGCCCATGTCTCCCCCAGCAGGGATCAGAGGCTTGAACATTAGCGCCAGCAGAGCCTGGATCAGCATGAAGACGCTGAGGATCTGGAATGTTCTGCTGAGGCCCAAAGGTTCCACCACCTCTTTCAGTAACACCGGAAGGCCCATAGAGAAGAGGCTGGCACCAGCCGTCACCACACCATTGGCCAGACCCAAGCGCTGGCGGAAGTAGTGGCCCAGGATGACCAACGAGGGCTGGAAGGTGAAGGAGGAGCCGCAGCCAAACAATATGCCGTATGTGAAGTAACGAAGGATCAAGGAACTACAATGAAAAAAAAGGACATCAGGAAGAAAAACGAGCATAAATATAATAATAAATAAACCCAGTGTAGGTTGTCCACAGAAAACTCTCACAGAGGACCACATGGGCTAGCCGACATGGGGCCCACATGGGTTTTTCATGTGCAAGCTCATAATGGTTTACCTTACCCACAAAATTTCCTCTTGGAGGCCTAAAAGGGCAAAACATCTAGAGCCCCTGATTTAGCATATAATTTTACATGGTTTCATTCATATTTTCAAAGGACGTATCTGACAAACATGTCTTACTTTGCAAACGATGTACTGAGCAGTCCTATAAAAGCCAGTGCCGCCCCACTCACAGCCGTCTTCCTGCAGCCAAAGTGGTCTGTGAACATGCTGACCACAGGTGAACAGAAGAAGATCATGCCCATGGCCAGGGCCCCAACCCAGGCTGGAGAGGAAGTTGAGAGAAGAAAGAATTCATCATCAGAAGCATGTGGAAATCTCAGGTGTTATACCTATCACCTAAAGTAAATAAAAGACACTGTTATATCTGTTTGTACACAAAGCAAAGATCAGTGTGTGCAGTCCTTGACCATTAAAACATAATTTTTTCCACGTGTAGAAGTTATTGCATAAAAGTTAAAAAAGGCATCACTGAAAAACAACATGGCCTTCATGCACGTATGCCTGGGCCTCTATGCAAATCTTTATGTTTTGTTTAAAGTTTTTGAGAGCTTGCAAGCTGTTTGCAAATCTGCCACCTGACCTCAGCAGCAGCCACGCTCAAAGTAAACATGTGTAGCATTTTGAGTCTTGCCTTTAAATGCCCCATACAGTAGGTATTAATTAACCCAGACAATAAGAATTTTGCCCACAAGATTTCCTGAAGCTTTGAAAAACTACAAAGCTTTGTATGCTGCACACTAGTTTTTTCTTCTCTGTCTTTGTGACTCTCTCACCACCTGATGTGATTTGCTATTAATATACATTTATGTAACTCTACTCATTATTGTGTCTACACTTGCATCATGTAGATCAGACACGCTCTATAAGATTTCTCATGGTGATTAAGCAGATCAAAAAGTGAATCAAAGTGGATAGTTCTGGCCTGTAGAGCATGCAGTGTTAAAACATAACGAGGCAGATTTCTCTAGCAGAGACACCGCGTACCCTGTAGTACAAACAAACACATGTCTGGATCCAGTCCCTGAGGGAGCAAAGGTAGCTTTGATGTCTACCATGGTGTCTGGGCCTTGGGTCACACTGGTCCAACAGTCCAATAGAAATGAGACCAGAGAGACTACTAAACAGCCTGATGGCAGGATTTATGTACCTAAGCGCACGCACACACACACACACACACACACACACACAACAGTCCAATAGAAATGAGACCAGAGAGACTACTAAACAGCCTGATGGCAGGATTTATGTACCTAAGCGCACGCACACACACACACACACACACACACACACACACACACACACACACACACACACACACACTGAGTTCAGAGTGAAACATGAGCTGTGCACCACTGTATAAATAGTCTTAAATGTGGACACTATGTAACCCTATGTACTATACTATACATGTAATACATGTTCTGGTACACAGAGTACGATTAAAGCACAGGACTCTACTCGAGTCTTTCTACAGTTTATTCTTTCAAATTAAATGGAAAAAAGGGGAGGGGGGTCATACACCCAGCCATATAGGTGGAATCTACATCCTCAATAACAATTTCAGTAGATTTAATAGTATAATATATTAAATGCTTTTGATACACATTCACTAGTCACTTTGTTACCTTGCAGTGCTGGGTTAGACTCAGAATCAACAAGGTGATGGAAACAGGATTTTGGTCCGCGTTGACATCATAGCATCACACACTTGCTGCACATCCATACTGTGAATCTCCTGTTCCACCACCTCCCAATGGTGCTCTAGTGGATAGTGATATACTCATATTACAAATGAGTATATCATAAATGACCATCATAAATGGTCCACTATAATACATAGGTAGGCTGTGATGCTTAAATTATGCTTTATTGCTCAAGGTGAGACTTTTTCTAGTCCAGTCAAATTCTAAATAGCATACTTTGAGGAATTTGCAAGTAGTGAGACATAAAAACATAAAAACAGTGCCCTTTAAGTTACCTAAAAGTGTGAACTGGCTGATAGTTATGAGTGTTTCTATTGCTGAATCACTGCATTTCCTCAGCTTCAGATATTATTTCTTACTGATGTAGCTCCTAAGACCACTTAAGCTACCACCTGTAATACTTTTCCTTTTTTCTGTTCAATACTAGATGTCCAGCTGGTTTGTCTGGAAAATACCACAGGCTCTTAACTTAATCTCACCAATCTCAGCTAGTGATTGCGGCGTTCCCATCTGGACATGCACTGCTGCTAGCATGCTGTTTCTTGCAGACTCATTCTTGGAAAGCCCAATATCTGACACAGAGATGTAAAGTGTTTTATAACACTCAAATTGGTCAGTTTGGCATTATAATGTAGTTCCAGTATTGCTTTTTTTAATGGCTCTAGCACCTGCAGTGCTAGTATTGCACCAATAACAGTTTGGACATGACAAACCAAAAGGTCCGATGTGAAATCAGAGGGTCAAAACAACAGGCCCGTGTCACACTGCCTTACAGCATACTCTATATTCTGGCCAGCCCCACAACAAAGCCCCATTTCCCTGTGTCCTGACACAACAACTGAGTGCACTGTGCTCATTAGAGGGGATTAGGTCCAAACACTTTCAAACAAAAGCAAAAGAACACAGTGAGGGAGACTGGAGCCAAATGAAAAGATGTCTGTTTGTGTGGGGTAGCAAAGAAGGGGGTTAACAAGCTTCCATCTCTTAACATGATTGATGCAGTCTGACAAGAAGCAGCATACTCTATAGGACCCATATTTATGTTAGAGTAAGAACACTTAAGGCAGAAAAATGCAGTTGGGTTTTATATAATAAGAAGTTTATATAAGACTAATGAGTTCAGCATGCTTTATGCTAAGCTGTAATATATGCATGCAAGACAACTGTGTTTTGTGGATTTCTTCTATGTGTTATGTAATTAAAATGTATATTTACATAACTGTGTCTAGTCTAATCTGTGTCATGTGTAGCCATCCTAGACAACCATATATATGACAGCTAAAAGGTACACTAAAATTAAGTCATTCATATCACAGAGGCCCTGTTACTCCATTCATAACAAAGCTGAAATTTAACCAGGCATTAAATTACCTACACTGCAGTTACTAAATTATTAGGTTCACAGATCCTTTTTTATGAGCAGCTGTAGTGCAATGAGAAACTGACACTATTTTGTTGTCCACAGCACCAGATTTGAAATGAAATAATGACGTTTAACTGCCTACTTTCAGTCTTAATTTGAGAATATCAGGATTCATATCAAATGACTAGAGTAGGAATAATAGGTCATTAGTCCCCTTGTTTAAGGGGGCAGAAAGTACGATACTTTGAAGGGAAACTGCTCAGAATATGGTCTGTGGGTTTTCCAGAATAACAAAGACACTGTCCTTGGAAAGATCCCTTGCTGTTGTTTTTGTTTTCATTGCTTTGAGAAGCACCAATGACATTTTCTTTCACTTCCAATGTATCCCGCAGTGTATGAAACCATCCGCTTAGACGACTGCGAATGCAGCGCACTGCTGCTTTCAGCTCAAAATTATTGTTTCTGAGCCAGTGAGCCCAAACAATCAAAAACACATCTGTTCAAATGCTTTCTGACGATATTTTCCACGGCTGACGCAGACACGGGGAAATGCTGCTGAACCTAAACAATGCATCACACTGTTTCTGAGAGCGTCTTGGGGGACGTACTCCTAAAGAAACAATAGTCATAGGTATTTTTGTCCCTCAAGGTAACATAAAATGCTCTTAGCAGGTGCTGAGGCAACATAATAAACTGAAAAACACAAATACATTGCTTTACACTGCTACGATCCAGCAGTGTGTTTTTTGATTATGTACGAGTAATCCCTATGATCCAGCTCAGGTTTCAAACTGCTCCAAATGCACAGATTCAGAGCATTTTTTCTACTCTATATCTATATGATGAGAGCACATATCCCTAATGTGGTCAGTCAGTCAATCATGAGATATTTGGCTTGAATTTAGCCAGAAAAGAGCTAAAACTTCTTCAAACGCAGGCAGTGCACAAACTTACAAGCCGCACCAATGTCCAGTATTAGATCAAACATGTTGAATCATCTATAATAATAATGGATTGGATTTATATAGCACTTTTCAAGGCACCCAAAGCGCTTTACAATACCACTATTCATTCACTCACTGGTGGAGGTAGCTACAGTTGTAGCCCCTCTGGCCAGCACCAGTAGGCGGTAGGGTAAAGTGCCCAAGGACACAACGACCAGGACAGAGAGCCCGGGGATCGAACCAGCGACCTTCCGGTTACAGATACGCTTCCCAACCCCATGAGCCACGGTCGCCCATGTGAATCAACTGTGAATCAACTGTGAATCATCCACGAATACTACAGTAGAGTCCAAGAACAACACTGTGAAGATGAAGATAAGCATAAAAGTCACCTTTAAATCAGTCATTTTTATCTTATAATAATTAATACCATACCAAGTTAAAGATTAAAGTCCATAATAAGGACAGAATGTTCATTTTAAAGAATGAGAAAACACTGCTTGTATCATAAAGACAGTAGAATGGTAAGGATGTTGTGTTAGCACAAATATAGAAAGTACAACAGGTGAGGCGACACAGTTCGCAAAGGCTTGCTAGCAGAAGGCATGTGGAGGCCCATCTGTCACAGATCAACCAGGAGTCTCTTCAAACAGCTCAGGCTCAGACCATAAATGAGCTCTGACAGCAAAGCTATCAGGATGCTCCTTGAGTCAACCATTCCCTCTGATGTTTACAAATCGCATCATATTTCAGGCTGAGAGTAAGTGCAAACTGCTTGTGTTGACACTATTAATAAAGCTGAAAGGGGTAATCCTTTTTATTTTTTTTAATGGATGTGTTTTGCGGAGATTTTACTCTGTCATGTGTCAGCGTAGTAGTACAACTGAAATTAATTGGATTGAACTGAAATGATAGTTTCTGCAACATCCTCTATAAACAGATGCATTTTGGTATTGAGGGGACACTGGTGTCCTAGTCGTTAGGGTGCATACCCCATAGGCTAAATTGTGATCAGTAGAAGGGTCCAGAGCCAAGCGCCTGGTTAAATGGACCTCATCCTATCTAAATACAGAAAAAAATGCCTAAAACTAACCAAAATCAACCAATAAATACTCTTTGTACACATCTTTATATACCTTTTTATAAGCGCATGGAGTTTGAAGAAACTTTTTCCAACCTGAACCCATTCCACTGTCCACTGGAATGCTAAAAATGCCTCGTTGCACCCTGATCTGCCAACCTAAGATTTCCAGCTGTCCTGGAGAAATCTGGAGCAGGGGAAAAACAATAACACACTACCTACCAAGAGCACAGCCCTACGTTAATGGTTTAAGACATGTTCTTGGCAGACAGACTATTGTGTTACTTCACTTGTTTTTGATGTTTTTGAGAAAATCCAACAATGATTATTAAGCACATCTAAAATAATGAACAACTAGCCACTGAAGAAACACAGAGATAAACCTGGAATCATTGTCTTTGAAGGTTTCCCCAGTTTCTCCAACCACTGTGTATACAAATGTTATAAGCATATGTTGCACTTCATTCTTCCCCATGTTTAATGTTCTGTTAAAGGCTTTTTAACATTAGAAAGACTTTCAATAAAGACGCCATCGTTGCCTTTAAGCAATGAATCAATGAGTTTAAAGTGAAACAGAGTTTAAAAGGTATTTTTTTTACCTGACTGCTAACGATGGCCAAGATAAATAATGCACAACAAGGTCACACAAAGAAAACAGAGATATGATGAAGCACAACTCAATATTTGGAAGACAGCTTTAAGCAGTTTAGTAAAACATCTTTAATGCCTCTCACTTGTTGGCTAGTTTTGGCTTGTTGTAGTTATTCCTAACTATATATTGTCAGCATGCAGCGAATGGCTGCTTTTAATCTTCAGATACTTTCCAACGTCCAGGCCAGTGAGTGTGAATGTCCCTGTTATTTCAGTATTCTCAGGGTTTTCAACACTTAAAGTTATGAATGCATAAACATTATGATGTTTGAGTTAAAAAGGCTCTCCTTTACCTGCAGCATTACTAATGGAGCCTATCTGGCAGAAGCTTGTCTCAAAGTCTTTGAACCAGGAACAAAACATCACGAGTAATTTTTTAAATGGACCCAAGAAATCACTTAAATTAAGAGAAATCTAGCAATAAATTAGACTACAGGTGACAGGGCAATTAATTTTTGACTAGTAAAAAGGAATCAACTTTTTAAGCTTTTTTGGGGCTCGATATTAGCAGTTCTTATTAATAATAACCGGTGTAGCAACAGCTGAAATGTAATGAAAGAAAACTAAAGTGTGTCCCCTACTTTCATCCAACAGCAGGCCCTCTACACTTACCCTGGATAAACAACAAATTGCTAAACACATAACCTTGTTCTACGCAAACAGCTGATCAATAGTCAAGATGAGATAAACCCAGTAATTGTTTGATCTGTCTGACTGAGCTACCTACCGCATAATTACCACAGATACTGCGCCACTCATTTTGGCTTCAATCCTATCAGTGTGACAGGACCAGGTAAGCTGTTTATCCAGACTGACACCTAAAAGCTGGACCTGCCCTGAAGTCATATCCAGACAAGACACCAACTTGTCCGTAAGCACTGCACCATAAGGAAGTGTGGTTCTGCCACTAAAGCAAACATTTCCTGACTTGATCCTGAAAGGATCAAACCACACTTTGAACTTTGAAGGTGAATCCGCTCCATTTCTGTTTTTTGGTTGTATTTTTTTAAGTTGTAATACTGCTAGGCTAGTAGTTAGCGAGTGTTTACACACTGTCAGTCTCTTCCATGAAAATTAGGAGGGACCAGCAATCTGCTAGCAACCAAAGCGAATGTAAGGAATTTTCTGATGCAGCTCCCAACTCAATCAGTTTCAACAAATGTCACTTCCAAAAACTTAGAGGAACACAAATTTTCCCTAGCAACCAGAGGTTTCTGGGGATTGCCGACCGGTCTCGATCCCTTTGTGTCTGCAGGCTTAGCGGAATAACCGTAACTTAGCCACCAGCATCTACACTGAAAATATAAGCTTTAAGGTACTTCAGTTATAGTTCAATGTTCCTTATATTGAAATCAGCACTGACGTCACGCAAGAAAGCGTCACCATTTTTCATTTTACATCTAGCGGTTAATGTAACGAGGCATCAGTTTTCTATGCTAAGATAAAAAGATTTTGAGCTGCCGTCAAGGCCAGTGATAGAAGAATAACAGTTACCTGCTATAAAGGCTAAAACCGTTGGCTTTGAGAGGAAATTGTTTCTTTCAGACTAAAGTTAATAATATGACAACAGTTCAAAAGTGCAATCGGCTATATCCTTATTCATTTACCATCAAGGTTATGTAGCCCATTTGTGCAGAGAAACAAGTTTTAACCTCCTATATTTGTATTGCTTTCAAGTAAAGCCTAAAAATCATATACAATTCTTGATAAATTCTTCAGTTGGTTCAACAAAAAAGTTTGCTATCCAAGTTATTCGCATCGTGGCTTTTATTGAT
The DNA here is from genome assembly GCF_057381845.1 of Rhamphochromis longiceps. Lineage (NCBI taxonomy): Eukaryota > Metazoa > Chordata > Actinopteri > Cichliformes > Cichlidae > Rhamphochromis > Rhamphochromis longiceps. Next base: position 36,853,786 of record NC_140558.1, read on the forward strand.
TTCCATTTGTTTAAAAAACAGTTTATTTACATATTTATTTATTTACATACATAGTGGGTTTTGACACAATTAGACTCAATGAACAAAGATATATGTGCCTAACATGTCAGTAAAACTATTCTATAATACACTCATGCTTTAGTTAACTGAGCTTGTGTTTTCAATCTTTCCAGATTTAGTTTCTAAAAATGACGTGGTTTGTTCTATTATTTTCTCTCAGTTTTATTGCAGCATTCTTCATTTAGCTAAGCTCCACATCAAGCCACAGGGCTAAAGCACTGCTCACAATAGGTTAGTGAGTTTTCTTATCGGTGCATGCTTGTCTAGAACAGTCTGTAAGATATCCAGGAACAAGCGTAATGTAATTTCTGAATCTTTCACTCGGTGTGTTCTTTTCCCCTGTGAATTTCTTACATCATAAGTCTTTGAAGCAGAATCTGTGACCTAATGATTCTGGTCATTGCTATTACACTTACTAGATCCATTATTGTGCCATTAGTGTAGATGTGGTCAGTGCATGAGGCAGACATGAGTCTAGACATGCCAGAGCTTACTGTGGTAGGAATGATAAATATCTGAGTTAAATCACTCGCATTCTTTGTCATCTTTCTTTAAGAGTGCATGATGAAGAAATCCAGGCGATGTTTAAGTCCCCAAGAATCATTTCACTGCATTTCTCTCTGTTGATTTGTAGATTTGTGAAGCACAGCACATTCAAGCTAGCGGGATTTGATGTAATGTAGGTGACTAAAGCCAACAGGCTTCTGCAGCTGGAGTCATCAGATGTTTTCTCACATTCGCACAGATACCATAGCCTACTGGTATAGTTACTACAGAGTCATTAAGTATTCTTGTGAGAGAATAAAGTGCATAACGCTCAGTAAGTAAACCAACTTTAGGCTTAGAAACAAGTAGAACTTGATGAGCTACTTTTTTTCTCATCACAATTTTCCTCCTGCTCCGTTTCACGGTGGCACATAGATGGAAATAGTTTTAGGCTTCAATGAAAAATTAATTCCTTCCTCACTCAGTCCCTTTCTTCTGCCCCTTCACACACATTCCCTCTTTGCCAACTTTGCTGCAGCTGAAACAGTGCCGGCTGCATTTTGAACTTTCCTCCCACATTCGGTGCAGCCACGTTCATCCGCACACCACCTGACTGGGGGCTCACCCCTCGCTGATTATGAAAGCACCCCCCCCCCCTTCCATTTTCAAAAGAAAGGTGTGCCGGGCACGTGCACTCACTTTACAAGTTTACCAACATTTTTGTGGTAACAACTGGGAAAAAAATGAGTAAAGGTGTCATGTTAATCACGGAGCAAATCATTACCATATGTGACTCATAACCCACACCTCGCCGTCATTAAAAATTTAAAGTACCTACTGTTCTCAACCCCTACTTCGATACTGCTACGGTATTCTGAAACTCACTTGTTTACTCCTCGATGTTTATAAAAGACCTCAGCAAGGCCTAATGGTGATCTCTAAGTATGATTTCATTATATCCAGCCTTTTGTTATCCCTTATGGTCCTTTGCTTTTTTTCTATTGAGCAGTCTGACATCTTTTAAAATGTTGTACACGTGTGAATTTAGACCGGATATCTCAAAAGAAGCCTTTAAGATCATAGCTATTGTAGCTAAGCTCTTCCCCTGTGCTTTTTTCCTGCTGCTGAGGTAAAAAGGTCAGGTCTCAGCCTACTCACTTAATCTGTTCACATATGAGCTCAACCCAAGAAAATGCTGGAGATGAAATCCTAAATATGTCAAAAAATGGGGAAGAGAGAATATAAACATCCTGTATAAAATTCCATCAGCTTCTTTTAATAAATAAGATGTCTTTCCTATACCGCCCCGCCCCCCTATTGCTTTTATACTTACAATAATAATAATAAAGGTTCACATTTGTTCCAGCAAACAGCATTAGTGCCATAATCCCTTCCCACATTGTGACCTTAACTTTTGCATGTGATTGCGGGAACTGACGAGGATTTTAAGAAAAACATCCACTCCTGTTACATGATTCCCGAGCTCAAAACATTTCTCTGTATGGATCAGTACACTGCAGAAGCAGCTTTCACGGTTTTCACAATGAGGAAGGGGAGGAGGAGAAAGAAAGGCAGGAGGGTCCCTTTCTTCTCCCCCCAAACAAGAATTCCCATGATTACTCCTTTAGTCAGTATTTGTTAACAAGATTAACAAGCACAAAGCTAGAAGCCACGGTTACCCAGAAGCCCAGAGCTTCATTAGCAACAAATTGGACGCTGACTTTGTGAACTCACTGAAGAATAGAAATGTTTCTACTGGACTTGCAGGCACAAGAAAATGTCAGATTCCTGCAAACAATTGGAGTAGCACCAGGCCCATTGTTTCTGGGGACTAATTTATCTGCAACAACAAGACTGAACTGTCACATTCCTGTAAATGAACATCAGTGATTTCTTTATTAAGACTGATATCCTTGACTGCTTTGTATAGTGCCTTTCCCGTTGCAGGGAGCTGAGCGCAAACAGTAAATAAGGATAGAGAAATAGTCTGACCATTTAGTAATGAAAGCTTATGATCCTAAACAGAATGGTTGAAATGGGAGAAGTGGGTAGGGTAATGATGTGACTCTAATAATAACTACCTGTTAGATTGTATTAAATACTACAAGCAGAAGCAATATCCCTGATTTACATATCTATCGCAGGATTTTTAATCATTAGTCATGTGCATCTTGGGGACTCTAACAAGTCTGTCCATACTGGTCCAGCAATGCATGGGTCAGACATTCGTATGGACCAATATCGGCCTCGCTAACTGCAATTATCTGTCTACTACCACCCTGGCTGATATTTAACAAAACAGCTTTGTTCTGGCCAAATGTTCAATGATATTGTGGTAAATAGCTTAAAATTTTTGTCTTTGTTTGGTTGTTGGGAACCAAGAGGGGAAAATATAACAAGAAAAAAACAGCACTCCAATATCAGCTCAGTACCGGTGCAAATGTTCACAAATATTCAGTCCTTTGTGCTCACTATATCATTAAGGAAACCTTTATCAAAGGACCCATTGTAGCAAACTGTGTTGTGGATAAACAGACAGCCTTAATGAATAGTTAACAAGTGCCTATGGTGCTTTTTCAGTTAAGTGCCTGTAACTCATTAGAATGCTGGTGCTTTGGAAAACAAGAGATTTCAACAGGATGTAAGGAGCAATTTCAGAGTAAGAGAAGAAAATAATAATTCAAAAATAAGAATGCAGCAATGAGCATACTTTACACCTGCTGGTGGGGCACTTGTTTTATTCATTACTGTGTTTAGTGTTCCACTGGGAATTTAAGTTATTCCACTTTTTTCTAAAGTGATATACATATTAAAATAAACATCCTGTAAATTAATATAAAGTTGATGTTAAAATGTTTATTATAGTAATTGTGCTTTAAATGACACTTCCACAGCTCTAAGTTCCACTTTTAAAAAAAATCCTATAATTATAAACCAAATGTGCATCAAGATTCTCTACTCCTGTCCACCAGCTCACTTGTGGCTTCAGCTCCAGCCCACCTGAGCAGAGAGATACTGCTCAGATAGTACTTACTCACCCACTTTGAACTGGGATGTTTGGTCTTCAGGGTCTGTGTGCTCCTTCACCAGCATCATGTGCAGGATCCCGAAGGAGTTGTGAATTCCGAAGATTGACCCGTTGCACCAGGTTGCAGCAAAAACCACCAGCCAGCCAGCGAAACCACCTTCGGGTGGGACGAAGCCAGCTCCGTGGCCGGGCTTCTCTACCTGCACCCTAGCCTCGAAGTCGGAACCCGGCGTGAGGGGTGGCTTGCAGCCGGTCTCGATCAGCTGCGTATTACTGTCCTCCTTCACGATTTTACCCTCGCTGCCGTCCGCCTGGTCATGCTTTCTCGTGTCTAGGTCTTGAGGGGCATCCCTCTGCTCCATCTGAGGACCTGGAGCCGGCTGTTCCGTCCGTGACTCTCTGTCGGACGGCTGCGCTTGGTTGTCTAGCCCGTTGGTCCCCATGCTGTCTGATCTGGCGGAGAGGCTACTGTGGGCTTTTGGCGCACATGCATGAGATATAGGTCGCTGACATAAGAGCACCGATTTGAATAACAGCTTTGATTGGTTATCTGTCAAACGTGAAAGACGGATGGTGTTTTTCCTGGCACACAAGCTTCCTACACGCTGCTCGCAGCCCCAACTTCAGCGAATAAACTCCAACCTGCAAACATAGCGTGTGTCATTCTGGCCGGAGGTCTATATTTCCAGGAATTAGCTCGCACCGCCTATCCTTCCTTTTAATGCAAGCCTGCCTAACCGCCTATAAAGACTAACACCATGTATTTACTTGTGTTGGCTCTTCTCCTCGGTGCCGAAAGAGGATCATCAACCTGCGAAAACGTCCGCTCCGCCTCGACTCCGTGTAGCCCCGTCGCGCAGTTCCCGCACTATCATCAACATTTCCCGATGTTAAATGCAAGAATTAGACGCTTCTTTTTATCTTTACAAGGTGGATATGTAACGTAGGTAGGCCTGTGCATGTCCCGTAGGCTGTAGCGGTTCTCAAGTGTCAACACACACCGAGCCGTCATTCAGCAAATCCACACACCTCTCCTCCTCGACCACCTCCTTTCCCCGGCGGACGGACAGTTGGAGCCAATGGTGGAGCTTCAGTACAGTTACAGTAGAACGAGTTTGCACTTCGTGGCTTTTCGCGGAAAAACCCGAGTGTGGCTTGCTTTTCCTCTCTTGTGTCGGATTAGTAACAACATCCTGTGGCTAATGCAAACATCCGTTTCAGCGCATTTTCCTCTATAATCTAATCTAATCTAGTATAACATAATATAACATAATATAACATACTGTGTATTATATCGACACATCAAGAGATATATCTACTTTTGTAATTTTTGCAAATTTTAAATTTAATTTTTGTAACAAGTCTTGTTCGTTTGATTAAGTGACCTAATATCTAAAATAAATAATATTAATTATAATTTTAAAAAATACGTCTTAGCTTTATTAAAGTTGTAAATAGCTCTAAACTATCAATTGAATTTTTAGATTAAAAAATGTTTTACATCATTGTGGCAGACGTCAGGCACGTTATCTGCTTACTAACTCTCTGGATTGTATGGATATGGAGAAAGGAAAAAATATCATCCAAAAACTCTAAATACGGGATTAAAATCTAAAAAAAAAAAAAAAAAAAAATCGATTTACTAACTCGAAATTTGAAGATATTTTCTCAATTTAGATTGATTTTCTCACATGTTTGGGTTAGTAAGCTGATCATTTAAGACACCTAACTCACAATTTTGACATAATGACTTATTCAGTTGAGACGTATAGTTTTAATATGTTGGTGGCAAGAAATCTTTATTATTTAATTCATGGATTTATTTATTTCAGTGGCATAAGTAAGGTTTTAGTATAGGGTATTGGGGGGAAAAGACAGCAGAACTTTACCATCTATGGTGTTAACGGGGTGAAGGGTCAGGAAGCAGCAATAACGAGGATTCACCACTATGTGGCGCTACAAATCAGTGTGAAGGTCTCTTATTAAAAAGATTTTAATCTCAGTCAGACTTTTACATGAACAGATGCATAAATTCCAGTGGCTGTGAAGACAAACTGCATGATATTTTAACATATGTACAGACAGGTTTTGTTGTCTGATATCACAGCAGAAACCTCAAGTGTAAAAAATATCACGATTGATGGTTTAATTCCTGCTTCAGCTTTGAGGACTTGGGACTGATCTTAATGTTCAGCATTAACCTGATCAGTAACATCTGCGCTTTTCGTACTGTGATGGCAAGTGAAAACAGTCTTGGTAGGTTTGTCATTAAGTTTATTTATAATGCAACTGAACAGCAAAGATAAAATGTTTATGCTACTGGCTGCACTCCAGAAAGAGAAAACTAGAAAATCCTTCACTGATGTTTGGTAATTTTGAGATATTTTGATAAGCCTCTAAGTCACTATTCTGTGGTGTTGATATACATTGTGATCTACACACTATTTATACTGCCAGTGTGCCAAATTTCTATTCGTAGCCTGGTATTCTAAAACATTCTGCTCAATGTCATCAAAGACTCTGGGAAGTACTCGTGCTGAGGGTGTCACAGCACCCCCTGGCCAACTGTATAGGACCTGTATGTCAATTAAATACTGAAAATGAATAATTAATACTAGAAATAATAGATTTTTATGTCATTTCCTTCATTATTTTTTAAAATTGTAGTAAATTAGCTCTTAGGTTACTCAGGTTCAGTTGTGTCTGAAGCTGTGAGGTCACCAGACATGCAACCGGGAACCCAGCAGCACAATATAAAGGCTATGCAAAACTGCTTTGTAGATGTCCTCATCAATCCTTGAAAAATAACAAAATCTAGCAGATTATCAGAATCAACAACATACTCCTACAGCCTTAATGGTGAGTGAAAGCATGTTGGCTGTTTTTATTATCCTTTCTTTATCTAGGACAAAGTCTGATAGCAGTTAAAATATCTTTTTCAAAAAAGACCTGGCCAAGAGAGCAGCATCAGTTACAAAAAATGCAAGTGAAGAAAAAACTCCAACCGATATTCAGCAGACAGACAAGTGAACACAGACAGATCATTATTCCAGGAAACAGGGACAGTGCATTTCTTTCCAAATTTTTTGTATCTAATCTCATTAGATACTGGCCTGGTGCATTCATAAAGATAAGCATAATCCAATAAAAGTAAGAATGTTACAGGGTTGAATGTTTCATTACTTGGTTAGAGAAATAAGATTTATTTCCTAGAAAAAAAAACTGAAAGCAAGTTTCAGCTTGGACACAAGCCTTTCAATGGGATACATAAACTCAGGTAAGGAACTAACTAGCCTATGAGTCCGTAAAGAAATGCAGAGCACAGAGGGCACAACTGTGATGGAGGACACAACAAAGAACACAGGCACAACCCTCTATTCTGAGGTTTTAAATACACAAGAGAGGCCAGCTGTGGGGATGAGAGGCAGTTTGAACACACCTGGGAAGAAACATGACACAATATAACTCATATCAAACTAATGAGGCAAGGAAAACTGAACATGGTGCACATGAGACGAGAGACTAGCAGAATAAAACAGGACGCCTTAACTCTGAGACAGAGACATGGACAAAGACACACAAACTGGACATTGGTAAAGAGACATGACTGACTACACACAAGGGACCATGGGGAGGACACACAAAGAAGAAACAGGCGAAAGGGAACAATACTAAACAAAGAACTGAGAACTAGAAACATTTGTTACAAGCACTGTTTCTATTGTATAGCACTTTTCAGCATTGAAAAAACGTGCTTTGCAGAACAGGATGTAAAGGTTCACAATGAAAAATATACTGAGAGTAGAAATATAGAGTATAAAACTGTACACACAAATAGAACAAAGTGTAAAGTCTGTCAAAAATAAAATGTTATGGTTAAAGAAAGGCTTTAAACTTAAGTAGGTCAGCCTGGAACCAGTACTGAGGAGAAACCTTGGGTTGTTCTTGTTTTCTTAATCAGTGATGAACAGTAAGATGGTCCCAGCTTCATGGAGGGCTTTTTATAGAGCAACAAACTCTTTTTACCATACTAAATGAAGACCTTCTAAATTAGTGAGACATTATTTTCTCTCCAGCTTACAGTTTATCAGCTTTAAGGTGTGCATTTGAGAGTTATACCAAGTAGGCAAGCACTTGTTATTTGACTTTGAAAAAGAAAGCGTCAAATAACAAATGTGACGCTTTCTTTTTCAGAAGAAACACAGTATCCAGTTTCATATGCAATAAGTATGTAACACTATTAATATGATAACCTACCTCTGTGGAAGTAGAGGTTGTGTTGCTGTTCTGCAATGTATTGACACATAGTATTTTGGAAAGTAACAGTGAAGGAATTTTATCCTGCAATTCCCCTGACTGGGCACATCCAATTCTGAGCACTTGTTTCTGATAAAAGATCTTCAGTTCTTTTCAAAAGTTACAGAAAGCGTATCATTTCCCCACGCATATCTCAGCTGAAAGTTTTTTTAATAAAGTCAAGGTCTTCGCAAAGTAATTAAGATTTTTTTGTCCTTAAAGATTAAAAATGTTGTGAAACATAAAAGGTACTTTGCCCGCTTTAGCACATTAAAGGATAAGAACAAAATGAGGCCTCATTCATTTCTCTCCAGCATCTCACAATGGGGGCTACAAGAGGTGGAAGGGGTCTTTAATAAATACACATCTGAGCTTAAAAAAATCTGTGCAAACTGCAAGGTCACGGATGGCCAGTTAGAAAGCTTGCTAAATAAAAAGAAAATTGTAGTGCACGAAGGGAAAAAAAGAGTAAAAAGAGGGGGTGGGGGGAGGCCATGAAGGCAGAGAATGATGAGGGGTGTAGATGAGGAGGAGAGAGTCAGAGAAAAAGCTTTGACTGAGAACAGTTGAGAGCACAAGTGAGAGCAGCCATAGTGGAAACAAAGTACTTCAGACTTGAGACGCCCACCAGCATTGAGCAGGTACTGTAGACCCATTTCAGTATTTTCTTTTTTTCACTTTATAGCTCCATGTTTTACTTTTAGAGGTTTAGTCATAAATATTATCTTTTAACTGCATTACAAATATTCTCTGAGTTTTATAATTAATTTTATAAACTGACCAGACTGAAAATCAGTCAGCTTTTTGTCTGTTTTGGGTTCCCACAGAAGTCCCCTGGCTTTCTTCCAAGTACAAATGTGTTTGCAGGACTGGACATTGCAGATGTATGAGTATACTCAAGAGCATTCATGAGCTGTAAACTTAGGCAAACTACATCCCAGTGCCTCGAATCCAGCCAAAGAACTTTCTTTTGTGTGTCACCACACTTTTGTCTTTCTCTCTTTTGATACAGTGAAATGCCAAAACAGAGAGCAAATGTTAAAGTCTCACTGTCATCCTTGGTACCGCTGCAGAGCCTCTTTGCTTTTTTCATTAATCAGAAATTACAACCAAATTCAGTAACAAGTTCTGAAAGATATTAGACAGGAATATTTTAAATATATCAATCAGTATGTTTATAGTTGTAAAGTGACCAGTGACCATATTTATTCTTTTCATTTCTTTTCACAGAGATGACCTCACTTTGCAGGAACCTGGTGGCACTTGTCTTTCTTGTCTTGCCTCCCATGCATTCCCATTTCTTCACCAATGCTGCGTCTGCTTCCCCACCCATCACTCGTCCACAGATCATACACATGACTGACATGGGCTCAGAAGGCCAGGATGATTATGACTTTAATAAGGAGGAATATGACACAACCACAGCTTCTCCTAGGATGGTGTCCTTCCCAAAGATGGACCTAGAACCTCTGCTCTGCGAGTACGACCCCTGCTCGGAGAACCAGGTTCCCTGTGCTGCACTTTCAGAGCAAATTGGGTGCCTCTGCCCTGGGATGAGTGGAGCTAATGTGCCTCCTCATCCACCACGTATCCAAGCGCTGGTGCCAGTCAGTGCGGGGAGTGACAGAGGGGAAATACAGGTGCAGTGTTGTGCTCCATCTTCAGTGGTATCTGAGTACAGAATAGTCATCGAGGGAAGGGACAGTGAAGTCCCAAAGTTTGGGGATGCGTCACGGCGGGGTTTGGTCAGATCTTTGGAAGTGGGAACTAAAGTGTGTGTGGTGGCAGTGAACAACGCAGGAAGCAGAGATCCTTCAGAGTTTTCATGTAAGCGGTATGAATGTCGTCAATCTCCTGTCCTCACAGTGATGGCCTGGATTATAGGAGGTTTATTCGCTCTCCCTTTACTGGTTGTTATAGGGACTCTGATCTGTGGGACATATCAGAAGTTTCGAAAAGGAAAGAGAGACTCTACTGATGAACTTACTAAAGTACAGTTTGAACACTGCAGTGCTGTACACTCAAAAAAATGAACTCAGCCTATCTCTGCTTTTACTAAAGTAGATTTTGTTGTTTGTTCTTAATAAACTCGATTTTGCAAAAATTCTTAAAGTGTTTGTGCAAATTTAATGAAATGTTGTTACTTTTTGTTGTTACACAAAGTCATTGAACTGTGTCAACGTAACATTGTTGAGTAAATTCACAGGTTTGTCCCTCTGCACATACTGCTGCGTGCAGAGCCCGCCTAAGTAAGGGCCAATGCGCATGCGCACCACCCTCTTTCTCAAGCTTGCTTTTTCTTCGCCATGTGGACTGGTTCAGCCGCATTTTTGTCCAAAAATCAGGTAAGAAGTCATTTTTCTTGTAAAGCCCGTCTACATATATATGTTCACACGTCAGTTAATGTCGCAAGTGCTACTAAGAAAAGAGTACAGGCAGGGTTTTGCCCGGTAAAGGTTTGCTAACGTGGACTTGCTGCACGTGAGTTTCCAAATGATTTTGGAGGGGACTCCATTGCAATAGCAAAGCTCTGTTTTCAGCCCAAATGTAGTGTAGCGCTAGCGTCGGTATGCGTCGGTACAGGCAGCGCATTCGGTCCGGCACGCACTTTCGCGCCGAGTTTATACTCGGACGCCTGACTGCGTTGCACTTTAGCCAACAACAGTGGAGAAGCGCTCCTTGCTAGCAGACAGGTTAGGGTGTATTTTCTGTCTAATATTTCAGCTTACGTTTTGATGTAGCTTGCAGAAAGCATTTAGTAAGCTGGTGTAAGATGAACTGCATTAATGTTGTACAATGTCCATGGGATTTCTCACTCGACTTTTAATGTCAGATTACACACACATTTACACAATATGCAGTGGTGATGATGTAGATCAATAAATTCATTGTTGTAGCATACAATATTAAAAATAAAACTGATTAATATGAAACATTAACAATGTGCAAATTATTTAGTTTTTTCAGGGACAGTGTAATGAAAATGTCTTTTGTGCTTCTCCCCCAGATACGTTGATGTGGCAGTGCAAATTGTGCAAAAAAGTGGTGTCATCACGAGCTCTGTTATTAAAACACTACAGGTTAGTTCATAGTAGACAGCAGTATCCATGTGCCTATTCTGATTGTGTCTGTGTTTTCAAAACATGGAATGCTCTACATAGCCACTTAAGCAGATCACATACCCAAAGAACTCTAGACAAGTCTGTGAGTTTGGCAACATTTAACTGCCATTTGTGTTCCTGCTGCAACATAGCTTCAGAGCAGGAGTATTTTTCTCACATTAACAACCATCTAAAATGTAACGAGACTGTGCATTGCATGTTTGAGGGTTGTTCTTTCAAAACAAATATCTATGGTACATTCAAGTCTCATCGAAATAGGAAACACAATCCTTATACCTTAAAAGACTTTAAAATCGGTATTGCTAACACTATTGTAGGCCAAACATCAGCTGATGACAGTACAGACACTATTGTAGAAGAGGACATAAGTGCAAATATTGATCACGATACAACTACAAGTGAGACTGAAGATTTGGCAAATGTAATAGAACTTAATTTTGCATCTCTTTTACTTAAGTTGGAAAACTATTTTCATGTTCCCAGCATAGCAATTGACGAGTTGCTTTCAGAATTGCACTACCTGATAAGCTGTGCATCAGTGCCTTTGACAAATCAAGTAATTGTAGACATACTCAAGAATCATAACCTTTGTCTAGACCAGCCTGTTATTGAAGAACTGACAAAGGCAGTTTCTTTTAACCCTTTGTTAAAAGCCATAGAAAAGGACGGCACACTTGCCACTGCCTTCAAACGCAGACAGTATTACAGAAAACATTTTGAAGTAATTGATCCAATTGAATACATTCTCGATTCCCAAAGCAAGAGGACCTTTCAGTATATTCCTATTCTAAAATCATTACAGCAGATATTTAAACAAGAAAACATACTGAACAAATTTGTCACTAGCCACAATCAGAATCCTTTTGTAAATAAGGAAAAGTATACATCATATAAAGATGGTCTACATTTTCCAAATAATGAGTTTTTCTCAGGCGGTGAACTAAGAATCTCTATTTGTCTTTATGTTGATGATTTCGAAATTTGCAATCCATTGGGGACATCACGGAAAAAGCATAAACTTTGCTCAGTTTACTGGATTTTAGGTAACTTGCCACCAGGTAGTCATTCATCCCTCTCTTCTATTTATTTGGCTCTCTTGTGCAAAAGTGAGGACCTTAGGACCTTTGGCTATCCAAAAATATTTGAGCCACTTTTGCAAGACCTTGTCATTTTAGAGCAGCAGGGAGTGTTCATTGACAATTTAGGGGTCAACTTTAAAGGCACTGTCCAATATGTAGTGGCAGACAGCCTCGGAGCTCATGGATTGGCCGGTTTTGTGGAAAGTTTTTCTGGAGATTACTTTTGCAGGTTTTGTACTGCTACACGCTCAGAGATTGAATCAAAAGCTACAAATAGTGACTTTTCTCTGAGAACTGAGGAGCTCCATCGTGTACATAGCAACTGCACGTGAGACAGGGGTAGCTTGTTGTGGTGTGAAAAGCTCGTGTGTCTTGGCAGACAGTCTGTCTTTCTTCAAGGTCACTGCAGGATTCCCCCCTGATCTTGCACATGACCTTTTTGAAGGTATTGTGCCTTTTGAGATAGCTGAGTGCCTTCGAATACTAATAGGCAAGAAGTACATCACTTTTGAAAATCTAAATAGACTTGTTCAGTCATTTCCCTACAAAGGAGGGGATCAGACTAATCGCCCTCAGAAATTGCCTCACAATTTTCTTAGTAAAAAAACTGTTGGTGGCAATGCACATGAAAATTGGTGTTTACTAAGACTTCTGCCACTTATTATTGGACAACACATACCTGAAAACGAACCAGCTTGGGGACTTCTACTAGATTTGAAGGATATTGTTGAGCTTGTTGTGTGTCCTGTTCATAACAGTGACTCAGTTGCATACCTGGAGAGTAAGATTTTAGACCACCATCAAAGGTACAAAGAAGTATGCCCAGATAGAAGACCATTGCCAAAACATCACTTTCTGGCTCATTATCCCTCAATAATTTGCCATTTTGGTCCACTTGCCTTATTATGGACAATCAGATTCGAGGCAAAGCACACATTTTTTAAAAAAGTTGCTAGACACACAAACTGCTTCAAAAACATAACCCTGTCTTTGTCAACCAAACACCAGCTCATGATTGGCCATTACATGCATTCATCAGGCTGTAGCAAAGCCACTTTTGAGGTTTCACGAGTCTCGGCAGTCCCAGTAGAACTTCTCAAACGTGAAATTGCACATTGTCTTGCTGAAAAGTACCCTGACACAGCTGTAGTTAGCCTTGCCCAGAGTGTGTCTGTTGCGGGCATCTACTACAGGAAGGGCATGTTAATAGTACATGGATCACTGGGGGGTCTGCCAGAGTTTGCTGAAATCCTGCAGATGTGTATTTTGGCAGATTCGTTGGTGTTTATAGTAAAAAAAACTGAGCTCGTGGTACACTGAACACTATGGATCCTTCAAAATTGACCCATCTCCAAAGGAAATTTCTCTTGTTGCACATGAGGATCTGGTGGATTGTTATCCACTTTGTGACTACCAAGTCGGAGCTTCTCGCATGGTTACATTAAAGAGATACATACACTGTTCAGGTAATTTTAATGTCCATGTTGCCGATTTAATTTTTGTGCTGTATAGCAGTTCTTCTCAAAGTTTGGTTCTTAAAAATAGTTGGACCAGAACTTAAATCTACTCGGATATGTTTCAAGCCTTGTAAAAATACTAGAAAAAAAATTGTGCTGCAAAATTCTGAATACCACTAAAAAAATTAACTGAAAGTTAACTGAAAATGTCTTTAAAGTTTAGCTAAGTCAAATTTGCTTTTATGTTTTACAGAACGACACAGTTGCAATGAGAAGAGTGTGTACGCTGAAAGGACTTGCAGTCTACCTCAATGAAGATCCGAACAGCTTGATCAAAGAAGACAAGTTGGTTAGCACTTCACTGATCTTTGAAGTAAAATATTGTTTTATGCACAAAGTATTTAGTTAAAGTTGTAACAAGTTGTCTGCATTGATTGCACTTTGTGTTAAGCTACGGCTCTACAGTCTTTTCGGTCTGTCAACAAGTATTTAATATGCACTGAATGTGCTTAGTAAAGACAGGACTTTGTTGGATCATTTTTTAAATCATTTTAGTTTGACGACAAGTTGGTTAGCACTTTATACTGATCTACATTTTCTGCACAAAATATTCACTTGGAATTTGTAACAAGTTGCATTGATTGCACTTTGTGTTAAGCTGTTGTGCTTGGAAAAAAGTATTTTATATGCACTGAATGTGCTTATTAAAGGCAGGATTGTGTTTGATAATTTGGGTGCTGTCTTCATTTCTTCCTAAAAGATCTCCCTAAGATTTACTTAAAAATGTTATGTCAAGTGGTTCCACATAACTGCTTTAAGTAACTTTTAAGAAACTTTGCTATTTTGTATGGAAGTAACCAGTGTAAATGATTTATTTGTAATTGTATTGAATAGAAATTACTTAACATTTTTATGTAATTCAAAAGCAACAAAGTTATGTAGCAGCTACATAACAGTTTTACAAAGATATTACCTAACCAGGTTATGTCCTTCTAAAGCAGAAAAGTTATGTACCAGCTAAGTAACAGTATTACAAAGATATTGCCTAAACAAGTTATGTATGCTTAAAGCAACAAAGATAAGTATCAGCTAAGCATTGCAATTAAGTTACATTTAGCCAATACACTTACGTAAATCTAACTTAACAGTATTGAGTTCAAACTAAGTAACAACATTTCTTAAAAGTTACTTAAAGCAGTTGTGTGGAACCACTTGACATAACTTTTTTAAGTAAATCTAATGTTTTATTTTTTTGAGTGTAGTGGTGTAATCAGTGACTGTAGAATTTAAATGTTATTTCAATTCCCTCAAAGAAAGTGTAAATGCGATTATAACAATGTACATGTAAAATGTAACGAGAACAAATAGTTTATAATGCTCTTTTGCAGTCACCATGATTTTATTTGCCGGCAAATTAACCTCTGTAGATTGTTTATTTTTTAATATATCAGAAACAGAATGTAAAGTAAATATTATTTTTAGGAGACTGATTGATTGTTTTTGTAATAAAATGGTTTAAATAGGAACTATGTTTGTGTCAACTTGATCTTTTTTGCGACCATTAAAAGGTTTGTGCTCACTGCATATGATCCTTTATGCATATCACACTCGTAATTTTACTCGCACAAAACACTTAAACGTAAAATATTTAAACCACATACTTTACTCTGTGAAAAAATATTCAACATATGCATTTATTTAAATACCTTTTACTTCCTTTTATTTTGAAGAGTGACAAATTGATTTGTTTGGCTAAGCGATGAAGCCTCGCCGACTAAGCCCCGCCCTTCAACGGTATGCGAGCCAATGAGACAGCACCAAACAAATGTATCAGGAAGAAGATCCAGTATTGTTATACCGTTTGTGATTGTCGATGACTTTCATATTTCTAATTTTATCCAACAACCAGTATGGCGAACACAGGTGAGTCTTTTTAAGCCCACTCTTACAGATACGGTTAACGTATGTGAACTATAGAAGGCTACTGTCTGAATTTGTTGAATGAACTGAAACATGTCAAACGTAATGAGTAAAAGACGACTATTTTTAATTGTGACAACCCAAAACTACAGCAGCTTAAGAAGTATTACCGTGTTTTCATAAAAAAAAAAAATTTATATGTTTTCATACATTTTGGGGTCACTTTGGTGAACTGTTTCCATAGGCTGTATTTCTCTTTCTAATATTTACAGAAAGGAAAAATTGTAGCATGACTCAGCAAACAGTAAAGAGATTAAACTGGAGGCACCAGTCTCCTTGAGGACTGTACTCGGTTACTCGAGCAACAAACAACAAACTGATAATTATCTGCATACCATAACCTGTTGCATCAGTCCAGTGTACCTTTAGTCATATCTTACAGTCTAACACTCTTCACACGATCTGATAAAAGCAAGTACGCCTGCCTTTATGGAAAATCTGCCTGTAAGGAATGTACTATGAAAGTGGAGTTTGATGTCAAGTTCTGCTTTTAGGGAGTCTTTAAAGGTTTTTTTTTTTTCCTGCTTGAACTAGAAGCCAAATTGAGAAACTAATTACAATATGTGGCAGCTTAGTCTGGCGTGTTCTTCTTTTGATATCTGAACTCAATACTCTGTTTATGTCACGGCCTTTTATGTTCCAAACACCAAAAAAGTCCAAGAAAAGGTGGGTGGCAACGGGAGGTTTGTTTTAGAACACACTTCTGACTTCATTGTTTAAAATTAAATGGCATTTATTTCGTGGAAAATTATTAACAAAAATCAACCAAATAAATTCTTAAAACTTAAAATTAAATTAAAGTTAACTTAAATTGCTTTAACAACTTCAAAAGTGGTCAAAAAAAACTTTTTTTTTAAACCCTCCTGACATTTGACTAACAAAAAACATCTTTACCACACCCCTCCAGGGTGCTCTTAATCCCTTGATTAATGGGAGGGTCCATAAGCTAATAAACCAATCACTTTCCAAAAACTTTTCCAAAAATAAAATTAATTACGAATTTACATAACAAAAACTAGGTCTGCATATTCTTACAACTTTAAAGAAAAAGAAAAATTCAACCTGCTGTTACATTACCATTCGAATGTAGCAGCAGAACTGCAGGCAATGTTTCTGCAATCTTCTATTTTCCAAATTCGCTGCCATGTGATTGGCTGATTAAGTATTTCAGAGGATAAACAGCTGAGCAGGTGTACCTAACAAAATAGCATGGGCATGTACATGTAATTATGATGTACAGGTTGTTGTAGCACTAACAACAGAGCCAAGATAGTGTTTGGATCACTACATGACGCTCTACATATGTCATGTTAGCATTGATATCTGTGCGGTTAGCATTGGTACATCCTTCCTTGTCAGTGTGTTTGCATGGACCTTTTTGGGCAGTTAGAGCAGGTGTCATATTTCATCTGACCCTTCACATGAACAGCAATTTGTTTTCTTTGACGAGGATCATCAATAATGCATTCTTGTGTCAGGATGATTTGTGACATGAAACCTGTATTTGAGGAGTAATTGGTGTAGTTTTATTTAATCTGATGAAAGGTTATCATACTGTTTCTTGTGTTTCCTCCTATGTTTTCAGGTACCAAGGAAATCTCCTATGAGGAATTGAAGGCTCTTGTGGGAAAGAGCCCGAATCTCATTCTGATTGATGTCCGCAGTGAAGAGGAGGTGGCAAAAGGACATATTCCAGGATCCATTAATATTCCACGTCTGTCAAGTTTGTTTTATTTAGCATTTTGCGCATATATATATATATATATATATATATATGCGTGTGTATGTATGTATGTATATATAATATATACACACACACACAAAGATCTTTTGCATGTGTGCTGTGGTGAATGTGGTTTATCAGGTTCTGGCAGTTATGTACTTGTTGTTCATGTTTTCTATCTTTGTCTCTTTTTTCATTCCTCCAGTTAATACAGTAGAGGGCGCTCTTAAAATGAATCCAGACGAATTCAAGGTTAGGTACGGAGTAACAAAGCCACTGCTGGATGCACCAGAGCTGGTTTTTCACTGCCAGATTGGCAAGCGAGGGGCAATGGCTACCACCAAGGCTCATCAGCTAGGATACGTGAAGTAAATAAGTCACTACCTATACAACAAAATACACATATATACATACATACATGCATACACAAGGCCCAACAAAAACTCCAAGTGTCCTTTAATTATACAAAGTCAAGTTCTTTTTTATGAAGACATTTTTTTCATATTATTGAAAAAGTGCTGCTTTTTACTGCATTTACTTGACGTAATGAAGACAGTTTTCATCTTTTATGTCTCTGTTCTCTGTTTCAGTGCACGTAATTATGCTGGTGCATACAGCGAGTGGTCGAAGAAAGAAGGAAAATGATGCTAAAGGAGAGTTTCATATTTATTTATGAAAACAGGAAGAATAAAATAAATATTGGTATTTTTCAGACTGTACACTGAATTTTATATTAATGAATAAATACATATAAATAAATAAACTTTTGTGTCATGCTGTAAGACCATGAAAATATTGGAAGTTCATAAAACATGTGACAACATCCTTGATATTCCTGAGGTATTTTAACAATCACTAGTTTGCTCAAGGTTTATAAAGGAGCTCTAGCTTTTTTCTAGTGAAGCAGTGTGACATCTTTTTAAATGTTTTACACGTGTGAATTTAGAGTGCATAGCTCAAAAAGACCTAACAAGTCTCTGATTCTTAGCTTTGTACCACACAACTTCTTGTAGTGTATGAAATTAATGTGCATGGACATTAAAAAGTGTCGAAATGATGCCTTCTCTTCCCCCTCTTACTGCTTTCACACTGGTAATAATGAAGTCTCATATTTGTTCCAGCAGCAGCGTTAGAGCTATAACACTTCCCACATCACGACCTTAACTTTCTTTGTGATTGTGGGACCTAACTAGGAATTTTTACTCCCTTATTAAAATAAAAAAGAAAGAAGGAAACATAAGTTATATATGTAAGCTGTAAACTGTCGGTTAAATTTTGTAAAATTTGTTGTTTATATCAAAAAAACAAAAGTATTTAAAAAATGTAGTTTGTATAGTATTTCTACCTTATTTTCTCAAATTTTTTACCTTGGTACATTTAAATTTTGAGATAATAACCAATAATTTATAAGTTACAGATGACAATAAATGTTTATTTTATCTCATTTTACTTTATCATTTCTTTTTTTTAGTGGCAGAAAAATATTTATTTTTCCAAACATAAGTGATTGGAAAAGAAAAGGTGGGAAAAAGAAGAAAGATTTAATAATGAGCATTCACCACTAAGAGGAGCTACAACTCAGTGTAAAGGTCTCAAAGCGGAAACCATCGGTACAAATGTTTATGCTGTTGGCTACTATCCAGACAGTGTAAATGAGAGGTTCCCACATTGCCTTTTGGTAGTTTTGAGATGTTTTGATAATAATCTCTCAGCCACTACTACATGATTCACAGTCTGGTATTTTCAAGAATTCTGCTCCTCATCAGGCATGTGAGGGTGTCCCAGCACCTCCTGGCAAATATTAAAGGATATGTATGTCAATCAGCCACTGAAAAATATATAATAAATACCACCAATCATAAGTCTGTGTCATTTCCAGTGTTATGTTTTTTCTTCTATTTAATTACATTCCATTTTATATTCTTTCATTTTTAATAGTGAATAAAGTGTCTCGCAGTGTGATCAACAGACTTGCAAACAGGAGCCAGGCTGCAGAAGAAAAAAAGTGCTTTTCACATTTCTTATAGCAACATCTGGCAGATTATCAGAATCAACAAGCTGCTCTATTGGTAGTAATGATGACAGCGAAAGCATGTTTGCTATTTTTACTATCCTTGATTTATTATCATTTATTAATTTATTATACAGGTAAAAGTTTCATCGCGATTAAAAGTTCCAATCCAGGTATTCAGCACAGACTAATGAACACAAACCACATATGTAATGCAGATCATTACAAGAGCAGCTTTAAAAATATAGTCACACTGACCAAGAGACCTATTCTCTTGCTCCAATAAGATGAACTTAAAGTCTCCCCTGTCGTAATCACTACAGCTCCTTCTGTAGATTATTCCAAGAAACAGGGACCCAGGTCTTTCCAAGTAAATTTTAATTTGCACATTCTGTTCTATAGTGATACCTAAATACTTGGATTTGCATCCATTTAACACTAGCTAAAGTTAAATAAGACTTAATAACATCATAGGAAGACTGCAGAAATTCAAGCATTTGTACTACTGATGGAGATGAACAATAGATAATTGTTTCATGCGCATTAAAATCGAGTGGAGTGTTTGATAAATTATCACAAAGGTTATTTGTATGCCATGATATGCCACAAATATCCTGGACATAATAATGTTTAGGTCCCCTGATAAAGAGTAAGGTGCAGTTTTTTCTTTGCCTGCTTTAATGGTATTTTTTAAATGTACATTTTACATCTATACAGTTCTTATTAAACTTTATTGCTATGGATTCTCTGTTATCAGCACATTTTATGTTGAGATTTCACATCATGTGACACATTTGTTGATATGTTCAAAGAAAATATGCAGTTTATTAGTTTGCATCATTAAAAGGCCAAAAAGGTTCTCTTTCCCTTTTCTGAGAACAATTAAGACTTTAATAATCAAAAAAAAAGAGGAAACGTGTTTGGAGCAACTCTTCTTTGGGTATGGTCCAAAAATATTAAAAGTTTGTGAAGTGACTCGTTTCATTGCTTCCTTTATTAAATCCCTTAGCACATTACACACTGGGAGCATCTTTTATGAAATGAGAGGAGACAAAGTAGTCCCATATATCACTGAAATAAATCTTTCAATTATTCATGAACCACAATAGTTTACATTTTCAACAACAGGCTGTTATATGCATAGCTGAACTCTGATCATCAAACTTGCTGATGGATGAATTTTTTCCACAAACACATATTTATATTAGTGCTGTAAATCTAGATTATGAGTTCTATTAATTCATCAAGGTGAGTTCAAGGTTCTTTATAATTATTTTTTTTATTGTTTAGGTCTATTGCCTTTAGGATAATGATTGGTTAGGTTTTACTTTGATTGAGCTGGGAGTGATGGATGGGGGTAATTTCATTTCACTTCTTTTACTTTAGTTATCATGGATATCTTAAACAAAGAGGAGGAAATGAGGTAGACTAGATCACATCGTCAGTTCATTTCAGCAATACTGAGTATTCTACTAAGAGCAGCACAAATTAGCAGTTCACCCAGTGAGTGTGCAAGAGGGAGGGGGTGATATAGGTCTACTAACCAAAATAATACACAACAAGGTAAGTTAGATCAATGAGAAGAGTCTGAACGACATCAAACAATATTTCAGATAGGAAGGATATCTCTTCTAATAGAAATTACTGGGCACTGTGAGAGGGGTAATGAGGAATGAGACTGGAGAACAGGATTTATCCAGAGGAGAGCTGTGTTAGTGCAAATTATCATCATTAATATTACAAAGAACAGTAATTATTTATCATCAGATTGGATCTTTTTTGTTTTGCATTCAGACATTAATCATACATGTTCACATAGTACAAAACAAAAGCCGCATTTGACAGTTAAATAAAGAAACATCACTCATTGTGTGCGCACTGCTGAGAAAAAGGGAGCCCGGTTCAGTTAGTTTCTAGTTTGTTTCATGAAAGTACCAGTATTATTGGGAAACAGACATAATTGGGCTTGACTCAACTTTCAGCCATCCATCCAACGTTCCAATCACCTACTGATTCTGATAACATCTCCGCCTCTCATTTCAAATTAAAAAACACTGCTAGAAGGACAGAACCACAACAGGCTTTCACCTGGCCTATCTATCTTAAATCCAGTAGCCTTTTAATGCTAAAAGAAGGCTTTGTGCTGCAACAAACTCTAAATCTGGCCCTCTTTGTTTCTTCTTCTTTAAAATTCCGACCTTTGAAGGTAAAACCGTTGTCTTTTACATGACCTGCATATAACAAGAAGTTAACAACATGTTGTGAATTAAGATGCTCGTTTTGCATTTCATTGTAGTTTTGACACTGGAGGCATCTTGAATTACATTGTTAAGGAGACTAGTTTGGATTCTCATTGCATCACTCTTCTCTTTATCTGAGTCTTCATGACATATTGACCTTGTTGACATTTTTATCAAGGCCAAGGAAAGGCGGGTAGGATGAAGAAAACGCGAAGGACTTTTAGAATGTAACCTCAGTTTTATGTAGGAAACAGGTGTGGCTGACAGGTCTTATCGGAAACATGCCTGTTGGAACTTGGCTAATGGCTTTTAAAAGGGGCTCTGTGCTAAAATACTTTCCCTTCCCTCTAGCACGCTCTCATCTGCTGGGGAGAAGAGTGGCTGGTTTGGGTTTTGTTTGCTTTTGGTAAACTTCCTTTCCTTCAGATACATT
The DNA here is from genome assembly GCF_057381845.1 of Rhamphochromis longiceps. Classification (NCBI taxonomy): domain Eukaryota; kingdom Metazoa; phylum Chordata; class Actinopteri; order Cichliformes; family Cichlidae; genus Rhamphochromis; species Rhamphochromis longiceps. Next base: position 36,875,701 of record NC_140558.1, read on the forward strand.
CATCATATACCTGCTTTCTACTGACAGCAATTCCACATGTCTACGAGCTTAATTTAATAAAATACATGCTTGTTTATTTAAGCCCCCTGTCTGTCTGGTGTCTGTATTTTGTCTGAGATTTGATCCGATTCATGACACATAAATAATTAATAAAATACGCATAGGTATTGTAAGTTCATTGGGGAATCAAATTAATAACAATACTAATTTTTTTATTTGTATAGCACCATTCAAAATTGAAAAAAGTTATTTACAGAGGGAAAAAAATTAAAAGGTTCATATAAGCCTACATGAAAGTAAAAAAAAATAAAAAATAGAGCGTAAAATTTTACACACATTCAAGTTTTTTAAGAGAGAGGGAAAAAAAGGGAAAGGGAAAAAGAAAATAGAAATAAAGCCCTCTGTGTGATTTAAAAGGCCAATAAAACAAAACAAATCCAATTCAAATTTATAATTCACTCTATTGTGGCCAGATTTAGGAATGTGGGACCTCATCATCACATAGTACTGCTACATTACACTTCTGTTTCCAATTATCCTCTGGAGGATCACTGGGACTTCACGCTGACTGGGACTGCATTCTAGTTCCACGGCTATTTTAAGCTGAAAGTAGCGGTTCACACAACATCACAGAGTCTGGTAATAACCCTACCACGAGATTCCTTTTGAGTGAAGTGGGAGGTCAAAGGTGATTGGGATTTAGCCAATAGCAGTGCTTCCTGTTTAAACAGAAATAGCTTAAATCCTCAGAGACGTATGGACTATGAGAGGGACTGGAGAATGAGTTTGATTAAGTCGCGCCAAATCAATCAGAAACTGAATACGTGAATGGGAAACTAAAGGGATGTTATTTTGATTCAATAAACATATGTTAGAGGAGATTCCCTATTTAATGAATAATTGTTGTTTTACTCAGGAAAATAATAAATAAAATAATTCCATATCAGTAGGGATTTTTTTTAACCACTACTACACCACAAGTTTAAACCATGGAGTTGTCTATGTGGTCATGGCTGTGTGTCACATACAGCAACGTGATCAAACATGTAGGAGGGAAAGAAAGGGGAATGTGCACAGGCAGGCAACTCACTATCTCAAGTAATGTGACTCAATCTTTATGGCTTCCTTTATTCCTCAGGGACCTCTGAACCACAGTTTCTATGAAAAATTTAAAAAAAAAAAACAGTCTGGCCTAAAACTGACCGCGGAAAGTAATTTAAAAAGAAAAAGCTTGGCCTCCTTAGTGATGATCTCCACCTTTAACAAAACTGCTGACCTTATCAGTACATAAGGGCATGTTAGAAAAACCAGTGAAGACAAAACAGTGACTATATCAGCTATCAGCTCAGTCTGTGCATAGTTTTCCTTCAGCCACCTGCGTTTGCTTGGTTTTACCTGAGAGAAAAAGCTGAATAAGGAAGTCAAGCCATTCATCCAGGAATTACTCACCTCCCAACGATCACAAGATTTACTGAACATAGTCAGTCACTGACTCTATGCTGTATACTTTTTTGCCTGTAAGTAGTTGTTCCAGAGTTGACAATGAACATGAAAAAAACAGGCAATAAATTTAATCTTTAAAAAAAAATTGGCTGATCGGCTGTAGCGTGTTAAAAATAGCAGATACTTGCTTCCATTTCTGTTCTGTCGATTCCGCTTTCCATATTTGACGAAGAGAGGAGCTCCTTCTTTATCTGACGTAATCCTACCCTCACAAGTGTGACCTCACACACACAAATAGCATACAAGCTGATGGAAGGGTCTCTGTGTTGGAGTCTGTCTAGATGTATCGTTGGCTGAGTCGTCGCTTGCAGACCTTTGAAAAAATCTTTATTGTAAGCCACTGTTTCTGTATGTTTCTTTTAATCTGACACTGTGTTCATGCAGAGTGAAATTCTTTGGCTCTCTTTATTATTAGTGTCATAAAACACGATCTTGCTTATTTTAAAATAAAATAAAAAACAATGGAGCAAAATGCCCACGCTGAGCTGGATGAAGCAAGAAAAAACTTACTGCTGTGCTGAAAATGTGAGAGTATTTCTGTAATGAGAGAAGAATCGTTATCACAGATCCTGGACTGTCCTCAAGGATTGACTGGATGTTGAAATGAATGACTTCAACTTGATGAACCACAGAAACCTGTACCAGACAGTTTCAGGGAAACTGTTGATACTTAGCAATTTCTGACGTGGCAAACGGGGGGGTCAGACAGGGGAAGAAATGGTGGTTTCACGTAGCCAAAACAACGTGAAGACAGAATATACATATGGGGGACGACTTAAGGAGACCTTTCTAAATATGCTCTTTCCTACTGAATTTACAGTAGCTCTTCCTGAATTTTCTACTCAGTTATGACACATAAATGATACATGTTATATTCATGCTTGGTTGACTGACTAAACACAGGAGTGCAAGGAGAAAAGCTACGCTGCCTTGTTCAGAGACATAATCTGCATTTATTGCTAATGAGCAATAAATCAAGTCATTTTAAAACCAGGTCTTAGCACTTGGCTTTGAAGAACCGCTGAAATAGTTCTTCAGTGTCTTAAATAACCCCAGGATCAGCAGTCATGTAACCACTGAAAAGCTTTGCTAACTTTTTCCCCAAATAAGATATTAAGAACCGGAAGTTCTCCCAGTATCAAGATTGTCCCTTAAAATGTCTTTGGATAAACATTAAAATACAGCTGTGACAGCAGGGAACGTTTCACAGGTCTTCATTCAAAAATTAAAGTACTCGGAAATGGAAAGTTTTCCATTTTGACATGACTAACACGATTACAGTTAATCCCGAGGACGTGAATGCGTTCATCAAATGTTTGCTTCATCCAGTAAGCACTGAGATACTACTTAAGGGTAATACCACGAATATCAAGTGACCAAAGATGTGGAATAGATGACATTTCAGAAATAATCGATATCTGACGACTCCTGGGAACGTTCATTAGGTCTAAACTGAGAAGTCATATCTGTTTCACTTGACCTGTTTGAAAGTCTGAACTTTTCAATTCAGCTTTTTAATCCTTCATCGCAGCCTTTGAACAAGGCTGTGCTGGGGAGAAAAGAACATTTGGATTCAATATTTCTTCTGCATGATAATAAAACCAAGATGTGCAACACTGTTTCATTTCCCACAACAGGCACAACCACTTGTGAAGCGCCTCTGCTCTTCTCTGAAAATGTGTTACAGAATTTCCTAACTGATGACTCAGCTAGACTCCTTTTTAACAAGCACATAGAGAGTCAAGGTCTTAAATGTGATAGTGAAGAATTTTTAAAGGTAATTAGGAGAAAGACTGTAGATGTTATGAAAGATGAAAGGCTACACCTCACTTTCAACCCTTTAGAGCTATGCGGGTCTAAATCTAAGTTTTTGTGCACAGCATACCTTTTCCCAGTGTGGATTCATATTATGTTATTTTGTGTATTCTTAAAGCTCCAACTTCAGCTTCTTCTTTTTGAGAGTTAAAGTTATAAGCAACCTGGCCCAGTAACTATGTTGTTCCACTTTGAATGACTGCATGTTTAGGTTCTTTTCTATTGTATTTTTATCTGGACAGATTTATAGCTTTCTTCAATCGTTTTGCCCTCATATGTAAACTCATACTCACTAAAACCTTAACAGATTTGCCTTCAAATCTTCTCATATTTAAACGAAATAATCATTCTAAGAAAATTCAAAGGCAGTTATGACTTTTTAAACACACTGTATACTTTTTGTTTTACACACAAAGAAGCCAATCATCATCCTCCCAAACAAAGAACTGTAATGTTGTATAAAACACTCAGCGTGACTCTACTGACTAAAAACGGCCAAAGATCTTAGGAATTGTTTCTGAAATGAAGGATCCAGAGATGTCAGTGATATGAGTTGAGTGAATCTTTAACGATAAAAGGAGGCTCCTGCGCTGGTACTTTTCCTCTATTCTGTGCCACAGTGGCATTTGGAACAAGAAAGAAAAAGTGTGTACTCTGCCAGCTTTATCCCATAAAAGGGTAAAAACAAAACAAACCTCCATCGTTTCTCTCCAATGTCTCACAATGAGGGGTTACAAGAGATGCAGGACAACTTTAATAAATACACCCAAGCATTCCTCACCCCCCTCCTGACTCTGAGAAGCACAAATAAACACGTAGTTAGGTGACCTTATGTGCTGTCCCCTTCCATAATAACACCTGCATATAACATGGAAAAACAGACAGCTACACCTACAGATTGTGAAAAACACTCCGAGCAACAAGCACAAGCCTGTCTCCCGCTGTTACTTAGCAAATTAATATGCTGAGCAGCACACAGACACATGGCGACTCTCCCCCTCTCCCTCCTAACGCACATTCAAACACAAATTCCAGACACGGATTAACAAAATAAAAGAGCACTGCTGGTCAGTTGGAAGAAAAACAAATGGGAAGAAGTGAAAAAAGAGTAAAAAGAGGAGGTGGGGGGAGGCCCAGAAGGGAGAGAATGATGAGGGGGTGTAGATGAGGAGGAGGAGAGAGTCTGAGAGAAACAGCTTAAGACTGAGAACAGTCGGGAGCACACGGTGAGAGCAGCCACAGTGGAAACAAAGAACTTCAGACTTGAGACTTGACACATCCATCAGCATTAAGCAGGTACTGTAGACCCATTTCAGTATTTTCTTTGCTCCATGTTTTATTTTTAGAGGTTTAGTCATAAGTATTATCGTTTAACAGCATGAAAAATGTTTTCTGACTGTTATGAATAATTTTGTAAACTGACCAGAATGAAAGCCAGCCGGCTTTTTCTACATTTTGAGTTCCCACAAAACTCCCCTGGCTTTCTGCCAGGTAACAATGGTAGTGCTGATGGGGTAGTTGTACTTGTCTTCCCGCACTCAGTATTTATTTATCTATCCGTGTTTACAGGACAGGACACTGCAGATGTTTGAGTGTACACAAGAGCATTTATGAGCTGTAAACCAAGGCAAACAGCATCCTGGTGCCTCGAATCCAGCCAAAGAATTTTATTTTATGTATTACCAGACTTAAAAAACTCTTTTATCTTTCTCTTCTTTTATATATTACCCTCCATAATGTTTGGGACAAGGATGCATTTTTCTCTGCTTGCCAGTGCCACTCTTTCCATCCATCCATTTATCCATCCATCCAGCCAGCCAGCCAGCCATTCTCTTCCACTTATCTTATCAAAGTTGGACATTGGTCCATTAGTGTAGGGATACGTTACTTATACTTGCTTCTACAGAGTCTGTAGTTGCCATTGTTCAACAACAGGAAAAAGCTAAAGGTATTATGAGAAGAATAAAACAGTTAAAGACATCAGCCCTGTAATAACAAAGGGACGATTAACCCAACGAAGACCACTGCTGAGGACAAAAGAACCCTCACTATGGTAAAGAAACAGATCTTTGGGGGCAGGTATGTGTTTGTGTTTGTCAGCGACTTCGAAGTCTTCATGAACAGAATACAGAAGCAAGATGCAAACCACTAAATGGCCACAAAAACAGGATGGCCAGACTACAGTTTAAATCTAAAAAGTACTTAAACGAGCCTGCAGAATTCTGAAAAATAAGGCGTCATGGACAGACGAGAACAAGATTAAGCTGTATCAGAGTAAGAGCGAGATCAAAGTGTGGAGGCAAAGAAGAACTGCCCAAGATCTAAAGCTTGTTTTTTAAAAATGGTGGTGAGGATGTTATGGCTACCACAGGTGCTAGCAAGCTTATCTCCTCTGACGATATGACTGCTGAGGGCAGTTGCACAATGAATTCTGACGTGCATAGAAACCTATCTGTTATCCTGTTATCTAGACCGCAAGTCATCCTGCAACGGGATAGTAATACCAAGCATACTGCTAAGGTAACTTAAGTGTCTCAAAGCTAAAAAATAATATTAATAATTATTTTTTTATGTTCCCTCCATTACTTTTCTCCACACCTGATGGCTCTCTGAAAAGAGAGGGACTGATTATATCTGAACTCCAAAGTATTACACCGAAGAGCAGAGGAGAACTGAAAGAAAAATGTGTCTTTGTATCAAACAGCGTGGAGTTGTTTTAACAGTTAAGATGTTAACAGTTACTGTTCATCTTAACAGTACGTGTTAAGGTGCCAAAATGGAGAACAAATCTTAAAGTTTCACTATTTCACCACTGCAGAACTATTAATTGGAAATTTCAACCAAATTCAGTAACTAGCAGTGTTGGGTTAAGTTACTTTGAAAAAGTAATTCATTATAGTTACAAGTTACTTCTTCAAAAAAGTAACTGAGTTAGTAACTGAGTTGCAAGATTCTAAAAGTAATCAATTACTAGGAAAAGTAACTATTGCATTACTTTAAAAGTTTAACACTCTGGGGTCCAGGGTATAATTAGCCATTTTTTTTCACCTTTAAAAACTATTTACTTTGCCTTGTTTGGTATCATTCTTTTCAGCACAACCTCACGTGTCTGAATTTGCAGGATTTTTTTTATTTTGATAAACTGTTTTAACACAATTGATCTAAAGTCAGACAAAAAAACATACAATCGGAGTAGAAAAAGTTGTATTTTTTACTGTAACAACCACAAACATGTTTATTGAATCATATTTCATAACTTTAAATGCAAATATAAATTGTCAATTTTAAAATCCTATGCACAACGTTTGCAAACACCAGTTATTTGCATTTACCTTTTACCTTGTTTTGTTTTTTTTAATAACCATTTCAAACTATTTACATAACAATCAGGTGTTCTGCACTAAATAAGATGCCACACAAATTATTTGTGCCACTCCAAATGCAATGCCGTTACTTGTAACGCCGTTATTCCCATCACTGGTAACTAGTTCCTTTTTTTTGCTACAGTGACTGTTGCTTCAGTGCGTTTCTTATGTAATTTACTTCATCATAACTAAAGAAAATTACATAGGAATACTTTTAATATACAGAAGTAGGTTAATGAACAAGCTGTGGTTAGGTTGCATCAATCAGTCTATTTATGGTTGTAAAGTGACCAGTGACCATATTTATTCTTGTCATTTCTTTTCACAGAGATGACCTCACTTTGCAGGAACCTGGTGGCACTTCTCTTTTTTGTCTTGCCTCCCATGCATTCCCATTTCTTCACCAATGCTGCGTCTGCTTCCCCACCCATCACCCATTCACAGATCATACGCGTGCCTGACATGGGCTCAGACGGCCAGGATGATTATGACCTTATTGAATACGACACCACCACAGCTCCTACTAGGGTGGTGAACGTCCCAATGATACACCAGAAAAACCAGCTCTGCGAGTACGACCCCTGCTCGGAGAACCAGGTTCCCTGTGTTACACTTTCAGAGCAAACTGGGTGCCTCTGCCCTGGGATGAGTGGAGCTAATGTGCGTCCTCACTCACCACGTATCCAAGCGCTGGTTCCAGTCAGTGAGGGGAGTGACAGAGGGAAAATACAGGTGCAGTGGTGTGCTCCATCTTCAGTGGTATCTGAGTACAGAATAGTCATCGAGGGAAGGGACAGTGAAGTCCCAAAGTTTGGGGATGCGTCACGGCGGGGTTTGGTCAGATCTTTGGAAGTGGGAACTAAAGTGTGTGTGGTGGCAGTGAACAACGCAGGAAGCAGCGATCCTTCAGAGTTTTCATGTAAGCGGTATGAATTGCATGAATCTTCTGACCACACACTGATGGCCTGGATTATAGGAGGAGGAGTCGCTCTCCTTTTACTGGTTGTAATAGCAGCTCTGATCTGTGGGAAGTATAAGAAGTTTCGAAAGGGAAAGAGAGACTCTACTGATGGACTTACTAAAGTACATGTGGAACACTGTGATCTGGACAAATGCAGTTCTGTAGTGGTGTAATCAGTGACTGTAGAATTTAAACATTATTTAAACTCCTTCTTCAAGGAATGTGTAAATATGAGTGAATATGACTGTAAAGTTGAGGAATAATGTTAACAAATCATTTATTATGCTACTTTGCAGCCACCACAGTTTTATTTGCTGGCAAATTAACCTCTGTAGATCTGTGATATTTTTTTAATCTATCAAAGACAGAATGTAAAGTAAATGTTATTTTTTTAGATAGACACTGCTGAGTGCTTTTTAAAAAATAAAATCATTTAAACGAGAACTCTATATGTTAACCTCTTTTTTTTTAGTTTCCACTTAAAGGTTGGGTTCACTTCATTCTAATAATGCGATTGTGTCTGCACTATAAGAACTGAGACTGGTTTACTTTTGATCCTTTAGGCATGTCACACTCATAATTTTTACTTGCACAAAACATTTGTAAAAAATATTTAAGCCACTAACTATACACTGTAAAACAGGCTTTTGCACAGTCACTAAACACCTCCTCTAGCTTTTACTTGGGAAACAAATGAGTAAGACTTTGATTTGATTGGCTAAGCAGTGAAGTCTCGAGGGCTAAGATCCACCTTTTACCAGTAGGTGAGCCAATGAGGTGCCACCAAACAAATGCATGCAGAAGGTGCATTATTATTCCATTATATATAATTGCTAATGCCATTCATATTTTCAACTTCACCCAACAAAGAGGATGGCGAACACAGGTGAGTCTTTAAGCCCACTCTGCAACTTTGTTAACCAGGTTAACAAACTATAAAATATTTATTGCTGTCTGAATTGAAGCACGTCTAATTTAATGGGTAACCAATTTGTAAAATAACAATTCGAAACTACAGTAGCTTAAGAAGAAGTAATAGAGTGCTTTCATAAAAATCTGAATTATATATTTTTGTAAACTTAAACTTGTTTTGGGGTCCTTCTGTTGAACTGTTTCATTTTCCCACATTTATTTCTCTTACTACTAAATATTTACATGAAGAAACCTCACTTTGTAGGATAAGAATGACTCAGCAAACAATAAATAGCTCAAACTGGAAGCTTTTAAGTCTCCCTAAGGACTTGATTGTTTTTTCTTACTCGGTTATTCGAGTAAGAAAAAACAATCAGGTTTAATAACCGCTGATAATTATCTGCATATTTTCACTGGCAGTCAGGACAGTGTACCTTTACTCCTATTTTACAGGCTCATATTCATCACACTATATGATAAGAACAAGTCAACATGCGAGTGAAATTATCTTGTAAGGAATATAGCATGAAAGGGGAGCTAAATGTCAGGTTCTTTTTCAGGCCATCTTCTACTTAAACTAAAAGCCGAATTGAGAAACGAATTATTTTAATAGCTGAACTCAACACTCTGTTTACCTTACGGTGTTTAAATAACTAGGACGATTTACATCAGCCACTTTAATAAGTACACCTTGATAGCAAGACCCCCTTTTAGCTTCAGAACTTTCTCAGTTCTTCTTGGTATCGATTCCAGTAGCTGCTATAAATAAGCTTTAGAGAATTTGGACCATGCTGAAATGACTCTTCTATTATTTAATTTTTGGTGAGCCTTGTATGCCGTGTGACAGGTTAATTAAATTTTTGAGATGATGAACAGCTGAGCAGGTGTACCTAACAAAGTGGCTGGGTCATGTACATGTATTTGAATATTATTGCTAGATTGTTGCGGCACTAACAATGAAGCAAAGATACTCTCTGGATCACTACATTACACATGCCAAATGACATGTAGCCACAGTGCGGTTTGCATTAGTACATCCTTCCTTATCAGCGTGTTTGCATGTACCTTTGTACAAGTAAAGCAGGTGTCATATTTCATCTAACCTTTCACGTGAACAGTAATTAGTTTCCTTTGGCAATGATCATCAATAATGCATTTTTGTGTCAGGATGATTTGTCACTTAAAACCTGTATCTAAAAAAGAAAGTGGTGTAGTTTTAATTAATTTAATGAAACGTTTTTTCTGCCATGTTCAAGGTACCAAGGATATTTCCTATGAGGAACTGAAGGCTCTTCTGGGAAAGAGCCCAAATCTCATTCTGATTGATGTCCGCAGTGAAGAGGAGGTAGCAAAAGGACATATTCCAGGATGCACCAATATCCCACGTGAGATTGTTTTTCAAGTTCTGTACGTTTTCTCTAAGTTTTCATTTGCATATTCATGTTTTATACCTTCGTCTCTTCTTTGATTCCTTCAGTTGATACAGTGGAGACTGCTTTTGCAATGAATCCAGAGGAATTCAAGGCCAAGTATGGCATAAAGAAGCCACAGCTGGATGCACCAGAGCTGGTGTTTTCCTGCCAGACGGGCAGGCGATCAGGACTGGCCATCGGCAAAGTCCAACAGCTGGGATATGTGACGTAAATAATTTATTGCTTATAATACACAATACACACACATACATGGACAAGGCCCATTAAAAAAACTCCAAGTCTTCTTCATTAACACAAAGGCAATAAGTCCTTAAGACTGTAGAGAGCCATCTTTGGTTGTTGTTGTTGTTGTTGTTGTTTTTAAAAATGTGCAGCATTCTACTGCATGTTTATGATGTAATAATAACAGCTTTTATATTCTGACATCTTTCATCTCTGTTCTCTATTTCAGCGCATGCAATTATACTGGTGGATACAGCGAGTGGTCTAAGAAAGAAGGAAAGTGATTCACGCTAAAGGAGAGTTTCATATGTCTTCATCCAATCAGCAACTGTGAAATTTAGATGTTTTAATCTTCTGATGATTTTTTTCACACTGTGCAATATTGAATTTTATATTTATGAATAATTACAAAGAAATTAAATTATTACATTTACTTGGAAAGAATTGTGTTGTGTTTGTTCATTTTTAAGGATGAAAAATATTGCAAGATCCCAAAAGATATAATAAATACATGCTTAATGATGTCTTTGCAAACAGAGGTGCACGTAATGAGCCTGATAAACACCACAAAATTACAGCTGTACAGTACAAAGTACCAGTGGTAGAGTGACTTTTATTGCATCATTAATAATTATTTATCATCATAAAATTAAGAGCTTTGCTAACATTATCAGAGAAAAGCGCCTTGAAAGGTTTTTGCCACCTTTCTGATTTTTAGTTTTATGCCTCTTTGTCACACTTAAATGTTTCAGATCTGCAAAAACATTTTAACATCAGGCAAAGATAACACTAAAACTAGAACTAAATACACAATACAGCTTTTAAAAGATTTCAATTATTATGGGAAAAAATATCCAAACCAAGAAGGCCCCATGTGAAGAAGCCATTGTCAGCTCTTTGTTAAATCATGAATTAACTGTGGTTAGCCACATCTTTTTGAAAAGCTGAGTTCGATTTCACTATCTACGCTATCTACACTTGGCGTGATTACTGCGAGACCTGTTGAATCAAGAAATCACTCTGTTTGACAAAGTGAAGCAGGTGAAAAGACAACAAAAAGCAACACATCATGCCATGATCTGAAAAGACTCAAGAACAGATGATAAACAAGGTCATTCACATCGATCAGTCAGTCTAAGGCTTTAAGACTCTAGTGAACCACACTCATGAACCCAGCCTACCAAAATGACTTGAAGAGTGCATCGATGACTCATGGAGGAGGTCACAAAAGAACCCAGAACAATATCTAAAGAACTGCAAAACATTGGGGAAAATAATCTGTTGACTGATAATCAGAATCAGAATCAGAATCAGATAAGACAAATGTTTAACTCTTTGAAGGCTTTCAGTCCCATTACGTCTGTCCTAAAACTAACAAACGCAGGATTGCATAAAAAAGAACATAAAACAAACCCTCCAATTTGACTGTGGTAAAATAATTCTGCAAAGAAGAGTAGCCAAAAACTCCTCCCCGGTGATGTGAAAGACTCATTTCCAGTTACTTAATTTTTCTTGCTGCCAAGGACAGAACAACCACTGAACAGATTTATACTGCACTTATCTTTTTTCACACAGAGCCAGATGGATTTGGATAGCTTTTATCATATATGAAATAATCATTTAAACAGTGTGGTGTATTACTCAGGTTATCTTTTGTTATTACTAGTATTTGATTGATGATCTGAAACAGTTAAGTGTAACAAATGTAGGGGAAAAAACTGAGAAATTACAAAGGAGGCGAGTACTTGTCACTGTATATGAACAGTTTTTTATGAAAAATAAAAATAAATAAATTACTTTCTTATGATCTAATATGCCTAAATATATAGACATTTTTACAATCAAATGTAAATGTTCCAAAACATACTTTTTAAACTACTGCCTATTATATGCTTAGATATAAATTAATTAAACTAAATTAAATCCATTAAAACTAAATAGTAAGTTAAAAAACAGTTAGCAATACAATACATACCAATAAAAACCATGTTCAAAACTGGGTAAAAAATATTATTATTATTATTATTATTATTATTATTATTATTATTATTATTATTACAATGAATATGATGATGATGTCAAATATTTTAAACAACTAATAAATAATAAATAATTTTCAAATTACATACAGATGCTTTCCTGGATTGGTATGGTATGAGTCAACAGCCTAATTACGGGAACAAAGTTCTGATCCCATATTAAATTAGGTTAGGTTGCTGATTTAGCACAAAGACAACAACTGAAAATGCTGAAAGAAATGCAACAGGTAATTGTTTAAGTTATAGCTATTCCTGATTCATGGTAGAAAAGAAAATGGATAAAAAGGTTTAGAGATTAATAAAGATGAAAATTACTAGCAAATTAGCAAATTACTAGCTAACGCTAACTAGCAAGTAGCGTTAGCATGCTAAGCTAGGAGTTTGTTTTTTCAAATGGCCTCTCCAGGTGCTGCGTTTGATCATGCTAATGGGAAAGCAAAGGCAAAAGCTGGGCTTAAGGACAGGAGGAGGGCTTTTGTTGCTTTTGTGGACTGACACCGAAGTTTCTACACAAAAGCTGAACTGCACTGGTGAGTCAAAGCAGCTGAGACTGCACCAAATAAAAGAGGCATAACAGGGAGACAAATGAGGATTAAGGTAGGGTTTGATCAAATATTAAAATGACAATGTCCTTGGATAAAAGGGGTTATTTTTTTTATATTTACACACCATGTATTAGAAAAATGCAGTATTTTGATATCTACAGGTCATTTTATCAGGGACACTTAATTCAACTTCTTATTGATGCAAATGTCTGATGGCAATCAAATAGCAGCAGTTGAATTTATTTAGGTAAGTAAACATGGTCACGATGACTATGCTGAAGTTCAAGATGAGCCTCAGGATAAAGAATGAGTTGGTATGATTGTTGATGCCGGCGGGGCGGGTCTGAGTATTTCTGCTGAACTGCTGGTATTTTCCCACACAGTCATCTCTATGGTTTACTGAAAACGGTCCAAAAAAAGGAAAATATGAGGTGAGTGGCAGTTGTCTTGCCCAACCTTGAAGCAGATGGGCTACAGCCACAGTAGACCACACAGGGTGCCAGCTAAGAACAAGAAATTGAGGCTACAAATCACACAGGCTTACTAAAATTAGAAGTAGAAGATTGGAAAAGATGCCTGGTCTGATGAGTCACAGTTTATCCTGTAATACTTGGGTGTTATGGTCACAATTTAGTGTAAACAGCATGAAAGCATAAATCCATCCGGTCTTGTATCATCAGTTCAGGCTGCTGGTGGTTCATTTTTTGTGGGGGGATATTTTCTTGGCACGCTTTGGGATCCTTATTGCGCGACGAATCCTACTTCCGGGTCTAAAGTAGTCTGCGTTTAATATGGCTTTTGTGTTGTTAACATGTTTAATGTTATGTATTTTCTTCTATTTGATCTCAAAAAGCTCCTAAAACAGTCAGTGATCACTGCTGACCTACCTAAAAAGTTGTGCAAATATGTACCCATAACTTGTTTTTCAAAATATTAATAAAAGGGGTGTGTCTCCAAACAGCCATCTCTTTCCTGACAATTCCCTTTGTGCATATTCTCTTACATATGATAAGTCAACATTGAAACACCTGCGGCCTTTAGTCAGGTGCGGCTAATGTATGTACAAAACAGGATTTCCCCTGATTTTAGCTTGTGCGGCTAATATTCAGGTGCGCTTTGTAGTCCGGGAAATACGGTAACTTAAAATAAAACTTCAATGGATTTTTATTGTATCAATTAAAGCTATAAATTATATCATAAATGTTAAGTCTCTACATAAATTAATTTATTCTTCAGGATATGGTGAATAACATTTTATCAATAGATGATTAATTGGTTACCAATAATTTATTACTGAACAATTACTGTTAGTGCCTCCATCTAAATTTACTGCAGCATAAAGATAACTAACAGGAAGCTAGTTGTCCCAGCAGCTCCTGGAACAAAGGCTAATGTTTTGTTGTATTGATCCAGTTAATTGCACAGTTGCAGCGGCTGGCCCCTGGTGTGCAGGGATTCAAATGGAAGCCCTCCAACCTGGTATGTACACACAAATATAGACATATACACATAACTGGAATCTCTGTGCATTACATCGTCTCTTTTCTTGCTACATCAGCCCTTGTCCATTTGAAAGAGAGCATGTGTCCCTGTGTGTGGCCATGTAATGAGCCTGACCCTGAGGAGCTGAGTGCCTTCACAGATCTGTATGGTTCCCTCAGATTGCTTCTATCTTTTCAGGTAGAAAAACAACTCAGATGAATTCTGAAATGCACTTTTCTTGTTTTTCAGTCGTAACACAAGTAGTGTGAGTCTCATGTTTTTTTAAAATAACTTGCAATGTACAGGTAAAAGACACAAGACACTGCACTTCAGAGTGGCAAGCCCATCTAGAGGCATTCCTGCGCACATTCACTTTGGCTAATGCCGGGGTATGAACAGATCTGTTTCCCCATCTCGAGTTACATGTTAAGCTTCAAGCAAAAAAAGTTTACATGTTTCTTATTTTTCATAGATACAAATCCACCTCAAACTCAAAATCAACCAGGAGGCCTTGCTGCGGGAATTTAGGTACGAGTGCATCGATGTATATCATAGCTTCTGTTTTTGAAAGCCTCCCTCTTGTTAGAGCATCTCACAATTAATGACTTTGCTTTTGGTTCATTAAGGATCTCACTTCATAAACAGAATTTAGCTAATTATTTTTGAGTAAGTTTAAAAAGTAACTGCAATATAAAAAAGTTGAAGCAAAAGAGTATTGCCGTAGATCATTGTAACTGCCTTGAGTGGTTTGTCTTGGAGTAAAAACATAAAAACAAGACAAAGGGCTGACTGTGCTAAACCCTCTTGAGTGGAGTCTGGATTGTAAATTAAAAAGGAATGGAAATATCCGTCTCTGTTTTATGAACTGCTGACATAGTCATCTTGCGTTCTTGCAGTGTCAAGGTCAAGAGAAGAGTTGCACTGGCGGACCAACTGTTACTGACCCTGGACGTCACCTGTTCTGTACCGTCAGTAATGCCGCTTTTAAAGGTTTGACCGGAATAAGTGCCTTCTATTGATCCGTCTGATTTTCTCTCCTCCCCTTGAATTTAAAGGCCTCCGTGCTGTGTGAAGAAAGGGTGCTGGTGTGTGAGAGGACACCCTGCTATAGGAGGCAGGGTGCCACTCAGCATCCCACCACAAACCATGGAGCAGGGCCTCTTTGGGGATCTGAGTGTTCAGGTGGTTACACTCCTGACCCCCTGTCTGCTGCCATATCCCAATGTGGCAACAGAACTTACTCACATACAAATATCCTTTTCATGTTTTATCATACATCTGTACCACACAGTCTCATTTCCTGTCATGGTAGGCAAAGGAATTGAAAAGAAGGAAATTCAGACTAGGGCCTGACTCATTTCAGGGGTATTTGGGCATCTGATTTGGATTAGTCTTCCTTGACATGTTTCCATGTGTTGGTATACAACCCCAGTAACATTCCTGTCACTGGGCCCTCTGGCTTCTTTCAAAAACTTCCTGCTGTTCTGGACTGTCAAGAGCTGGGACTATATAGACTTTACTGCTCTTCTTTCAAAGGTAATCACTGATGGGAACAGCATGTTCTGATGTTCAGGGTGTATTTTAATTCTTTTTGCTGAGAGGTTTGATTTCCCAATAAAAAGAGTGTAAAACGAACCTGATGTAGGTCCAAAGTCCGGAACAGTTAATCCTGTCCTTACAGGACATTAAGACATTGAAACAATTAGAACTTGGATTTGTTACCTTTGTTGAAGAAAACTAATTTCAACCACCTGCGTGGATTTATGAGAGAATGAGCCCAAGCCTGAGGCTGCTAATTAAGACTTTTATGGATCTCATAAGCCCAACATTTGAATGGGAAAGGCAAAACCAAACAGAACAATGGACGCAGAACATATAACATAAACAAAAGCATTAAGCACTAAAAGAAAATGGACTCTAGAATTTACTTTCTGTCACAACACAGTGGTTGTCCCTGCACTCTAAAAACCTGCCTCATGAGAATGGGGTTCATCTGCAACTAATTTGCACTTGACATTTATTTCCAATACAAGATTTAGTGCTTCAGTCACGCTGCAAAATATTCTCATAGCAGCGACTCCAGTTGTGGATAAAGGGTTTGACCTAACTGTCTGTCTTACCCATGAATTACTGTGCTTTTCTTAAAGTAATATACTTAAAAGTTTGTTTTTCGGTTGTTTTTTCAGAAGGATTTACATAATTTTTCATGCTAATAGCTTTTGGGATGAGCAGTGTTTCATTTTTGTTTCATTGATATTGTCACAGTGACAGTGCAAAAAGCATGTGGAATGTGAACTGTGTGCAACGTGCAGACTGAATGTTTGACTTGATGGCAGTGCCAGATAAAAAGATAGGACAACCAGAGTTGCTGCAAATCTATCAGGACCTGTTTTGTTGCAAAATATTCAGCAGTTGACAAGACACATCCACAAGACCGCCAGTGCCATGCAAGGAAAAGTCTGTCCCATCAGAGTTACAAAAAGCTTTTAGTAACATCCCCTGCAATTAAACCCATCAAGTTTTTCGGGTTTAAATTTGGACCAAACTGATGGACATACAGACAGCAGCATTATAGTTTCCCAAAATGTATTTTGCAAATTAGTTCTATATGGCATATTTGAACAGATAAGATCATTTGACTCGCAGAGTAATAGTCTTATAAATATTATATGGTTTCTCCTGTCAATGAGTACCTAACAAGCAGGACGCTCTTCTCTAAAAAAGACCAAACTGTCTTCTTGTGTCCAGACAGCAGTCCAGTAAAATGAGCCTAATTTAAGTCTTTATTAACCATTTACTCCTCCTTGAATCGCTACCTTATCGTGGTGGAGGGGTTTGTGTGTCACAGGGATCCCAGGGGCTATGTTGTCTGGGGGCTTTTGCCCCCTGGTAGGGTCTCCCATGGCAAATTGGCCCTGGGTGAGGGACCAGACAAAGAGCGATTCATAAGACCCTTATGAAAAGGAAACCGAGGGAACAGTTTACCCTGCCCGGGATAGGGTTACCGGGGCCTCGCCCTGGAGCCAGGCCCGGGGAGGGTGCCCGAGGGCGAGCGTCTGGTGGCCGGGCCTTAGTCCATGGGGCCCGGCCGGGCACAGCCCGAAGAGGAGACATGGGCCCATCCTCCCGCAGGCCCACCACCCGCAGGAGGCGCCATAGGGGTCGGGTGCATTGTGTGCCGGGTGGCGGCCAGGAGCGGAGGCCCTGGCGGACTGACCCCCGGCTGCCAAGACTGGCAATAGGGACATGGAATGTCACCTCTCTGGTGGGGAAGGAGCCTGAGTTAGTGCGTGAGGTTGAGAGGTACCGGCTAGATATAGTTGGGCTCACCTCTACGCATGGCTTGGGCTCTGGAACCAGTCTCCTGGAGAGGGGCTGGACTCTGTCTCAGTCTGGAGTTGCCCTTGGTGAGAGGCGGCGGGCTGGGGTGGGTATCCTAATATCCCCTCGGCTTGCTGCCGGTACGTTGGGGTTTTTCCCGGTGGACGAGAGGGTTTGTTCCCTGCGCCTTAGGGTCGGGGAACGGGTCCTGACTGTCATCTGCGCTTATGCGCCGAGTGGCAGTTCAGAGTACCCAGCCTTCTTAGAGTCCCTGGGGGGTGGTGCTGGAGGGTGCTCCACCTGGAGACTCTGTTGTCCTGCTGGGAGACTTCAATGCTCACGTGGGTAACGACAGCGAGACCTGGAGGGGCGTGATTGGGAGGAACGGCCTCCCTGATCTGAACCCGAGCGGTGCTCTGTTACTGGACTTCTGTGCTAATCACAGTTTGGCCATAACGAACACCCTGTTCGAACATAAGAGTGTCCATAAGTGCACGTGGCACCAGGACGCTCTAGGCCGTAGGTCGATGATCGATTTTGTAATCGTATCAGCAGACCTGCGACCATATGTTCTGGACACTCGGGTAAAGAGAGGGGCTGAGCTGTCAACTGATCACCACCTGGTGGTGAGTTGGATCAGGTGGCGGGGGAAGACGCTGGACAGACCTGGTGCACCTAAACGCGTAGTGAGGGTGTGCTGGGAACGTCTAGCAGAGGCCCCAGTCCGCGAGATCTTCAACGCACACCTCCGGCAGAGCTTCAACAGCATTCCGAGGGAGACTGGGGACATTGAGTCCGAATGGACCATGTTCAGCGTCTCCATTGCCGAAGCTGCTGCATTGAGCTGCGGCCGCAAGGTGGTTGGTGCCTGCCGTGGTGGTAATCCCCGAACCAAATGGTGGACACCAGAGGTGAAGGGAGCCACTAGGCTGAAGAAGGAGTCCTATCGGGCTTGGTTAGCCTGTGGGACTCCGGAGGCAGCCGACAGGTATCGACAGGCCAAGCGGAATGCGGCTCGGGCAGTGGCTGAAGCAAAAACTCGGGTGTGGGAGGAGTTCGGAGAGGCGATGGAAAAAGACTTTCGGACTGCCTCGAAGAGATTCTGGCAAACCGTCAGACGTCTCAGGAGGGGAAAGCGGTGCTCTACCTGCACTGTGTATAGTGCTGGCGGAGCGCTGCTGACGTCGACTGAGAAAATTGTCAGGCGGTGGAAGGAATACTTCGAGGACCTCCTTAATCCCACTGACACGTCTTCCGAGGAGGAAGCAGAGTCTGGGGATGAGGGGAATGACCCGCCAATTTCCGGGGGCGAGGTCACTGAGGCAGTTAAACAACTCCTTGGTGGCAGAGCCCCTGGTGTTGATGAGATCCGCCCCGAGTTCCTGAAGGCTCTGGACGTTGTAGGGCTGTCCTGGTTGACACGCCTCTGCAATGTTGCGTGGAGATCAGGGGCAGTACCTGTGGACTGGCAGACCGGGGTGGTGGTCCCCATCTTTAAGAAAGGGGACCGGAGGGTGTGTTCCAACTACAGGGGGATCACACTCCTCAGCCTCCCTGGGAAAGTCTATGCCAGGGTGCTGGAAAGGAGAGTTCGTCCGTTAGTCGAACCTCGGATACAGGAGGAACAATGCGGTTTTCGTCCTGGTCGCGGAACACTGGACCAGCTCTTTATCCTCTCCAGGATACTTGAGGGTGCATGGGAGTTTGCCCAACCAGTCTACATGTGTTTTGTGGACTTGGAGAAGGCATTCGACCGTGTCCCTCGGGGTGTCCTGTGGGAGGTGTTGCGGGAATATGGGGTGTCTGGCCCATTGCTACGGGCCATTCGATCCCTATACAACCGTTGCAAGAGCTTGGTTCGCATTGCCGGCAATAAGTCGGACTCGTTCCCGGTGGGTGAGGGGCTCCGCCAGGGCTGCCCTTTGTCTCCGGTTCTGTTCATAATTTTTATGGACAGGATTTCTAGGCGCAGCCAAGTGGCGGAGGGCTTTCGCTTTGGTGGCCTCAGAATCTCATCTCTGATTTTTGCAGATGATGTGGTTCTGTTGGCTTCATAGGGTGAGGGCCTCCAGCTCGCACTGGAACGGTTCGCAGCGGGAATGAGGATCAGCACCTCCAAATCTGAGGCCATGGTTCTCAGCCGGAAAAGGGTGGAGTGCCCACTCCGGGTCGGGGATGAGTTCCTGCCCCAAGTGGAGGAGTTCAAGTATCTCGGGGTCTTGTTCGCGAGTGATGGGAGAAGGGAGCCGGAGATCGACAGACGGATTGGGGCTGCAGCTGCAGTAATGCGGACGCTGCACCGGTCCGTCGTGGTGAAGAGGGAGCTGAGTGTAAAAGCGAGGCTCTCAATTTACCGGTCGATCTACGTCCCTACCCTCACCTATGGCCACGAGCTGTGGGTAGTGACCGAAAGAACGAGATCGCGGATACAAGCGGCAGAAATGAGCTTCCTCCGAAGGGTGGCTGGCCTCTCCCTTAGAGATAGGGTGAGAAGTTCGGCCATCCGGGAGGGGCTCAGAGTAGAGCAGCTGCTGCTCCACATCGAAAGGAGCCAGCTGAGGTGGTTCGGGCATCTGACAAGGATGCCCCCTGGGCGCCTCCTGGGTGAGGTGTTCCAGGCATGTCCCACCGGGAGGAGGCCCCGGGGCAGACCCAGGACACGCTGGAGAGATTATATCTCTCGGCTGGCCTGGGAACGCCTTGGTATTCCCCCGGATAAGCTGGAGGAGGTGGCTGGGGAGAGGGAGGTCTGGGCCTCTTTGCTTAGGCTGCTGCCCCCGCGACCCGGCCCCGGACAAAGCGGATGAGGATGGATGGATGGATTAACCATTTAGTCATTTAGATTTTATTTTAAGCAGTAGTAGCAGGTATTTAAAACCTTACCCTAAAGAGAGCTATCAAAAAGAAACACATTAGTCTGGAAGCTACATTTTAAAAAGACTTAACAGTCGCTGTTTTGCACACAAGGCAGACTGGAGCAGTGTGATTAAACGCACTCATGTGGTGATAACAGTCAAAAGGCGGCCCTTTTATCAGAAACTGCTCTTTCACAATAAGTGTCTCCCCCTGTGTATACAATAAATCATAACTACAAACAAAACCGACAGTCTGTATTAATCAGCAGTAGTCTATCCATTCACATTTACACAATGAAACCTGAAAACGCCCCGTAATCTATTCTGCTTCACACTGTCTCTGACTATTTCCATCTTCCATCAACATTTATCTTATTTAAGAAGTTTGATTTGGGATGAAAAGAAACACGTTTGACACGCTATTTTTTAATGCTGACATAAAAGGCTGCAATAAATAAATAAATGCCCTGCCCAACCCAGAGGTGTGTCTTTAATTGCCAGCATGCTAGATACATGTTATGCTGGTTGTAACCCATGTGTGGCTTCATGCGAACACTGTTTTCTTCTTAAAATTCTTATCTCAAGTAACTCCCACTGTATCCATCTTATTATTTTCTTTACTTTGGCATAAATGTTTCAACATCCCCTGCAGATCTTGTGTATAGCGGCGGTACTGTGTACACAGTAGAGAAAGACAGCTGGGATGATCCAGAGCAGGAATCAAGTCTTCCCACAGTGCAGCAGAGTCTCCTGCTTTTCTTCTTCTTACAGCATAGTGACCCCTTCACCTCCCAGCTCACTGATCTTATGGGTGAGGAACCGCAGCGGCATGTACAGTCACAAAACCCTACACTGTAGACAGCCTGCCTTTCAGTTTTCCAATCCAAACATGCAAATTGTTGATCATTCAGCCACCGAGATGTTGATAGAGCTCCACCTGGAGGACATTCTGAACAACAACAGGCAGGCCCTCGTAGCAGACGTGCAGACTGAGCTGAGGAACACACTGAAATCACAAAATCACAGAAAAAAGGCATGACAAAGACATACACGCACATGCACAAACACACTAAGTGTCCTACTTCTTTTACTTAAGAGTTTTTAGTCCTGTAATGATAACTATTGCAGTCCATTATCAGAAAATGAATCAGCAACAGTTTTGATCATTGACAGCTTTTCTCTCTTTTCACTAACTATGGATTGAATTGGTTATGCAATTAAGCATTACCCTATACTCGGGTAGATTGTGATGGTTGTTTTACATTCATTTCCAACAGTTATTGACACCAGAAAAAAAAGTAATTATGTATGTTTGTGTGTATCCTTAAGCAACAAGAGAAGCTGCATGCAGCTGCTGAGGTGATTCTCGGTTCGTCCATGAGTATCGTGAGCAGCAGCAGTAGCATGGACTTCAGAAATGCCTGTCTGAACCGCATGAAGGTGTGGAAAAACTGCTTGTCTCATGGTGTGAAGCAGAACCTGAATACTGTATTCAGAGGCGTTGACAACATGTTAGGTTTGTGTTTGTCAGGTACATGACACACATGAGTTGGCAGCCTCGCTCCGTGAATCACTGTGGAGAGTGACATCGTGGAAATTCGTTCCCAAGGCAAAGTGCTTTTCTACTAAGGTGAGTGAGACGCTTTGTTTCCGCCAGCACCACCCAGTTCCTATAGCAGCTCCTCATTACCACTGTACCTCTTACACTGAACCACAATTTGATGCAATGTCATTGTTTTAACAGATGGAAGTACATCCTGAAAACGATGAGCCCACCACAGCAGAAATCTGAGAATCTCTGTGTTTATCTTAAGAGTTCTGTTATGGTTAAAGGCTGCGGAGGCAGCAGAAGAAGGGTTTGAATGTGTTTAAAAAATTTAAAGTGCTGCCAAAAGCAACATCTGTTTAACCCATAATTTATAAGTACAGTTGTTGTTATAGCTTGGTTGCACTGGTTTATTTTTGTAATAATATTCCAAATTGATCTCAGTTTTTTTCTTATCAATGGTTATACCCATAGAAAAATGTCTGTACCATATATCTATTTAGGATGTGAGGTGAAAGAGCCTCTCTTTTTACCTACATCACCATGGTAACCTGGAAAAAAAGCTGTAAAATCAGAGGCAGTGATACCTTTGTATTCGTCACAGATAGCCAGAAGAATGCCCATGAGATCTTTGATGAGTATCTGTTGTTGAGATATCTCCCTAAACTGACAAGACTGAACCCTGAAATAGCCCCAGTTCAGATACTCTTCCGTGAAACATTGGCATTCATCACCAAGAACTGTGCAATCAATACAATCAATTTCACTTTGATCTGGTGGCAAACAAAAGTGATTTTCACATCTTTTGGCTATGCGCCAGTACGTTTGAATATTTAAAATTTGTAAAATGTAAAGTTTCAGAGCTCTAACATGCATCCATCCTATTAGAAATAAACAACAGCATTAAAATAATTAACTTGAGTTCAAATGTTTATTTTACCACTTTGTGTGCTAAATGCAAGATTAAAAATTATCTGTTGAATTAATTTCCTGTCTTATTTCTAATAGTTTTGAATTTTACTTGTATTCTTTATAGAATTTGGTCACTATATTATCATTATCTGATATCATAGTCATATGAGCAACCTCAACAAGTAATACAATTTGAAATATTTTCTAAAATTGAAAAAACAACACATTAATGATCATATAATTAAGGTAAGGCTATACATCGGTAAGGATGCAATTTTGTGCATTCTTATCTGATGTATGCAGTTGTTTAGACCGCATTTGTTTCTAGAGTGCAAATGAGTCTTAATAGATATAAAAACAGACAATAGGTGTTATTGCAAAAATGAGTCTGTTTTGTGTAACCTGTTATTGCGTATCGTAACAAGTTCCTAATGTGTGGGTATGTGTGCATGGACAAAAAAATGTTAGTGTGTAGCAGTGTTTATGGGTGTGACAGGTTGTTGTTTTTGCACTGATGATGCACTTTGTAAGGTGAGGGGGTAAAAAGTCCATGGGTTTAAAGAGTCGTTTTTGATCCTGGTAGCCCTGTTCCTGCATCTGCTGATGTACATATCTTCAATCACTGACGGGCTGCTGCTGCTGATCTTCTGCAAGGACACAACTGCCCACTCCAGAGACTTTCTGCCAGCAGCAGAGCAGTATCATTAACACACACTGCACACCTGTAAAAAGATCTGAGAATTGTGTTACCCAGACCAGTGCTATCCAATAGTTAAACACACATATGTTATCCAGTGATTCCCAGACAACCATGGAGCAGACAACCAGATGATTAAATAAGTATAAATAGATAGCTTGTTGCCACTTGTCTGACCATTATTCAGATAGAATTTTTGCGTCCTTTGCTTTTAATTGTTATTGGATGATTAAACTGTGGGGCGTTTTCGTTTTTCTGCTTCTGAAGTGGGACACTGAAAAAGTTTGAAAAAAATCTAAGTTACCAGGACAGGCTTTTATTTTTGTGGGACCGCCAACTTCCGTTTATTACTGTTACGAATGTGACGTACATTCCGGCCGCCAACACGAACAGCGCTTTTTCGCGGTAAAATGAAACAGGCATCAGGTTGACCATTATTATTTAGTTTCTGCTGTCTAACAGCGAACCGCCTGTAGGTAGTATTTAGAAGCCGTGTAGTTAAAACAAAACTAGGGTCGGCGGCATTGTCGCGAAGTAAGAGTAAAGCTAACGTTAGCAGCTATCATCACAACATTGGAGCTTTTGACGTTTTCCACAACGTAGTAACTGTGTATCATAAAACCATGTCGCTAGTAACTACAGAGAGCTTAAAGACTGAGCTGGAAATATTCGATATACCCTATCAAGATGATTCCGTCCTCGACAAAAGTAAGTTGCTAACTAAGATGACCGTTTTTCTCATATGGATTGAAGCTTTACACGGGAGAGTGTGTTAGCAAAGAAGCTAAGTGCATTATCACTGTAATCATCGAGGACTCTACCGTACCCAGGATAGCAGTAATGTAGTGTTGTGACATGTTTAAGCTGTTGTCATCAGTCATAATATTTATATACCCATGTGCATGCGATTTTGTTAGTTAAAGCTTTTGACTAAAATAGCATTTTTCTTCTTGATAACTTACTTTCACAAGTCAAGTAAATTAGAAATCTGCTTTTTTTGTTTTGATTTCATTGATACGTCTTTTATAATTACTAAGCCATTTTTAAAGATCAGGAACAGTAATTATTCACTGCAAGTTGTGTCCCACAAAATTAATTCACATTGTACTTGCATCTAATATTTTCTCAGACACTCAGATTAAATCCTAGGTTGTTTTCCCTCATATCTCCTCCATTTCAGTGGTGGAGCAGTGTATTTGTAACAGACTGCAGGCACAAGAGATACTGCATGAGTGGGTTGCCTATAGCGCCACAAAACAAGGCGTGAAGCTCACCACGGACACTCTGGAGCAGTTTGAACATGAGGTAACAGGACCACAGATTTTAATATGCATTACAAATTACTTATTAAATATGCAACAACTTAGTCATTCTCTGCTCCTTATAAATGCAGCATGTTTGTCATCTTACAGGTTTTGAACAAGAGGATCAAATCCAGAAAAACCTCCCGAAAGGAAGAAGCAGCCAGTAGAATGAGAGACATTAGCATGATTGATGATTTGTATCCTTCACACTGATGCTTGAGCATAAAGACCCGTCTATCTGCACTGCCTGGAGTCACGTGTTTTCTTTGATTTGTGTCTGCTAATGTTGCTGTTGAGTCATAGACTTTGACAAAATGAATCAGAATAAAAGCTGAGGAAGAGGAGGAGGATCTCTTAGATTCTTACTCTACTCCTGCTAAGGTAACCAAACACTTCTTGCTTGTCAGCAGCAGAGCGTTATCTAATCTGAACAAAAGAAATAAAGTTTCGTAACTTTTAAAAAAAAATTTATCCATTTATGCTTTAGGTTTTTTTTGTTGATCTGCCTTTAAAAGCTAAGATAAGCTAGATGTAACTCGTGGGTCTCCCGCAGAGTGAGTTTGAGTCTATGTAGACAGACAAGATCCTAACTGTGTTTGTTCCTGTCGGTACAGGGCTCTCAGAAACGACCTCTGACGACACCAGAGCGTCCTCATTCAAAGAGAACTGCAGCTCTGATGGCCAGCCCGAGCATACTGCTGTCTCCAGCCAGCTTCTCTCCCAAGTACTCTCCACCCCATGCTGCTCTGATTATTTTTGAAAACGTGAAAATTATGCTCTCTGGTTGTGTTAAAGTTTAAAAAGAAAGCTTTTTTTTAAAAGATAAACCTTTGTATTTGCATCACTGTCACTTTAAGTGACCTTCTCCCCTTATCTCTTTGGAAGTGCGACACCCTCACAGAAGTACAGCCAGCGGGGAGGAAAGGGAGAGGTGGTGGCCACGTTTGGGGCTGTGCAGGGCACCCGTTGGGTGGGCAGGAAAGATCCAGGTGCAGGTGTCCAAGTTGAGATATTGGAAGGACCGGAAGATTCCCTTAACAGCAGCTACAAATACATGTTCCAGAGGCTGCGAGATGTTCGAAACGGTACATAGCTGCACACACTTGATTAAAGATTTCCTGTATGTTTGGGTGTAAAATCACTAAATAAATATACCCCAGAACATTTGGATAATATTTTTTTTCTGGGTCTTTCCCAGTGTTGACAGAGAAGATTGAGGAGCTAGGAGAAGGACTCAGGACTCACTTCAGCATTGAGGAGTTCTCCCCCGTCTCTCTGCCTGCCCAGGTACAGAAGAGATGACACCTGTGGAAAACTTTTAAATTAAAGATTCATCCCCACTGCTTAAACAATAAATTATTAAATAATAGTACATTGCTATAAAATGTTACGTTACATCACTGAATTGTTTTCTCTTAAAATCATATATATTGAGGAGTAAAGTCAAACCTGCTTATTTGTTTGATTAAAAGTTAACTTCTTTCTTGGGTTTGCGTCTTCTTCCCTCCAGGACAGTATAACTGTGCTAGGACAGATTTGCTGTGACAGTAATGGCAAACTGAATGCACAGTCAGTCCTGCTAGAGGCTGGACCAGAACAAGGCGGTCAGCAAGTACCTGTTGACCTATCGGAGCTTAAAGAGTATTCCCTTTTTCCTGGTCAGGTGAGCTGAATGAAATCGCTTACTTTGACAGATGAAACTAGAAATGGGTATGCCAGTGAGGTCCTTCCTAATGACCAGTCGGTGGTTTCTCCTTTGCCTGTGCACTGAGCTTATGTGCAGCAGGTTATATGGCCACCAAGAGTAACAGAGCATGCCAAGGACATGGGCTTGAGACTGACCCGGTGTCTGACCGAGAGCTCTGACAGTTTTTCCCCCTCATAAAAATAAACTTTCAGAATTATAGGAAACCTTTTATCAGCAGAAGCATGTAGCTTTGTTTTTGCAGCTCTTTCCAACAAACCCACATGTAAGAAAACATTTATCTAAATGCTCCTGTTCTGTTTTTTTTTTTTTTTTAGGTGGTGGTGATGGAGGGTATGAACACTACAGGAAGAAAACTGGTGGCTTCCAAATTCTATGAGGTCGGTTCTAAGTTGTTGGCTTTAACACTTTTCGCCTGTTTGTGAAAACTCTTGTAACGTTGTTGTGCTTTTAGGCTGTTCCTCTGCCGTTCTACAGTTCTGACATGAAAATGGAGACAGATGAGGGTAAGATCTGTCTGATCAATTTTTCAGATTTAGCTTGAACTTAAAGCCATCTTCTTACACTCCACACTCTTCATTTGTTGCAGAGCCACTGAATGTACTGGTGGCCTGTGGACCGTACGCTCCCTCTGACAGTCTGACCTTTGACCCCCTGGTGGACTTAATCAATGTTATTGTCAGGGATCGTCCTGATGTCTGCCTGCTGGTACAGTCTCCCTTGTTGTTCCATCATAAAACAGACACTATCCATGACAGAATTTCCACTAAAGCTCACATACACACTGTCAGGAGTGTATCTATGAGGGAGACAGTCCT
Source organism: Rhamphochromis longiceps (assembly GCF_057381845.1). Taxonomy (NCBI): domain Eukaryota; kingdom Metazoa; phylum Chordata; class Actinopteri; order Cichliformes; family Cichlidae; genus Rhamphochromis; species Rhamphochromis longiceps. The sequence goes on from NC_140558.1 coordinate 36,903,136, forward strand.
CCCATGACTCTGTGTTTTGTCTGGTTTTCCTATTTCTTGTTTCTCTTCCACAGCTGGGCCCATTTGTGGATTCCAAACATGAACAGATTGAGGTCAGTGGGACAGAGACCGTGTTTTTCTTGTTTTTGAGTGTGCACAGCGCACGGGGGAACCTTTCGCGTGCATTTTTGCACAAGTCAAAATGCTTTAAAAGGGATATGTGTGTAGACAAAAACTAATAGGTATCACTTGCTGAATAAATCTTCTGTGTTATCCTTCAAGATATAACACTTAACCCACAAATAAGACGATTAGTTTCAGTGTTATTGGGTCTGGAAATAAAAAGCGTACCACTGGATTGACCACAATAACAGATCAATGAAACCGACAGGTGCAGTATAGCAATCACAGAAAGTTTTTTGTTTTTTTTCATCATAAAATACCGTCTACTCGTACACGTTTTGCATAGAAGGATCTAATTTGAGCTTCTATATCCAAATTTGCAGTGTGAATTCATTTTAATCAACATGTTTGTTTGTTTTTCTTTCTTTGTCATCTCCATGTGTTTCTTAAATAGAAAGCCCAGGTGACTGAGACTTTTGAGAACATTTTCACCAGATGCATTGAAAGCATTGTGGATGGGACCAGAAGGTATGTGTTGTCTAATCAAAGCTCAAGAGTCAGACAGCTATGCATGTGACTTCCTTTGTGATGTTAAATTCAGGATCCATGTGTGACCTTTTCTGCAATTTTCCGAAAGTTACAGTTTTTTTCGCTTTTGTTTTAAATCTGTGCCTTAAGGACATTATAGCTGCAACCCCGTCTGAAACCCTGCGACTTAACCTGCTTGCAACTGCACATGAAATTTGTCTTTCTTGTTAATTACATATATGTCTGCATAAACTATGTCATCACATTATACAAGTAAGTTAAGACAGAGGTCAGTCACACTGTAACGATTCGAGGTTTGTTTGTTCGTTTGGTTGTTTTTTAAACTGTGCTTTCCTCCTGTTCAAATCAGATTTTCTTTACCACAATGAAGCCTCGTGTTTTCTCGTTTTCTTTAATCCAGTGTTGGCTGTCAGCTGGTGTTTGTGCCTTCTCAGAGAGACATCCACCACCATTTCATCTACCCACAGCCTCCGTTCAGCCTGCCCCACCCCAGCAAAGAACAGACCCAGGTTAGACACTGTTGTTGCGTGCTGATGAGCACATGCAGCAGATTTCTGAGCACTCGTGGCAAACCTTATTTTAATAGTGTAGCATTGTTTGTCTTTAATATGGTTTTCAGTCCCGGAGATGTCATGCGTAAGTGTCAGGTTATATAATGTTTGTCTTCATGCTTTGCAGCGTGTCACCCTGGTCCCTGACCCCTGCACCCTTCTGATTGACGGGGTGACTATTGGCTTGACATCAACTGACATCCTCATCCACATGGGTGCAGAGGAAATCAGCTGGTGAGTGAGGCTGTTTTCTAATTTGCACCAAATTCTGACATCAAGGTGGCAGATCAGAAACACCAAAGTGAGTTACTGACCTACATTTTTATGCAGATTTATAAAGAACAGGGCTGACCGTTTTCTTAAATTATTCACATGATCATATTTTCCAACGAAGGTCATCGGTGTACATAGTTGAAATTGATGTTTTGCATTGCAGTGGAACCGGCTCAGACAAATTCTCACGTATACTGAAGCACATGCTCACACAGCGGAGGTAAATCCTGAAGGAGTTCAGATCTATTTATTTATTTGAGATCACATATTATTAGTGATCGTGTCCATGTTCTCATGTCCAGTTACTACCCACTGTATCCGCCTGCGGACGAGGTAAATATGGATTATGAGAAGTTCCAGAGTTTCGGCCAAATGCCGCTCACCCCCGACATCCTTGTTGTTCCCTCTGAAATGCGCTACTTTGTAAAGGTAAACAACTCGTCTTCCCCTTGACATCCTATATATACACATTTATTGAGGTAATTGATTGCAGGATCATCAGTTATTGCATTGATAATATAAAGTAAAACATGTTTTTGGTTTTTTTTAAACACGTGACTATTTTTTTTTTTTAGTTTTTACGAGTGTTATGTCATCTAAAATCTCCTCCCATCTTCAGGACGTGGTCGGCTGTGTGTGTGTCAACCCTGGACGGCTGACCAAAGGCCAGGTGGGCGGGACGTACGGGCGGCTGCTCATCCAGCGCAGTCCTCAGTCAGAAGACGGGAAGAGGGTGAGCCCATGTTTGACTGCTCAGGTGGTGAAAATCTAACAAGAGTGCAGACTTTCACTTCTAATTGTCACCAGAAATGAGCTGGTTTAACCAGGACCAGCTGTGCTACAGGCATGCTGCTGGAAAACCATTTCAAATTATTTTGTATATTGGTTTATTTTTATACCTTGAACATGTTGAAGTGTACTGTGCTCATAACTGATGGGTTATCAGTCAAATACAGCAGCAATAATTTCTTTTTCAACAAATTATTGTTGCCCTTTGTACAGCTTTTGTAACATTGTGTCTCTTCCACTTAAGTTTTATTGTTGTCCAGATTTTTTATCTTCCTGTGTCTCTAACAGGAGGAAAAAGTAACACGCTGAAAAATCCTGTTGCTTTTGCAGCTCAAAATGAAAATAATTTTGTGTTTGCAGGGAAGCCTGAGTACAGTCTGTATTCCAGTTTAAGATTGTAACATTCAAAAATGCCTTTAATTAAAACAAGAAGAAATAAAACAGTTATTAAATAGCCTGTTGTTTCTGTTTTTAATGTATTATTATAAAACTAATTATAATACTCTGCAGTACTTTATTTTGAATGTGGTTTGTCTCTTTTAACTTGCACAGCAGTACATTTAGTCATAAAAATGATCAAACTCATCAGAGTCATTTGGGTCCTCCGTCTTCGGCTTGTCGTGCTCCACTTGAAAAATTCCCATGTTGTGAAAACTCGCTGGAAAATAAATTGAGCATAAATCAGAAGTCCTGCAGCCTTTCTAATGTTACTGTAAAGACTGGTTATACTATACCTTTGGGCTTCTCTTCACCTCTCAGATACTTTTCTCTACAAGGTAAAAGAAAAGTAAGAGGCACGTTTCACATTGTAATTTAAGTCAGTCAGTTAAAAGAGTACTTACTTTTGCTGAGTTTCTTCTTGAGGCGCAAGAAGGTTCTCAATATCCTCTTCATCACTGACTTCGTTTGAGTCGTCATTATCAGATCCTGTTTTACCCTCTTCCTGTTCCTGAGCTGCCTCCTCGGTTATAATCTGTGTAGATCTAAAAACAGGATTACATTCGATTTTTTTTGTGATGATGTCTGTGAGGAATATTTCAATCCTTCATCGTCTTACCTCTTTTCTTGTGGTGTGACGATGCAGTCGTCTGAATCTATCTGATCTTCCTCACTCCCGTGTTCCTCTTCGCTTTCGTCATCCTCCTGTTGATTCAAGTCCTCATCCTCTTCTTCTTCACTGCCTTCACTTCCATCCTCTTCGTCCTGAGAGGAGGCAGCACCCTGTTTTCTGTTCTCAGTGCCTTCGTTCTTCAGCCTGATTGACTGTTCTTCACCTCCCTGTTCCTCCATTTCATCACCTGTAGATGTCTCTGCTTCCTCTGTTGCGTCCTTGGCAGAAGCACCATCACCTTGTTTGGTATCACTGTCATCTTGTTCTTTATCTGTTTGACTCTTCTCTTTTTCTTCACCGTCTTCTTTAGCTTCCAGGTTTTCCTCTGTCTTACCTTTAACTTTTTCTCCTGTGCTGCTTTGCTCAGCACTGCTACTGTCCTGCTCTTCTACTTCACTGACATCATCGTTTTTATTCTTTGCACTGCCACTTTCTGATTCCTTCTCCCGCTGGGATCCTGACTCTTTGCATCTGTTTGTTTTCTCTTCATGATTTTGATTCCCTGCTTTTTCACCCTCGTATGCCTCATTCAAACTTCCTGACTCCTCACCAGTGTCCTGACTCTCTGAGTCACCTCCCTTACTCGCAGTCCTTTCCTCTGCCTCCTGAAATCCTGGTGATTGAACAGAAAGCTCCCCACTTCTCCTTCTCCTACTGCTCCTCAGGCTTTTCTCTGAGGAGGCATTGCTTTCTGAACTTTGGGCCACTTTAACTGAGTGAATGTGAATGGCACTCGAATTCCTAGAAAACCTAAAAGATGGAAGAATGGATGAATGAATTTGCCAGTCTAAAACAGTAATAAGTATTAAGAAATAAAGCAAGAGGAGAAGACTTGTTTCTGATCTTTTGTGACCTCCTCTACAGCATGTGCCGTTTAACTAATACATATTTTTTAAAACTTAAAAGTTAATTTATATAAAATTAGGAGGTAACAAGAACGTGATGTTTTCTATAAAATGTGGTTTAGTGCTAAGTTGTTAGTGTGACTGCCACACGCCTTTAAATACTATCCCCAGCTTCATGTCCAGCCAGTTTGACCTTTACTGTCATTCCTGTGCTCTCTTTTCCTGCAGCTTCTGTCTGTGCTGTGATCAAAGGCAAGTAATTGCACCAGAAAGATTAGGACACACATAAATCAACTACATTTTTTTTTAAAGGAGACAGGAATGCGCCTATAAATTGAGGGGGGTATTGATGAAGGGTATTCAGAACACATTTAGCAGACTGGTGCAGCATGAAGGGAAGAAACTAAGGGGAGATGATACATCAGTGGGATCCAATGAATTCAAAGTCACATCTACAAGAATGCTGCTTACTCCTGAGGGCTGCATCTCTCTCTGTCTGAAGAGACATGCTGTTTTCTTCCTCCCTTCTCCTTCCCCGCCTTTTTGCTGGAATCCTTGCCACTCTCACTGCTCTCACTGTGACTGCTGGACAGACGGACTAGATACAGAATGTACGAACACAAAACAAGTCCACACACATGCTGAATACGCACAAAGACTCGTGTAAGAAAAGTATTTATTTTTGTGTATTCACCTGGTTTAACGTCTAACTCGTGGGACGAACGACTGCTGCTGCTTCTGATGCTCCTCTCCCTCTGTGAGCTCAGCACTCTGCTCATTTTATCCTCCTCTCCCACAGTCTGCGAAACCCTTGAGTCACGTAAAGGCTCCATATAAAGCTGGCCCCACAGGGCCTCGGAGTATGATGGAGTTCCAGTTGCACCAGCAGGCTGGTACCAGGGGTAGTCAGGCTGTAGGGAAGCCCTGCCTTGTAGATCCTGCCTGTGCCAGGGATGATGGTACTGTCCGGGTGTGGAGGCGGGATAGTAAAGCGGATATGGGTGAGGAATGATGGGTGGAACTCTGGTAGGAAATCTGGCTATCTGGGATTGACTGCAGCTCAACCAGGAGGACTGCGTGTGGGGAAGATGGGAGGAGCCATCTTGGTTGTAGTCAGAGTAACCTTGAGGTGTAGCAGTTTTTTGTGGCTCCGTGGGTGGACCTGAAAACAAGGATACATGTTCGACTGGTGTTTGTCACACTAACTTTAAATAAAATATTTGAACACCTCAATCTTCAAGATGACACATGAGACCAGATTATTACCACTAAACCATAAATGTGATCTAGTCATTTCCTAAAGTGAGCCCCACAGCATAAAGACTTACCTGCAGAAGATTTCATCACGTCCGTGTTCTTTAAACATGACTTCAAATAGTCGTCCATTTTCTGTTGAAGAAACAGTTTCTTTAATACACTGTCAGAAAGACATGGCATCAGTTGTAAATAAAGAAAAATGACTTTGGATTTTGGAACATGGATATTCTTAATCTCCTTGCATTTGTCATTTTGAGGTGAGAGGAAGTGGAAACATTGAAAGTGCTATCAAATACAGCTGTGATCAGAAATATACATACACTTATGATGGACATGAATGTCACTGTCATTTTGATTGTTTCATGATTTCTTTGAACTGTTGGGTGGAATGATTGTAAAGCATACATATTTAATGACTTAAAAAAAAACAAGAATTGGGTGCACAAATTTGCACGCCCCCACTAACACATGGTTAGATGAACCAGCAATCAACAAGCTTTTGGCATAATTAGGGTTGGATATTTGACCCCTCCTCTTTGCTGAATTGGTAGAGTTCATTTCAATTGGTTGGTTCCTGGCATTGACTCAACTTTCAAGCATCCATGCATTTTCAATAGGGTTGAGGTCCAGCTTTGGGAAGGCCATTCCAGAAGCTTAATGTTAGCTGGCCTTATCCATTCCATTCCATGCTTTACAACAGTTTTCTTCAGTTTGAAAGCCTCATCTTTACTCCTCCAAACACACCTGTTGTCATTGCCGACATAAATCGATCTTTGTCTTGTCTGACTATAAAACCTTGGTGTTTGACTTTTCTGTGTAGGGAGCTGCAAATTTTAGTCGGGCTTGAAGTTGTTAATTTAGTAGCAGTGGCTTCTTTCTTGGTCGGCACCCTCTCAGTCTATGGGAATGTAAAATTAGCTTAACTGTGGACAGTGACGCTGGTGTACCGGCAGCTTTCCAGTTCATGAAAGGCTTGAGCCTTTGTGGTTCCTGGATTGTTCCTGAATATCTCAGCAAAGTGAATAAATCTGAATAAATTGAGTTAAATATAACTAATTAAACTGATTATCCTGGTCCTGGAATCTACAGTTATTTAGAAATGGTTCCAATAGACCTTCCCAAAAAGTAAATCTACAGCTCTCCCTCTTAGATCTTCCCAAAGTTCCTTGGACTTTCCCATTGTTCATTGAGTCTAGTGAGTCCTTTTTCATGCAGGCAAAGAGAAGCTACCAAATGTGGTCAATTGTGTTAAAAGACTTTGTAGAAGCTTCAGCATCATTAAAATTAAAACGTGTGTACGTATAATTTTGACCCTGTGTGGATTAGAAAAGATCTAAAATAAATTCTAACTTGTACACCCAATTATTTAGCGTCATTATTAAAGATGTATGCTGTACAATCATTCTACCTTGGAAAAAAATAATAATTAAAAGCCCAGAATTACATTCATGCCAACGAGAGTGTATGTAAACACAACTGCAAGTAAGGCAGCAAATACAAACCAGCTCTACATTTTGACCAGACACTTTAACTTTGTGAATAATCAGCTCATGCTGTGCATTACTTGTACCTTCTTCTGAGCTGCCTGTCTCTTCTCCTTAAGTTGCTGCTTCCAGCGGGGGGAGTTCTCCTCCAGGTATCTCTCATACTCCATCTGCAGGGGTCAAAGCAATAGTTTATTTTAAGAGCTTCACGAGGAAAGAATAGATTTCTTCCAGTGTGTTTAATGGGTCTGTTTTCTGCACATCTACACACCCGAATCACTTTCATGGCAGCATTGCGGGCCAACATCCCTTTCAGTGTGTCCTGGGCCTTCTCAAACTGCTGCAGCAGCTGCCTGTTTTGTTGCTGGGCTATGTGCTCTCTTTCCTTCAGCTCCTGCCAGCGTTGCTGCAGGTGCATCACTCTTGAATAGGACACACACATAAAAACTTGGAGTTTAAAAAACACTTACTGAGAAAGCATCTCGCTAACTTACAGATGATCCTGAGTGTGAAGAGCTGAAGGGTCATCTTGCAACAACACCAGCTTGTTAACACTGTAAGAGAAAGAGGTCATGAAGCAGCAGGATGGTCATCTAAGCCACACACACACACTTTCCATCTACATACAGCCCATTTTTCCAGAAGACATGGCAGCATCTGCTTCTTAGACTTGCCAATAAAACTAGTCTTGACTGTGAACATTACTTTTCATATAAAAACTGCATACACACTTAAATTATGTCACATTTTAAGAGTTTAAAAGATTTTAAAGACAAAATCATCCACCATTCTCTGCAAATGTGGTACCATTTAGGTGGTCTAACCTCTTATTTCCACAGATTTGTCTTTCTTTGGTGAAAGTGTTTTTTTCTGAGCAGTTCAGACGCCCAAGAGACAGCAAATTTTCCTTTGGTGCAGCCATGACTGTGGGCTCTCAGTAGATGAGCAGATTACCAGGGATTAAAGGCTGTGTTTCAACAGGGGAGGGACCAAAGACATGCTGTCCAATCAACATATCGACATGCTAATGAGGTTAAACAGCAGCGAGGTCAACTTTATTGGTAAGTGGGTAACCAAGTTATTGGAACTTGTATTTATGCAAATGTGTGAGCCCTTAGTATAACATAATCAAAATGATTTTTATACCTAATATCTGGTATTTTGAGGGCATGTAGCAGGCATCAGTGGAATACCATCTATAATAATCTATGTGTAACGCTGAAGCTGCAAGAGGTGGAGGTGTGAAGGCTGATAAATTTAAATACCTGGGGTCAACCATCAAAACCAACGGAAACTGCGTAAGAGGTGAAGAAGACTGTACAGGCAAAGTGGGGTGGGCAGAGATGAGTGCCAGGGGTGATCTGGGACAGAAGGATAGCAGCAAGAGTGAAGGGTATGATGTACAAGATGACAGTGAGAGTGAGACACAGTTGAAAATGCTCAGATCTTCATTAGGAGCGACCAGGATGTACAGGATTAGAAATTAGTCTATCATTTCTATAATGAAAAATTCATGTGATACTTAGGGCCGAAGGTGAGCTTCTCTGACTTGGAGAAAATTTGATTCACCTTCAAACCAGAAGTAATAAAAAATATTTTTGCAGTTCTGTCGCAAAAAGTACACCTGCTACAAAACTGAACAGATTAACAAGAGGAGAAGCTGCTTTGTTTTCTCTCTTTCTTCAAAACAGGGTTGTGGTTGAAGCAAATTTACACCAAAATGGTGCCTGCTGACACACAGAAATACATTTTGGGACGTAAAAAAAAACGATACACACAGTTATATACAAATAAAGGGCTAAAGGCGAGTGATTTAGTCATGTTTTACCCATGGCAAGTTAGAGGTGGAACCAAAGTATATTGTTGCATTGCGGATATATTTTCATGTAACACCTACTAGCAGACGAGATTCCGTCCACAATCAGAGATCGTGCTTGTCAGTGAGGTTTTTAAAGATTAAAACGGTACCATTTATTTTCTTACGCTACTGTAACTTTCCGGAAGACACGTAAGGCATTTTTTTTATTTCATGTGTTTGACTTTATCTCACGCGAGAGGCTAATTTAGATTGTTTTAGGCTAGTTAAACTAGCCAACGCTTACCGCTGTGCGTCGGCTAAAGCATTCCTTCCGCTTTCCGTATTCACTTTTAGGTGCAATTTCAAATAAAACATGACGAGTATAGCTAGTAAGGTGTTTTGCAGGGTGGAGAAGATGTGTCACTACCTCCCTGTGGTCCTTAACACGTTCCTGGTTTTCTCCATAACCGGAGAGGTGAGTTACCTGGTGTCGGTGGAGGCTCCGCTGGAGCCAGACCAGAAGAAGACTCAGTGGTCCTCTCGGTGGAAATTAATCCACTTGCTGGCCCAGTATTTCATGTTGGGGAACATCTGCTGGAACGCCCTGCTCTTCATGAAAACTAGTCCCAGCATCAAGGGAGTGTTCCTGGGAGGAGAAGTCCTCGGCCAAGGGTGGAGGTGAGGATTAAACAGCTGTAGAAATGAACATTTGATGCACAGCACATTGTATGTTTAATATTGCCACCTATCTAAAGCTACCTGCTTTGTGCGCTTCGGGTTTGTTGTTGTTGTCGTCATGATTTGATAAGAATCTTGATTTAAATAATGTTCTGGGCAACTAATTTGTATTTTGTAACCTTCATAAAGCATCGAATCAGAAAAACTACTTCCTGTATGCTTCCCTATCCTGCCCAACATGAGGTATAAGCAAGGCAGAGGCAAGAATTCCTTGACATATTGTTTTAGGCTTTAAAGAGAGACAAGCTAGGAAAAACACTGAATCCTAACAGATTATTTGTGACTTAGATGTGAGATGAGATGTTTATGTTTGAGTGAAGTGATCAGATTAAATTTGCAGTAAATCTTTGCTTACAACTGTGCAATGCGATAAAAGGGGTGGGGGTGATTACATAACAAAATTTAGCATTGCATAACATGTACTGCATGTTAACAAGAAATATAACCTCTGCTGACAACTGAAACAGATTGTAGGTTTTCTAAAATCTGAAAAATGCGAGATCGGGAACCATAAATAATTAATTTAACGGCAGCAAAGAAGTGAGATTTTTGCTTTTTGCCAGATCTAAAGTTTGCTTCACACTTTATTCCAAAGCAGGTGTTCATTTGAATTATTAACGTGTGGCTCAACACAATCTTTATTTTTGATGCTCACAATAAAATAGATTTACTAATAACCATACATTAAAAAAAGTCTGTCTTTTATTCAAAGGTACTGTTACACATGTGAGACGCACACTCCTCCGCGCTGTTCCCACTGCTACGACTGCAAGGTGTGCGTGCTGCGGCGGGATCACCACTGCGTCTTTTTTGGCCAGTGCGTGGGCTTCCGCAATTACCGCTACTTCCTGAGCTGCTTGTTTTTCATGTGGTCGGGGCTCCTGTACGCCACCCTGATGAACGCAGAGGTCTTCATTGTCATCTTGAAGGAGGGTGTGACGGTACACAGCATCCTGCTGCTGCTCATACCCTGGATCATGCTTGTTTCAGGTACGATCTGGTTTGTCACAGCTGGAGCGTCTCATGCACATTATTACTGTGATACTAACTGTTTGACACTCTGTTTGAACTTATAGATGTTGCTAAATGAACATAATGTATTAAAACTGAAGGAAAGAGGATACTGTCATCTCTGCTTAAAGAAAAATTATCGTTATTGCTGTCTGATTTCGCTTGGTATTGGCTGATATTCCCACTGTTGACTGGTATCATTACTGATCACATATCTTAGTAACCACAAAAAAAAAATCAGCTAAATGTCAATATCAGATCCAAATATACAGTTAGTTCATCTCCATTATTTTTACATCTCTGACTATTAAGATCTATGAAAAAATATTTAGAATTATTCAGAAATACATATTTTAGTTTGTATTTTAGAAACTCTACGGGTTAAGTAAAACTGATACTGTCCTCTTGCCTCTGGTTGATTGGTGATGAGATGAATCACAGACCTCAGTTTGCCTGGATTTGTAATCACTTGCTGTGATTTAATGTGTGCTGCTGTTCCTCGTCACCCCAGGCCAGGTCTCAGCACGTGCCTTTGCCTTCGCATTCATCGCAGACACATGCGTGGTGGGTTTCCTGCTGGTGTCTTCCTTCTTCTTCTTCCATCTCTACCTGCTGTTTCGTGGTCAGACCACCAGGGAGTGGTATTCCTCCCGCCGACCCTACAGCCTGGGACTCTTTGGCAACCTGCATCACACACTGGGCCTGCGTTGGTACATCTGCTGGCTCTGCCCTCTTATCCCCTCGCCACCGCCAGGAGACGGCATAAACTTCCAGGTCACAGGATCGCTGGAGCCCTCGCGGTAACAGGTGCTGATCGGAGCGGACCGAGTGTCTTTACTTTAATGGTGGTGGTTAATGTTATCGGGAGCAGCAGGGGAACTCATCTTAGTTCAAGAAGAGGTAGCTTGGAGTGGGAAGAAAGTAGAATTGTCTGTGGCTGTGTAATGTATTGGTGGGTGTAACTCACTGCCAGTGTCTACTCTGTAGATTCTGTGCTGAGACAAAGAAATTAAGGGTCTTCTTTTGGTGGTACATTGATCTTAAATGGTAATCCGTACACTCAGCAAGGCTGGCCTCAGAAAATGAACACAGAAACTCGATGTGTTCATCTTGCAAGCGAGCACTGATAATACATGTTTGAAAATAGCACTGAAATAAGAATGTATTTTGACTGAACAACGTTCAGTTTTAATCCTTGTTGAGAAGCACTCACAATCTCTGACAGTGACGCCTCGTGGGAGTGTTGATAATAGCTGCTTTCTTGGGTTTTCCCTACGCTGAGGCTGCCTAAATCCGAACGTTACACAAGTGTGGCTTACGCAGTTCCTGATTACTCCACTTGACTGTAAAATGCACAATCATTTGCCTCTATTTTGCTGTTGCTCTGAGGATGCTCCTGAGTTTATTAAACTGACCTTTTTAATTGGATTCTGCTGTGGCAGGTGGAACAGTGGGAGACACAAAGGAGCGGTCTTAATGTCTTCAGCACAACATTAATTTGAAATAAATAAAAGTAAACACTGAAATGGTGTGGAAAAAAGTGCAAAATATGACAGTTTACGTTTAGTGAATGCAGTATTTAAAATGTACATGCTTATGATGTGTGAACAGTTTTGCCTCCATGCTTGATATTTCATTAAGCAGCGTCTGTGTCCTCATTCTGTACCCTATACGTTACATACTGTATAGAAATCTTTAGAGCATCCTGTTTTTGCCTATAATTACCAGTTTTTGCATACAAACACATTCAAACTGTTATAATTGATGGCTATAGAGTCTTTCTTTTTTCACGAGGTATCCCTGTAACTGTTTACCTGTCTTGAGTGTACTTCATCCTGTCAAGTGCTTCATTTCAGAATAATATGGAAGAATGCGAACATGTCAGTTTTAATTGATGCCAAATGAATTTCCTTTACCTCCATGTATTTTACTCCTTGGCATCTTTTATTTTTCTTATTTTAATTCTTCTGGCCTAAGTGTATTGGAAAAATTACAAGCCTTTTTTGTTTGTTTGTACTGGTCACTAAATTTTATATTATTATTCTTTACAACTGTTGTTAGTTCCTTGCCAAAAGATATCATTTTGTTTGGTTGATTATTGGGTGTTTTGCCTTTTAAAGGTGTTTGCTTGAAGGGATATACCACTGAGAAGTGTTTAATTTTAATATTATTCTATTTTTGTTAAAGTTGTGCTGAAATAATTAAATTTTGGGTTTCAAAAGTTTTAACTTTTTCTAATTTGCATCACTTTAAACTGCAATTGTTGTCATATTTGACTAATAAAAATAATTCTTATTCCAAAATTCCAAATAGATCCTGTTCAAATAGGGAACAATTATAAAAACAATTATAAAAATCACCAAAAGATAAAATCTTCGCCATACTGGCAGCAACAGTATGGCAGTGTACTTATGTATGTCGAGATGGAAAAGGGGAAGAAAGGTGATTTAAGTAACTGAACATAGGCCAATCCATCTGGCACCAACAACAAAGCTGAGTTTCAGAAACTGCTGATCCCCTTGGAGTTTCCTGCACAGCCATCTGAAAATAACTGAAAATATCCCGAGTTCAGAGAAATGCATAAACTGAAAGGAAGGCAACAGTAATTCAAATAATTACTTGTTACAACCAAGGTATGCAGAAGAGCATCTCTGAACTCAAAACACATTGAACCTTGATGAAGATGGGCTACAGCAGCAGGCGACTACATCAGGTGACAGGAAACTGAGGCTCACCAAAATAAAACAATATAAGATGGGAATAATACTGGTATGGCATGCTGAGACTCCATTTGTTCTGTGACAGGGGATATTCTATTACCACTTTGGGATGAACTAAGCATTTAAACACCCACAGCCTGCCTCTGGCCATGTCCATCCCTGTGTGACAGAAGTTTACCCATCTTCTAATGGATGGTTAACCACAAAGCTCAAAACATCCAAGACAGGTTTCTTGAACACAACACAAACAAATTGTCATATTTGTCTAATATTGAACTAATAATTGCAACTGAAGCAAGCAGCAATATCTACCAGCACAGTTTACATTTATTCCACATGGCAGCAACTTTTCTGATCCCTTATAAGCAGTATCAGTGAGTCTTACAGTTATACTGCTATATAAATTTGTTATAAACTAGATGGAAATAAGCGATTTGATAAAAGTGCCTTCATTGTGAAGCCTGCCCAACTAATTGCTGCCATGGTAACCAGCTTGTATGGAAGCTAGATCCTTGGTAGTTAAGCTAGTGTGACCAGGTATCCAAGTAGCAAAGTGTTCAGGTGCTGGTAAGGTTTTTAGCTTGTTAGTTTTATACAGCTACAACACCACTGAAACACTTTTACACTTAAGCTCTGCTAGAAATTGTCTTTATTGCACAAAGTTGAATTTTATTTAACTAACGCTAACTGAAAAAAAAGCTGGCCATTAGCTTGCACGTTTTTACCTTGCATTAGCCTTTCCCCCCCTCCATTTTAGTACGTTTAAACATTTATGTAAAGTTACAATAATGCTTGCATGTGTGTCTGTATTTTAAAAAAAAAACTTAACCATTTTGTAAACGACAGTTAAGTTCTCATAACTTATTAGCTTTAATTATTCGCATTTAAGTTAACCGTTAGCTAAGCCTGAGTCTGTTTTTATTCATTTTCAAGCTAATGTGGCCTTAATCATACCTCCATCTATATTTACATTAACAGCAAAATGTCATTCTACTTAAATGTGTGATGTCCTGGTCTTGCCTGCAAGGCCAAAACAAATATGCCTCATATGAAGCATTTCTGGTTCAGTCATGTTAAAAAAAAAGGACTTGATGCAAAAAATAAGTTAACTAGTTAGTTAACTAACAAACCCTTACTATAGCCATAGCAAGTAATAGGGCAAGTAGCAGCCAGGTGCTCCAAATGTAAATGATTAACTTACCTTAAGCAAGTACCAGCACCTCTGTAAAAGCAGGAGTTCAGGCATTTTACTGGGCTGAAGCATTCAGGTGTGTGTTAACACAATGCCTCTATCATCCCAGGAGTGGACATCCCAGCATATTCAAGTTCAGATTGTGCAGTGCTTAGTGAAACTGCAAAAACTCAATCTCTGCAAGCCTCGATTAGCATATTAAATGTTAAAGTTCATGACAGTATAGTTCTGAAAATAATGAACAGGTAGGCCTTCTTTGGAGTCGTTACCAAGAGAAAGCCTCTTCTGTAAAAGTGTCAGCATGGCTTAGCTTTAGTACATCTGAAAAAACAATGATACTTCTTTGAAAAAGACAAGACCAAAGTGAAGATACTTAGACATAATGCACAGTGACATGCTGTGTTGGGCAAAAGCCAATATTGTAAAAGACTGATAAAGTCACACTGGAAACAATTACTTGTATTTATTACTGCTTAAGGTGGGTTTAGTTGAAACTTTCTTTTTCACATGACTGTAGTGGCCTAGATAAATTAAGTAGATCATGGTTTTTCATGGCACAAAATTGTCTTTTGGGAGGAAACCACACATAAGCACAACTTGTCCACATATATTTTTGTTACTTTACCTAATAGAAACCTGTGCATTTGCTTGTTCTTTCTTGCCAAAAATGTATTTATGCTTGAATAAATAAAGTCTACTTGAAATCTAGTTGAAATCTAAATTACTTTCAACACCATTCACTTCAAAAATATGTATTGTGGCTTTGTCACTATTTTATATGAATTTTGACAAAAACATATGTTGATCACAGCAGGGTAAGGAATACGCCAACTCAATGGATGTCATAGAGGAAAACATGTGAGTGATGCTTAATGAACACACACACAACTGGTTGGACTTACTGTGCAGCATATGACCTTTTTCTGTGATGTGCATGTGCAGGTCACCAAAGGAGATGCTTGAGAAAATAGCAGAGCTGGAATACAGTCAGAGTCTGCTGAGAGATCAAAATGCTGACATGAGGAAATTGCTCGATGGTGCAGATGATGACATGGCAGCACTGGGTTCGGAGAATAAGTCCCTCAGAAAACAAGTTGAAACGTAAGTTAAGACAGATTACTGTCACGAGTTGATTGTGGAAGGGTCACTTCCATTTCGTCTCCCTGCCATTCGGTGGCATTCAGTTGCAAGTGTCACATGTTTCCATATTTTGGCTTCCAGTAAAACATTGTGGTTTATGTTTGTTTGGGAAAAGTCTGAAAGAGAAAGATTGTTATCTTTGGCCCTGAGGACAACAGCAGTGTTTCTAAGGCTACGTTTACACTGCAGGTGAAAGCGCATCAAATCCGACTTTTCTGACCCTATGCAACCCATATCCGATCATGGTATGACAGTGTGAACAGCACAGATCCGATATTTTCAAATCTGATCTGGGTTACTTTCATATGTGGTACTGAATCTGATACATATTTGATGTTTTAGAAAGCGACTGCTGTTTGAATGGTCATGTCGCATTAAATCCGTCTTTTACGTCACTCACACAAGACAGACGCCAATTATCAGCGCCGGAGAAGACATCGCGAACGCTTCCTGGCCATCCAGTGTAGATGTTAGTGAAACTGTTGGGAAGACAACGTTGGAGAAACGTGAACATTTTGTTTGTACTGTATAATCTGCAGATTATGACAGAAATCTGCAACTATCCTTTGAAGCACCGCTCCTCTAAAACAGCAATAAGGATCATTATTAGGCCATATGTAAATAACAAAATAACTTTATAACTTAAAACAAAATTGGGAAACGTAAAGTCCGAAACAAGTCTTTATATTAAGGGCCATCAGTCAAACAATACTGTTTGGTCTGGGTCTAAACAGAGCGCGTTGTGTGTGACGTCTTCTTTTGCGCATGCGGGCCGCTTTGGGGGCCGTGAACGGTTCACACTAGAGCGCGTTTGCTGTCACATTTTATTTGTAGTGTGAATAACCAGACAAAAAAAAATCAGATTTGATCAAAAAATCGTAATTGAGCATTACGACCTGCAGTGTGAACGTAGCCTAATTCTTGCTTGGAATTTAATGAAACAATCCAGTACGTTATCAGGTTGGGTTTTTAATATTTTACTAATTTCAGATTAATCTTGCTGTTTTATTGTTGCCTGTGAAATACTTTGCATCTTGCTGTTAGATCTCCTTTTTTTGTTTGTTTTTTAAATTTAAACCTATTATAAGTCAGTTGTTATTACTGGATAATTGTGCTTTTTTTTTTTTTATGGTGATTTTATTTATTAGGTTCTTTTTTTTTTTTTTTTTTAGCAATGTGGTCAGAAGCTTAAAACTGTCGCTGTGTGTCTCCAGCATGGAGAAAGTTTTCCAAGACTTGCAACAGACTGAAGCGGAGCCTTGCATAGCTCTGGAAGATGACTTCGAGGCACATAGACGGAATGAAGAAAAGATCCGTGAATTGGTTCGTAAGAAGTGTTTGAAATATAGCAGAGGAATTATCTAATCCCCAGCTGAATTTGTAAGTTTGCTCACTTACAGTGAAATAAACAGTGTCTAGTTTTTATGGTAGTTTCATTTTAATGGAGAGATGTGAGCCAATTTGGTACATAGATTACAGTCAATCAATAACAGACTTATTATATGAGTAAAGCAGTCCTATCCTCAGAAGCAATTTCTTTGGTTCCGACACCCGCAAGGTTCCCCTGCTCAAGCAAGCACATCTTAAGTTTGCCATGGAACAGCTAAATGATTCAGAGAAGGTTTGGGAGAAAGTGATGTGATCAGGTGAAAGCAAAATCGAGTTCTTTGGCATGAACTTGACATGCCGCATTTGGAAGAAGAGAGATGATGACCCAATGAGCACTATCTCCACAGTCAGGTACAGAGGTGGAATCGTTATGCTTTTTCTGCTAACAATACGAGAAGTCCCTAAAGTCATGGAAGAGAACCCCCTTCCATGGATGGGTTTTCAACCAACGACCCAAAACAACAATATGAAGCATGTTAAGGAGTAGCCTATCAGACCCATAGAAAATCTGTGAAGGAAGCTGAAGCTTTGATTTCCCAAGCAGCAGCCAAGAAACCTAAAGGATTTAGAAAGTTCATGTAAAGAGCAGTGGGCCAGAATCCCTCCTGACATGTGTGCAAACCTGGTGGTAACTACAAGAAACATCTTCAACAGTTTCTCCACCAAGTGCTAAGTCATGTTTTATTATTTCATTCAATGGCACAGAAATCAATTTACTACTTTTATGGTAATGTGTTTTTTTCTGAATAGTTGATTGTCTGTCTCTCTCCATTAAAAAGAAACAACCATAAAAATTGGAGACTTGTGATTTCTTTGCCAGTGAGCAAACTTACAAATCCAGCCTTGGATCAAATCATTATTTCCCCCAGTGATATTTAAGCTTCATAAAATGTAGATGTAATGTTGCACTGATTGCTGGTTTCTCCCAGCGAGTTCACTTCAGATGAACCTTCATGTTTTTGTGTAGGAGAAGGAATCCATTGTGATGAAGAAAAAATATGAAAAGCTAACTGCAGAGGTAGATATGCATTACTTTTCACATTCAGTAACAACTTTAAACACTCATATTTTATAGTTTCAGTGTGCAGTGATACATGCTTATTTATCTTGGATGAATTTTGCTTTTGGGTTTCAGTTTTGACATCTTAAGTTTTGCAGAAACTTGGAAAGCTGTGTCTAAATATAAATATAATTTATTTTTTTTAGCTCAAAAGCCTCCAGCAAGAAATAGAGCAGGACAAGCTCTCACTGAGCAACCTCAAGTCTGAAATTCAGGACTTGAAGGTAACGTTATCAATTCCACCATGGTTATAGCCACCTCGATGTCACACATTAGTAAAGTTATGAAGCCTCCAACTGAGTGTTTTTCGTTGCCTTATTATAGTTTTGAAACTGAATGTGGCAAACAAGGAGTGTATCTGACTGCAAAAACAAGGACAGCCCATTCTTATGTGATTGACAAGTTATTTAAAAACAAGAATACTGTGCATAATCCTCTTTTTTGGCTCTAATAATGTCCATAATAAACAAAATGAATGTTTTTTTCAGAATGATCTGATATTAATGAGCTCATAAAGATCCCAGAAGGGTGTCATATCATAGATCAAGGAAGCTGAGTGCTGTTTTTCCACAGTCTTCTATATAACCGGAAGACTTTAAAAAATAATGCAGATGTAAAGAACGTCCACATTGGTTTCACTTGACAAACCTGAATGACATGAGTATATAGTATTTTGATAATCTTCTTTTCTTCTGTACTTTGTATGTTTTTTTAGTTTAAAAGGGAAGAGGACCAGTCAAACCTGGAGCACAAGGATGAGGCTATTCAGCTGGCAAGTATAAGATCAGCATCGATGTCAATACAAAGCAGTGACTGACCAACAGTTTTAGATTTTCTCACAAACATTAACAGTAAAGATTGTCACAGTTCTCTGTTGTTTATTGTTTTACCATTTCTTTATAGATATACTTGCAGTTGAATCAATTAAGTGAAACTGTGGAAGAGTGCTTCAACAATATAAAGGTAAGAATGTTTTATCCATTGATATCTAATCAAACATTAAACCAAAAAAAGTATAATTTATGCAATTTATTCATGTGATGCAACTCTTTATCACATGGATTTCAAACTGTGTCAGTGATTAGCAGACTGTTGACAAGAGAGACATTTCCTTTGTGTGATGATGTGCGAGCTTGCATTGGAGCTGTTGGGATCTGCAAATGCACAGTTGTATGTAAAAGTCCGGGTACTCTTTGGGCCTTAATTGACTTGTTGACAGGTCAAAAAGTGCCATAGTTGAAAAGACTGTCAGGGCATCAAAGGGAAGGCTTTTAAAAAGATCAAAATACCTCCAACTTTCAATTGTCTGACAAGTCACTGAGAAACGACAGTTAAAAGGAACTCTGAAAGTCAAGACAATATCTGCAAGGCTTAGAAAACTTTTAGCTAAAACTGCACCCCTGCTGTGCAAGAAAGGAAAACAAATCAACGTCATGAATTCAAAAGAGCTGCTGGAAATTTTAACTGACAGAGGAGAGTTGGTGCACTATTTCACTGTGCAGTTCAGATGTGCAAACACAGCCTGCATGGAAGAGTCCTCCAAAGGAATCCTTACGTGCAGTCACTTCACTAAAACATCTGGATAAGTCAGAGATGCAGAGAGATAGAAAGTCTAGCCAGAATCATCAAGTATATGTTTGGAAGAAAGAAAAAGCAGGTCTATAAGAAGACTGTGAACTGTTGAGTATTGATGCAAAGCAGACATCAGCTTTCATCACAGAATACCTTATTAAATGAAGTTATGTGGTTACAGTTGCTTTCAATACAGTAAGAACAGTAACAGACTGAACTAAATTGCTTATTATAAGAAATAGCTCTAATACATACAAATAGCTCAATAATAAATATCCAGAATATTACAGAGATTATTATTTGATGTATTATGTGATTGATTGGAGTTGTAAGCTGACGCTTTTGGAGGAGCTCTCACAGTTTTATGACTTAAACATCACTGAAAGTCAGCGGGGAGATCTTAAACATGCTGTGTGCCTGCAAGCCGAGCGCACAGTTAGTAGTTGTGGGTCACAATTACTGTTTGATTTAAAAAAAAACTCATCTTAAAGTCTGTTTGGTGGAGGGATTGTCTGCTTCATCTTCAGTGTGAGAGTCAGAGATTCCTGAAATGTGATACTGCATTTGGAATCAGTCCATAGGCGATGCTCACAAAGAGTCCCCACTTGCCAACCTTGAAACCTCAGAATTAGGGAGACATTCAAAAGGGCTGTTGGGGGTATCCAACAGCTCTATTTGCTGGCCAGAAACAGCGGGGGTATCCAAATTGAGAGGCTGCATCCTCCTCAGGACCTGGCCTTCGCAATCTAAGTGGGCCGGGTCCTCCGAAAGCCGGGTAGGCCGGAAGTGAGCGACTGTGAAATTGGACAGTCTAGCCTTCAGAATTACATCACGAACTCTGTCAGTGGAGTGAAATTCTTCCGCCTGCTCCTTGCTATCTAAAATATAAACTTGACGCTGCCATAAATTCTTGACCATCTCACACTTCTGTTTAATCAGTTTTCTGTTTGACGTTTATTCAGCTGTGTGAAAACCCCGGAGGAACCCTCCCGAGGGATTAACAAAGTTAAATTGAATCTAATCTAATCTGATAACTTTAATCTCAGCCAAACTGATTTACTCACGAACAAATAAAACACTGAAAAAAGTCCAACAATAGCAGTTTTAAGTTATCAAAGTGACTTATATATCATGTTTAATCTGAGTAGTGAAAGACCGCGGGGGTTGAAAACGATGTGACGGGTGCCGATGTGTCTCCTCGGCTCAGATATTTGAAGTTTACACAGCTACATTCTCGCCTGAAAATATGTTAAAAGTTTATTTTGTGACCCAGAAAGAGTAATAGGAGTAATATTAAAACTAAGTAGCTGCCGCCACAGTTGGAAACTGGAATTGGCTGGGCCGCGCTATGAATTCTGCGATATATGGTTTTTCAATTTTGTTGTCCGGGTGGAAAATCGGGAGAAATTCGGGAGAATGGTGGCTCCGGGAGATTTTTGGGAGGGGCACTGACATTCGGGATTCTACAGGAAAAATCGGGAAGGTTGGCATGTATGCCCTTGTAACATTTGCCCAATTCTGACTTATAAACTTTTAAGGTGTTTTACTGTCTGGCCCTGTGTCTGTGCTACAGGATCTCAGGCAGACAACGCAGGAGCACAGTAAGCAGTTGGAGGACAGACAAGATGAGGCCACATTGTAATCCTCACTCACAGATCCTCTTGCTTTAAAAGATTACACAGTATAGTGGGAGAGCTCATAATGTACTGCGTCACTCTGTTTTTAGTGACCTGATGAGAGAGAAGGAACGAGTGCTCAACCGCCCTCTGTCCTTTGCAGAGGAAATTAAACTGCTGGCCACAACAGCTGAAATGAATACCGGCATGACAGACTCCACAAATCATGGAAATGTAGATGTCTGTATGAAGTTCAATAAAATAAATACAAACTAGAGAAACTGAGTTAGAAATGCTACATTAATGATGCCTGCTACACTGTCTGCAGGAGGAAGCTAAGACTGAGGAGCTGCTGAAACCTCATCTTCCCACAGTTAAGCTTCAGTCTAAAAGGTACTCAGATAAGATTTTGTACGTGATGGAGGCATCGTATTTCATTTTCTCGCTCATTATTCTCCCTCTTGCTTCTCAATCGTGTAAAGATGCCCAGGTACCTTGGAGAAAGCCATCTGGAGAGTGGGTTTCTTTATGCTGTGCATCTTCATTCTCATGATTATAGCCTTTGTGGCTTCAGGATGCTTTGCAGGAACATCTGACTTCTCTTCCATCACCACTTTGTGGACTAGCGCCCACCTGATGTTACAGCCCTATTGGAGTGTACAATATAGGGCCTTGCCTCCCATTTGAGCTTAACTCTCCCTCTGGTCTACTCTTGTATTTTAGTATTTCTTTTGTAAACATGAGTTCAGAAAACAAACAAATAAAGCTTCTCATGATGCATTAAGCTGCTTCAGCCTCAGGGTCTTGCATGAGCTTGCTGATTGTCTATTGCACTGTTATGACATACAGAAACGTCTAGATTCTAAACCAACAGCATGTAGAGGCTGTGCTGATCAAAAAATCAAATTTGCAAAAGCAAGTGTCTTAGCTACAGAAGAGGATTAGGGCCACTGGGGGGGGAAAAGTGGGCACGTCTTTTTTTTTTTCCAGAATTCCGAGAAAAAGGGCAGAATTCTGACTTTTTTTCTCAAATTAAAGTCAGAATTCAGAGGGGGAAAAATCTGAATTCTGACTTTAATCTCAGAATTTTGAGATTAGTCAGAATTCTTTAGTCTCAGAATTCAGATAAAAAAAGAATTCTTACATTAATTTCAGAATTCTCCATTCTGACGTTTTTCTGAGAATTCTGAGATTAAAGTCAGAATTCTTTTTTTATCTGAATTCTGAGACTAAAGAATTCTGACTAATCTCAAAATTCTGAGATTAAAGTCAGAATTCTTTAATCTCAGAATTCTGATTCCCAAAAACGAATAAACTATGGATGTTATGGCTCTCTTTGCAGTTTGCATCTTTTTTACTTTCACTTTTTTTGTTTTTATCTCATTTCATTGTCTTATCATCTATGTTAAGTTGCATTGCGCATATGTCTTTATTCAACATCTTTCTGATCTTATCTTATTTTTGGACCTTACTTCACACAGAGGCTTTACTCCCTTTAACCTTTTGAATTTTCTTTTTTAATCGATGAAAAATATATATATACTTTTGGAAAATATTCTCATGCACCCCACAGAATCCCGGTGCCGCGCGCTTCACGTGACACTTGAATCATTGCTTCGTGTTATCAGTATTTCAATCGCGTCGCCCCACCCAGCTGAAGGCGCTCTAGTCTGTAGGTCCAGGAAAAAAACCCTCCTCCCCGACGGGAAAATCATAAACAGCAGATCAGATTTAGATCAGGAGGAAAGACGGGATATTATCAAATAGGCGCTGGCTGATTCATTGTGTGCAAGTATCCGCTGGATGTATGTGAAGCGTGTGGATGCTGCACGGTTAGTGCTGACTGACTCCCGGAGATGCTGTGGACAGGCCGAACCTGTTTAACATCCGCTTGCTTATTGGATGGAGCAAAGAAAGATAGACAATAAATCAGAATAAGAGATCAACAGGCCAGTTGTATTCGGTCTGAGAGCAGGAGTCCGAGGAAGAGGGGCAGCGGCATGTTCTGAGCGGAGAGCCGACGAGCGGCGGCAGCAGGCGGGATGAAGGCTCCGAGAAGACCGAGGCAGACGCGCCTCCTCCGGCGTTTCTGCGTCTGTGGAGTCGGTCTGTTCGCAGCCGCCTGGATCTTTCACTTCTGTGATGTTACAGGTGCGTATAAAGACTCTGATTTAAAGTTGTCTTAACCACTCCTATACTTTCATTATTTGCTATAACAAATCAAATTGCAGTATTAAGGCAAATGTCACGTTGTACAGATTATTTTAGCGGGATACTAGTAAAGAAACACATTAAAGTTACATAAAAGGTTATGTTGAATTTATATCCTCAAATAGCTTAACTGTATTCATATGTGAATTACTCTTTTTAGACTACCATAGACCAACTGTGGATCACAGCAGCTCCTTATTCAAGAGGGAGCTCATCCAGCAAAAAGAAGACAACCAGACTGGGGGTGCTTCTAGATCTGGTGAGGTGCTTTACCACGTGTTTGTGTCTTTCACATACACTCTGTTTATAGACGTGCATGATGCGCCAACAGGAACATTATCTTTACAAAACTTTAAAAGTCTAATTGCATCAGTGTGTTGAGCTAGAATGAGCTCAGGTTTGGATAACCTGTGTACAGTCACCGTGACCTTCTGAGCCCTTGTGTGTTTATGGCAGTCAAAGTGTGCAATCTTCGTTTATCTCCTTAAATCAAGAACTATTTCCTCTTGTGCATTCCTTTACTCCTCTGGTCCACCTTTCATTTCTTTAAATTTAGTACATATATATGTTTTAAAAACAGTTAGGTCTTTGATGGTTGCTAGGAAACTGAGTTTGTGGTTTGATATAGTGTGCATCTGGAGCTGTTCAAAGTGCCCGCTTGTGGTATTGACCCGCTGATTAGTAACCTCTCATCAGCCGCTCTACCATTGCTTATGCATGCTTGGATCTGTGTGGCTGCTTGAGATTTTTACAGAACACACTGAGCTGTATTCAGTCAGAATGAAGTTCCTGCCTCACGGAAATATAGTGCAGATCAACTTAAAAGCTTTGTTCAAACTATCATATTTCTATTTTTAAGAGCATCATGTGGTTTCTGATGCTAAAAATATACAGTTTGATCATGATCTGAATTAAACCAACATCACGCCATTTCTGCCTCTTAGGTGTGATTTGTGTTTGCCTCTAACTGCACATTGATATCTCTTTCACTTTTAAAAGCGGTTTAAAAAATCTGACGTACAGTTAAATCAGAAAACCTTGAGGGGAAGTCACTTGGGAGGCTGCTTTTCAGATTATTGTTGCGTCTGTATCATGAAAAAAAGCTTTTTAAATGTTGCAGTGAGCTGTGGTATTTATGAGCTTATGTGCAAGACAGTGCAGCCAAGCAAAGCAATCGCTTTCTGCTGGGAGGAGAAAGGCTGTGATGCATGGTGACGCTCAGCCAAATTAGATGCCTCTGAACTTCAATATAATTGGAATTGCTTTTAGAAGAACTGACAAAGAAAGTCTATAAAACACTTGTTTTTGGATGGCGTGAGGGATAGTGTGAAGTCATAAGAGGAGCATGGAAAATACAGCTGTAATGCAATTGGACTCCTGGTTGTGTGACTTTAAACTCAAGCTGTGTCTAGACAAGATACAGGATACATTCAACAAACTGAGATACGCCAATTCTAGATCTGACGCATGCAAGGATAAATGCCCGCAGGTTCAGGGTGGAGCTGAGTTATAATTCTAATCACAGCCTTCATTTAACCACCTACCTGCGGCTCTTCTCTGAACTCCAAGGGAACAAATCCTCCTTTAAAGAAAGTGTGTTAAAGTCACTGTGAGTTAATTTTGAGACATGACAGAAAATAATCTTCAGATATCAGAAGATAAAAGTGCAGGTTTTAGGGAGTTGTGTTTAAAATGTAATGTATTAGAATACTTGGTAACTGGTTTTTGTTGTCCAACACTGTTTCCTAATTCCACATGTCATTAGATTACACTCTATCCATCTTTTCCCAAGCTATCAGTGAGTTTCCTGAAGACGTCTTTACTGTGGATCAAAGGAGACAGGGTGCAGTCCTCCTTCATGTTCTCTGTGTGAGTATCACATCTGTCTGAAAGCCTGCGTTTGACATAATAAAATGCTGTATTTTCTCTTATTTTCATCTTAAACCAAATCTTCAGTAATGCGTTTGCTGTATTTCTCAGGCTATCTACATGTTTCACGCACTGGCCATTGTCTGTGATGTTTACTTTGTGCCATCACTGGAAAAAGTGTCAGAGGTACGATGCAGAAATCTATAATGGCTGAAAGTAAAGTAATACTTGATAGTTTCCCATTCTACTCTAGGTATTAAGTAAAAAAAAAAACCTTTAAAGGGTAAGAAGCGAGTGTATTTTCTTTACTGGCTGTAATTCATCTCTAAAGACATGAAACAATAGTGTGTTAGTCTATCAGAACTCTCTGTTTAAGCCTTGTGGTATTAAATTATAAACTAGTGTTCATGTTCATTGGACAAATGTAACCTTAGTTGATGTTTTTCTAGTAGTTTTTGGACAGCAGTAGAGGTCTTTGGCTACGGCAGGCTCTGGATAAACACACCGTATTTATTAGGATCAATCCTGTGACAGAAGAATACCAAATATGACCATCCTCATCCTTAAGCCTGTTTAATCTCCCCTCTCCATCCACTAGAACCTTCAGCTCAGTCAGGATGTTGCCGGGGCAACCTTCATGGCAGCTGGGAGCTCCGCCCCTGAGCTCTTCACTTCTTTGATTGGTCAGTATCCCAGTCAGTCATTCCCTCCAGCTGGTTAGATCAATATTTCTGCCATCAGTGCTCCAATTAGAGGCAATCGGAGAGACAATGTCTAATCAGGACAGAGAAAAGTGCACATAGGGAGCTAGCAGTGATTAATTTTAGGCATTTATCATTAATCATAGATGTCAAGAAGACAACATTTATTTTTGCTTGATGGTTTATCATGTCACTGTGGGGCAGGTTTTTTTTTTAATCATTAACAGTGTTTCAGTAAATAAACTTTCACTTTTTTTAAATAAGATAAAAAAAAATTAAATAAAATTAAATAAAACCTTTATTTTATATTTTGGAGTTTATGTTCTGATTTTTCCTGCTATTCCAGAGTCTATAGTTCTATGTTTACTTAACTGTTTTCCTAGTGGAGGGTTGTGTTTGTCCGTGTATTTTGTTTTCAGCTCATTATTCCAGCCTCCCCCTGTGTTGTGTTTTTATTTTTTAGTGTGAGCTTTCATATCTCTGTGTTTAGTTGGGTGCTGTTGTTATTTTTACTTTGTTAGTTAGTTGTCTCTTGTGTCTTGTTTTGAGTTTCACTCACTCCCTCTTTGAGTAAACAGTCCTGTCTCCATTGTAGCCTCTGTCAGATACTCTGTGTGTTCACTGAGTTAGTCTCTGTGTTTTTAAGCTGTGCTTGTCATCCCCAGCTCTGTTTCTTTGTTGCCTTTTTCTGGGACTTTCACTCTAAGCTTATTGATAAGTACGTTAATCTGAGGCCAGGTCGGTGCATTAAGCTCAGACATGTCAAAAATTCAACCAGTTCAAAGGAATAAACGTTTCCAAGGTGAATATATTATAAGATAAGATGTACGTTATTTATCCCAGATATGGGAAATTCTTTTGTTACAGTTAAAAAATTACGTTAAACACAAACAAGCATATACAGCAGGTCAGTAAGTGTAACTGCTTATATAATAATGTTGCCCATACACTGTGACACTACAGTACAATAATTAAATACATCACTTCTACATTTTGCCTTTTAGCATTATTTTCTTCTTCTTTTGCACAGATAAAACATATCAGATATAACTGTCTTGTATCAGGTATTGCAGCATCACTGTAGCACGAGCCATTGTTATTGTTAGCAGTATATTGTGATATTATTGTATTGTGACTCTGATCCTTTATTGAGACTAACTACTAACTACTTTTTTCTGCTTTTTCTGAAACAAATGTTGACCTACAGTTTATAAAAATGAAAGCCTTACTTCTAAATCAATGTTGCCTTTGGAAATGTCCTCAAAAACGGCCTCTGATACAATATATTTTAATCTTGAAAGAAAAAAGTCTTGCTTTGACTTTAGTTGACTTTAGGCAATAAGTCGGTAAATATTACAAAACATGAAAGACATCAGGCCAGCCCCTCTGGGTGTCAACTGACAGATGAATTACTGTGTTTATCTTCTGTTGAGAAACTCTTAATTTGTACACTGTTGCAGATAAAACACGTGTGCATGATTTCAGTTTGATCTTTCTTCTTCTGGACTTAGCCGTGTTTATCACAAAGGGTGACGTGGGCGTGGGAACTATTGTGGGATCAGCTGTCTTTAACATCCTGGTTATCATCGGCATCTGTGGCATCTTTGCAGGACAGGTACGCACACTACAGAGCACCCCTTGCTGCCTGACGGAGTCTTCACAGTGTTTCATGTTTCCTTTCTCTCTGCAGCCCATTGCTCTGAGCTGGTGGCCTCTGTTCCGTGATGCTGTTTTCTACATCCTCTCCATAGTGGTGCTTATTCTGGTGAGAAATCTCTACAGTACAAAACTCAGTACTGATGAAAAGTCCTGAAATCCTTTTGAACTGCCTTGAAGATATCAAAGCTTGGATGGCTTTGAACTTTTTGAGTTTCAATGAGAGTAAAACGGAGGTGATTGTATTTAGACCTAATAATATTTCATGCAGCCCGCTCGTAAATTTTGGTTTTCTAGGGTCTTATATCAAGCAGCGTGTGACAAACCTGGGAGTCATTATGGACTCAGATTTTAAATTGGACAAACATATTAGTTTGGTGTTGCGAAAAAGCTTTTTCCAGCTGAGGCAAATAGCTAAGCTGAAGCCAGTTTTGTCAAGACGTGACATGGAGAAGGTAATACGTGCCTTTATTTCAACACGGCTTGACTACTGTGATGAACTGTTTTTTGGAGTCAGCCAACGATCTCTTGCTCGTCTTCAGCTCATTCAAAATGCTGCTGCCCGCCTCTTAACTGGTACCCACAGCTATGAACATGTAACACCTATCCTGTCTTCTCTTCATTGGCTTCCTGTTCATCACAGAATTAATTTCAAAGTCCTAACACTGGTTTTTAAATGCCTTAATGGTCTTGCTCCCCCATACCTTTCCGAGTTACTTCAGCCTTATATTCCTTCACGGACCCTCAGATCAGCTGACCAGCTGCTGTTGGTTGTCCCAAAATCAAGGCTTAAACGTAGAGGAGAACGAGCCTTTTCAGTTATGGCCCCAAAACTTTGGAATACGCTGCCTTTAAATATTAGACAGGCATCTTCGTTTCCTATTTTTAAAATGCTTTTGAAAACACACCTTTTTTCGATAGCGTTCAGACTGGCTTGAGTTGATATGGTTTTTATGTGTTTTATTATGTTTTATGTGAGTGTCAGTGGTTGTACCTTGTGTTTTACCCTGTGTTTCTGTGCAGCACTTTGGGCAAACATTTTGTTTTTAAACGTGCTATATAAATAAACTGGATTTGGATTTTGAAATACTCACCGTTATATGTAACATTATTCCTACAATTGAAAGGAAGCACCTTTTAGTGCAAGAATAAAAGCAAATGAAAGATGACTCTAATGTTAAACTGGTGCATCTAAAGTATATATTTTAATTGATAAATCAAGTAGGATACAAAGTCACGGCTCATACTCTGGTACACTGGTAATTCTCCATATAACGTGTGTTTTTATCGGTACTTTAGCAGCCCTACATTTGCTGCACATCTGCAAGCCCTTTTGCAACCCGCCTCTACTCCAGCTCCACCTTTCAAAATCTGTAGATCAGATTTTCATGTGTGCACAGTGAAGGGCGCCAAATAATTTTTTTTTTAGTTGTCTGATTTAACTACTATATAAAGTATAGGGCTAACAGTATAGGAAAAACTACACACCTCCTGTATTATTACAGGACATTAATATTGGGGTTTTTTGGCCAGTTTTTATTATTTCTCATTCTTTATAAAACAATCTTTTGCATGCCTATACTGCAACTTCTCGCAGTGAGTTATGGTTTAAATATATTTCTAAAAAACTAATTGAAGTTGGCATTAAAGTTTCCTTCTTTTTTTTTTGCAGGTGATCTATGATGAAAAAGTCCTGTGGTAAGACTGTGGTAAACGTTTTTTGCAGCCAGTGTGCGTTGGATGATTGTGTGGGTATTTGTGAATCTGTGGTGGTATTTGTGTGCATGTTTCAGGTGGGAGACCATCATCCTGATCTCTATGTATGGACTCTATATAATCATCATGAAGTGAGTCTTTGCTTCTGCTCATATTTCCAACCTAAAGCCACAACATGTTTTATACGTACCACAGGCAGCATCTTCATGTGTTGTGCTTTGTGAAGGTTTAACAGATCTCTGTGCTGCTTGGTGGAGAGACACTGCAGCAGGGCAGGTCAGCCGTGTCTGAGCGGTCTGCGACGGACGACTGCTGTCGGAAACGCCGGAGACGGCGACAATGACATGGTGCCGCTGAAACCAGGTGAAAAGGGTCGTGTTTGTACATGTGCTTGTACATCCAAAACAGGAAAAAGTTTGCCAAGCCTCTGAGCAGCATCCAGCAGACCTAGTGACACAGTTTAAGCTGTCAGTATAAGGTTCTTGTGTTCCCCTGGGGATTTCCAACAGGCTGAAATAGAACTAGACCATTTTGACGAACAAAAGTTATTCTTTACGTAACACTGTGTCCTTTTTGTCCTCCCCTCTTCTTTTATCTCCCACTAAACATTTTTCTGCTTTTCTTCCTTCTGTCTCCAAGACTCATGTGTGGTGGCCGGTCAGGATTCAGGGGTCGTGATGGTGGATGAGCTACTGAACTCGCACCCCCATCAACTCACTCTGTCAGAGGCAAGCCTCCGTCTTCTCATCACCCCGCATTTCCCCCCCTTCACCTGCCTGCACATGGCAGGACGCATGGTCATCAGCGAGGTACACTGCACATGCTCACACTCATTGCATAACATCAAGCTGCCCTGGCTTTTTCGGCCGGCTTGGTGGTATTTTGGTGGGCGATCGTGGCTCAAGAGTTGGGAGTTCGCCTTGTAATCGGAAGGTTCCCGGTTCGAGCCCCGGCTTGGACAGTCTCGGTCGTTGTGTCCTTGGGCAAGACACTTCACCCGTTGCCTACTGATGGTGGTCAGAGGGCCCGGTGGCGCCAGTGTCCGGCAGCCTCGCCTCTGTCAGTGCGCCCCAGGGTGGCTGTGGCTACAATGTAGCTGCCATCACCAGTGTGTGAATGGGTGGATGACTGGATATGTAAAGCGCTTTGGGGTCCTTAGCGACTAGTGTTATACCATCTATGCAAATACAGACCATTTACCATTTTAATTTAGATTTAAATATAAACACTTCAATTCAGTGGTTTTCTTTTCTTTTTCTTGAAACCTAGAACTAGTTAGGGAGAAGTACACAGCATCAGCAGGAACCCAAAGCTGTGGTACTGGAATAAGAAGACACTAAATTGGTGCATCTATAGCAGACAAACTGGCAAACGGGGAGATGTGTACTGGCATATCAAACAACATCCTGTTTGCCATTGTTACACAGATGCCATCTAATAAGCCCACAAAGAAATCACACCAACACAGAGTGCAGCCTAATGCATAATATTAGCCCAGACACAAAAGCAGACAAGACCCCAATCTCCCAATCTGCTTCCTCACTCTCTCAGCTTTCTCTCTGTGATTGCCATTTCCAGCATCAAATTAAAGCACACCTGCCAATGCTATGCCTGCTCTCTCCATGCCACCCCCACCCCCACCAAAATAAAGCTTTCTAAATCCCCTCTGGTGAATGTGAAGACTTGTCTAGCTGCATAATCACTCTTCCTGCCAGTTCAAATAATCTTAACTACCTTCATTTCCATAACCCTGCTGCAGTGTTTCTCATGTGTTTCTGTTTTCTCCTGAATAAAGTTCTTTCTTTTTTTAAATTTCTCCTGACTTCCCTCACCAATCACCCACAGAGGCAAAGGCTGATTCGGGCTCGGGTTGGCCCAGAGGAAGGGGCAGCTTCAGGGGAGGAAGGTTCGGGAGCCAGTGGGCCTTGGGGGAGAGAGAATGGGACGGCACCTGAGGGAGAGAGACAGCCACCAGAGGGAGAGTTGGAAAGGGGTAAAGAGACAGTAGGGGAGACATGTGGGGGAGGACAGCCCAAGGAGCAAGAGGAAGAGGAGGAGGAGCAAGAGGACCAAGATGAAGAGAATGTTCCTTTCAAACCGTTTGTCCTGCCAGGTAAGAGCCGGCCTCACAGAAAGGCCGACTGGGATTTTGTTTTAATACTTGGATGTGTTTCACATCATTATGCTATAAAGGAAATCATTTTAGATGTGAGTTTATCCGCCTAACGTTAGATTGAATCTCAGGTATTGCATATGTTCAATACACAGTCAAATATATGCACCACCACCACACACCATCTTCACGGCAATTCACATCCAGCCGCAAAACAAGATTCCTCTTAAAAGTTCAATATATCTAAAAATTTAGGCCAAACTTGGTCCTGACACAGAAGTCAACTTTTTTGCTAAAAAAAACATGTCTATAGGGTAGGACTGAACTACGACACTTGAGCTAGTCAGTCTTATCAAACATGTCTTTTGGAAAAGCAAGAGACAAAACTTACTCTCAAAGTATCTGAAATGCACATGTAAGCCATACTGCGTCAAAGAAATACTAAAAAACACACACTTTTTGCTTTTCGCAATAACTAGAGTTTTACCCACTATGATGTTAATATTCATTACATATTTAAAACTCAGGAAACACAGAAAAAGATTAATCCTGAAGCTCGATCATGTACCTGGCCACAGGATGCCATTTTTTGCCATCCACAGCCAATTAAATCTTCCTCTCCACAGAAAATGCAGAGATGAGAGACTGTGTCGATCTTCTAAAAGGCTTTTTCTGTCGTTGGAATCAGCCAGAACTTCCTGCTTTGATAAATAATAATATAATTATTCATCAAGGCACTGTAGAGATAATCCTTTACAGTATTTGATAGCTGATGGAGTTAGTTAAAAGGAGAAGTCGCGGACACATCCAGGCTGTGCCAGTGAATAATTTAAAGGTTCAGATTAAACTGTAAGGACGCCTCTGGGCAAACTGGTGGGCGTGTGTGTGTTTCACCTTGTTTGTGCATTTCTGAGTGTTTTCATCATGTTCTCAGATGGGTGGTGTGTGCGTCTGAAGTGGCTGCTCTCCTGGCCTGTGAGCGTCCTGCTTTACTGCACCATCCCTGACTGTAACCTGCCGCGGTGGGAGCGCTGGTACCTGCTCACCTTCCTGTCCTCCACACTCTGGATAGCCTTCTTCTCCTACCTCATGGTCTGGATGGTATGATGCACATTCACACACACACACATTTGGTTTAAACACACACGTACACACACAGGCGCATGACCATTTTTCCTCTCTTAAGGTGACAATAATCAGCTATACATTTGGAATCCCAGATGTGATCATGGGCATCACTTTCCTGGCTGCTGGCACGAGTGTCCCTGACTGCATGGCCAGTCTCATTGTCGCCCGACAAGGTGTGTATTTGTGTGTTTAATATTTAATGAAGGAAAGGAAAATGAAGATGTGAACATATGATGTTGTTATGCTGCAGGGATGGGCGACATGGCTGTGTCCAACTCCATTGGCAGTAATATCTTTGATGTGCTGCTGGGTCTGGGCTTTCCCTGGGCGCTGAGGACTCTTATAGTCAGCTATGGATCAGTGGTAACACCAGCTGTTCTCTGTACCTCAGTTTCAGTTTTACTTTTGATATGTAAGCTAGCATAGCTTCAATATTACCATGAAATGTGTTTGACGAGACAAAAAAAAGTCTCTCGGCACCTGAAGAAAACTTTTGTAAGTACCTTACATGATATTCAAGGCACCTTTAAAACTTACATTTGTAATTGGACAATATTTATAGAACTACTGAATTACTCTTTCATTGTTAACTACCATTTCTTTTGATTTGTAACTGATTTGTAATGAAGAAGTAATTCAAAGCTGCTATAACTAGTATTTGAAGGTTACATCCGTGTTAAAATGTGAAGATTATGCTCATCCAGATCACTGTTCAGCTCTGCAGTCTTATTGTTTTGATTCACTGTTACTTCTCTCAAAACACTGTCTTTAGCGGTGAAAGCAGCTGTCGCTACAGCCCTCTGTAAACTGTTTGTTGAGGACCAGTAGCAGACACACACAGCTAATGTGTGTGTAAGGCAATGCACCAGAACCAGATATTTATTCAAGGAGTTGCAAGAGACCAAAAACTTTTTTCTGAGGTCATGGGCTCTCTTCATCCTTTCTTTAAGCTTTGTTCTGATTGGATGCTCCTCACAAACAAAAGGTTTGAACAGCAGGTAGGCGGGGTTCCTGTGCTTGTGCTTGTGCCAGAGTTCTCTGAAACTACCAATTGTAAAGGATCTCTCGTGGCATCATACATTGTGTTTTTGTTTTATTTAATTGCAGTCTGAAGCCTGAGTGTTTAGCTCACAGGGATTACCTGTACAGGTGCTGATCTCTTTATTTGAAATGCTGTCCACTGGAATGGTAAATAAATGACAGGGAGAAAGAAAAATCATACAAAATCCCTTTTAAACAGTGTGAGTTTTTTTCATTTAAAAATGAAAAAAAAAAAGCCCCAAAATTAAAAATCATTGGCCAAAACCAAAATTTGACTGTGAACATGTTGCAAGTGTTTTAAAACAGCGCGTTACACACTTCACATTGTGTGTCCTGTCAGGTGACGATAAACAGCAAAGGCCTGGTGTACTCAGTGATTCTGCTTCTGGCCTCAGTCACGCTTACTGTGAGTAGCTCCTGATGTTATAAAGCACAGATCAAATAGTGAGATTGTGTACAAAAACAAACAGACCACCCATCACTGTCTGAGACCATTTTCACTAACATATTTCGTGATTACACAACAAAACAAAAAGCACTTATTTAATTTTTCCCCGTGTGCCTCTTTCTGTCCGTAACTCCTCAGGTCCTCTGTGTCCATATGAACCACTGGAGGCTGGACCGCAGGCTGGGAGTCTGCCTCCTGCTGCTGTACGCTGTCTTCCTGCTCTGCTCCGTCGGTTTCGAACAGCTTTAGACGACACTCCCGTTACACGCAAACAAACGGCCCTCCTCCCCTGCTGCCATTATTAATGAAAAACGTACGGAGAGATGATTTATGGTTTCATTTCAAAGTGGCTTTCCACAATAGATAGTCGTTACTATGACACCGGCTGCCTACAAGCGAAATTGTTTACCTTTGATAAATGAGTCTTTTACAGAGTTTTGTACTGTAGCACTTCCAACCCGATGATAATGCACTGTCTCACAAGAAATGTATAAAATATGGAATTTGTATTCTGAAACCTAAAATATTATATAAGAACCCCAAAGTGTGTTAGTTTACTTATTATTACTGCCACAAGTAACCTCAACGAGCAGATGATTTCACATGTAAGTGTATATGGTTGCTTCTCGGTTTGTCCACTTATTTCATGTAAAGTTTTGTGTTTTCATCACGCCTTTGTATCTGTAGCTGTAAAAATAGCATAGCATGGCTAATCACGCTCCAGATATTTGCACTAAGCCACTGTTGTCTTGGCTTTGTATACAATGTAGGCCCCCCTCCCCCCTGCTAAAAGCTTCTCAACACAAAGGTTGTTTTAATTTTTCCTGAAACAACAATGAATATATTCTGCAAGATATTTATAAATGTCTGTCTGGAGAGAGTCCTGAAGTGTATGTCTTTGAGTTACGAGTGCAATAAAAATCTTTGTTCTGTGATGTTTGTCTTCTGAGGCTCGAAATTCTTAATCACACTTTTAATATTTAACGGCACTGTGACATTTGTTGCGAAAAAGATTAAAACATCTCAGAAGAGTTAAACCAAAGAGGACTAAATTTAAACTTGTTTTGAATGGACCCGAAGAAGCGGGAAAACCTACAGTAGTTCTCAGACATTTTCTGGCATTTCTCCACACCTTAATTTTTACAAATCATTCATTTCTATTAATTTACCCAGCTCTTGATCGGTGCAACATCATCAGCAAACTTTGGTTGTTTATTTTTCCTAATACTTTTATTCACCAAGATGGCAAACAGGCCAGATGGGCCACAGCCATGGTCAAAGGTGGAGGCTGAAATTGGTTTTTGGGACATGGAAACTAATTTAACTTTGTCCTGTCAGCAGTTTACCTGCTAAAGCAGATGACAGAAGTGATGTATGTAAACGCTGTTGCTACTTTAACAAAGTGGCGCTCTCGTTTTAGAATGGATACCGAAGCTAGGTTAAAAACAGTCAGGGGTGTTTACCTGCTGCAGTTCAGCACCATGGACAGCAGAGGTGTGGACTCGAGTCACATGACTTGGACTCGAGTCAGACTCGAGTCATTAATTTTATGACTTTAGACTTGACTTGAAAAAATGTTCTAAGACTTGTGACTTGACTTGGACTTTTACACCAATGACTTGGGACTTGAATTGGACTTGAACCGGTTTACTTGAAAAGACTTGATATTTTACCCCAAATATAAAATTTAACACACATATTATATAGAGATTGAAAATGTGACGTCATTCACGGGTAGAACCGCAAAGGATTCTGGGAACTCGTGGCAAGAGGTACTAGCGCACGCAGGCTTTCAATTGAAATCACAGCGATAAAAAGAAACACAAAAATGTCAAGAAGCTGTTGTATTATTAACTGCAATAGCCGGTCGCATGACAGCCACGGGAAGCCGACGGGTAAAGAGATCGGTTGTTATCGGATTACGTCGTTGAAGAGAAATTGTTCGAGCCATGTTTCCAAAGTAACAAAGACGCGACGGATGGCCTGGATTGCAGCCATTCAAAGATCAAATATAACGTCCCAGAACACTCCAGCTCACAGGTTAGTCTGCTCCAAGCATTTACACGAAGGTCAGTGTTTTTTAGTAGTTAATACGTCATTTTTCTTAACATAATTAGTGATATAGGTTACAAGCAAGTCTGGCGCTGAACAGAAATTGTCGCGCTATGCTCCTTTATTTATTGTGCATAAATAGTGAATTGTCCTGACACAATATTGCGTTTCGCCTCTGTTATTATGGTACATTGACAAAAACATATACTTTTATTCACAGGATAAAACAGGTTTTTTGTATCACTAATTGCCCAGTACGATTACAGCATACAATATTATTGTCACTGCTACATTTCTGTGATGCTACCAGAAATTATTTCCACTACTAATTAATTACCGTTGAGCTCAAAGGTCCTATTAATAAACGGTTAACGAATGTGTATTTATGACGACGATTTGTGAGACTGGTAAACTTATGATACGTACGATGGTCTTTACTTTCTACACGGTGCATTTCAAGGTCCTGCACCCATCCGTCGGTAAACTGTACCTGGGCTTGTTGCAGTGACCTGAAGTTACTAAACTTCATGAGTGTATGCACTCACTCCAAGAAGCGTATGATTATAAATATGCATATAAATATGCTAAGATGAGATAGCTGACTTCATCTAACTAGCAAATGTTGTCCAGGCTACGTTGGTGATACAGTTTTTTTTAATGTGTATGATATTTTTGTCATGCGGTTTTAAAGCCGGTCCTACAACCGCATCCAAGAATAACATGCAGCGTATCTCAGAACTGTCGGTGAAAATTATTCTTGGAGCTAGGTTTAATTGAGCTGCATTTTAAAGAGGTGCAATTTCACAATTTGTGTATATTTTCTAAGTTCACTATTTTGTCATGTGTTGAGAAAAACACAGATTTTAAAATTACATGGTCTAATATTTACATTTAGCATAACTGCAACATTATTTTTTCGTTGTTTTTTTTTTTAAAGACTCGAAAGGACTTGAAATTCAAAATTTCAGACTTGTGACTTGACTCGGACTTTTACACCAGTGACTTGAGACTCGACTCTGACTTGCCTGACATTACTTGAGACTTGAGGATAAAGACTTGAGACTTACTTGAGACTTGCAAAACAATGACTTGGTCCCACCTCTGATGGACAGTTCCACAATGTGCAATATGATTTCAATAAAGAAAAGGGTAAAGAAGCAGTGTTATGGAGGTTTGTGACAGCATGCATAAGCTCAAATGCACTGAACAGGCAAACATCCAGTCTGACTTTGCTACTTCAGATTTGTCACCTGCAAATCCATGATGTTATTCTCCCGTTTGATAACATCTAAAAGGTGCTCTACTGGATTGCGATTGTAATGAGTGGTTGAGTTATTGCTGGCTTCCTATCACATTGAAGCAGTCTCCTCTGACCTCAGACATCAACAAGGCATTTTCTCCAGAGAATATGCTCAGCCTGGTCTTTTTGCAGTGCTTTTTAAGATTATTCTTTGGAAACCCAAGAGATGGTTGTGTGGGAAAATCCCAGTACATTTGGTGCCACATTCACAATCACTGGAATTGTCTTTTCCAAGTGGCACTGACCTGTCTAAATTCAGTGAGTTGCTGCCATTTGGTTAAGTAAGCAGATCATTTTGTTAACAAGCAGTTGAATAGTCGTCCATAATCATAATTAAGGAAGGAATAATTCAGGAAAAGACAAAAATGAAATAACAATGAACACATTATTAAAGGTGATATTTTTCATTCAGGCTAAATTGGCTTCAATACCAAAGAAATGTAAAAATAAAAATAGTACAACAAAGTACATCATTATACAAATACTCATAATGGAGGTTTGACATATCAGAATAATCAAATAAATCCAAACATGTCACAGTCATAAAAAAAATAGAAAAAGGCAAATACAGTACAGAGAATGCATTAGGAGCTAGATATTGAAGTGTTTGCTATGCTGTAGAGTTTACAAAATTCTACTAGAAAACTCCCAATACCAATGGAATATCAGATAATACAAAATGAAAAAATAAAATAAAATACAAACAATACAATGTCAACAACAACAAAAAAAATAAAGAGTGTGACATGAGAGTGTGTGTGCGTTCATACGGGTGCAATTTGCATGCAAATCTGCCTCAGTGTGACAAATGATGAAAGCAGCTACAGTTT
Source organism: Rhamphochromis longiceps (assembly GCF_057381845.1). Taxonomy (NCBI): domain Eukaryota; kingdom Metazoa; phylum Chordata; class Actinopteri; order Cichliformes; family Cichlidae; genus Rhamphochromis; species Rhamphochromis longiceps. Next base: position 36,941,398 of record NC_140558.1, read on the forward strand.
GTGAATGAGTGTGTGCCACTGAATCAACAGAAATGGAGTGTGAAAGGATGATGTCACTGCTAGATGAAGTTTACAAAGCAAGCAAAATAACAGCTGTGAGAACAGGATGCTACTTTATCCTAATTAGTTTCATGTTTCTGACGTCCCGGCAAAATCAGGTTTTCTGTCTGATGGAGAAAGATGAAAAAAAAAGGGGAAAAAGGGCTTTTGTTTGATGAGCTCAGCCTACAGCATATGGTCTTTATGTAGTGTTTGGTTGAAGTAATGGAGTGGAGGTGAAAGGTAGCAAATACAAAAACTTTTGTGCAGACTCAAATGAGCGAGTGATGAGCTGCTGTCGTGTGATGGCGGACCTTGGCACTGACCGGGTCCCTCTCTGGAAACTTCCTCAAAGGATAAATACTCTGATGGATCAGACAAAAGCACACATGCCACTACAAAAGCCAACTAGTAACCAGAACAATAACAATAATGATAATAATAACAATAAGAAGAAGAAGAACAAGAAGAATACTCAACCGTTTACTGTATGTTGTGACATTTTCCTTTTGCTCCTTTCGGGGAATAAAAACAGATCATTCAGCAGAAGAAGAACTGTGGTGGGTCGACACTGCACACTGTGTCTTTGAGTGTGAGGGGTGCAGGTTGTTAGCTGTGGTGCTAATCCGTTTTCTCCTAGGAGCTCCCATGGAGACAGCAGCTACTATGGTTACTGTATGCGCTGTGTCTCTGGTATCTGGTGTGTAACAGTCCAGGAGAAAGTGTGTGTCCATGCTGTTTGACGGCAGCCCTCGGGGACTCTGCAGGCAGGTTGGTAGTGACGGTTTGATCCCCGTGGTTGCTGATCTGAGGTCTGTTTTGGCTCTGTTCCCCCCTCCCCCTTTGGCCGCTGAAGATATGAAAGACTTCTAAAGCTGATCTGCAATCCGGCTCAGCTACATCAGGACCGAGCCTCGAGCTCCGGACTGAGAGGAGGTCTGACGTTTCAATTCGGGGTGGGATCCTGGTGCCTGAAGGGGGTGGAGTCCACCACTGTGTTGTCACTCAGGGGCGGAGCTCTGGTTTTGCTGGTATATGGAGGCTTTGTCCTTCAGCAGAGCCAGGCACAGGTGGCAGCTCCAGCTCCCTGGAAAACAGAAGCAAAGTGAGACAAGGCTCGAAGTGATGGAATCTCGGAGTAACTTGGCAGATACCAGAAGGCCACTAGCTGTTGTATTAGTCACATTTTTACAGCTCTCTCAGTTGTATCTAACAACTTCCTCTGAGTTTGCTACCCTCTGCTGTAAAGTGTCTGCTTACCCTCTGGTGGTTCAGTCATGGGTGGAGTTAGACAGTACATGTGGTAGCCTCGATCACAGTCATCACAGAACAGCAGCTGGTCCTACAAATACACAAAATTTCAATTTACTGATGAAATGCTCACCGCTCACGCTTTTCACTCCCCTAACCCTCGGCATTTAATAATTAGTTATTATTATTCATCTCTGGCTCTTCCACCGTGTGTCTTTTATCCCATGTTCCTCCCCTCACACCCAAATAGGCGATGGCTGCCCCTTCTGAGCCTGGTTCCGCAGGAGATTTCTTTCTATTAACCCTTTACAGCCGATCGGAGCGGGCACGCTCTGTTTTGCGTAACTATTTTTAAATCCCGGTAGCTCTGCAACCACTTAAGCTAGCACAATAATTTTTTTTGCATATGAAACTGGAGGAGTTGTACTTACATCTTATGCCATCAGCTTGTCCTAGGTCACAGTTTCCTTCCACATATAGCTTTGCAAAAACTGCATAAAAATCACTTGCAGCAACAAAAACATGATATTCCAGAAACACGCTTCGCCGATCCATCAGCTGTTTGTAACACTTCCTACGTCCATCAGCGCGAACTATCACATGACCGCATGACCTGCCCGAAACCGGAAGTGACGTCATTTTGCGGAAATGTAGTTTTTTACGATCGGGCCCTTATGAGCTTGTGTTTTACTTGTTATGTGTTTTAAAAAGTTATGTTTGAGTTTATGACTTTCTGTGTCGTTTCTGGGATGCTTAGGACTCATATTGCACTGCTGGAAATAGTTTATTTTGATGCATATGCTGTTATTTTGCAAATTTGCACTATAATATTTATTTTCGTTTTTCCTGCAGTATATAAAAATTGGTGTATTTCAAAAATAAAACTATGAAGACACTCAAAATAAATTTCCTGTGGTGGGAAACTAGTTTGTGTAACTTTTTTGTATTTACAGTTTTGAGGGATAAGCCTCTTAAATTTCTCTAACTAGAAATATATGTTAAAAAAACAAAAACGATTTTCAATTTTTTTGTAGTTTATTGCACTTTTTTGCAATTTATGTAATTACTATGCACCTAATGCAGACATATTATTAAAGTTTGGGCTATAATGGTTGTATTGATGTATAGCAACTTGAAATGCTCCCAAAAATGGCTCCACAGCATGTAAAAATATAATATAAGCTCTGGCGAACTTGGTTCTATGGTAGGTCTTAAAGGGTTAAAAGGAAGTTTCTCCTACCTACTATCACCAAAGTGCTTGCTCATAGGGGGCTGTCTGATTGTTGGGGTATTTCCTATAGTACTGATGGTCTTTACCTTACATTGTAAGGAAGAGACACTGTATGAAAACTGAATTGAAGTAAGGAGGAGCAAAAGGACAGTTACTCTCAGAAACAGTCTCAATTTCTGTTTGTCAAAATAAGCTAAAAATTAATTAATTAATTAATTAATTAATTAATTAATTAACAGACTTAAAAAATACTGGTGACCACCAGTGCTACCACTCAGAGGGTTAGGGTACCCCTTCCTAGTAGATAAACCTATGGTATCAATTTTAAAATCCTGCATTACATTGTTCTTGCTTTCACATTAACAAGATTTTCAGGAAACTTGACCTCACCAGGATTTCAACTGATCCGAGATTTTTAATAGCCAGCCCTAAGGTATCAGTTCGAAGCTCGTACATCACCTTGTTGAGTTATCGCATTCACAAGAAGAATATCCGATATCATTTTTATATGATTTTCTCTTTAATTGAACTATGAAATTCCCCACTCGTAGGACTAATAAAGGTATCTTATCTTATCCAATTTTTTAAAATCTGATATCCAAAGATACTGTTTATTTGGCCCAGTATGTTATGCTGGTGTCAAGACAGCAGTTCATCAATAAAGAAAATAAAGTTAATCACACCTACATGAGCCACTATAACAACTAATATGCCTTTGTTGTCCCTCTCAAACTCATTAAACACACTAAAAACAGAGTCGGGGGGGACTGCAAGTCAACAAGCTGAAACTGAGAAGTGATGTTGCACTGTGTCTGTCCTACAGCTGTGACGCACAGAGTGGATGTTTGCTCATTAAAACAAAACGATTTTTAAAAATAGAAAGTTTAAGTCAAATAATATACCTTTACAATTTTCTACCATATTCTTAGTAAATCTTGCAGTGCATAGTAAATAAATATCTTTTTACAATTCTGGTAAAAGCAGCCAAAAAGGCAGTCAAGAGATGCTGGCTCCTTCCCGTGCCTCCCACTATATCAGAGTAGAAAGACATTGTGAATGAGATTTATGTAATGGAAGCTATTATGTTTTCAATAAGTCTTAAAAAAAAAAAAAAAAAAAAAAAGAGCATTTTTGTCAAATTATGGAGCAAGTGGGTCAGTTTTATTAAGCCTCTGCACCCAGACTTTGTTGAAATTTCTCCTGTTTAGAAACTTAGAGTGCCTGTGAGTGCCTTATCCCCCTTTAAACCCTGTGACGGATGTTTTTCCTTTGCTCCCCACTTGTTCTTTGTTCTCAAAACGTAAAAAGATAAAAGTGGTTTATATTTGGACATCCTGTTATTGACACACTATGTTGTACTCCACTTCTTGAAAATAAAGAATTTCAAAAAAAATAGACAGTCTTATGTGGATATGGTCAAAAAGAGAAGAAAGGGGTCACAGGCAGTTTTTTTAAACTTGTAACCACTACAGATTAAGGTTTTGGGGAACATTAAAAAAATTAAAAAATAAATAAAAATAAATAAATAAATAAAATAAAATAAATAAAAAAAAATTTTTTTAAAAAGCTCACATCATTCTCGGAGGTGCCACAAACATTGCAGCATTTGCACTCGATGCACTGCCAGCGATAGGTCTTCACCGCAGCCATCATCACTGGTGTGAACTGCAGGCACGTTGGGTGGCCTACGCAAAGGAGACAAAAAACCCCAAAAACACACACACAAAACAGGTGAACAACAATGAAAACTGTGAGGAAGTAGTGTGGAAAGACCTGCAGGCATCATGATACAGAACATTTTAAGGTTTAAATGGTTGTCTCAAGAAAGACCAATTACACCAAACAGCAGATAAATATCTGCTTTTAACTATATGTGTGATAACCAAGCCTAAAGGGACACAATGCGTTCATACCTGAGCGACCGCAGTCTGAACAGGATACCAACTCTTCTGATTGGCCGGTCTTCTGGTTTAGGGTGGAATCTCCCAGACAGAAGTCACAGTAATCGTTGGGCAGTGCCAGCCCATTGGGACCCTTCTTAGTAGCTGTGCAGGAAATAAGTGAAGAAACTATAAGAATCTGAACGTATGAAGGAAAGAGAACACTGCGCTCTTCTCCCAGGTAAGCAGATCAGCATATACAGCTTAAAAATGAAAGTTCCACATTTTCCAAGTACAAACCTGTTTGTAGCAGGCCTTCCAAAAATAACATTCATAATGATGATGCATTGAATTATGATTGAAACTTAAGTATGAGTGACAACTCACAAAACGCACTTCTTTTTATGTATATGATAACACGATTTCGCGTGCACAAAGGAATTTTTTTTTTTTTTTTAAAAGCAAGACCATGGATATGTTTGGGGGTTTAAAAACAGCAGACAAAGGAAAAAATAAATATGGATGATATGCTTTTAAAAAAAAAAAAAAGGGGGGGGGGGGGGGGGGGGGAGCCAAAAGTCCCAACTGTGCAAGCATGTTTCAATCAGGAATGCCTCCAAATTTGGGATCTGAAATAATGAAAATCAAAAAATGAAAAGAGCAAGAAAAATTAAAAAAAAAAAAAGAATGAGAGAGAGACTTCCCTTGAACAAACACACACATGCTACACAGCATGCAACCAAACCTCCCTCCCCTCTTTCTCTCCATCTCTCTCTCTCTCAGCACTAGAGAGTGACTCACTCTTCTGCTCCTCAGGCTGGCGAGGAGTGGGTGGTGCCTCGATCTCCTCGCGGTCCTCGCCCTCCTCCTCTGCCAGGTGAGAGTGTGTATAGTGGTAGCTCAGGCCAGGACGGTTCTTGTAGCGCTTCCCACAAACTGACACACACACACACGTTCATACAAAAGTGTTATAGTTGTGGCAGCGAATTTTAACTACCGTCCAAAAAGGCCCAAGTTGGAAACAAGGTGGGCGTGCACCTTTCACCACCTCAAAACCAAGTAAAAGAAAAAACATTAAAAAAAACTAACTTCATTTCATATGATTAATTGTTGACGGACACGCTAGTAGCAGACTCATACAGCGAAGGAGAGCATTTGCACAGTGAGCTGGGGCCAACAGGAAGTTACAGAGCACACGAAGCAGCATCTCAGGGATAAGAGAGAGAAAAGAAAAAAAAGACAACGCATCCAGGCGAGCAACTTTTTCAACTTCTGCGTCGTCAAACTTTAGTTCCAGGTGGGATCTTTCAGATGACTCCATGCATGGCACAAGGCTCATCTTTGTCTTTTAAGAGGGGAAAAGCAAAAGCCTCTCTTGCTGACATGCATGGCGCACACAAACACGTTACACAGAAAACTAATACTCACTGTCGCAGGCGTAAGGTTTATCCCTTTCCTCCAGCGCTGCAGCTGCAGCCTCCGTTTTCTTCTTGCCATTCTTGTCACTGCGGCCCTGAACAACAAATTGCACAGTTGAGACCAACAAACAGACCAACTTAAACAACACAACTTACTTTGCATACATCACCTTTAACAGTTTTGAAAAACAATGAGAAGTAAGTGCATTTCTGACAATTGGTACAGATCAAAATGTTTTGGGAAATGAAAATGAATTGAACATTTTGTGAAATTGGTTCACTGGAGAAATCAAAATTACAAAAATAAACTCTGACACAGGAGAACCAGCTGAACAAGAAAAGCCCCTTTCAGATAAATATGCCTTTCGATAAGAGTGTCAGCTTCATGTATCAAAAGCACAATGGCCAACCGTATCTGTGTCTGAATGACAGAACAGTGTCAGTCAATCAGACTAAAGAAGCCAGTGATGTTTCATATTGTATCTCTGAAGAGATCAAACAATATCCATGGAAAAGAAGTGCGTTTAAGAAAAACGTTAGATTGAGAACTATAAGCATTGCAACTTAAGTAGTAACTGTAAGCACTGTTGTTGTAAGTTGTTTTAATTCAGTTATCTATCAACTATCACTGTTTTAATTATGTAAGACAAATGATGAGCTGATTAATCAAATTAACTGTATTATTAAAAATGACAACATTGAAAACACATTACGCTGACTGCAAATAAGACAAAGGATGACTTGAATTATCAGCAGCTCATCTGGTCACGTTTTTCTTTTTGTTATTGTAAAGATTTCTTTATTTCCTGTCAGAAAGATGTAACATCAAATGTCGGCCAAGTTAATATTTTAAACATATCAGTTTAGACTCACAGTTGGCAATCCATCAGTGAAGAAGCAGAACACTAACCTTGGACTTGCTCTTCCCTCGCCTCTTGGGGGTCTCATCCTCAAAGTCTTCGTCATCCAGATCATCCAGGTAGTCATCATGGTCCAGCACTCTCTACCATAAAAATAACAGTCTAATTGCTTCTGCTTGTTAAAAAAAAAAAAAAATCATTTGTGCCATTTTTGACAAAAAGCATCAGCATCGAGTCAGCTTTGGGTCTGACCTTACGGATGCGCCCAGAGGATGTGGTGGTCGTTGATGTCACAGGAGGCTCCACGGTAGCCGGATCATCCTCAGGGCCTCGAACATCTGCCACACCGCTCCTCCTGTCAAGGGGCTCTCCTTTCAGCAGGGCCTCCAAACTGCTGCCATCCACTGCTCCCAAGGCATCGCGCTTCAGACCCAGCTCCAAGTCTGCTACACAAACAAAGCAGAACAAAAATGCATACAACCACTACAAGTGTAACAGATAAACCAGTGTATAGAAGAAAGAAAAAAAAAAGAAAATAATTAAACTTATGGAATGTTTATTTAAATGGAAAAGTTGTTTCATCAGAGGTGGTACCTGGTTTGATTGGGGGAAAGGCCAGACGGGGATCCTCAGGGGGATGAGAACGCCGTTTCTTTCTCCAGCGACGGGCTGGGTAGGTGTAGAGCTGCCCTGGAGCTACGCCTGATGTGACAGAGAAACACCAAAAGCTGAAGTATATTTTAGTGAGATGACATGCTACACCCTGTATATCAGTTACAGAGATCATCTAAGGAGCTTGGAAAGAAAAGTGACTGGACTTCATCAACCTCTAATCCAAGAAGCTTCTTCAGTTCTTTGGTTCTTCAGAAGCTTCTCGGATAAGAGGTGAAATGTCTTCAAGAAACGTAAGGTCGTCCAGTCGCTTTGCTTTCCAAGCTCCTTGGATTACTATGACCTAGATGACTGAGAACCTACAAATACTTAAAGAAATCATCCAACACTACTTCGATACCTGCACTTCGGTGTCTCTTCTCCATCCAGATGTAACAGTTTGACTGGGCTACACCAGTCTGAGAGTCCAGGAAAGGCATAAGGATGCTGCGCTCGGCACACAGACGAGCATTATAATTATGACACTGCTCCATGGCATCTCTGTAATACTGCTCTCCAAGCCTGAAAAGTGGAAGTTGGACACTAACAGGTCAAATAACACAAATCAGAACAGACTATTAATAATCAACACTGAAGAGATAAGTAAAAATGTATCAGCAGCACCAGCAGTCCTTAAAATGTCTATGTTTAACTGTCTCATTACATTTGTTGTCACAAATGCTTTCGTGGTTTCCCTCCTTGGCTTGCTTTAGCTCAGATATCCCTGCACAGTCAATGGGTGTATCTCTAGCTAAAACTATCCAGAGCTCAGAGCCAGGCACAAGCTAGCAGCCTCAGTATGAGCAAAAGATCAATGCAGTTATGTGAAAAATTATGCAAGCAAGTGAAAAAGATATAAGAGTTATCTGGTTACGTTATTAACATACTGCAAACAACACACAGCAGAGCATTTTATTTTCAGTAATTTAAGTGAGAGAAAATCCTCTAATTAACTTCAACCTGGGGGACATTTTCAAGTTTAATCATCTCTTTATTATGAAAATAATTTGCATTGAAAAAGGTTCAGTTTGATTAATATATCCTGAGTTATAGTTCTTAGAAAAAAAAGGAAATGGTATTGGCAGGTCGCAGTTAAGGGAAAAATCAGCCAAGAAAATTGCAATCAGTGCTTCTCTAGTACTAAACCTTTTTTTCAGCTGCTATTTTTGTTACTTATCTGCCAAGCAAATTTTAGCTGGGTTTAACAGCATGACTATGCTCTGTAAAGAGTCGAGATAAAGTGAATTAAGACACATAAAAGCTTATTTTCACTTTAAAACAGTCTTTTTTGAATGACATGCAGCTGATACATGACTGTGCTATCACACAAACCGGCCTTGCTTGAGCTGCACAACAAAGGAGCTGTGAAATTACTGCAAACGGCACTACCGAACAACCTACTGCGACTTTGCTCGCATATTTCACCACAAACGTCTCTTCTACTGCTTTGCAATTACATCAAAATTTAACTATTTTAACAGTAGTCAATGTCGATGTATCTAAAATGAATAATTAAGGGTTACTGCTCTCCTCATAAATCCACTATTAATTATGTTGAATCACAACAGTAAAACGATGATATTTTCTGTCTGGGGTCAATGTATTTAATTATTTACTTACGGGCGACACCAAACCAAGCCTAGTTTCATTTGAGCACTCAGCATTATCAGTAACGGTGGAGGGTGTCAGAACAAAAGGTTGATTGTTAGCGACTCTCGTCACAACAAAGCGCCCGCCAACCTGACAGGTTAAAGGAAAATTAACCCTCTTTCATCTGCGTGCGACTGGCTACAAACAGTTTAAAGCTTTTACACGTAAAACCACTTTAAGTACAATTAAGACTTGCTGAATTAGGCTTAAACTGAGGCTGAAATGCAGCTCCATAGCAGGGTTGATTCCCTTATGTTTCCCCAAAGCTAACAAGCTAACAGTAGCACGGAGGATAACGTTATCCTCTTGGGACAATTATCGTATTCAATACTGAAGATGCGATGTGCAGTTTTTCTGCGCCCTGCCTTTGAAACGATGAATAATTAACTAAAAAAGCGCCTCTGTGCGGCTGCTAGTTTAACTCTCACAATAAATAAAGGTAAACTTACACTTTAACAACACTGTCGACGGCCGCCGCCATATTTGCTTATTGCGGTTGTGTGATGTGCCACTGCGCCTGCGCGCAGATTCTGGAAACCGTTATTGCCTCCACCTGGTGAAAAACACGAAATGCGCATTTTACAACAAACTTCTCCGCACTTCGATTCCGCTACACAACCATATTCGGGTAAGAGGAGTCATTTGTACTTAAGGTGACTTATAGACGAAAGAATATGAAACATGAGCAAAAATCTGATGCATAAAATACTAATAAGTTTAGAAAATGTGCCATGTGTTGAAATTGTGTGTCTAGGGTTGCCAACTCCCTGAAAAATAAATAAGGGACACCTCGTGGCCAGGGCCGGGCGGCCCAGTTGTCTTCACCCTTCCCAGTGTGGTGAATTTTCTAGCTCTTTTTTTGTGTGTGAAATTATTTTTTTAACCATTTGACTTGAATTTGATTTAAGTAGATGTGTATTCTTTGTGATATGAACACATGTGAAACAAATGATCATTTAGCCATTTATTTTTTAGCTCAAAATGACAACATTGACACAATAAAACAGGTCTCCTTCTTAAACAGAAGCCTGTCATGCTTAACTTTTGAGAATATAAGTAAATCTTTCTTTAAAAGAACTCTGTCCTGCTTAACTTAAAATAATAGAAAACAATAGAAAGAAAAACATTCTTGTAACAGTGCACATTTAGTGCATTTAGTACAATTGGCTTAATGCTAATCAGCTGCTCCTGTTTGTAAACCCGCTTGTTCCCATGATTACGCATCTTAACTCATCATCATTTTTCATCTATGTATTACTTTTATGTATTAGTCATCAATTTGTTGTAATCATCTATCCTTACAGTTGTTTATTACACAAAATAAGTTATATTATCACACTTCTGGCCACATAGCGCTGATATTCACTGCACATGCCCATATTAACTTTTTCCAGCCAGGTGTTTTCCTTTTCCCATTTTTCCCTTTCTCTGAACAAACATTGCTGCTCTAACGCTGGGCTTACACTGTGCGGTTTTAGGCCCATTTTGAGCCGATTTTTGAGTGATCGGACCGATTTTGGCCTTCATCGTGCGTCGTGTAGTATACGTGGGGTAACGAGAAGTGATTAACACCTCACGACCAGCTCCCGATCATCAATCGCTCGTGAGGGTCTCACCACAGCCGCTCACACTGCTCGCGCGCAAACACGTAAACGTTGGTGTAAAAGACGGAGCAGCACGGCTGTGCAGCGTGTGATCTGGACACAAGCGATGGAGGCACACAACCGTGAAAATAGTTGGATTTACATTGCTGCTCAATCACAGCTGCCCGATCAATGTTTTTCATTAGCAATTTAGCAAAGTTGATGGTGGTGGTGTGTCTGTGTGAGTGAAAGACGGAGAGAGAGAGCGCGACAGATTTTCTGTTATAACCTTCATTTTATGGAGGCACAGTGTGCGCACTCAGGTCGCATCAGAGCATCGGGCCGTATAGTGTGAGACCCTGCATCGTGACCTACCAACTTCTAACCCCTGCGAGTCAATCGTGCAGTTTGAGCAGGAGCTGAATAACGTGACTGAAAAAATCGCACAGTGTTTGCCCAGCTTTAGGTGTACTGTCGTCCGAGACTTGCACCGCAGTGTCGGCGTTTGTTTCCCTGTTGGCCATGCTTCTTGTTGTGGTCATCTGTTGTCTTCCGGTATTTTCTCCGTAAGCGACCTTTCCTTGACCAATGAGATGAGCGGTAATCTGAATTGTCATACTCGTAAGTGTGCTGTCAGCTCATTGGTCACAAAGCAGGAGAGGGGCTGGGAATTATGTTTTCAAACAAACCGTTAATTCCATTAAAAGTTATAGACTACTTTTGATTCTCACTGTATTACGGGACAAAGTGCGTCCCTTATTAGCTCAATACGGGACGTGTACTTTTGTTTCGAAATACGGGACGATTCCGTATTTTAAGGGACGGTTGGCAACCCTATGTGTGTCTCTCGACGTTTGTTTGGTTTGGGGGGGGGTTTGGTTTTAGTTTTGTTTTTTTGTTTTTTTACTACAACCAAAGTTCAAATTTGTCAACAGAACAAGCATTTATATTTACTGTGAGACAGGGTTGTCTACATCATTTATTTTCAAAAGCTTCTATGCCAAAGGGCAAGCCAACATAACAATGCACACCTGAGTTAATGTGTGCTCAAAATAACTCTTGCATCATAAAATCACTGGTCATTTTAATGGCATTTTTCGACATTTGTAGCATCTGATTATAGCCCGCCCCCTGCCCCCCTATATTTTTTTCTTTTTCTAAGAGAGTCCATGGACTGTTTGATAAGGCCCTAGACCGTTTGTTGCAACAAACGGTTGTGGAAAATTTAACAATAACCTGCAACACATCCAGCGAGCTTGATTTGAAGTGGGTTTAATAAACACATCGCAATGTGTAGAGAGCACCCCAGTGAAACACTAGGACCATCTCTGAATTGTGGCCACCGCCCTTACATCTTATATACAGGGACACAGACAAAGAACATTCCACAAACTCTTACACGTTGATAAGCAGAAGGAATCCCACTATCTGTTTAACGTCTCCCATTACAATGGCCTCACTGTGTTAACTGTTACGGATTCAAATATTGGGGATGGATACAAGAGGAAAAACCACAATAACAACACTGGTCCGGCTGGGTTGAGTCAAATGATGATTTTAATGATCACACGCGTGGGAGATGGACACCGTACCCAGACAGCATCAGATCTCAAAATGGTGGAGCATTGATCAAACTCTTATAGCCTCTAATGGCCCCCACCTTATCATAAAAGCCTAAACATTCACATGCTTTCTCTCACACAGCGCCTGAGCTACGACCTTGGCTCCCTGTTTATCTGCTCCTGCTGAGATGGGGCAGAAAACTCCAGTATGTTCTATTCTCTTCTAATCAGACAAATAAGGCGATGACTTTCTGCGAACAGTATTTCTTATAACTCAGCAGTATAATGCATCATAAAACAATATCATTCATTCACAATAAATCAGCAGTCTAATGTAATGCAAATCAGTTTAACAAATGCAATAGTTACCACCTTCTTCTAATTCAGGAGAATAATGCAAACTAAAACTACATAATAATTCACAAACTTTAATTAGGGGTCTAACATGGCATAAAATAATATTATAATCCCACACTCCCCCTGATGAGCTCTTTAGAATAAAGAGCTCACCTACACCCTGTAATCCAGTGTGGCCGGGTTCATTTCTTCTCACTCCTGAGGCCCTTTGTCCCCCTGTTGGGCGAATCATATTTGAGATGACCTCTGTGTTTGCGCAGTTCAGATGAAAGGAAAAACTATTATTACAACAATAGCAGGTACAGATGACACTCCCCAGTCCTCCCACAGTATTATTTTGGTGCTACCTTATACCCTTCAGACATACTCAGACTAGAACCTCTGTCCAAGGAGCTTTTAGCCTTTATTTTATTGCTGCAGCTACCAGTGCCTTCCAGTTGGGTGATCCTCTGCTCTTCTTTCTTCAACCTCAGGGGTTAGACAACCCTTCAGTCGTTGCACAGATCAGGGGATTATTCTGCCCCGATTTCAAACAACAATCTGTGTGTCCTCGGGTCCTCTGTGTCCTGTGTATCCCCCAGAAAAAGGAACAGGAACGTGTCCCCCTTTGCCCAAGAGCCTCTCGAACCTCGTTGGTCTGGTGTTCCTGGATTTCCGCCAACCCCTTCATGGTTATTGCTGTGTTTATGGGATCCATCCTTTTGAGGTGACTAATCGGAGCCCAAACGCCATGACACTTGGACCCAGTTGGTGTCTCGGCAGTCACCGTGTCTGTCTCTGCTGCGAAGGATCCCCGTATATCTGTGACCTCGTCTGGTGTCTGTTCCTTTCTCTGTAAGAGACAGAAAACCAAAACACCTCTCTTCCTAGCTCTAATAATCTAATGTTGTTATCTACTGATCTTCTGGTGATTCAGAATTGGTTTAAAATATTCAGAATGTCCCAGGGACTTATTCTAATCATATCCTATGTGTGTGTAAGTGTGTTTGCATTTAGCCCTCTGCACTCAAGGCATTTCCTACACTTTATCAGTCCGGACCATCACGCCGAACGAAGCTTATGACCTTCAAAAGACCGAGTGCCAACTCATTATAAGCACATTTGCAAGGTGTGTCTGAAAATTATTAAAACCACTAATATTAACAAAAGACATCAAAAACAAATTAGCCATTTTTAATCCTAACATTTGCCCCCCAAAAATCATGTTTGCTTCCGCCTACTGTCCCACGGTTTCCTCTCCAGTGTGGTACTCAGCTTCTCATGAACACAGGCATTTTATCTTCTAAACGCTATTCAGTTCATTTCAATAATTAATGCTTAAACATGGAAATAATGATTTATGCTTCTCACTGATTCTCTAAAAAAGTCCGGAAACCTTTTGGGACATTACTAGCCTATGTTTTACCATACCTAAGTTATTAAAAACACAAATGAAGTCATAAAAATGTTCATATAATCCTTGTTTGATGTTAAAACTCAACTTCCCCCCCTTTTTTGACACATTCCCATGTGTCAAATCAACGGAGCTAGAAAATTAAAAGAAAAGGTTAGTGACCTCATATCTTAGAAAGTATGAGACCTTCTCCTATCCAGTGTCATTGCTCCAGTCCTGTCATCCTGTGCCAGGGAATGAAATCAATTTAATTGTCATGTTAGATCTGTTCAACTCCTGGCTCCGCCCAGAGCCTGCGTCCGCAGAATTGCCAAGAAACAAAACCTGTATTAATATGAACTTCACTTGAATATGAACTTGTTGACACAGCAAAGGAACATGCTCTCCTTCTCGAGGACAGGCACTGACTCCCACCTATCTCCTGGAGCCAACTGTCCCTTATGGAGACACAACATTGCAGCTACAAGGTTTTGCAGATTGTTAAGTTGATCTGTGTGTAATGCTCTGAATCAAGTATGAAATATTAAATGAATGTTGTTTAATCAACTGCCACTACTTAAAAGTTAGCAAAAGACATAACTGAATAAAAGATCACAAAGAATAGCATGATATCAGTGTTATGTAAGCGCGTGCGGCCTTCCATGCCCAAAGTCACTCCAGTCCATAGATCAGCCAAACATCGCGTTGACCGTAGCCTTTAACCCTTATTAACTTGAGCACAACTCTATAATGAGCAACAAACTGAAATATGTATAAAAATGATCATGGTTACACCTGCAATGAAAGATCATATGATTATCCAGACACCTGTAAATAGAAGATTAACCTGAGGTTATAACAATCACCGTAATACAAATGTTAATGTAATGTCAAAAGCTTCAATAAATGATCAATGCAATGCTTGTTATATGATTCTGATGTAACAATAATGCTGATGCTAAAATAACAGTAAAACACCCCCTTTTTATCCCGTTTATAAACTTGACACATAAACGTTTATCCATGCCTCTTTTACTTTTGTTTTCCCCTCACTGACCATAGCAGGGGAATCTATGTTTTGATTCAGCCATGAATGCAGCTCACCTGATTCATCACTGAGCCCCACCGTCACTGGCGTCTGACAGGGTGGCGCTGCATATTCTTCCTTTAATGTCACTATTTTCAATCTGTTAATTAGAGTGCTTAAACATGAAGTAGACTACATCCACAACAAGTCAATACAGCTGTAAATGTGGCCAATTATCAATCTATTACCAATCAATAACAAAAAATAGCTTTTATTTTATGCATGCTTTTAGTCAACCACTCACCCAGAGGATCTCCAATCCCAGAAAATTCCTTCTCCTCATTTAATGAGTCTGTCCTCCTTCCATGCCCTGGTAACTGGTCCATCCAGAGCCATATCATCTCGAAATATACATACAACAAGCCAAACCACACGTTGGTCACACCAACCCTTTTCCGCCCTGAAGATGTCCAACATGGCGTCGGACATCTTAGTCTGAACTGTCAAAGGTGACTTTAACGCTGACTGTTCCGACAATCCATTTTATAACATTTCCTGGTCAGATTTGACAATCTCTGCACCAGGGTTTTAATAGTTTTGCAATTTTCATTAGTTTGTATTTTTATTCAGCTTCGACTTCAGATTTTCAATTTTATATCAGTTGTAATTAGTTTTTACCAATTGTTTGCTAGTTTAGTCTAGTTTTTATTTTCTGAAAATCCTTAGTTTCAGTTATAGTTTTAGTTGTTGACAAATTTAAGTTAACGGGTCCAACCGAAGAAAGTCCAACTTTTTTGTGATCAATTAACCAGTATCAGCCTCTAACTGTATCTGGCCTAATCCCTAAAGTCCCTAACTCAATTTAACAGTGTCCAAAAAAGCGCAGATACCGTTCCAAATGGTAAAGTGGTGCAACCACTAGTTATTCTGGAGTGCCCCAAGCTCCACAGTGACCAACTGACTATCCCTCAAAGAGGACAAGGCCTAGACGTCCCCGACCTTGGCAAGCGTTACCTCTGAGCACTGCGCTTCTTAGCAGCCTCTAACTGCCGTCCTATAATAATTTATAACACTTTGAAACAGCAGTCAACTCCTCGAAACAAGAGTATGACTGAGGCAGGTGCAACTTAGTGTTCAATGGAGCCTCTAACTCACAAAATGACCAATTCCCTACCAAACTACTTGAGCCTCTAACTGCATTAAACACTTAGCAGCCTCTAACTGCATTAAACTCATGAGATTTTTTCATCAAAATCAAAACAGGCCTTCTCCAGTAACTTCAGTGAGTAGACTTTAATTTAATCATGTCCAATTTGGCACACTTTGGAAATAGATTCAACAGGTAGTGCCTTACCTTTGTATAAGCCGGCTTATGCCCACTCACGTCAGACCACTGGCTCGTGCCTGTCCGTTCGACAACCTCGGACCGTCCAAACCTCCAACTTCCACCCCAATACCACAGGACGTGCCCCCAAACTGTTACGGATTCAAATATTGGGGATGGATACAAGAGGAAAAACCACAATAACAACACTGGTCCGGCCGGGTTGAGTCAAACGATGATTTTAATGATCACACGCGTGGGAGATGGACACCGTACGCAGACAGCATCAGATCTCAAAATGGTGGAGCATTGATCAAACTCTTATAGCCTCTAGTGGCCCCCACCTTATCATAAAAGCCTAAACATTCACATGCTTTCTCTCACACAGCGCCTAAGCTACGACCTTGGCTCCCTGTTTATCTGCTCCTGCTGAGATGGGGCAGAAAACTCCAGTATGTTCTATTCTCTTCTAATCAGACAAATAAGGCGATGACTTTCTGCGAACAGTATTTCTTATAACTCAGCAGTATAATGCATCATAAAACAATATCATTCATTCACAATAAATCAGCAATCTAATGTAATGCAAATCAGTTTAACAAATGCAATAGTTACCACCTTCTTCTAATTCAGGAGAATAATGCAAACTAAAACTACATAATAATTCACAAACTTTAATTAGGGGTCTAACATGGCATAAAATAATATTATAATCCCACATAATGTTCCACATGCATGTAAACTAGTGACAGGAGTGCTCTTACTATAGTAAAGTGAGAAAGTGATATTACTATAACTAATGTGATATGATTAAATATGTGATTAATAGATGAGAAAAGAAATCTGCCACCACATTCCACCCTTTGTGATACCACAATTAAGAATTAAAAATAATTAAGTATCGCATAAAAACACATGGAAATTTCTTTTTTGTACATCAACACCATTGTGTACTCAAAGAATTCACAATGTGCATCTTCCCTATAGTCAGAAGGAAACAACAAATTCACATTTTATGGTCATCTTCTCTCCATCTAAGTCTCCACCCTTTGTTCGAAGGATGGAAGTTATATCATAAAAGAAAACACAATATGAGATGATATTGATCATCATTATCTGCAAAGAAAACTTCAACCTTAGTTACATCAAGCTGCTCTCTCATAAAAACCCATTGTTAAGATAAGGAAGTTTTTCAGTGTGTGATATATCTTCCCACTTTATAATTAAATCTCCCAATTTATTAACTGTTTCTGTAAAAGACCCTCATCCCCCATGTTATTAGGGATTGAGGCACACATGCCTCGCCAAACATCACACACAATCCTTTGTGCCATTTGCTTTGCCCTGTCCAGATGTTTGCCATCAAGGACAGTGAATATGTCTGAATCTGTAGGTACCACAAACATATACTAACACTGATGTTAGTGCTTCTCGAGTTTTAAAGTAAAACCCAAAAGTAGCCATGAATTTCCACACAGCCAACATATATCAAACACTTCTGAGCTACATTTTACAACAGAATTATAGCTCTTTCCTCTCTGTCTATGCAGTGTACTGTACTCTTTACTATTGTAGAGCCATCAGCCCGTTTAAAAGGTGTAAACCTTCTCAAGGGCATTTACAATTATCTTTACTGTTCCTACACCAGTGATTGGGGAAACCAAAACAACCACATTTAACTCTCTAAACCTCCTCGTTTAGGTGCTTCCAGCATGTTTGAGGTCTATCAAAATCCCTCAATGAAATGTGATGAACCAAAAATCCTATCTTTATGGTGTCAAATGTGTCAAAATTGAGTACACATGTCAAAAGAACTCACAACTGTTGTTACTATGTTTACTCAGACAATGAGGGCCTAATGCACTTACGCATCAGGAACTGACATGTGTTGCGAAATCAGTTTCACCCCGGTTCGTTTTATTCCTCGAAACTTCCAGAGACGGCACCGGAACTCAGTAGTTATTTCACAAAACCTTTATTCATCTTCATTTAAGCATGCACTTCTAGAAGGGAAGACGAGGCCGATGTCCCTCTGCAAAATCTTCACCCCTTTGTTAGTTACAGCCAGCTTTATAGAGGCGACCCTATCATAAAACCCCCATGGTGTGCTCCAAACTCTGTGTGTATGCACGAGCACATGAGTGCCTGTGTGTGCGCGTACCCGTATGCCTATGTGAGCGCACGTGATTGAATGTATGTGCGTACCTGTATGTATGTGTGAGTGCACGTGAGTGACTGTGGGTGCGTAACAGTTAAAGCACTGTGGGTGTGTGTCTCTATGTACGTGACTCCCTGCCGGTCATAAAAGTCCATCTCCCTTCCAGACCACAGTTATCCAGTTACAAATGTTGAGACCCCCACCCAGGTATCCTCTGGGGAATTTCCACTCAGCATTAACTCCTCTTTGTCTTACTTTCACAGTTCAACTGGGGGAGGGTCTCCTAAAATCTACTCCTAAGTTCATGACACAGTCAGGCCTTTATTTATATCCAGGGCAGTGTCACTGTCTCACAATTCTATATCCTATCTAACACATTCCTAAACTCTAAAATAAGCTAAACATTCCTACACATGCTAGATAATCAATCTACCTACCCTACAAAATGCGCACAAGTTGCTGTAAAACTTGCATGCTATAACTACTCCAATCACTTTTACTCATGCTCAGAACTCTAACAGAGTTTGTGATGTTCGGAGAGTCATGTAAATGCATGTCATTTATAAAATGATTATTAACGTCACACCAACGACCACCTTAACTTAAAAACACACTAAGCTTTCCAGGGAAACTGATTGGCTGTTTAAGCAGGTGTTATCTGCATTCATTCGCTGATCCCTCTTAGGTGCCACAGAGTCTCACTCTTCAGTCGCTGAGTTGGAGCTTGGCACTCCCTTGTTGGAGGAGGGTGCTCTTTTCACCCCTCACCCTCTCGTTCCAACGCAGCTTTATGGTTATTGCTGTGGTTCTGGAATCTTCTCATGATGACTAGTAGGGCCCCAAACCGCACGACCTTTGACCTCAACCACTGCCTGGGCTGTCAGCTCTGCTATGAATGGTCCCTGCTTCTTGCTGGGTCTCTGAAGACTTCTGATCAGCACCCAGTCTCAGTCAGGAGATTCCACCCTTGGGATGATTTCTTCCAGCAATACTCTGGCTGCTGCACCTGTATCTCTTTACTAGGAGGAAAAACTTCTAACCATTTGGAAAACATGTCAACCATCATCAAACCACATTTTCCTTTCAGTTCAGTGAAGTTTACTTATAGATCATCAAAGCCTTATCTGAACATGGACTTAACCCCCCTGTAGAGGTTTAATACCTGTACATGAACTGTTAATCCCACAAATCACAGTAAAAAGCCATGGACAACATCAGGGCTTCTCCTCCGGAGTAATTTCACTTCAGCCCTGTAACCCTGTGTTAAAGAATAAAATCAGCATTAATGTCATGTTAAGTGGGCTCTAACTCTTGGCTCTTCCTGGAGCCTGCATCCACACCACAGTTACCTAGAAACCAAAATCGGTGAGTAAATACAAACTTCACACTTACAAACAACTGTAGGGTCATAAGAGTAATAAGGCATCCAACACCACTTACAAAAGTGCGCCATATGCAGTTTATTTCCCCCAAATCATTAAAACACTACTGTTACCATAATTTGCCCAAATCATGGATCATCCCATGTGTTTAATTAAAACTACTATAACCAGTAACTTTTCTTAAGTAATGTCACTCACTTGTTTTCACACTTTGAGCTCAACACCTTAAAATGAATAAAGATATGATAATGAGCCCCACACTAAGATGTTCTGTAATCACTACACAACCTGCTTCATTTCACTCATGTCTGCCTCTGTGATGCCAGAACCCTTAGAGAGGAAAAAAAAAAAACCATTAGCCAGTGGTGTGTCCTCGCAGGTCGGGCCTGGATCAACAGATTCCAGAGGTGTTGCTGTAAATCATGTGGTCAACCTTCCTAGTCTGTGAAAGGAGTGATACTGATTTTAACACAGTATGTGTTTCACATTGAATACACATTTTCCCCCTGTAACATTTAACATTTGATTGATTGATAATACTTTATTTATCCCGAGGGAAATTGGGTTAAGGCTGCCAGCCGTGCCAGCGCCATCTTACCCTTCCAACCATACATGCATTACACAAAACATCACATGGGGAAGACAGGTCAGAGAGGTATAACAATGGAAAATGCACCACATGAGGAAAGATAAGGAGAAAAAAATAACTCTCGTGTGTGTGTGTGTGTGTGTGTGTGTGTGTGTTTAATGGCTGTGTGCGCAGTGGAGCTGCAGATTCAGCAGAGCATGTCCTTAAACCTGCCTTTCCTTCACATTTCTCTGTTTATGTGTGACATATTTAATATCATTTTCATCACTACTTATTAACACTTTCCCTCTCTTATTCTTCAATCCACATTTTAACACATCTCTTTCCATCACTCTTGGTTATATACACACACACTTCTCTTTACTGCATTCCTCAGTTTCTACACACTTTATACTGCATGTATTCTTTCCCATATTTCTGAAAGAGAAAAGAAAATCATGCAACCAAAACCTGGATTTGATCCTGCACTTACCACTGCAACAAGAATACCCACTTGAATATCCAAACTGAGTTTCTAGGAACCTGCACCCAATAATTGCAGCTGTAAGGAAGCGAGGATTTCCCCGTCGGTCCGATAGAAAAATCCTCCCAAATCAAAACAGCTCACCGTTGCAGATCCTTTGCAGTGCCTCTCTTGGTTCTTTTAAAAATTCCTGCATGTGTGATTCGGTGAAGCATACCCCCCGGTTCTCCCTTTTTGAAAACAACGGTGGGACTGAGGCAATTTTACCTCAGGATGGCCAGTCACCGCGTGCCCGTGATTCAGCAAAACTCACCGGAGGAATCCTGCCCGACAACGCCAAATTGTTGTGGAAAATTGAACAATAACCTGCAACACACCCAGCGAGCTTGATTTGAAGTGGGTTTGATAAACACATTGCAATGTGGAGAGAGCATCCCAGTGAAACACTAGGACCATCTCTGAATTGTGGCCACCGTCCTTACATCTTATATACAGAGACGCAGACAAAGAACATTCCACAAACTCACACGTTGGCCCCTCTCACGGGGGAGCTATACCTTCTCCCTCAGAGAGAATTATGACCTTGTTTTCTGCTTGGCCGTCACCTAAGGATTTACATCCCTGATACGCAGAAGGAGTCCCACTATCTGTTTAATGTCTCCCATTACAATGGCCTCACTGTGTTAACGTTCCACATGCATATAAACTAGTGACAGGAGTGCTCTTACTATAGTAAAGTGATATTACTATAACTAATGTGATATGATTAAATATGTGATTAATAGATGAGAAAATAAATCTGCCACCACACGGTCTAGGTGCATCTGGTTCAGATATAGCGCTTTCTCAATGAAAGAAGCCAAGTTTTTTCAAAGGTTATTAGGTGTGCCAATGGCAGTTTAGGGTCTGACCAGTTTTATTTGGTCTGAGGTCTGTTTACACCCTGAGTAAGGCTCAAGTTGTCTTCCTGAAAGCGCTGTAACTGAGTTCAAGGATGCAATTCCACGGTTATCTCCTTCGATGTCATGTGCCAGCACAATGCAGAGCACTGTTTACGAACCTGGATACAGTGGCTCCCCTGAAAAAAGCCTGAAATCTTTGCTTGACTCCCTGGTATAACTGTGCCTGGCAAACCTGCGCCTTAAAGCAGATAAAACGTAAGCTTGAGAGGAAATGGCATCTCATTAAGTTAGAGCTTCATTTAGCCTGGAAAAAGAGTTTGCTGCCCTTGCAAAAAGTCCTGGTTGAAGAAAACAAGAACAACCCCAGGTTTCTTTTCAGTACTTTATCCAGGCTGACAAAGAGTCAGAGCTCTGTTGAGCCAAAAATTAATTAAACGTTAGCTTGCTCAGTGCAATGTTCAATACTGTTGATCACAACATTTTATAACAGATTATAGCATGCTGTAAGAATAGTAAAATAATAAATGTACTGTGCTGCAGTGGGTTGAATCATATTTATCTATTAGACTCTAATTTGTTCATGTAAATGGAGAGTGGAATCTTGGAGTCATTTTTTTGACCAGGGTATGTGTTTAATTATTTCTAAAATTAGAAACATCCTGTCTCAAAACTAGTTAATGAATTTATTACTTCTAGGCTGGACTACTGTAATTCATTAGTATGTGAAATTAAAATATTTTATCACAGTAATGCTGACTTAAAAAAAAAAATAGTGACGGTTTATTTCAGCATGTTGGCATCACAAGTGAATAATCTGATAACAAAAATATCATCACAGCCAAATCAACATACCCAGTGTACTTTACCACTCAGGCTTTGAGCCATCAGGCAAGTTTTTATGTTGAACCCTGCCCAATAAATGCCCCTGACATAGACTTAACTCCAACTCTGACCCTCAAACTGGCTTTTGAAAGAGTATAAAATATTAGGGTCAGCTAAAAAGTTGTAAGTTTGGAAGATTTATTGTACATCATGGGTCTAAATAAATTCTGACACCAAATATGCTGACAAGAGAACTTTTTGTTTATGTGTATTTTATCTTTAGTTTATAGTGCCAGTTGACGTCAGTCACACATGTAGCCTAGACAAGCAGTTCGTGAAAAAGCGGGAACAAGGTCATAACTGTTCTTATTTCAAAACAATATTTTTACATATTTATAATATTTATACATAAACATTAAGTGAATAGGGAGTCTGTAATCTGTAGATATAACAAGGGTTACCGTGTCCACAAACGGGTTATCATAGATACAGTATGTAAAGTAATCATATTTATACTCTTATTAAATAGACTTCTTCACTGATGAATTAAAAATTCTGAGCGAATTACATGATTTTGAAATCATGTGACATTCTGAAGAATGAGTGCTGCTCTTTTATGTTTTTTGCTAAAGCACAGGATTTTGATTGCACTGTAACAATGTCTATATTTTAGATTGCATCGCAACTTTTGCAGAAGTCAAGACTCTAAATACTCCTTCAGCCACAAATCCATTAGCTAAAAGTTGAAATTCAGTAAAACCTTTATCTGTCTCATTTATTAAATCTAATTATTTCCTCTATTCCTAAACAGGCACTTTTTTCTGCCTGGAAATGATCGTAAATTGCTGGTTCCTTTGAGGTCTGTGAGGAATGAGAAAACCTGTCCAGCCGTAGATTTTTTTGTGTCTTATCTACAATAGGCTCAGCCCCCTGTGCCACAAGGAGGCTTAGACTGGTTATGAGACAAACAGAAAACAAAACAGTCAGGCAGAGACGATAGGAACGCAGTCCTGGAAAGGATTCAGAAAGGTACCAGAATACCCACACTGCCACCAGCTAAGCAGGTAATTAGTGTTTGACTTTGATTTTCATTGCTTAAACCTATCACAGTTAGCAAAAGCTTCTGTCTATATTTGCTGCAGCTGTTGACTGTAAATCAACTAAGCTGGTCTGATAAAGCAAGCGTGTGTTTTAGTTTGGCACTTACTGGTGACTAAGATTTAAAACAAAGTAAAAGTGTAAAAGTTTACAAATAATTGTCACTGTATCACTTTTTAATCTACACAGAAAGGTCACTCAGATCAGGTTTTACTGCTGCATTATCACATCTATATTATGCCAAAATGCCTTTATATGGATAAAATTATTTTTAATAGCTTTCATGACAGTTTGTAACAAGTTTTTGTAACAAGGTGAAGGTAATGCTTTACATGTTTACTGTTCCCAGTGCTTTTCCTTGAACGCAATGTTGGAGAATAATTAGATATATCCTTATGAAATAACTACTTCCCACCTAACCAGTACTCTAGATCAGTTAGGTGTTTTTCAGTTGCCAAGGCTTTTTGTAAATTATGCGGTGTTCACTCTGTTTTCTTTTTTTGTTGCCTCTATGATGGTGTGATAAAGAGAGGGAAATCAAACAGGCAGACTTTACACTGTTAAAACTTCCTCTGAAATAAAACAAGATTTTAGAGCTGTGAACTTTGTTCAAAGATGTACCTCTTAATGACTCCTTTTATTAATAAATGCAAATTGTGTTATTTTTGTTCTAGCTGTTACTGTGAGCAGGCTCTAATGTGATAGGTGAGTGAATCTTTTAAGGTTAACAGAGTTGAAAGAAAAAATGCACCCAAATTGCTACAGGCAGGCTATGGCTAATGTGTCAAAGTGTCTAACATGTAGCAACAACCGTCAAAATCGTTTTTAGCTGGGAGCTCCTCCTATCAGTAAGGTCTAGCAGCAGAGCCAAGCCAGTGGATATTTCTCCGGAGCTTTCTAGAACGTATAGAAAAATCCTCACATAGGAAACCGGTTTCCTATCCTCACATAGGAAACTCTCAGTAAGAGAGCTAAGGGCTGTAAGGTGGCCTCATGTCAAGGCCACCTTACAGCCCTTAGCTCTCTTACTGAGAGTTTCCTATGTGAGGATAGGAAACCGGTTTCCTATGTGAGGATTTTTCAGTCAAACTCACACAACCACCACAAACACTGTTGCATGTCACAACAGTGTTTGTGGTGGTTGTGTGAGTTTGACTGTGGGAGTATGTTGTGTGGGTAAGCTGCAAACAAATTTCCCTTTTTTTGGGATTGATAAAGTTGGACTGAATCTGAATAATAAACTATGTGACACCGTTTTCAAGTTCACAAGACAAATAATTAGAAGATGTGAACAGTTCTATTGGGTCTGTGTTTCCACAAGCCCCGCTAATTCTAGAGACTTATTCATCATGAAGAAAACAAGACAGTCGATCAATCGATTATTTGCGCAAGGGAGGCCTCGTGTGTGTCCACCATGGAAATGACCCCGATGACGGCCTCCTCTCGCTGCCTTTTATTGAGAGACAGTTCACACAAAACACATCACAGCAAAGCAACGCCCACATGGTTCTAGTGTGTGTGTGTGTGTGTGTGTGTGTGTGTGTGTGTGAGAGAGAGAGATATACCTCCTGCTGACCAAAGGGTCATAAAAGCAGGAGCAACATCACAAGAAGCAGATCTTCCAGATAGGATGTATCTGCAATAAAACATTACAGCCCCCCCACCCACAACCTCGAGAATCTGGGGGGGGAAGGACAGTGGAATTCCTTTCATCAGAGTTGGCAAGCATAAAATGACATGAATGATTTAACAATTCACTCTAACAAGTTCTGATGAAGATTTTCTTTTACCTGCCATAAACTGTCACCTAAATAGCACTCCCAAAATCACAAATAAACGAATAAATGTCCTTAACTTTCCAATCGTTTCGAGTATCAATCATTGAAAAACTAGTGAAAATATAAGAAGATTTAATGGAACCCCCTGATCTCAATCACACTCCGTCTTTAACCAAGTAGCCACAGGTTTTTGACATCCTAGTGCAAAAATAGAGATTTCTGATCTTCAGAAAGGAGCTTTAATCTTTTCTTATATGCAGACTCCTCTGTCTCTCTAACTGATCCTATTTCTTGATTTGAATTAATTCTGCTTTCTTGATGATATTTTAGGATAGAAGATGATTCTGTACTGACTGAATACATTTTTAACCGCTTTCACTAACTTAATAACTAGTAAACAGTAAAAATAAATGTAACTAACATATGGTCTAGTATTTAGAATTCTGCTACATTGGTTGTGACTGTCCTGACAGCTTATTCATCTACAGATATCAGTTTATAGGGTTGTAAGTATAATTACAGTTTCTTTTTTCCATTTCCAGCCTTGGTTTTCTGCACACAGTTTTGGAGACATGCCAATATAAAACTAAACTATAGCTGAGTAATTCAACCAAGAGGCAAAAGTCTTAAAAACAAACCTTACATTGTGAAGGAAAATTCCAACCCCAATCAAGAGCTATTCCGGGAGTTGTGAGAAACTGTCAAACATTTACTAAAATCTAATCAAACAGTAGCACCCCAGACTGCCCTTGACTGCCCCACCTGTATCACATTACAACTGATAGTTCATAGTTGGAAGCACAGTTTGTAGGAAATGTTAGGATTGAACTAAACATTTTGCATTTGAAAAACAACTTATTAGTCTTATTTGTATTATTTATTTATTTATTTATTTATTTTCATCAGTGGATCCACGTTTTGCCAGTCATCAAGGTAGCACACAATGGCTCTGAACATCCCAGGGCTGGTGGTAATGGTGGTCTTCTACCTGATGGTGCTGGGCACTGGTCTGTGGGCCTCGATGAAGTCCAAACGGGTGCAGAAAAGCAGCCAAGCAGCCCAGACAGAGGTCACTTTGCTGGGAAACAGAGGGATCAGTATGGTAGTAGGAGTCTTCACAATGACCGGTGAGAGTGCATGTTTGTAGATATTTGGCTGTTATTGTAGCCACTTTCATTGAGTGAAACTGTGTAAGAACATTGTGAAGCACAAAATGAGTATGTTGTTGCATGAGCTCATCACAGTGCAGCTTTTGTAATAGAACAAGTTAAATTCTCTTCTAACTCCACCAAAGTAAATAGTTAGTAAAGTAGCTGGTGAACAACAACCTGTCTCTCTTTAACAGGGAGTCCCCCGTTTGACATTCTTTCAACAAAAACATGTGCAGCTATTAAGATAAAGGGACTAGCCTGTTCGTATGTAAAAGACAACAAACCTTTCTTAATACGGTTATTTTAAAAAATGTGTTGTTGTGCCTAATTTATTACATATTACAGTGAAGTGGAACCATTAAGCTTAAGTCGGGTTTTTTTTTTTTTTTTTTTTTTTTTTAATTAATATTCCTTGCTTAAGTCAATTTTTTTTTTTTTGTGCAATTGAATTCCTACATTTTGAGTTACACTAAGACACAGTTAAAAGAGAAAACAGATGTTTTTAAAACTTCATCTCATGTGCAAAAGTGTTCACACCATCAATTAACTGCTTATCAGTAGGCAATATTAATTTAGAAGCCTCTTTACCTGAGCCTGAAGGTCACGGTGTAATTCCTCTATGTGTGTTTGTGCTGTGCTCTCTGCAGCTACTTTTGTTGGCGGGGGCTTTATCGTTGGTCTGACAGAAGCAGTGTACACACCAACTATGGGGCTGGCCTGGGCAGTCATGCCATTAACAGCAGCCCTGTCTTTTATTGTTGGTAAGAGTTTTAATAATAACACCATTACCTGTATAATTTCTGCATTTGCACATGATTTCCCATTTTCTGACGAAAGCGGCTCATGTGTGCGTAAGGTACTACACTACAGACTTTAATCATTATGATTTCCTTGTCACATACTTGGTTACGCCTACAAATATCATATTCATCTGAACTATTAAGTAACATCTACAAAAACGACCTTTTTCAAAGCAAGGTTTTTATTTCTAGATATTACTTTTAATGTCTAAATCAGGAATGATGTGTTTTATAAGACAAAGGCGTATATCTGTGTGGAAAAATATGATTTCTATATGATTACTTTAAATGTGTTTTACATAGGAACGCCACAAATTTTCACAAACACTTTTTATGCCTCTAGAGGAAGCTGTGCAAAATCATAAGGAAAAATCTAAAAACCTACCTTTTCTAAATTAGGCTTTGAAAAATACAGGCCAAGCATGTCTTATAAGGAAGTGGGGACACATCTGTGCAAATTAGCGTAAAATGTGATTCGCATAAGACTATGAATGAATCTTAAAGAGGAAGTCCACTGATTTTCAGTAGTGGATGTGAAGAAATGTGTTCTACCTGTCGTTAAGGTGGACTTTTCTTTGCCAAACCAATGAGAGAAAGAAAATATGTGACAATGATGGACCCATTCCAGATCAAGTATGGAAAGTCAATAAGTGGAGCTCTGTCCGTGGCTCTGTTAATTTCTGATCTAATCTGGGTGACAGGAACTCTTATCGGCTTAGGTGAGTGATACCCACATAACTTTTGTTTTCCTTCTCTAGTAATAAGACCTGCAACTGAATAATTTCCAGGATAGAGACAAGTGTTTTAAGTTTGGCTGCTATAATAGTTTTAACTGCATCCAAAACACCTATACAACAAACTAGTATGATAGTATTACTGTAAGTCATACTGACACATGCTGTTGGTGTCATCCTAAAGTGACTGAACTCATTTTCCTAAACTGAATGAAGGTAATTCTGATACATGTGATTCTGTATCATTTACTGTGTTACTTTTATAGGAGCAACAATAAGCGTGGTCCTGGATTTATCCTACGCTGTTTCCATTTGGATCTCTGCTGCTGTAGCCATCATATACACATTAATGGGAGGTCTCTACTCTGTAGCCTACACAGACATAATACAGCTAACACTCATTTTCTTCAGTATGGTGAGTTCACTTGCATGGGAAACCACATCCCTCCTTAATAAAATATAGGGAAACTGTGTTTAATATAAATAAAAGAGCACAATTAATGTAAATACTTTAATAAAGCCTGTATGGATTTGAAAATACATGAAAACTTAGTTGTTGTTTTTATGTTTGTTTGGTTTTTTTTTTAATTTGATGGCACTTCACTTTAAAAAAAAAAAAAGTAATATATGCATTAATGTCTCCAAACTCATCAGATTGTGTTTATAGCAAGTTGGATGTTCCCTCTGCTCCTTGGCCATGAGAAATACAAGATCTGTGGCTTTGAAAAATATATATATCAAACTTTTATTTATGCACCACAGGAGAGGTTTTCTTTCTATCCCCTTAAATTATATTAAACATCAGTTTTGTCTTTGTGAGTTTTGATCTGTGACTGATGGTGCTCACTGGACACAGTTTTCAGACTTGAGGGCCTGAAGGTCTTTAATCGTTTGTTTTCTGGCTCCTCTAGATTCTCCAGATTGTCTGAATCTTCATGCACATTATGTACTAAAGATGATGAAACTGGCAATTATTTGAGCCGTTTCCCTAATTATACATTTCTCCCTTAACTGTAGTTGCCCTCGTCCCACCCCTTTTTTTTAAGCGTGTTGTAGCCATTAAATTCTAAATCAGCCTATATTTTTTGAAAAACAGTAGATTTTAATCTGAGGTTAAAAGGTTAATCTTTATGATAAATGGTTCTTTACCTTCTGGAGCATGTGTGCTGTGATTATGCACCTTTTCCTCAGCAGCTTTGATTTATCCCAATGTCAAAAAATACACAGCGTTAACAATGCCCGTCTGGGCCATAAACAGTTCGCAGAAGAGACTCCTAACCACAACAGTTTCAACTTACTGCTTATAATACAGGATTGGAATGGTTTCCAATATATTGCATTGTATTTGTATTACAATTTTACAGTGTTTTTACATTTTGCATCCCAAACTTTTTGGGAACAGGGTTTTAATATAGGCAAATCTAATGTGATTGTGAACATTGTAACTTAGTCTTTATGTCATTGGATCTTCTTCTGTTCTGCAGTGGCTCTGTGTCCCCTTCACCTTAATGAACCCCCACTCTATGGACATTACTAAGACTGCTTTCAACTTTACCTACCAAGCCCCCTGGATTGGTTCTGTAGATAAAGAAAGGCTATGGAGATGGATTGATAATTTCTTATTATTGGTAAGGCCTGCATTTATTTTTATTTAGGACTGAATTTGTAAAAGCAACAAACACAGAAAAACATTAGCAGTTGCAGAGACCAAGACAGATTTCTAGCACTAGTCTCTTGATGGGTATTAAAATATCTAAATGTTTTTAAAATAAAGGTCACTAAGTACAAACAATCATCCAAAATAAACTATGTGAATGACATTAACATGCTTTGCAGCATTCTTTATTAGCACACACACGGTTGCTGTTCAATCTGCTTTAAAGTGATTATTTAAGTAATTTACAAAGTTATCAAAACTCAAACCAAGCAGTGACTCGCCTATAAATGGATCCAGGTCAGAGATGGATCAATGAGGTTCATAAACAAAATAAAGAACAGGGTCTCCCTTTAAAACCAGAAAAAACTAAGGATATCAATGTGGACCACGATATTCATCTTAGAAAACATGAGTGGAGAAATTGTGGTTAACAAGTGAACTCGATCAAGTTACATTCAACAATATTCAGTCATTCAGCATTAGGCCTTCATGGGTATGAAATTGTTTGCATGATGTAAGCCTAATGATGTAATGAGGGGGGGGTAAAGGACATAGTTTTCATTGAATTTAATGATTATTAATACTAAAACTATAATTAATACTAGAAATGTTCATTTACATTCAAGGGACCTCTGAACAAGCACTGAAACTCCAAATAGACATAAACAATTAGTCTGACGAGAAACAAATGAGCAAATGTTTCAACCTATAATGTGTACTCCATGTGAACATTATAAACCTAAAGCACACAAGTTAACTCAAGATGAAATAAACAGTTTGTCATTTGCTGAGTGCTAATAAAATACACATAATTAGAGATACAACTAAAGTTGAGAGATTATAAACTAAAACAACATTACCCTAATAAATGACTAACTAACAAAATGAACGGCTAACTGTCACACTGTCATTTGTTTAAGGCTTTAGGTAACCTTGGATATCAGGACTTCCACCAGAGGACTCTGTCAGCCTCCTCATCAAATACAGCCAGGATCACCTGCTTTATTGCAGCTCCACTTATTTTTGTACTTGGAATCCCATCTGTGTTGATTGGAGCAGTCGCAGCATCAACAGGTACAACAACAGAGAAATATATTTAATAAAATTGTTAAAATATATTTTCATTTATTTGTACTTTTTATGTTTTTATGCCAGATTGGAACATGACCTTATATGGCTCCCCATCCCCCTTCAAGCGAGGAGACGCTGGTCAGGTTCTGCCAATTGCTCTGCAGTACCTCACTCCAAACTACATCTCCATCATTGGTATTGGAGCTGTAGCTGCTGCTGTGATGTCCTCAACAGACTCTGCACTATTATCTGCCGCCTCCATCTTCTCATCCAACATATATAAGAGCATCCTAAGGACCACAGTAAGAGACCTGAAAGAAGAAGATTCGAGTTGTGGTTATGTCTTTTCTGGTTCAGTTTCCAGATTTTATTTTATTTTGGGGTTTTTTGCAGGCATCAGACAGGGAGCTCCAGTGGGTGATCCGTGTCACTGTGGTCCTGGTGGGCGTGGCTGGCACATCGCTCACCTTCCTAAACAACAGCATCATGGTTTTTTGGATCCTGGGCTCAGACATAACCTACACCATCATGTTCCCTCAACTAGTCTGCGTCCTCTTTTTTAACATCTCCAATGGTTATGGCTCTATCATGGGCTTGCTAGTTGGAGTGTTGCTGAGATTGCTCAGTGGTGAACCATCCATAGGGTTACCTGTTGTCCTTCACTTCCCAGGTTGCACTCTTGAACATGGCATTTATGTCCAGCGCTCTCCGGTCAAGACTATCTGCATGTTATCCGCTATCTTTGTTACTTTGTTGTTCTCCTACCTGTCATCACTGCTCTTCAACAGAGGATTGATTTCTGAGAGGTGGGACGTATTCAAAGTGAAGGCCAACAAACGATCACAAAAATTAACATTAATGAGCAATGGCATCATCGAAACAGACAAGGAGGAGAAGCCTGATGGTCAGAGTGAAACTGAACTAATACTAACCCCCAGTCAGTTGGAGTGACAAACTAAATGATTTAGTGGGATGCAGATGTGTTTTTAGAATAGAATAGCTTTTTATTGTCACTGTTACAAGAACAATGAAAGGCAGTTTGGCATTTCTCCATGTGTGTGAAGTACACAATAGCGTAAGTATTTACACAATAACAGAAAAAATTTACATTTACGCAAGAAAGATATGTAGAAGTTATACATACACGCACATACATACATATATGCATCCGTACATACATACACACATATATTTCCACATACACGCTTACATTTATATACATACACATACATGCCATCTAACTAGTAGGTGCATTGAGAGGTGCAGTGTGATCAGTGATATTGCACATTGAGAGTGTGTGTGTTGGGGGGGTGCTGTTGGAACTATATTAGCTAAGGTTATAATAAATATAGTTTAAAGAGGTAGGGGTGTTGGTTGCATTGAAGTATAAATAGAAATACGATTTACAAATAAGGTGTAATGTCCATGAGTGTTGGCAGTGCAGTTATCCTCCAATCAGGGTCAGAAGGCTCTCGATGGTGGAGCAGTAGATGTTTACGAGCAGTCTTTGGGGTAATTGGGCCTGACGTAGTTTCCTGAGGAAGTACAGCCTTTGTTGTGCTTTCCCTACCTGGTGGGAAATGTTTGTGGACCAGGTAAGGTCGGCCGAGATGTGGACTCCGAGGAACTTAAAGCTTTATACCCTTTCTACCTCCTCCCCATCAGTGTAGAGGGTAGAGTGCTCAGATCGCTTTGTTCTTCTGAAGTCGATTACCATCTCCTTGGTCTTGGCTGTGTTTAGATGCAGGTTGTTGTCGTCACACCATTGCTTCAGATGCTGAACCTCCTCTCTGTAGGCTGAATCATCATTGTTGTCTATCAGTCCTATGACGGTGGTGTCATCAGCAAATTTTATAATGGTGTTACTGGTGTGGATTGGTGAACAGTCATGGGTGAAAAGTGAGTATAAGAGGGGACTGAGGACACACCCCTGTGGGACACCCACATTCAGAATGAGGGTGGTGGAGGTGTGCTCTCCCATTCTGACGTTCTGGGGTCTGTTGCTCAGGAAGTCCAATATCCAGCTGCACAGTGAGCTGCTGAGTCCTAAGTTGCTTAGTTTATTAACCAGTTTGTGGGGTTGAACTGTATTGAAGGCAGAGCTGAAGTTATTGTGATTTATTATCACACCTTCTGTTTTTATGCCAGATATTTTGTGAAATGATCATGTTTGCCACAGGGCCTTGGAAGAATTCATGGATTCTTCCAAAGTCATCCATTGTTTATAATCAGTGCATGCTTTCTGCATGCAGTATATACATTTCTTAAAATTACATTGGAGTAATTTCTTTAAATACATTTTACTAGCATTTGTTTAACCGATTGTTACTAATGGTGAATGATACTAATATAGTGTTACTTCAATAAAATTCCTAAAGTTAGTGGGAGGTAATACATGAATCACATAATGAATATGAGTCCATTCATACAGTGGGGCAAAAAAGTATTTAGTCAGCCACCGATTGTGCAAGTTCCCCCACTTAAAATGATGACAGAGGTCAGTAATTTGCACCAGAGGTACACTTCAACTGTGAGAGACAGAATGTGAAAAAAAATCCATGAATTCACATGGTAGGATTTGTAAAGAATTTATTCGTAAATTAGGGTGGAAAATAAGTATTTGGTCACCTCAAACAAGGAAAATCTCTGGCTCTCACAGACCTGTAACGTCTTCTGTAAGAAGCTTTTCTGTCCCCCACTCGTTACCTGTATGAATGGCACCTGTTTGAACTCATCATCTGTATAAAAGACACCTGTCCACAGCCTCAAACAGTCAGACTCCAAACTCCGCCATGGCCAAGACCAAAGAGCTTTCGAAGGACACCAGGAAAAGTATTGTAGACCTGCACCAGACTGGGAAGAGTGAATCTACAATAGGCAAGCAGCTTGGTGTGAAAAAATCAACTGTGGGAGCAATCATCAGAAAATGGAAGACATACAAGACCACTGATAATCTCCCTCGATCTGGGGCTCCACGCAAGATCTCATCCCGTGGGGTCAAAATGATCATGAGAATGGTGAGCAAAGATCCCAGAACCACATGGGGGGACCTGGTGAATGACCTGCAGAGAGCTGGGACCAAAGTAACAAAGGTCACCATCAGTAACACACTACAACGGCAGGGAATCAAATCCCGCAGTGCCAGACGTGTTCCGCTGCTGAAGCCAGTGCATGTCCAGGCCCGTCTGAAGTTTGCCAGAGAGCACATGGATGATACAGCAGAGGATTGGGAGAATGTCATGTGGTCAGATGAAACCAAAGTAGAACTTTGTGGTATAAACTCAACTCGTCGTGTTTGGAGGAAGAAGAATACTGAGTTGCATCCCAAGAACACCATACCTACTGTGAAGCATGGGGGTGGAAACATCATGCTATGGGGCTGTTTTTCTGCCAAGGGGACAGGACGACTGATCCGTGTTAAGGACAGAATGAATGGGGCCATGTATCGTGAGATTTTGAGCCAAAACCTCCTTCCATCAGTGAGAACTTTGAAGATGAAACGAGGCTGGGTCTTCCAACATGACAATGATCCAAAACACACCGCCCGGGCAACAAAGGAGTGTCTCCGTAAGAAGCATTTGAAAGTCCTGGAGTGGCCTAGCCAGTCTCCAGATCTCAACCCCATAGAAAATCTGTGGCGGGAGTTGAAAGTCCGTGTTGCTCGGCGACAGCCCCAAAACATCACTGCTCTCGAGAAGA
This sequence comes from Rhamphochromis longiceps, assembly GCF_057381845.1. Lineage (NCBI taxonomy): Eukaryota > Metazoa > Chordata > Actinopteri > Cichliformes > Cichlidae > Rhamphochromis > Rhamphochromis longiceps. Next base: position 36,975,907 of record NC_140558.1, read on the forward strand.
TCTGCATGGAGGAATGGGCCAAAATACCAGCTACTGTGTGTGCAAACCTGGTAAAGACCTATAGTAAACGTTTGACCTCTGTTATTGCCAACAAAGGTTATGTTACAAAGTATTGAGTTGTATTTTTGTTATTGACCAAATACTTATTTTCCACCCTGATTTACGAATAAATTCTTTACAAATCCTACCATGTGGATTCATGGATTTTTCTTCCACATTCTGTCTCTCACAGTTGAAGTGTACCTCTGGTGCAAATTACTGACCTCTGTCATCATTTTAAGTGGGGGAACTTGCACAATCGGTGGCTGACTAAATACTTTTTTGCCCCACTGTATGTATGAATCTTATGTAGCATTCATGCCACTGGACTTCATTTTGCTAGATGGAAGTATGAAATGGAAGATGGATGCTCGCAGTAAAGTGCTTCCTTACCCAACAAATTATGATTTGGGAAAACAATTAAAAATATTTTTGGACTTGCACTTGTGCTACAATCAGCTGATTTCAGTACGTGTGGAACTGAAGAGGAAGATGGGGGGCAAAAGTGTGGATATGGACATTATTTTTTATTTTTATTGCACAAAGGAGAAGAGCACAGTGGGGAAAGTGCAAACTACACTAACAGTAACTGCATTATCCTGCCAACACAACTTCGGCTCTTTGCCAGCTCCTGCTAGGACAGCATGCTAACACTAAGCTAACCAAGAACCCAGAGTGACTTAAAGCTGAGTGAATCCTGACCCCGCCCAGCAGCCAGACCCTGAACTTCAGCAGGTAACATCTGTGACGAGCAGTCAAGCTGTACCTGTTTCTACCTGTTCATGTTACTAAAGTAGAATCACTGTGGAAATTACTGTGAAGTTTCTTTGCTTTGTTTTGTTGGCTTTGTGTTCACATGTAAATGCTTTGAGAAAGATCATATGTGTCCTTATTAGGATTGGGATATGTGTTGGTGTGTGGGGCTGTAGTCAGTAGATTTATATTGATAAATGGTAATTATGAGACTATGCGTTCCATGTAATTTTATGGAAAAATGCTGATATAATGTAAAAAGTAACAAATTACTGTCTTCTGGGCGCAATTACTTTTAGTATCAACACCAAGAGTGGAAATACTATCAATATGCACAAACGTTTCTCATCCACTCGTCTTCCATATGGTGCTTAGTGATGATGGTGACTCTCAAAGTGGAGGCAATGAGAGTTGATAATGGAATCAGAATCGCTAAATTCTTATGAATTCTAGTCGTACTACTGGACAATTTTTCACTGTGCCAGAGTCTATGTTAAAAAGCTCAGGTACAGTATGGCCTGTAGCATTGTATGGTAGATTTTTTTTTTTTTTTTTTTTTTTTTTTTTTTTTTTTTTACCTGCTTTGTGGTGGCAGGGCACTGGGTTTACTGTCAGTGGTTTCATTCACAGTCATGTTGGACCTGTAGTAACAAACAAATGGTTTACTGGGATGTAGATTTGTGTTATAATGTTAGAATGAACAGAGAATTGACATTTAAAGTACCTTTAACTGTTAATTCTGAATTTAAAGCCATATGAACGTTATGTAAAATCTATATCTCGGGCATGCATTCTGCAGTATTTAAGTGTTGGTGTTAGCATGCCCACATACCACTTATTTAAATATGTTTGTTGTGCACTGATATAGGGTACTCATGTCACCACGTTCCTCACATCTCCCAGTGTTAGTATGGGCAAGGGTAAGAATCTGCTTCTTTATATGCCTTGATTTCTTTGTGCCACACTTACACATGTGACCACATGTGTCCTATTCATGACATAAAAATTCACACTAACATTTCTGCTCTTTCTTACACGTCATGAGATGTTTGAACATGCTGATATGGTAGATTATGCAAGATTTCTCTTATGCTTTTATATTATCTAATATATTATCAGAGGACCTCAACATCCTCTGGAGTGGAGGATGTTGAGGTCATTAACTCTGCAACTGAAGTGAGTTTTGTAACACAATCACACTCATTTTCAAATGTGTAAAAATTACACAATGTTAGACATTTTATAGGCAGTCACCACAAGAGATATAATTGGAAAGATACACAAATACAAGATTATAGAACTTCTAGCATTGGTATTTAATGAAAACTGTTTTCTTCTTATTTTTTTTTTCAGTTTAGCTAGTATTTATATAGGTTCTCATTGTAAGGTAAAGATCCTACAATCACACAATTCTTATTCAAGCACTTGGCAACAGTGGGAAGGAAAAACTCCCTATTAAAAAGAGGAAGCCGCCAGCAGAACCAGGCTCAGGGAGGCAGCCTTCCACCATTGTCTCATACATGAAGCTGTATAGCCAATATTCAGAACACATGACACAAGTGTAGAAAAATGGCAAGCCTTTAATTCCTGCTCATCGAAAACTAAAAAGTAATCGCAGATCGCAAAACCAATTCAACTCCAATTGCTCCACAAAAGTTGTAATAAAACTCATCCAACAGAAGTCATGAAACAAAGACTTAAGAATAACATGTAAAAAGCAAACTAAGACGTGAAGGAATAATAAGTAGATATAGAAAGTCCACAAATGAAAAACATTGGGTTAGAGAACCCAGGACCATGAAATACCTGAAAATTCAAAGGGAAAAAAAGAACAGAACTCAGACAGGAAGCATACTTAAACCAAAAAGCAACTAAGAAAACTCTAACGTGATCATGACAGGTGAGATAAAAGACAATCTATAGGAGATTATTCCTGTGTTTAAATTTTTTTCTTTTCTTTTTTTAATGCTCTGGTATTTTGTTGTGAAGCACTTTGTGATCTTTCTCTCAAAAGTTGATATAGAAATTACATTTTCTATCAGTCTGAAAAAACTGCTATACATACACGACTAGAATCATCCGTGACGTTACATGCCAATACTGCTGGTTGTATAACATCATTGCATAATGAATAATTGGTTGACTGGCATTCAAGCACTCAGCTGATCCTGATGGTATACATTTATAAATGGTTACAATTTAAAAAATCTTTCAATTTCATGTTGCAATATGTTTGATACACGTCCTAGGTTTAAATTCGCCAGCTGGGATTTCTGTATGTTGTTTGCACGCTGTAACATCAGTAATAGCTGAATTTCTTATGTAAACGCTCATTATTTTCATATAGTTATCAAATAATATTGAATATTACTTTTAATTTGTTTGTATATATTAAGTTTAGCAGCAGTAAACGCATGCTGGTTCCGTATCAAAGTAACAAACTTTGAGACCGCACTAGTACTTGGAACTGGATGAAAGATTCCAGGTGAAAGTACAGGCTTGGTTGTTTGCGACATCACTCATGTAGTTTCGTCACTTTGAAATGAATCCTTGCCCAGTGTACAATGAAATCTTTGTTTTCCGCTCATGCACAAGCCACACCACCACCAGTGTTTTGGCCAATTTATGGCATATCCAGCATTCTTTTTGAATTTTGTATCCTCATGCCTATATTCAGTGTTGGGAAGGTTACTTTTAAAATGTATTCCATTACAGATTACATGTCCCAAAATGTATTTTGTAACATATTCCGTTACGTTACTCAATAAAAGTAACATATTCTGAATACTTTGGATTATGTAATTTATTATCATGCTTTTATACAACTACGTGAATGTACTATTGCTGTGTGATTTATTAGGCTACTATTATTGAAGGCTACTCGGCATACCAATACCAACTAGATTTTTGAATCTTAATATAAAATGAGTAACAGTAGGGTGTATATCAGGTAAGGCTGCACTTCTTTGTGCGTGCGTGCGTGCGTGCGTGCGTGCGTGCGTGCGTGCGTGCGTGTGTACTAGGCCACCTAAATATTTAACCTACAGTGATACATTGAAGCAATGTCAGAAATCAGAATGGGTTTATTGCCAGATGTTGAGGTTTACAACATTAGGAAATTGCTGCGGTGCTTCAGTGCAGACAATAAGAATTAAAGTGCTATGTAGAAAGAAAGATATGTGCATGAGATATACATGAGATATATACATGAGAATAAGAATTATGAGTGCTACGTAGAAAGATATATACATGAGTGCAGGTGGTGATCAGTGCCAAACATGAAATGATGCAGTTACACAGCGTAGGGTCATATGTTAGTGGCGGGGACAATCATGTGGTTATTGTTCATGTGTCCAACAGCAGAGGGGAAGAAACTGTTCTTGTGGCGAGAGGTTCTGGTGCGAATGGACCGGAGCCTCCTGCCTGAGGGGAGCAGGTCAAACAGACTGTGTCCAGGGTGAGAAGGGTCAGCTGAGATCCGGGCTGCACGCCGCAGTGTCCTGGAGGTGTACAGGTCCTGCAGAGATGGGAGTCTGCAGCCAATCACCTTCTCAGCAGAGCGCACAACACGCTGCAGTCTCTGTTTGTCCCTGATAGTGGCTCCAGCGTACCACACGGTGATAGAGGAGGTGAGGATGGACTCGATGATTGCAGTGTAGAACTGCATCATCGTCCGTGTTGGCAGGTTGAATTTCTTCAGCTGCCTCAGGAAGTACATCCTCTGCTGGGCTTTCTTGATGACGGAGGTGATGGTGGGCTCCCACTTCAGGTCCTGGGTGATGGTGGTACCCAGGAAGCGGAATGAGTCCACAGAGGTGATGGGGGTGTCAGTCAGGATGATGGGGGGGAGTGGGGCTGTGTGCTTCCTGAAGTCCACAATAATCTCCACTGTCTTCTGGGCATTCAGCACCAGGTTGTTGTGGCTGCACCAAGACACCAGACGTTCAACCTCTCTCCTGTAGGCAGACTCGTCCCCGTCCGAGATGAGCCCAATGACGGTGGTGTCATCTGCGAACTTGATTAGCTTGACAGACTGGTGGGTGGAGGTGCAGCAGTTGGTGTACAGGGAGAAGAGCAGAGGAGAAAGAACACAGCCCTGAGGGGAGCCGGTGCTGATGGTCCGGGAGTCCGAGACATTCTTTCCCAGCCTCACGTGCTGCTTCCTGTCCGTCAGGAAGTCAGTGATCCACCGGCAGATGGGATCAGGCACATTCATCTGGGAAAGCTTGTCTCGGAGATGGTCTGGAAGGATGGTGTTGAAGGCAGAGCTGACGTCCACAAACAGGATCCTGGCGTAGGTTCCTGGGGAGTCCAGATGCTGCAGGATGAAGTGTAGGGCCATGTTGATGGCGTCGTCTACAGACCTGTTGGCTCTATATGCAAACTGCAGGGGGTCCAGGAGGGGGGCCGTGAGGGTCTTGAGATGGGAGAGAACTAGGCGCTCAAATGACTTCATGACCACAGATGTCAGAGCCACGGGTCTGTAGTCATTTAGTCCAGTGATCCTAGGTTTCTTGGGGACAGGGATTATGGTAGAGGACTTGAAGCAGGCAGGCACATGACATGCCTGCAGTGAGGAGTTGAAGATGCCAGAAAACACTGGGGCCAGCTCGTTTGCACAGTGTCTGAGGGTGGCAGGAGACACGCCGTCTGGGCCGGGAGCTTTCCGAGCATTCAGACTCCTAAACTGCTTCCTCACATCTGCTTCATGAATATGAAGAGTTGTGGTCGGAGGAGGTGGTGTGAAATCCTCTTTTGTGTGGGGTGAGGGGGCGGGTGTTGCAGGTGAACAGTTTGAAGGTGGTGATGGCTCTATGGAGGGGGGGGAGGTGGGAGAATGAGTGTCCAAAGTGCCTCTATTGTTGGGGTCGTTGGAGGTGTGAAGGCTGCCTGATGGCTCGTCAAAACGGCAGTAGAAGTTGTTAAGGGTGTTGGCTAAGAGCAAGTCATCAGTGGAGTGGGGGGTTTTAGGCTTGTAGTTTGTAATATTCCTAAAACCTTTCCACACAGAGGCCGAGTCATTCTCTGAGATCTGCTGCTGCATCTTCTCAGAGTGCTGATGTTTAGCAATGTCCACTTCTTTAGTGAACCTGTACTTGGCCTCTCTGTAGCAGTCCCTGTCTCCGCTTCTGAACGCCTTACTCTTTTCCAGCCACAGCTTTTTGAGTTTAGGAGTAAACCAGGGTTTGTCATTGTTATAACTCACCCTGGTGCGTGATGGCACAATGCTGTCCTCACAGAAGTGGATATAGGAGGTGACAGTGTCCGTAAACTCGTCCAAGCTGTTTGTGCTGATGTTAAAGCCAAAGGAGATTTGGAGCTCTACAGTTATTAAGTCAGCAGAGTGTTGGTGACTCATCATTCAGTAACCCTGATTTATAACTTTATGTGGTCTGACACTTTGTGGCTGAGTTCATGTGGTTCCGCAACACTTTCACTTTGCAGTAATACAATCTGAAGGTCGTTGAATGCTTAGCTTTGCGAATTTTGTTTCACTCCTAACTTGTTGCAATGGCTGTATCTTCTTACAGAACCATGCTGGAATCCAGTGAGCTCTTTAGAGCTACAGATTTGTTCACAAATGTTTGTAAAGACAGACTGCATGGCTAGGTGCTTGAATTTTTCATTTAGTGCTTCCATGTTAAATAGTCTTACTACCCACATAGCAACTGGAACTTCTTTGGGCAGGCAAACCTGTTTAAACCTGTTTTCCCCCTAAAAAAGTTAGGGCATTGTACAATTTAAATAAAAGAAAAAAATATATGCTTCATTCTATGGGTACTCACCAATAGATTTCATTTTAATAGATTTTTGGATTTATATTTACAGGAAAAAATATATGACAAAGATTATAATGAGAAGTGGAATGTTTTAATGTATCTATAACACACAGTGACAGAGCTTCCTTTATCAGACACTGGGAATGCCGTTTCTTAGTAGTAAGGTAACGCCTAGATTCATACAAGACTTTATAACAAGACTTGTATGGACTTGCTGGCAAGCCCATAAAAACGTTAAAGGATGCTATTTTTTATTATCTACCCAAGCTGGTCATATTGCTCTGGGAACCTATATGACTTTTTAATAAGTGATAAAACATCTCCCTCATTCTCCTTAATGTTAGATGACCTGATTGGCGACAGAGGACAGCTAGCCGTAGCATCCTGGTGTAGCTCCTGTTTTTTAAAATGGGCTCTTTCTTGGCATTGTGGAGTAATTGCCAAATGCAATTGTCTATTAGTTATCAATCTGAGTAGACAGAGGAATAACAAAGTGCATCAGGTAGAGCAATTTATTCAAGCAAGTCCCACATAACCGACTTTTTGTTTCCTCATTCTCTCTCTCTCTCACTCACTCACTCACTCACACTCTCTCTCTCTCTCACTCACTCACTCACTCACTCACTCACTCACTCACTCACTCACTCACACACACACACACACACACACACACACACACACACACACGAGGCATGGCCAAAAAGTGTTGTGAGTCGAAAAAACCCCTATGAAAAACACTTATTTTCCCCGATATCCGATCCAGTAATTTAGGTCAGGATGGGACCGATACTGTATATCGAATCGGGCCATCCCCAATTAATACTCATGAATAATGTAGTTACCATCGTTGTGCCATGTGTGGAAAAACATACTACAAGTCATTTGATAATTAGTAATGCACATTTCTTGCAAACCTGGAATTGTTACCATTTTTTTTAGTCTGGTCTATTACTAGTGCTCTATCACTCTTGCCAACCTTCAGTCCAGCTCAACAATCCTAAAGTTGTAATTTTCCACTTGTAAGCCAGTTTTCAAAGAGGTGTGGCTTCAGCCTCATGGACGCAGCGGTATTTATTGGTATGAAGGATATGAAGTTTACACACTTTTATGGATGACAAAATTTTGTGAGAAACTTTATATGGATCACGCTGAGCAGAGAAATAAAGTAAGCGAGTACATGTCGCTGCCACTGCTTCTTTGCAGAGGTTTCAGTCTTCATTAACGGGTTTGCAGTTTGATTTGGAAAAAGAAAATGCCTTTAAATTGAGCATTTCAAAAATGACTGCTGACAGTGCTTTGCAGCTACTACGAGCCAGTGTTTTTAATTTTCATTGTACTAAAACTAGCAAACAAATTTAGACAGTTTTTACAACAAAAGATACATAAAACTAATCTTTATGCTGTTTTTTAAAATGAAAGTAACAACAGATGCAGCATCTAAAAAATAAAATGATGTTGCAGGGGGTGACCACAGACACCTTTTGATCCCCTCTTGATTTATTTTTTCTCCAGTTTAAGTGGTGTTAGCAGTACTTTTATTGTGAGTCAGTACCTGCAGCCCATCAAGGTTCCACAGGTAGTGCATCTCCTTCAGGAGCTGTGAAGGTTTGCTGCGTCTCCCAGCACAGTTTTGGGAGTGTGGAGATATCAGGAGAGGGGCTGTTAGATGAAAGGGCTAATATCTGCGCTTACAAATGATCTCCATTAAGCGTGTGTGTGTGTGTGTGTGTGTGTGTGTGTGTGTGTCTTTAGAGAGCATTAATTTGTGAAGTGAACCTACCTACACTTTTCAGATTATCTGAACAGGGATGTGCTCTGATCTGAACTATTTATTTTTCCTTTGTGTTCTGTTTGTGAGCTTTGTAATTGAGCAACACCACTCCAGCTCTACATCAGGAGGCAGGTCATGTAGGTATTTGAGAGAGCTAGTGGGAACCATTGTCTGTCTGTCTCTGAGGTAGTGAATGGTGACCCTTAACATCCCGGGCATGGTGGTGATGGTACTGGGCACCAGACTGTGGGCCTCAAGGAAGTCCAAGGGGTTAGAGGAAAACAGCAAAGCAGACCGGAGAGAGATCACGCTGTTGGGCAACAGAGGGATCAGTCTGGCGGTTGGAGTCTTCACTATGACAGGTTAGTGTGCAGTGTGTAGGGAAAATGGTGAATATGGGTGAAATTTTAATGACTATTGTTGCAGTGAGATGCATTCAGGCACTTTTATTTCCACTGAGATTTTTAAAATCTATGAATTTATGGTCACTTAATAGTCATGTTGTAACCAACTATGGAAAACTCTACAGTTTTAGTAATTTAAACATACTAATAATTAGTGTCACTGTCACTTTATCAATGCTGGTCATCATTCCCTTTTGCTATTAAAGTATTTATTTATACCTATGTTTATACCTACACTCTATACCCATACTCCATACTGGTACTCAGGTTGTTGCACTCCACTTATTGTATTATTTATTGTAGTGTTTTATTACTTATTATTCTGTTTGTTAAAAAACAAAAAAACAACTATTTATTTATTACTTTAAAAAAAAATTGTTTCTTCATTACTTGGTTTCTTTTTCGCTCCGGGACCGTGTGCACATATTTTCGTTCCACCTCATGTTAACATGCAATGCGAATGACAATAAAGCCCCTTGAATCCTTGTGTGAAAAGCCCTCTGATTTCACACGAATAACCCACTAAAGCCAAATGCATCTTCTTTTTTTATTTGTACTGAAAAACAACTATGAATCAAAGCTTGGTTGGTCTTTCTATGGCACAGGAACCATGTCGATATTTTTTAAAATTGTATTTTGTTCATTTCTGAAGAAATGCTCCTTAAAACAGTTAAAAATGGCTCCTACAAGCTGGCCTGAGGCTGTTGGGTAGGCTGTTGCTTTAGATTTGATCTGTCCCAGCCTGCATCTGAGTTTTGCTATTAAAAATAAATTAATGGCATCAGATTTTAAGTACTGTAGTCCTTAATTGTAATTTCTTTTTAAAGGGTTTAGGTAACCTTGGATATCAGGACTTCCACCAGAGGACTCTCTCAGCCTCCTCATCAAATACAGCCAGGATCACCTGCTAGTCTTCATACTTTGAATCCCATCTGTGCTGACTGGAGCAGTCACAGCATCAACAGGTACCACAACAGAGTCAACAGCAAGTGTAAAAATATGAATGAATTAATATGACTTTATATAACATTTTTATGTTTTTATGCCAGATTGGAACATGACCTTATATGGCTCCCCATCCCCCTTCAAGCGAGGAGACGCTGGTCAGGTTCTGCCAATTGCTCTGCAGTACCTCACTCCAAACTACATCTCCATCATTGGTATTGGAGCTGTAGCTGCTGCTGTGATGTCCTCAACAGACTCTGCTCTATTATCTGCCGCCTCCATCTTCTCATCCAACATATATAAGAGCATCCTAAGGACCACAGTAAGAGACCTGAAAGGAGAAGATTCGAGTTGTGGTTATGTCTTTTCTGGTTCAGTTTCCAGATTTTATTTTATTTTGGGTTTTTTTTGCAGGCATCAGACAGGGAGCTCCAGTGGGTGATCCGTGTCACTGTGGTCCTGGTGGGCGTGGCTGGCACATCGCTCACCTTCCTAAACAACAGCATCATGGTTTTTTGGATCCTGGGCTCAGACATAACCTACACCATCATGTTCCCTCAACTAGTCTGCGTCCTCTTTTTTAACATCTCCAATGGTTATGGCTCTATCATGGGCTTGCTAGTTGGAGTGTTGCTGAGATTGCTCAGTGGTGAACCATCCATAGGGTTACCTGTTGTCCTTCACTTCCCAGGTTGCACTCTTGAACATGGCATTTATGTCCAGCGCTCTCCGGTCAGGACTATCTGCATGTTGTGATTTCTGAGAGGTGGGACGTACCCAAAGTGAAGGCCAACAAAGAATCACAAAAATTAACATTAATGATCAATGGCATCATCAAAACACACAAGGAGGAGAAGGTGGTCAGAATGAAACTGAACTAATACTAACCCCCAGTCAGTTGGAGTGACAAACTAAATGATTTAGTGGGATGCAGATGTGTTTTTATGGTGATTTATTACCACACCTTCTGTTTTTCTGGCAGAAAAACAGAAATGAAGGACTTTGGAGGAATTCATTGTTTATAATCAGTGCATGGTTTGTTCCTGTTTATGTTAAGAATCTGTCACTGACTTACTTTAAAAAAAATACTTGAACCTTCTCTTTTTAGCACTTATATACCATTGCTTAGAAAAGGTTGTAGCTATGCAGCTTACAGCTGTTGCACACAAATACTTCATAAATTACAATCTTTCTTTTGTAGAATTCAGTAAAATTGTAAAATTTTACAGTTGCTTTGTGATAAATGTGTTTTGTTTTGTTTTGTTTTTTTTAATCGGAATAATTATATTAGGGCATTTGCAGTTTTATCAATGAGTCATTATATAATTATGAAAGATTTTGAAATTGTAAAAAAAACAAAGATCAGATAATTATATTTATCAATTTCTAGTATCAAATGTAAATTTTTCATGAGCTATTTTACTTGCTGTGTGGTATGCTTGGCATAGCTCTGTTATCAGGACTCTGGAACCTGAAAAGTAGATTTTAAAAACATTGTTTAATAAATTAATTGTTGTAAATAATGTTTTGGAACAACTTTTTCAGTAACTGCGTTTACATTTTGTTCCAGAATAAGTGTAATTTACACCAAAAAAGTTTGTTTTGGTATTTTGTGCATGGATTACTTTCAAAATTATATTTAATAAAAACGAAGAGGGTGTATTTTGTGTTAATTTGCTGGCAATTCCTGCTTCGACCTTATGGTGGCAGTAGCACTCCACACAGTTTGTGGGCGAGTCCATAGAAAGGCAAGCAAGGAAGCGCACGTGTGGCAGCAACAACTAAGATGACTACCAGCTGAAAAGTAGCTATCCGTGGATTGTCGCGTCACTGGCGTAAGGCGAGAGAATGCAGAACAATACAGCTTTCATGTAGCGAACCTCATAAAATGCGCGAACATACGGGAAATAATGAGTTAGCTAGTTTTCGAGGACCCGGGCTAGCTTGGCAGCCTGCTAGCTCGGTTAGCGGTAGCTACAAACCCTGGACGTTTTGCCGCAAAACGTCGGTTTACGTTTGGACCTGAGTGACGTGCTTTCTATTTGATTCGTAAAATAATGTAACGTTGGCATGTACCAATACTTCAAATAAAAAGCTGTAGATTTGCCGTTTGTCATATTAAATATGGTGGGAAAACTACTGCTCTTGCGGTTTGTCTACCTTCTTATTAAAAGCAGTGTGGCTCACTGTGTGACTGCCAGGTCATATGTGAGGTATTACAAGTGAAGGAGTGAAGTAGCAGAGGTGTGACAAACCGTTTTCTTACACATAAGTGCTTTCTACTATTATACGCAGAGCATCTTTTTACACTGGAACAGGTGGTGTCGAGCCTTACTAATGTCGATCAGACTCAGGTGGACTGTTGCGTGTAAACAGTGCTCGGTTGGTAATAAGGGGCACAAACTGTATCCTTCAACACCCCTCAAACTGAAAATGTACCCCCACATTATTAAACCACCACCATCAGCACCCTAACAAGGGTGGGCTCCATGTTTTCATGTTGTTGTCTTGACTCTATTCTTGCCGTGTGATTGGCTGATTACATGTTTGTAGTATACAAGCAGTGGACCCTGTGCACCTAACAAGGTGGCCAGTGAGTGATTATGTGTGTAAGCGCTTTTGAAACGTTTATTTGATCAATACCACTGTAAGAAAAAGTGTTAAACTTTATTTCACATAACTATAAGTTTTTCAATTTGAGTTCAGCCCTACACTTGGAGAAAAGTATTCATTTATATTGATTTTGATTAGCAGATTAGATTTTTGGTTTTAATTAATGAGCAGTTAATGAACAGGTGTACCTAATATAGTGGCCTGAACCTATATGTTTCATAAGTCCTTACATCTTTTTCTCTACATCTCACCACTTTATGTTTTAGGCTTTCTGTTTAAGAATAAACTAAAATGTGCTTTCTCACCCCAACAGCTGATTAGCTTCACTGCAGACATGGAGGGTGCTGGTGGGGAGGCTAGCCTAGATGTACAGGGGGCGGCGGCGGCAGCAGCACCGAGCCTCTTTGGACACAAACCAAATTCTGCTAAGCCGGTTTCAGCTTTGCTAGAGGAAGCAGCCCAGCTGAAAACAGAAGGAAATGCTTTCTACAAGGATAAGAACATTCGCTCAGCCATTGGTCGTTATCACCGCGCTCTTCTGCTCCTGCGAAGCATTGACTCAGATGTGACGACATCAGTGAAAGGGTTTGGGCCTGAGACACCTGTGCTCACACCTGAACAGGAGGCTTTATTGAGAAATACTCAAGTGGACTGCTACAACAACCTTGCTGGTAGGTAAATATCCTTCTGAGATAATGTCATATTCTTTCAAAGCTGTTGAAGTAGTAACTCTTTGAAAAACTGCTCTCTAGTCACTAGTTTGATACAAGTGCCTCAGTATAATCATTTCTTTATATCTCTTCCAGCCTGTTTGCTGCAGAGAAAGACTGTTGATTATACTCGTGTGCAGGAGTACAGTCTGCGAGTGCTAAAGTGGCGACCAGGCAATGCCAAAGCGCTGTACAGGGCCGGGGTAGCCACTCTGGAGATGGGAGATGCAGAGACAGCCAAAGAGTACCTCATCCAGGCCTCTAAAGAGCAGCCTAATGGTAAAGACCCAGACCATCATGATCTTCAAGAGCAAGTTGACGTAATAGTTATTTAGACATATATAGCCAGGTTTTTCTTCCCGCATATTACATTTTTAAGGACCACCAAAGAGGTTATAACCTTCTCCCAAAAGAAAAATCTCTAGGGCTCTGATTGAAAGTATGTTAGGTTTAATTTACTAAAGTTTTAAAAACATTTTGGTCCATCAAATTGCATAAAATAAACAGAAAATGTTGAGAGTTCTGTTAACTCAGATGATGCCAAATTTTGGTCATAACTACATGTGGATCGCAAAAATGGAAGATAAAGTTTAAATAAATGAAGATAAACAATTCCTGATAACAAGTCAGGAATTGATGGGTTCTGTTGAAACTATTTATAACATAGTTATATGGACCTTGTACTCAGAGCTTGTTTCTGTGCTGCCATTATTAGTGCCTCTGTGCTGTCTTTCTGGATGTCAGCCACTTCCTCTATCTGCCAGTTGCACATACTGTTTTAAATGCTACCGAAATATGCAGCACATTCATCATAGTAGTTATCATATTGTGACTAGCACTGCTAGCACCAATAGCTCTCACAGAGGCTGTGTCATAATCTTTGGGCCAAGAGGTATTTCTGGTGGCGACTTTCAAGAGCGAAAACATTAAACATTAATTCAGCTAGTTGCACTAGCTGAAAGCAGGAAAAAATAGCAATAAAAAGAATCTGTGTCTTTGATGAATAAGTTGTGATTTGTAGATGATTAACACAGAGCATGTCGAAACAGCAGTTCTTTGGTGGGAGCCGTGGACGCCTGTGCTCTCCAAATGTATTTATTTTTCAGTCTACATTTGCAATTAGTCCGCCACCATAACCAAAAATTGTTCTTTTGTTACACTGCTATCCATTCGGAAATGGTAATTAATATTAACACTCATCTTTAAAGTAAACAGTCAGCTCAGCTTGAGAAAAGCTTACTGACCTTGTTTAACTTTGTGATCAATTAAACCCATGAGTTAGAAGCGTCACCATTTCCCATGTTAAAGGTGTTTAATTAAAGCACGTTAGAAGACTCATGTATGAGTCATTTCATTTTATCAAGACCAGGTGGGTAGCTTGTGCAGTTTTTTTTTTTTTTCTGAAGGATATAGATTTGCTCATAGTAATTTAAGCATAGTTTAAATTACTGATCTTTTCTCTGGAGACCAGCGAGTTAAAGTATACGTTTCTGTCACAGATGCCAATGTGAGGAAGTACCTGCAGAGGGCTGAGGAGAAACTCAGTCGGGACTTACAAAAAGAGAAAGCCATGTATCGAGGCATGTTTTCCTCCAACCAGAATGATCGCTCCAAGGGTGGGATTAACCAAACCAGAAGAGCTGGCGACGGCGTTTAGCCCACAAGCTGAATGTGCCAAATAAAACCTCAGCCTGAGAGACTGCTCCAACCTCAGACCACACCACAAAGGGGTTAAAGAATGTTTACATGTCTTGAACGACTCTTGCTGTGTCTCCATGGGAGAGGATTGACGTAAGCATAACAGACATTATACAGACTTGAGGAAAGCAGTCAGTTGGAAAGCAAAGATGTCACTGCTGAAAATAGAAAAGACAGAAAAGTTTGTTTCCTAGCAACACAGTCTAATATAGTTCACAAAATGCTTCTGAAAGCTAAAGAGGCTCTTCATGCACTACTCAATTGCCTCTGTGATTGCAGTTGTTTGGTCAGTGATATGAATGTTAATTTTGTGACTTTTCAATAAAAATATTTGTTAAAAAAATGCTAATTTTCATTAATTTTTTAGCAAAGCCCTTTGCTGACACGTATCTTTAATGCACTTACAGTAGGAAGAGCACACGTTCAGTTATAAGTTTCCTTTATTAGTCATAAGCCATAAGAGGACACATATGTATCTTGGATAACTCATCAATACTTTAATTCAATGTTCATTTCAAAATCCTGAGCAAAATATCAAGTTAAAGAGTATTTGCTTAATTTTGGTCATAATCTGGCCAATGTGATTGTACTTCAGTGGCAATACTGCCCATGATCAAAGAGGAATATCACACTCTCACAATAGCTATAATCACTGAACAAGTCACAGAGCAGCATGCAGAAGGGGATTGTGCACGTACACATTCATACGCATGATTATGCACTGAAGCTTCTTACAGTTGTTATTACTACAGTATTTTCAAATGGCTACTCTCCTGTCACAATAGGATCCCAGAAGTGTTCCTCTTCAGGATGGCATTCGCACTGATAAAAATTAGGGTTTATAAGGGTTGCAGCCCTTTACAGAGCCTAAAAAGAATCATTCACCCCTAAATAACAGGTCACTCATGTTCCCTTCAATGATGCCTCCTTTCCACTGATGTGGTGCCTAATTTAGAAGGACTGCCACACATAAGAGTATTCCTGGTACCAATAGCTAGCAGTGCACAGTAGCATAAAGTTGTTGGAGTCAAAGTTGAAATTATTTAGTGGCTATCAGAGAAATTCACATAAGTTAGGTCAGTCATGGTCTCTTTCCTGTGGAAGTTACTTCAAATGCATAAACCTGTAGACTGCTACTCAAAAGGTACCAAAGCAGAACTAGCTGCAGACCGGTACCACATCAATGGACAAGCAGTATTACAATTCTCTGTGGGCCATGTTGCATCTTACACCTCTTTCTTGCTGCTGCGGTGTGCACAATTTACATTACATGGTTTTCTAATACAAAAACTTCTGAGCTTTAAAGTGCTCCATATATACTAAATATCGTGTTTGGGGAAGGTTCGCATTTATTTTATACTTTTTGAGAAGGTTCTAAAAACGTATATGCCTAGTTTTACAAAAGAAACATTACTAGAATGAATGAAGTGACCCAAGACTAAAACTTCACAGACCTGATGTGCCTGAGAGGAACTTCAACACACTGGAGATGAGTGAAAGGACCAGTGGATATCTCATAGCCAGTGTATCAGATCAGTCATAAAAATCCAAATATTGGCACTTTATTTTAAACATCAAATATTACTAATCGTCACTGGTATTTTTGAATGTACAACGCAAACGATGAAGTTCACTTTTTTGTACAGCAGTCACTTCCTGGATGATTTCTGTTTGAGACTAAGCGACCTCATTGAACCAAACACTTTCCTTCCCAAATCCCTCAGTGATCGGGAGCGCTGAAGGGGCAGCCGTGGAGGTGGAGAAGGAGAAAATGAAGGGGAGGAGAGAGGAGAGAGTGAATGGCAGCTGCCTTCTAGGCTCTGAGAACGAGAGAGGTTAAAGAGGCTGGCGGTGGAAGACAGCCGTTTGTCCTCCTCCTTCGCTCTCAGTAGTCTGACCCCTTCGTCTTTTCTGATTCCCATGCCACCATGCCCCACGTCCAAGGAGGAGACCCAGTGTGGCCGCTTTGTGGGCTCTTCGCTGTGGTTCCGAGGTACCAGCAAGCCCTGGGATTCACTCCTGAACAGAGCCCGCCTGGAAAGCTTGAGGCTTGAGCTGCGTCTCTCCCCATCATCTTTACCTCTCTTCTTTGAGAAGACAGGAGAGTTATCTACTTTAGGCCTTTTGTCACCGCTGCTAGAAGCTTTAACCCTTCTGTGCTCTCTTCTCCAGCTTCCCACGCTGTTCGTTCTCCAGCCATAGCCATACTCTGCCCTGTCTATCTCCTCTCTTTCACTTTCAGACTCTTTGCTCCAGAGGCGTCCGTCAAAGCCCTTCCAGAGTTTGCTGGAGGACTTGTTGGATGTGTGAGCGGCTGCTCGCAACTTCTCCTCCTCCTCACGCCAAACTGAGCTGTAGTCCTCTCTCTTTGCATAACTGCTAACTGTTGCTGCCCTGATCAGCTTATGGGAGGCATGTTTTCCTCTGTAGAGCCCATCACCCTCCGCCCTCTTCTGCCTGCTGTTGCCCTCGCCTCCTCCACTGCTCTGCCGAAGTGATCCTCCTCTTGGTTGGATCCCGCCATGCTCAAAAGGAGAGGTCCTGGTATTGGTGCGGGGCAGGGAGCACTGGAATGGTGCATCTCGTCTGAAAACAGAGAGGGGAGTCGCACCCAGGGGGGATGGTTGGAGAGGGCGTGGAGGTGAGCGACCTCTTGGGGTAGGACGGGAGGCAGGTGAGGAGGCTGTGGAGGAAGGAAGGTCAGGTGTCTGTTGGTAGTGGGAGTGTGAGGAGTAGTGGGAGGAGGGAATGTGCATGGATTGGTAGGGGTGTATGGGGCTGCTGGAGTGTGAGAGAGGAGGGGTGAGGCTGGACTGAGACTGTGGAGAATGAGTGACACTGAGAGACAGCTGTATTGGTCTCTGGGGATTCAAGTCTGTCAGTCTAGTATAGTCATGTGACTGATCTGTTTGAGCTGTCAGGTGAGTTTTAGTGTGGCTTCTCATCTCACCTGCAGTATCTGTTGGGAAGCAGTCAATATCTAGCTCCACGCCTTGTTCCATGAGTCCAACTACAACAGCTCGAGACAGGCCAGAGAGGCGGGAGATCTCCTCCACCATGGGCGAGTCTTCACTTAACTTTGGACTGGAGTTGGACTCCTGGATCAAGCTGCTGCGCTGAGATCCGGGAGCTGATCCTGCATTTGTGCCAAACACTGGCTGTCCAGCCTCAGGTGGAGCACCACTGCTCCAGTCTAATGAGCGACAGAAAGCTGATGAGCCAAACCCAGAGCTGGCTCCAGACCCCAGTGGGACCTCAAGGGAGCTGCGGTGGCTCAGGCTGCTTGGACAAGTTGAAATGCGAGGACGAGGTCTCATTGCTGGGGTGGGTGTAGCAGAAGAATGTGATGAGGCAGAAGCGGTGGAATTGGCCGCAAAGTCTCTCCTCAGAGCTCCGTTTCTGGGATTGTCCACTAGCCCATGACCAGAATTTAAACCGGGAGTCAGGTTCAAGTTGAGGTTTAGATGCAGATTTATGTTTAAGTCTTCTCCGGTGGCTGAAGGAAGATTTCCCAGGTTGATTGAATTCCTGGTGCCCTTTTTTCCGGTGGTGCTAAGGCTGACTCTGGCTGAGTTCCCTAGCAGTGACTTAGAGGGTGTGATGTTGACGCCTGGCTGGGTGGAGGGTGTGCTGCGGCTCTCGAAGGCAGAAAGAGACTGGGTGGATCCGTGAGTTTTGCCAGGGGTGCAAAGGCCTCTGTGTGTTACTGGCCCAGGGGTGGCAGGTGAGGTGAGATCAGAGGTGGACTTTGCCCGACTGTGGTACTGGCGAGCCAGACGAGAGATGTACTGCTCCAACTGGGTGAAGGAGGGTGGAGTGGGAGGTTGCTGAGGCTGGAGAGGCAGAGCTGTGTCAGCATTTGACTCTGTGGGTTCATCATGCTGGGGTCCCTCAGGGCTCACAGAGGCTGACTGTTCTTGATTCTGGGTGGTGAAGAGGGGGCTTTGGAGGGCAACAGCATGCAGTGGGCTTGGGTATGAGTAAACCTCTTTGGTCCGACGGGACATCAGGTCTGTGCAGTAGCGGGAGTCAAGCTGGAGTTTTGAA
The DNA here is from genome assembly GCF_057381845.1 of Rhamphochromis longiceps. Classification (NCBI taxonomy): domain Eukaryota; kingdom Metazoa; phylum Chordata; class Actinopteri; order Cichliformes; family Cichlidae; genus Rhamphochromis; species Rhamphochromis longiceps. Next base: position 36,994,667 of record NC_140558.1, read on the forward strand.
TTTTGGGAGCAGGAGGTGGAGGAGGAGGATGAAGGGTTGAGGAGCGGGAGGATGAAAGAAATCAGGGAATCGCCAAGTCCTGAACAAAGTTCAGACAGAAAGGTCAGACCAGTTGCTTCAAGGTCATTTGGGACTGTAAGAGACAGAGAGAAAAAAAAACTTTAGACTTCAGTGGACATTTCGAGGTATTTTCACTTACAGTTGAAACCTCATATCTACATGGACTGATTTACAAGATAGGGATCTATTGTTTGCACCAACTCACCAGAAACGGGCGTCTCTTCTGTTGGTTCAGCGTCCTCCTGGCTGTCCTGGAGTACAGGTTGCTGCAGCTGCACTGCAACTTCTGGCCACAGGAGGTCAGTGTTGTCAGCACACGCAGGAACCTGCTCCCACAGCTTCAGGGGCCTGGCAGGGGCCACCGGTCCTCCATGGGCTGCGTCGCTGGACACAGAGTAGCAAGAGTCTGACAGGGAGCTGCCGCTCACTGAATAGAAACCTTGAAAAAAAGACACGGACATTTGTAAAAGAGGCATTTCTTTGTGGATTTTGAATGTTCTCCTCTCCTCCTTCTAGGTTCAGCTTCCTTCCACCATGCAAGGATGTACATTCAGGTTAATTATCAATTCTAAACTGGCCTTAGGTGTGAATGTGAGCACGTATGTCTGTCTCTCTGAGTTAACCCCATAGTGAACTGGTGACCTGTCCAGGGTGTATTGCACCTCTCGGATAGACTCGATATAGAGAAAATAACTCGACTAAACCGATAACACACAAACTGTAGTTATCTTCCTTTTATTAAATACACAGAGGTATCTGACAGTGACTGACAGGAAAAGTAAACAAACCTGTAGATTTATTAACTAAATCCACCTCTTAATGAACTCTATTAGATATTTTCCTGGGCTGTAACTGCTCAAGAAATCACTTTAATTCAATGTTCCTTCACTGAATGTGTGTCTCAAAGCTGTGAAACTCCTCCATCCTGCTTTACATTTAGGATGAAGTTATAATCATGGTGTGTGGTAACATTTTTCCTCCAAACAACCAGATTTTGCCCCATCTGTCCACAGAGCATAGCCTCAAAAAACGCCGTGGCAAACAATAGCGGCTTTTGCATAGTGGTGGTTTCCCTCATGATTCCCACTACTTCCATGAACACTCATTAACCTGTAGTGATTTCTGCATACTGCCTCTCTTTTGCTCTTCTGTTACTCTTGGATTCTTTTTCACCTCGTTCAGGCTTGTACGTTGTGCTCTTACTGTGACGTTTACAGGACGCCCACTCCTTTGAAAAGTAGCAGCGGCCTTGAATTGTATCCATTTTTAGGTAGTCGTGTTATAGATTAATGAACACCCAGATCTTCAGAACACCTTTTGCAATCTTTTAAAGCTCCCTGCGTTTCTAAAACATTTCTGCTAAAGCCCCATGGAGGTATATGATTGCAGTATGCTTCCCAGCGATCAATCTTTCTTAAGATGAGCAGACTTTGATATTTATGGCCTTCTTTAAAAAGAGAATCACCCCTACAGTCCACATTTCCAATCTCATCACCTTAACTGGAACAGCTGATTCAAAGGTTCGATTGCTTTTGTCAGCCTGCACTGTTAGCAGTCAAATACTCTTTGTCTCTTACTGTGACTTAGATGAAGCTCAGGCCACGGTTTATGAGTCAGAGCAGAGACATCAGTGCTTCCACAAGATTCACAATCCCTTCTGCATTCGGATAAATAGGTGAGTCAGTAAAAACAAGCTACCATCACCTATAGAAACTCAAACCTCGTAAAAATTCCAAAAGAAAAGCGTCACAGTGCAGAAACCACTGTTAGACATGCAGTGTGAGCCATGAACACTTAGACTTATCCTGAAATTACATTTTTACTGACTAAAGAATGGACAAATAAAAATCATTTTGATTTTAAAAGAAAATCTCTCTATATATTATCATGTCTTTAGGTTTGATAGATTTTCCAGAGCATAAATAATAGTGGATTGAAAAGTGGGTGAGAGTCTATACCTGGCCAAGAAAAGCTTTCAGAGGAAGCAGAGAACGGATAAGAGTTTGAGGAGAGGCTAAAAAATGTTGACAGCAAGAGACAAACTGAGTGAGTCAGTGCCGAGTCACACAGAGTGCAAGCAAACAAAAGTAAAAAAGAGACGTGGTTAATGTTTCATGGAAATTCTCTCAAGGTGAGCTGTAGTTCTATCAGGAGGTGAGAAACTGTTGGATCATTGGACAGCTCAGCGCCGTTGTCTCAGCCGTCTGACATTTAAACCGCCCGAAAGAGGTGTTCAGGTGTGTAATTACCTGAACTAGGTCTGGAGTCGCTGTCCAGGGGGATCATACCATTAAGATCCGGGGTTGGAGGAGAAAGCAAGTCAGAGGGGGCATCCCAGGAAAGAGTGGACCAACGTGAGCTACTCCCTCTGCCCGATGAGAGGTGAGCTGTCCCGTCCCCTGAATTACCCCCGCATTCCTCTGGGCTGCTCTGACAGGCGGTGTCAGAGGGAGAAGGATCCTAAAAAGAAAAGAAGAACAGTAGGTGACGATGGATGATTCATTCACACAGATAAAATGGAAGTAAGGGTTAAAACCACAATAAAAAATCAAAATGACACATGATCGTCATCAAAATGTTTGTCAGTGGACAACTGGAAAAAAACATGACTCATATTAAACATACTGGCTGTTGAGATTTTTTTACTAAACTGCTCTTTGCAGGCCTAAAACTTAGCAAGCATAAAATAACGTTACTTTTTATGCATTTGTTCTTCAGTTGCAGGTTAGATACTGAAAATGCATAGCATACAGCAGGAGTGTGCAAATCTGACAAGAGTGATCGAATAACAACACGATTTTACCAGAAGTCGGGTATATTGATTTACTGTCACTTAAGAGATGAATGCAGCAAACATGAAGTAAATGGATGGACTGCTATCTAAATAAATTGCTTTACTGTTATTGGCTTCCCAAAACACAACAAGCTACACTTCACACTCACACACACATTCATACAGAAATGGATGCTTTGGGAGGCAAGTTAAAGTTCTTCCCAAGCATATTCCAGCATCCAACTGGAGGACTCAGGTATTGAACCACCAACCATCAATAAGAAACAGTGGAAGGAAAACTAGAGATTAAAGATCAGCTCTCATGGGTATATATTTGGCTAATATTTAGCCATGGAAACTGCATTAGGTGCATCCATTCAGCTACTTGTTAACACAAATATCTAATCAGCCAACTGCATGGCAGCAGCTCAGTGCATTTAGACATGCAGACGTGGTTAATACAACCTGTTGAACCTCAAACTGAGCATCAGAATAATGGAAGAAAGGTGATTTAGGGAACTCTGAACGTGGCACGGTTTTTGATTCCATACAGGCTGGTCTCATTATTTCAGAAACTGCTGACCTACTGGGATTATCCAGCACTTTCGTCTCCAGGGTTTAGAGAGAAGAGTTTGAAAAAGAGAAAATATGCAGCGAACAGTAGTTCCCTGGGAGAAAATGCTGCGATGATGTAAAAGATCAGAGGAGAATGGTCAGACTGCTTCAAGCTGACAAGAAGGTAACGGTAACTCAAATATCCACTCCTTACAACCAAAGTATGCGGAAGAGCATCTCCGAACACAAAACACATCCAGTGTGTTCTGCAGCTGCAGCAGAAGACCACACTGGGCGCTACTGCTGTCAGCCGAGAACGGGAAACTGTGGCTCTAAGTTGGACCAATTCACGAAATAGAACAGCAATCGATTGGAAAAACACTGTCTGGTCAAAAGATTTCTGCCTCTGCTCTGTTTGGATAGTAGGGTCCAAATTTCGCACAATGAGTGAGAGCACGGATTCACCCTGCCTTGTATCGTTTAGGCTTCTAGTGGTGGTGTGATGGTGTGGAGGATATCTTCTTGGCACTTTTTGTGCATCATTTTAACACCGCAGCCTACCTGACCATGTTCATGCCTTTATGAGACAGTGCACCATCACCCATAAATTCACTCAAACGTCCTCCACACTTACCAGATCTCAATCCAATAGAGCACCTTCGGGGAAAGGGGTAGAGTAGAAAAGCACTATATAGGAGCCAGCTCATTTACCATAAAGCTTCATAAAGAATAATTTAATTAGATTAATACTCAAGTTTACCTAGTTGATAGATGCGTGGGGGAGAATAAAAAGCATGCAGAGGTCAAAACTTTCTGAATATGAAAAAAAAGAAAACCCTGAAAAAGGTTGGATAAAAACAGTGTTGTTACAAAAAAACTACAATATATTCCTTGGAAACCTAGTAAGTTAGAAGAAGAAAGTATTCTAGATGTTATTAAGCATTCAAGTATACTTTCCACCAGTGACAATAAGGATACTGCTTTAAAAACACAGCTTAACCCTCTGCATGTTTTGGTCCAGACCCGCGTGAAAGGGCTGTGCATTCACAATATCATTTACCAGCCACATGCTCCAGCAACGTCACACCACACTTACTGGAACAGTCAGAAATGAGGCCTTGTGCACAACAAGAACAAGAATAACAATCAGCCCATCAAGTTAGCAAAGTGCCTCCATTTTCCAGATTAGTAAGAGGGCAGAAGAGTAACCCCCCCTTCACCCTCTTCCAAATCCCCAACCCATCCCTTTAGGACTGCAGCCAAAAGCCCCTGCATTAGTGTGATCAGGCCCAAACAACAGAAACACTGTGAGTGGTGCTGCTGATCAATCCTGTGGTTACTGAGGAAACAATACAGGTAGTGACTCACTGGGGTGACAGGAGAGGAGGGGGATTCAGAGGATAATGGGAGAAGACAGATGACGTAACAAAGAGCTGCCAGAGCGGCAGAAGGTAAAAAGGGGGATGGACTGTGGAGGAAAGAGAGAAGGAAGGAAACTGTGTGAGAGTTTCAGACTTTGACCAGTCTTCGGCTTATCTCTCCCTCTCAGGTCAGTGAGATCCTGTCCCCCTCCTCACTATTTTTTATTTTTTTTGTTTCCCTGTGAATCTACAGCGAGTCGTGGCTGAGTGGGTGACCAAAACTAAGTGCGAGGGACAAAAAAAGAGACAGAGAAATAGCGGAGTGAGTCACTGAGTGAGTGAAGGCGGTGAAGGGAGAGTGAGGTGAGGTGAAGGGGGGGGTGGGCGGTTGCCGGGCGAGAGAGAGGGGCATCTTGAAGGACCCCCACCTCCCCCACAGGCCCCTTAACAAATAACCCTCCTCCTTCTGCTATAATATCCTTCGAGCCAGCCACCCTCTACTCACCATAGCTACAGCTGCTCGCTCTCTAACTCGCGTTCGCTTCTCCTCCCACACAGACCCACAACAGCACAACAGGCCTGGCGAAATATTTAACTCAATCCTCAGCCTGAACACACACACATACAAACATGCAGTCCAATAGTGACGCGACTTCCTCTCACATGTATGATCTGAAAAATTCGACATTTTTAAAACCATTAACTTATTCTGCCTGTGCAACGATGTGAAACGCGTTTTTTAAAAGTCTCCTGAAAGGGTAAATATCTGCAACAAATCCGTGCCAGCAACACAAGGCCTTGCACGCTACGGGATATATTGTTACACAGTGACTAGCACATGATCAAATCATTGGAGAGACGGGTGATGGTTCGCTCAGAGCTCTGTAATATGATAGTCCTGCATGTGAGGGAGGGGTGCACATAGAAAATGTATGGGTCGATGGGATAATAATGCTGCAGCGACTGCACAAGCCATACACTTCTTCTTAATAGGTGCATTATGTCATCAGCGAGAACGAATTGCAGCGGTTGGCTTGTCGAGACAGAATAATTTGGTCAAATAGTGTGGGACGGCGCGAGCGATCGGTGTGAAGAACTCGCACGGTGGTCTATTTATTGTTTCATACATTATTAATATGGTATTGAAATGTAAAGACAGCCCACACTGTGAATCTTCATCTTCACTCAGCTTTCAGGATCATCCTGAAAAAATTATCAATGTTACACACTTTTGTTGTTTTACTTGGAGATACCCCGAGGCACAAAAAGGGGGGAGATGAAAGCTGTCACTCCACAAGTGAGGGGGGCTAATGACTCACCATGTAAGATGATGCTTCCCAAACCTAATTTCAAGACAGCCTTCCTTCAATGAGCGCGCACACGGCAATGTAAACACTTCTCATTAGGACCTTATCTGAATATTATTCCCATCAGTTATCGATTTATCGACTCATGATTGAGCAGGTCGTCTACTAATAAGGAGGTCGGTGGTTCAATCCAACGTGAGCATTACTGGGCAAGATACTGAACGCTGACTAACCCCTGATGTGTCCATCGGAGTGTGAGTGTGTAAACGTTAGGTTAAAAGTGCTTATCATTTAAAGCAGGGGTCTCGAACTCCAGTCCTGGAGGGCCGGTGTCCTGAAACTTTTCCATGTGTCCCTGTTGCAACACACCTGAATACAATTAGTAGGTCATTAGCAAGAGTATAGAACTGGACTGCATGCTGAAGTGGCAACCTCTAACCCTACTCAAGTAAATGTAAGTAAATGTAAGTGTTTTACTTCTAACAGTACTTTTATTGCACCATGTTCATTCACTCATGAGCTGCTGTAACATGAATCAAATGGCTGAATTGTCACTTCAGCATGCAGTCACGTTCTACAGGGTCTTGCTATTGACCTACTAATTGTATTCAGGTGTGTTGCAAAAGGGACACATGGAAAAGTTTCAGGACACCAGCCCTCGAGGACTGGAGTTCGAGACCCCTGATTTAAAGAAACGTGAATATGTGACTGAGGCTTGTAGCAGTGCTGTTCAATACTGCCAAGTAAAGACAGGTCCAGTATGACTGATATCAGTACCCATACCTATAGTTTAAACTTATAAAGGCAGGCTAAATTATTAACTTAAAGTAATTTAGAGGATAGAAACAAAGTATCGATTCTGTCGCGCTAGTATCGATATGATACCGGTATCATTGGTATCGATACTACTGATATTTGGATCAACCTGCTCGTCTCTAGCTTGTAGTAAGAAAGCACTCTGTGTGTTTAATGTGAGTAGAAAAGCGTTATATGAGTATCACCGGCTGTTTGCGCTTAATCATGAAGCTCAAAGATATTCAGCTTTCTGCAAGGAACGACAGCTGATTTCCACATTTGACAAGCTTTAATCAGTCCTAAAAGATTTCCTTATTACAGTAGCTGCTGATTAATTTCCTGTCTATTAATTAATCGTTGCAGTTCTGCTGTGCGTGTGAATTAATTAAAGCTCTGCAGCATATTCCCTCCTTCTCCCACTCCTGTTCTCGATGTGTTATGTTCAGCGAGGAGATTTTTATTTTTAAACTCTGAACGGCAATGAGCCGGAATCCGCCATCGTGGCCTTGATGCTCATTTCGAAAGCAAAAAGTTATGTTTCTTCTAGTTTCCAGATTAGATGTCGTTTCAGTAACTCAAAGCTTGTTCTCTCCATACAACAGATTGCGCAGATCTGAATTATTCATAGTATTAATGCAAATTAAATGTGTTTTCTGTCCATTCTACAGAACCACTGCTCTGTTTTTTTTAAAACATTTGTTCAAAAGCCGACGTTCTTTAAAATACTCCCTCATTTTAAACTGCATTTTTCAGCACGGATGACACCACGGCCGTAACAGTCAGCCATAACCCTGATGTGCGCAGTTGTGGCTTCTATCCTCCTCTTTCTGCTGCTAGAGAGAAAAAATGTGAATCATATTTCAAGAGTTTATTAAAAAAGAAAGAAAGAAAGAAAAAAAATCTAGTGTTGCAGTAGAGCACATTATGCTATGAGTCACCAAATCCTTGGCTTACAAAAAAGGCTGAACAACCAATGATTTCCAAAGTAATGAGTAGTGTATACAGGGAAAATGAATATAATGGGTTTACATATAAAACTGTATGTTGATTCTAGTAAACAAAGCAGTAGGTAACCGTCAACTTTCCCTTCCTCGTTCCCTCTCCATCTGCAGCTACATGTCGCAACAAGACAGAAATTTGTTTCCCTTTTATGCAAATGTTGTTTTGTGTGTGCGTACCATGTTTACATATCTTTGTTTTGACCAAAAATTGGAACGTTACTACACTTGTGGGGACCAAGAACCCTTATGGGGACAAAATGCATGTCCCCACGAGTTTGTAGGCATTTTTGAGGCTCAAAATGTGGTTTTAGTGTCAGGGTTACATTTAGGTTATGCTTGTGGTTATGGTTATGGCTGGGAAAGCATTATGTCAATTAGATGTCCCCATAAGGATATGAAAACACAACTGTGTGTGTGTGTGTGTGTGTGTGTGTGTGTGTGTGTGTGTGTGTGTGTGTGTGTGTGTGTGTGTGTGTGTGTGTGTGTGTGTGTGTGTGTGTGTGTGTTGGTGAAGGCCAGCCAGGGCAAAGGGCAGCGTGCCAGCCTGCTTGCTCTGCTACATCGGCAGCTCCCTTCAGAGGTGAGAATGAGCAATGCTGCTCGGCCTCTCCACAGGATTTCTCAGCACCACGGGAGGAACTACAGATGAGATGTTGGTGGGTGGGTGGTGAGGAAGGCGGCACGTTATGAGAAGCGCTTCCATGCGGATGCCCTCTCTCAGATGGGACTGCAAAAAAGCTCTCTCCCATCACTTTTTATTTCAAGTGTTTTCCGCTTCTCCTCTGCAGACTATTTGTGGGGATACAATTTCATTTCACTCTGTCAAAAATAAATAAATACAATATTCTGCAGATGTGACCTCAGCTGTAGCCTGGCTTAAACAGAACATGTATTAATATGCTGCAGGCTGCTGACTAATACCGCTCACTGGTATCAGGAACACATATTCACAGTGTAATAACAGGTTGTGTAAAGCCACCATGATGAAGCATTTGTTACTTTCTCAGAACGAGTGTTATTCCTGTAGCTGTCGACGGCATTGTTTCATATCACAGCAGACCATGGAAACAATCCGGAGATAACATACAGTGGAGCAAAAAAGTATTTAGTCAGCCACCGATTGTGCAAGTTCCCCCACTTAAAATGATGACAGAGGTCAGTAATTTGCACCAGAGGTACACTTCAACTGTGAGAGACAGAATGTGAAAAAAAAATCCATGAATCCACATGGTAGGATTTGTAAAGAATTTATTCGTAAATCAGGGTGGAAAATAAGTATTTGGTCAATAACAAAAATACAACTCAATACTTTGTAACATAACCTTTGTTGGCAATAACAGAGGTCAAACGTTTACTATAGGTCTTTACCAGGTTTGCACACACAGTAGCTGGTATTTTGGCCCATACCTCCATGCAGATCTTCTCGAGAGCAGTGATGTTTTGGGGCTGTCGCCGAGCAACACGGACTTTCAACTCCCGCCACAGATTTTCTATGGGGTTGAGGTCTGGAGACTGGCTAGGCCACTCCAGGACTTTCAAATGCTTCTTACGGAGCCACTCCTTTGTTGCCCGGGCGGTGTGTTTTGGATCATTGTCATGTTGGAAGACCCAGCCTCGTTTCATCTTCAAAGTTCTCACTGATGGAAGGAGGTTTTGGCTCAAAATCTCACGATACATGGCCCCATTCATTCTGTCCTTAACACGGATCAGTCGTCCTGTCCCCTTGGCAGAAAAACAGCCCCATAGCATGATGTTTCCACCCCCATGCTTCACAGTAGGTATGGTGTTCTTGGGATGCAACTCAGTATTCTTCTTCCTCCAAACACGACGAGTTGAGTTTATACCAAAAAGTTCTACTTTGGTTTCATCTGACCACATGACATTCTCCCAATCCTCTGCTGTATCATCCATGTGCTCTCTGGCAAACTTCAGACGGGCCTGGACATGCACTGGCTTCAGCAGCGGAACACGTCTGGCACTGCGGGATTTGATTCCCTGCCGTTGTAGTGTGTTACTGATGGTGACCTTTGTTACTTTGGTCCCAGCTCTCTGCAGGTCATTCACCAGGTCCCCCCGTGTGGTTCTGGGATCTTTGCTCACCGTTCTCATGATCATTTTGACCCCACGGGATGAGATCTTGCGTGGAGCCCCAGATCGAGGGAGATTATCAGTGGTCTTGTACGTCTTCCATTTTCTGATGATTGCTCCCACAGTTGATTTTTTCACACCAAGCTGCTTGCCTATTGTAGATTCACTCTTCCCAGTCTGGTGCAGGTCTACAATACTTTTCCTGGTGTCCTTCGAAAGCTCTTTGGTCTTGGCCATGGCGGAGTTTGGAGTCTGACTGTTTGAGGCTGTGGACAGGTGTATTTTATACAGATGATGAGTTCAAACAGGTGCCATTCATACAGGTAACGAGTGGGGGACAGAAAAGCTTCTTACAGAAGACGTTACAGGTCTGTGAGAGCCAGAGATTTTCCTTGTTTGAGGTGACCAAATACTTATTTTCCACCCTAATTTATGAATAAATTCTTTACAAATCCTACCATGTGGATTCATGGATTTTTTTTTCACATTCTGTCTCTCACAGTTGAAGTGTACCTCTGGTGCAAATTACTGACCTCTGTCATCATTTTAAGTGGGGGAACTTGCACAATCGGTGGCTGACTAAATACTTTTTTGCCCCACTCTATTTGGTGAAAAGTAGCAAGCACTGCTGGGCAGTTTGTTTGTAAAGCAGCAACCTTTAGTTCTGAGGAAAACAGGTCTGCACATAGTATCTACAACAAAATCCCTTCTGTAAAGAATCTGTTTTTGTGAAACTGGGCATCTGTGCAGTGGAGGTTACTGTGATGCTTCAGACTTGTGGGTTGTGGTGCTGCCTGGCTCTGAAACTATTTATCATTTTCATTAAAATGTAACGTAAATTTGGCATTTGCTCAAATTCCAGCCTGAACCCATCACCTGTTTGTCAAGTCTGGAAATGTTCCAGGTATAATCCACATTGTACAAAGTAACACACCACTTCATGTGCAATGCAGTGAAGTTTCAGATTACTTTTGCTTATTTTTGGTATTAAAGTTGCTGGAAAAATGTTTGTTTTATTTATTTATTTTTTAGATGGCTGTGAATACCATAAAAAAGGTGTTTAAACTTGAAGCCAGTCATTGCAATCAATGTCCATCCATCAATGTTTTCTAGCATATAATGCCTGATGTTCATGTTGCATGTCTCCTTTAACCAACAATCAAAAACCAGAAAATATTTGTTTAATATCAAAAGACAAATTTAACAAGTTGAAACAGTGGTCATGTCTAATATTTTCAACATTATATTTCTGTTTATAACACTGGTCATCCTCTTCCTGTGCCCTCTTGCCCATTGCCATTTTACATTTATTATGTTTTGTTAAAAACACACACACACACACACTGATGGATGCACCCACAGTCATCTTAATCATCTCATTTTTGGCCGATTTTACATCTTGATGACTCCTCAGCTTTAAATGTAGATCACCAATAACGGAGCAGACCAGCTACGGCCCCGGGGCCCATGCCTCAGGATGAGACCTGTTCTCATCCTGTCCTCCTGTATCAGCCTACATGTCAACCCACATTCTCCACACAAAAGACCTGCATATCCATTTCAGGGCAGGTTTGGGGAAATGGGGTTAAATGGGTGTTTAGAGACAGCCTAACCCTCTTCAGGTTGGTCACACTCCACTGAACATACACACTTTAAAAAAAAAAATAGGCAGCGCACTTTTTAGACAAAAAGTGGAGGGGCTGGTATTTAGAATGTGATCAGAGTAATTGTAAATGCAAACGGAGAGCCAAAGTGACCTTTGGAGAGCTTATGGTCCTGAGCCAAAAAATGCAGCGCTGGCTTGTGTATTAATACCTGCACCTGATTTGAGCGCCACATGTTTCTTTCTAACCATGAGGCAGGGCACAGAGCCAGAGCTGGTCCCGGTTTCCTGACCTCAGTGACATTTGCTCCATGTCACACACGCACACACTGCATGCCTGGCTTGATCTCTGGCACCATCACATTCAATTGAGTATTCAGCTCTCGGCACAGCCGTGCGCTCGAGGCAGCGATAAAATCTGTCTAGTGAGTCGCAGAGGGACTGGCTTTTTGGCAGATCACCATCAGCCCTTCATTCATATTTAATCATCTGTCTGTGGATCCGACCTGTGAGCTGACAGACGTACTGACTGACCTGTTGCCGGCGGGATGTCGCAGAGCCATGCTCGGCATCCATTGCGCCGCTTTCCGAGGTCTCTCTCCCCTCCTCCTCCTCCTCCTCCGCCGCCCGTGGTGCCTCAGCGTTGGCGGCAACGGGCGGTCGATCCTCCAGAGCGGCGTCCACCATCTCCAGGTGTTTGCACCTGAGCACCTCCAGCTCCATCACTCCGGCCAGCGTCGCTTTGAGGCGCTCTCCGATGCGGACGCGCTCGGTGCCCGACCAGAGCGAGTTCACGCATCCGCGGCGGGCGGCCATCCTCCTCAGGGCGCACCGCTGACCACCGCTCAGTTACCGCACACCGGGATAAGGGAAGGAACGGACTAGGGTCCAGCACCAGGTAGAGCCACACAGGTCCGAATGAGGGATTTCAACATAGCAGCTGCTTGGTTTAACGCAACATCAAGGATAGCGGCTCATTCTAACGTGCAGTGTAGCCTCGCGGCTTCAGGCAGCCCCGCTGACTGACTGACACAGGGCTGGAATTAATGAATCCACCGGCAGACTGAAGACACCTCAACGAGCCATGACTCATACTATCCCAGGTTTTCATTTCCGCTCGACATTGTCCATTTTTCCTTCCCCTGTCACTTTAAAGCTCGCAGGTCCGCCGGAGTTGTCCGCAGCGCTGGACTCCGTGCGCTGCGTCCCCAATGAGACAATGCAACAGAGAGGCAGCGATAGCGTTACATGTGGGAGCAGGCAGAGGGAGAGGGGAAGGAGGAGCCAGTGTGCAGGAGCTGCACACGGATTGGACGACCAAGTTTTTTCGAACGGACGCAAGAAAATTCCCAGAGTGTCCAACTTCAGCGCGCAGGATCGCAGAGGACAGATGCACTGTTTCCTCAAGTGTTCATCCAACTATAGCAGTAGAAAACACCCCAGCACCCACGCTCCGAGCAGCACACTGTGCACATAATCAGCAGGGTCGTTTCTCTGCTCCACTTTTTAGCCCATGTTTTGACCCCTAAACTGATTTTTTTTTTTTTATGTAGAAAAGTTGAATTTTTAATGCGCTGCGAGTGTTTTTTTTCCATCGGCTATAACTTGAAACTTGCACGTATTTCATCTTAAAAGCTGCAGCTATGCAAGATTTTATCATCTCTGCAAGATGGGGAGTAGAGCTGCGATAAGAAGCCACGTGACCCAGTATGAACAGCTTTATTTGCCTGCGTTGACGTTTCTGTAAGAAAAGTAGAATTTTAACTCCATTACATTTAAAACTAAGAGTCTTTGTTCTACTTCAGAAGCTCACTAGATAAACACCTTTTGTGTAAAATGCTGTCTTGTCATGTGACTTCAAACAATATTAGATATTGAGGGAATGTGTGACTAATTTAATAAGAAGATATTGCAGCAGTAATCTGATTACTTTGAGGAGTGCTTTTCTTTGAGATATAATGTGTATAATGTTAATGTGGCTATTTTCTTCACTGATACATTGCATAGAGTTGAATACTATAATCCAATGCCTGCATTAGTGAAATCTATACTCTATAGTCTTATTGAATGCACATATCAAAGGACGATCTTTGTATTCCAAGCGAAGTCTTTAAGCATTTATCCCTTCTATCGCATGTAACTCTATAGCTAAACAGCACACATGAGAGATGCTGCTCACCCACACAGAAGCCTGCATTTGCTCTGTCTGATTACGCCTCCTGTCATTTGGAGTGTTGCTGACATTTACCTACCTATTTCCACTAAACATTATGCTTTAGAATAATTGCAGGGTAAATAAATGAAAGCAGCTGTGTTTGCCATCCATCCAGTTTCTTTCTCCCTGGATTCTTATCCGTCTAATTCAGGATTTGGGGTGGGTGGAAGGCGGGGATGAGAGTGGAACATATCCTAGTTGTCACATGTGATACGCTAATAGTCAAATAGCTTCAAGTTTTAAAAGCTGCTTATACTTTCTTATATGTATAGTAATAAATCATTATAGTTTACGACCTTCTGCTAACATAAGGAAGAGACTGAGCACAGGAATTGTGCTGAAGCAGCTTCACAAAAATAAAGTTCCTACGTGTGGTGAATGAGGGTTACCAATGGTTACCAGTCAAGGTGAATCAGGCCCCCTCTCTGGGGGCAAAGTTTGACCTTATATGGGGAAAAAATCACAACAAAGTTTTTATCCTCTTCTTTTCTTGGGAAAAAAATGCACAGCTAACACAAAAGTGCTTTAGTTTCAGCATCGTTGACACCGTCGTGATATCTACTAGTAAAAGTATGCACTCTGCAAAAAGGGTCTTTCCCTATTGTTTGTTTGCTTGCCTGTTTTTTGTACTCTAGGGTCTTTATTTTACAATATGAAGTTCCTTGAGGTGACTGTTGTTGCAAATTTGTGTTAAACAGATACAACTGAACTGACTTGTTTGTCACTTTTGTGGTTTTCTTGCAACTAAACAGTTTGGATCTTTTAAAATCTTCATTTATTTTGTGATGACAAATAGCATAATCCTAAATTACCTTGTGCTGAGTGACATTCAGTGACCTCTGAGCACTATTTGCTCTCAGAGTGAGCTACCCTGGCCAGTCTGCTGTGTTTACTGTATGTGACATGTGGGCAGCTTGGAGTTGGCAGGCATGGGAGGAGAGGATGCCAGAACGGAGCAACACTGGATCCACCCACAAGTTTCAATTGTCTTACTACAGAAGAAGGTTAAAGCCTCAGAAAAAATAATGTTGTGTCATGAATCAATTTTTTTTAAAATCTGAAAGAAATCTGAGATTAAATCAGAATTCACAGGAAACAGTCAGAATTATGACTTTATTCTCATCAATCGGATTTTTTTCTTTCATTTCTGACTTTTTCTCTAAAATCTGACTTTCCTCTGAAGTCTGACTTCTCAGAATCCAGATTTAAACTCAACATTTCAACTTTAATCTCAGAATTATGATTTTCTTTTCTCACTTTATTCTAAAAATATTGAGAATAGCCTAGTGATATAATAAATGAGAGTAAAGTCAGAAATCATCTCTCGAAATGAGAATTTTGACTGTTTCTCAGCATTACATTTATTTATTTATTTTTTTAAATTCTGACTCTGTTAGTTGGATTTATATTCTTTTAAATGTACTTCATAAAAATTTTAAAAAGCATAAAGTCGTCAGTTTGGGGGGACAAACTGACAAGAGTTTTTATCACTCCACTAAGAATGAAGCCACTGGGGAAAATGTCATGATAGGCATAGGTGAGCGTCTCCTCTGCAGTGCAGGGGACCTTTGGGCTACCTTCCATCCAGCAGAGGGCAATCTTTATCCAGAGTAGAGCAGCTGTCCATTGCTGCATGAGCTCCTTAAAGAGAAATGCATTGTTCATAACTCAGCTGACAGTTTATTCACAATGGTTTCCACAAAATCTGAACTCACATTTTTGTAAAACTAAATATAGTTAAATTACAGTCTTTGTGGAACCAACATAAATAGCTGTCACTGTGATGATACTTGCTGAACTCTTGTTGCAAAATACTAGTTTTAGCTCCATAACAAACTGACAACTCCAGTAAATTCAGGAGGGAAGCAGCTTTCATGCAGATTTTAGAGCTTCCAAAAGAAAGAGAAGTGTAAAGAGACTGAATAAATCAAAATAATACAGCCCCAGTTAATATAATGATAATAATAACACTAATAATAATATTAAAGTTTATGTGTAAAGCAGAATTGCAAAGTGCTTCTGGCAAACAAAGAATAAAAGAACAAACTAAGAGAAAATTATAAAAACAATTTACAAATCAGTTAAAATGGGCCACACAGCATTCAAAAATGACAATACGAAGAAGATACAGTGTGACCTGCTGTAATAACTTAAAATGAAGACAAAAACTATCTAAATGTTAAAAGAATCAGCAGAGTATGCCAAAAATCTACACAAAAACGGATACCAACAGATATCATATACATGATATAAACAAGTCTTTGGCAGTGATTTAAAAGAAGACGCTGATGAGGCAAATCAGACTTCATCAGGCCGGTCAGTCAACAACTGATGAAGCTCGACAGCCAAAGCACAATCGCCCTTTGACTTTAGATGTGATGTGGAAACAACTACAGATTTCTGCCTGAGGATCTAAATGAATGTCTCTGTGTCCATATGTGTGAAACACACACAGCACTTAAAAAGGTAATAAGATAACATTTGGAGCTTGCAGATGCTGCAGACATGAGTTACACAGTGCTTCCTGTAATTAGAAGCACACAGGATCAAGTCACTGTCATCACTGGTGCTGGCCATTGTTAGTCAAGGGTAAAAGTTTAGCTTAACATGGGTTAAATGTTCTAAAGATGACCATGGTGTCCTACGTCAGACACTAAGTGAAAGGATAGAAGTATGGCTCATCTAGTTTTTGAGTGTGACAGTTTGGGTTGTGCAGCTTTGTTTAGGAACCTCTGCTTCTCTTGGAGGCGGGCCTCCTTCGTTACGCTGTGTTCTTCACATAGTGTCCTCCTCTGTGTACGTGACAGCAGAACCGAAATCACAAGCCGACGTGAGAACACTCAGAGAGATAGCCAGTATGTGTGAATCTGTTCTGAAGAGGACACACACACACACACACACACACACACACACACACACACACACACACACACCTCTGCATCCATACACACTTCTCCCCGGGACGAGGAGCATGTCCTTGTTTGCTGGTGTCACATTTCGACTCCTCCCAGCCCACGCACCCTATAAAACACGAGTGGTCACCTCAGCTCGTCGGGGTTTGCTTACTTCCACCCGAGGGGACTCTGTCGTTAGCCCGGGCGAGACAGCCTCCATCACCATCGGCCTCTGCGAAACACTCAACAAAACCAAGCACAAATGGCTCCTTTTGAGAAATCTGTGGAAACGGTGCCCTTCAAGCAGAGGAAATGCCTCAGTAGGACAATTTGGTTGACCTTTCACTGAGTGGATGCTGTTTTTAAAGCATGTGTGTAAAATATGGTCTTCAAATTATTATTTTTTTTTTTCTCTAGCAACAAGAAAAAATGAAGTGTGCAGCATTCGGTCTAAATTCCCCAACAAGCTGCCTGTAAGTTGATTCAGACTAAGATGTTTTAAAGACATAATAGATGCGTGTTGTTGAACTTCCTGTTAAAGCAGACGTGTTTTTGCTTTTAGGTGATTGTCGAACGTTACATCCGTGAAAGGACCCTTCCCCTGTTGGACAAAACAAAGTTCCTGGTTCCCTATGAGCTCACCTTGGGTCAGTTCCTCTGCCTGCTCAGGTACGTCATCTGTGACTCACAGCAGGTTCTTTTGTTCTGATTTTTAAAGCCCTTTTCTTCTCCTGCAAGTTGTCAGATTTGTCATTCTTCGCCATGCCTCTGCCTCCCTCACATTCTGTCTTTCTTTGTCCTAAAAATCTCAGTCTGCCTCTCCAACTGTCTCCCCTCCAGGAATAAAATCGCTCTGGACTCCACCCAGGCTCTGTTTCTCCTGGTGGCGGAGAAGAGCATGTCTTGCATGTCTTCCAACATGGGGGAGGTGTATACCCGCTACAGAGATGGTGACGGCTTCCTGTATATCACCTATGCCTCTCAGGAAATGTTCGGAGCTCCTCTGCAAGCAGCCAAGCGGCCCTGCTGAGCCTGAAAAGTGATAAAACGAACTGATTTGTGACCAGTGGAGACACCACACAACCAAACCTGGGGAAAAAAGGACAAACTGAGCCAAAGCAAGACTGTTCCTCCCCCCCAAAGAGCACATCTGTCTACCTCATGAAACCTCCCTGGACTTAAAGAGATAACACGAGTCTGTGGTAAAGACTCAGATTTGGTTTGGGGTAACAGGACTAATTATATTTAAGGGTTTCTATTAAAAGATATTCAGTATATAAAGCTTTTTTTTTTTAATTAAGAAAAAAATGTAAGATTTTTCTTTTAATTTGAATGTTTGGTGTGTATTTTGTCTCTTTAAACATAAAAAAAAAAATGTCTTTCTGTTGAGTTTCAATGCAGATAAACCAGTGTTTGTGTTTGTGGCAGCACTTTCCACCCCCTCCACCAGACAAAATCAGGTTAAACATTGTAACTTATAAACACTTATATGAAATCTTCCTTCTGCCCATCCCCATCTTCCCTCAAGAATGTGAAACTGTCCAGAAAACATCTTCATTACAGGAAATATTGAAGCACTCCTAGAGGTACATTTGAAGCTGCTCTGATGTGTTCTTAAATCACCAAAAAATAAAATTTTGTCCCAATAAATTATTGACCTTGTGTGATATTTCCTACACAGATTCTAAGAATACAATTTCTTTTAAATAAGGAGAAATCATCTGGAAGAACATGATTTATTGATAGAGAAATTGATGTATTTGGCAGTTAGACTCCGATGACCCATCATGGCAGAACAGAATCCCAGTGGTGATTGGATATAGAACAGGAGTCTAGGTGCTGGTGAAGATTAAGACTGAGGCTTGGATGAAGCTCTCACTGAATTGTCTGCTAGGTGGAGATGGGGAGGAGGTGGGTTACACGAATGAGTCTGAAAGGGAGAACGACAGAGAGCGTAGATTTAAACAACACAAAGTGGATACTGATTGGCTCTAAGAAGGCGGGCAAGAAGATAATTGGACTAGAGTAATGATGACAGTATTGAGATTGACTGTATTGAAAAGCAGTAGTGATGAAGAGAACAGCAAAGCAGCCTAAAACCCAGGAAGGCAGGCAAATGAGTGATTGCAGATCTTCCTTTCTGAACTCATGCATAAGACACGCAAGATTTTTGAGGTGCTGAGTAAGACTGTAATTTCAACTGTAATTGAAATTACAGATCTGGTTCATTTTGATGGCAAGAAAGGCAAGTGAAGATTTCAGGCTTTTACCTGAAGTTTTTCGGATATCCTTGTTTAAAGATTGCATTCAGTGTGCAGAAAAAGTAGGCACACATCTTAAAAAGTGTCCAATATATGAGGTTTATTCCACAGGTCATTAAGGATGTTCAAACTACACTAATGCTGACTTGACTTATATAAGATGAGTATTTAATAGCTGCACATCTTACAGTTTGTACTCACACATAGGCTACAGGTGCTTCATTCCAAGTGGGCTTCCACATGACTGTGTTACATAAGCCTGACCCAGTCAGCTCCCTGCTGGGGTCAGCATGTCAGAGGGTTGACGTGGAGTGAAAGAGAGTCAGGGGCATGGCTGGAATACAGATGAAAAACAAAGAAGCAGTAGCAGAAAACAGTGGAAGGCAAGGAAGGAAGAGGCGAAAAGGGTGACGTCCTGACAGAGGAAGGCTGGAAGACGGAAACAATGTAAAGGAGAGATATACAGTGTGGAAGAGCGGCTATCCAAACACACAGTGCACAGAGGCACAGGGATGCAGAGCCAAACAGCCTCTCTCTTCACACCAGCCTGGGCATTCCAGCAGCTTTCTGTCAGTAAATTATCATACCTGAACAGGAGGAACTCTGGAGCTGCTGCCAGCTGGAAATGATCTGCTTGAACCGGGGAGGATCCTGACTTTTCAGGGGGAAGTAAATGTTTTTGGCTCTGTTTTATTTACAATTAAAAGAACATCAGAAGCAAAGGAGCTTCAGTAAATTCCAATATTTTCATAGTAAATGGAAAAAAATTCTTTCTAAATTGCATTTCTTTTCCATTTTAAAGGTGGCCACAAATTATGCTTTATGTTAAATTTTAGGAATCTCTTGATATCTCTGATTGGCAGAATAATCCAGTCACGTTTCTTAACTAATGATTTCTTTCCAATTTTATTAGTTATCCTTTTTCCCTCTTTGCATCAGTTTAATGACAAGGCTTGTATTTTGATCTTTATCCTGTGATAGTGATGCAGTGGCTGAAATTCAGGATCAGTGGTTTTTACAACAGTTGTTATATTCAACAACATTTTTGTGCCAGAGAACAAAAAGAAATCCATCTTAAAAGAGTTTTTACCTCTTTAATGGGACACAACAAACAAGCATCCACTTTTGGTTAAATTCATTTTGTTTGCAGACACAGAGATGCAACCAACAGTACAATCAGGTAATAAAGTTGCGCATCCTTAAAACATGCAGCTTATGTCCGTAAGTATTTGGACCACAAACCCCATGGACATCACCAGATGCGGTCTTCATGGTTAAGATGTTGCGTCAGGCCTTTACTGCTTTCAGTTTTGTTTTGAATAGCTGAAAAGCTATTGACCTGAGAACAGGCGACTCACTGGGCCACTGAAGAACATCTGATCAGTTTTGCAGCGTTTGGCTGAATCTGAGCAGAGCGTAGAGCCCTGCATACTTTACAGTTGATCCTTTTACTTCTATCAGCAGTCACATCATTAATAAACACTATGACCTGGTTCCACTAGGCGCCCATGTCATAACACTGCCTCCACCATGTTTGACAGATGGCATGGTATGCCTTAGATCACAAGCCTTTTCTCTTCCTACTGTTCTGGACCAAGTTTATCTCTTATCTGTTCATTTACCTTGTTGTAAACTCCCTTGACAATAATATTCCTACCTCATGAGTGTTTTTGAATCCAATCATGCACTTAAACTGTCTTTTGTGGTGTATTAGTGGTGCTGAGCAGCCCGGTGCTGTCACACTTTTTACACATGTACCAGATTAAAGTTAGTGTTCTCTCCCCGATTGGTTTATTTGGGTGTTTCAGCTTAATGATGGTGTACCTTATTTACATTTTTAGTAGCTGTTCGCTTGTTTAGTTCCAGTGAACAGCTACTAAATCCAAGATCAACACTTGGAATCAAATGCAGGTCTTTAATCTGGTTAATTTGAAAGGACAAAAAAAAAAAACTGCTCAATCTGAACCTGGGTGATGTGATAAAAATGGTAAATGGCCTGTATTTGTATAGTGCTTTACTAGTCCCTAAGGACCTCAAAGCGCTTTACACAACCAGTCATCCACCCATTCACACACTGGTGATGGCAGCTACATTGTAGCCACAGCCACCCTGGGGCGCACTGACAGAGGCCTTAATGGTTAAAGCACTTTTATGGGCCTAACTGCGTGACTTATGTTAAAGGTGTAACAACACAAAAAGCAATACATTTTTACCATTCAATACATTAAACCATTCACGTCAAGTATCAATAAGTAAATGACATAGAGAAAGGATGGTTATATTAATTTGGGGCAAGAATGCAGATAAAGATAATTAAGACAGAGCAGACCTGTTAGAAATCTGTGCAGCTCCTAATAACTACATAATGTTTACTGTCACCATCACGCATGTGCTGGAAGGGCGTGGGAAAGTAGAATTGCTTACAACTGGTTGAAACAGCACTTGTAATAACTCAGGAAGACACAAGAGAGCGCCTCTGGACCAGAGGAGAAATATCATGTATCTTATGCTGGCTGATAACTTACTGAGTCACTGTGCAGCGTTTCAGAGTAATTTTAAGGTAAGATGGAAACACATGACCGTGAGTGTAATGGCGTGTTTTAGGAGGTAAACTGATTCTCTCAACTGATATTCAGTTACATAAAATGATCAGATGAGACGATGAATCTGCCATTTGGAAAATATGCAAACAAACATGATGAGACGTGCAGTGTATGAGGATGTGTTTGTGCAACTCTTGGAATTGCATAAGTCATCTTTCTGCATTTCCCTTTACAAACACTGAGAAAACAGCCGATACATACAGGCCTGACGAGTATTATTTATACTTCAGTTGCTTGTTTTGACATCTGACATCTACATTAGGCCTGCTCAGGTTATATAGTCGCACAGATTTATAAGGCGAATAAAAGTGTATATTATTTCCAGGCTCACTGGAGAGTGTTTCCTGTCTTTCTGTTTACAATTTGTGCTCGTCTCTGAGCCCGGACTGAGTTTTTGTAAATTGTCTCCACGTGTCGTGTAAGAGCTCCAGAGAACGCAAGCATGTCTGCCTTCGCCACCATTTTCAATTTGTCCTTGAAAACGTGCAGGCAGAAGCCACTTTCATGGCTAAATTACCTTATATGTCCTCCCAGCCCCCTGCTTTGACTCTGTCTAGCCTACAGAGGGCAGAAAAGCACACTAAACCAATTTAAATTAATACATTAAATAGTCTCTGGATGACCTTTGGATGACCTCTGGGTGACACAGTCCTTGACATAACCTTTGGTAACAGAAAACCACTACAAATTTAAAGCACCAAACTATGAATCAGTTAAGATTTATTTAGCATATTTATTTAAATGCGTTTCCCCCATTTTAATAAGTAGCTTTCTTCTGACAAACCACTGTTAAATGTGATATAGCAATATTAAATACAAATCCACTTAACCTTTTGAATGGTACAAGCATTCCTTTTTATTTATCCGGCAAAATAATAAAAAAGGAAGCTTCTGGAAAGAGTCAAAGTTAACAGTGAGGAAATACAAAAATAGAGATAAAGCACATCTAACCGCTGTTTTGATTAATTTCCTTTCTGTTTCCCATTTGGAAAAAAAAAACTAGATTTCTTTGGATCAACATATAACAATATGAAGTGTATATTTGTAAGACATCTTTTACACAGGATGCATAAATCCATGTTCCACCTCATCGTGTGACCTCCAGCTACCCATCAGTTTGGTAATTGTCCTTCTATCGGTCTGCAAATAAAACCCCTCTCCCACCGTTTATTTCACACACACTAAACATTATCCCCAGATTCACAAAGATGGACCCGCCCTCCCTCCCACCCAACCCCCAGATACCCTCCAGTCTCTCTCTGGTGAAAAATACCCCAGGTGCTGCCGTTCTTTCTTGAAGTTAGACACTGCCTGGAGAGCCCTGTGTTGACATCAATGATCTGCAGGGTGCATCTAGGCCTCCACCGTCCCACGTTTAGACGGGGGCACCAGGTGGTCTGGCAGCGTGGGAGGCAGCTCGTGGCCCTCCAGCTTTACCTTGATCAGGTGGTTGGCCAGGGCAAACTCCTCGTCGTCGAGGAAGCCATCTTTATCCACATCTGCCAGCTTCCAGATCTTTCCCAGGACTGTGTTGGGCAGCTTGGACTTCACCAACTCCTTCTTGGCGGCAGCGCCGGACACTTTGCCGTTGATGGGAGAGAGGGTGTAAAAGATCTCATCGTACGTGGGCTTGTCGCGACCCACCACCCACTCCAGCTCGTCAATGCCTTCGCTGGCACCCTCACCGTAACCGTGGCCAAAGGGACCACTCATGGTTCCCTCAAAAGCTCCACCCTTGACGGTCTGGCTGGGCATGGAGGCCTCTTCCTGGCGGACCATTGCCATGAGACGTGCGATGTCATTGGCGAGCATGTCCTCCACCGCCTCCAGCAGTTTGGGTTTGAGTGAAGCAAACTTGGTGAAGTCCTGACCGTTTAGCAGCTCCTGAGGGAATGAAGGTGGTTGAGAGAAAACAGGAATTGGTGATAGAAATAGATCAGTCTTCAATGGCTACCAATGGGAGCAACATACAAGAAGCAGGATTTCCTGACAAACCAGGAAAAATAAATCTCATCGCCGTCCTGGCCCATCCTGGAGGGCAAGAGCAGGAAAGAAGGGCAAAGATGTGAAGAGTAAAAGGTTGGAAGGTCATTCTACTCTGAACAGCCTGTTTCTAACACTTTATACAACACTCCAAAAATAGAGTTGTGTTTTCATCAGATCTGTAACTCAAGACAGCACTTCAGTTTTGTCAGGGAAGTGCTTCAGTTCTTTCTTTTTTCCCTTTTTAAATCTTACCTGCATTTTATCAAGTTTGGGGAAGTCTCCGGGTGAGATCTGGTGCTCCTTCTCTATCTTGTGGTAGATTTCCCCCAGGTTGGCAATCAACTCCTTCTTTTTGGAGTCCTTTCCAAACACACTCGGCATCTCCTTTTTCAGAGAGCTGATAATGTAAGCTTGCACCTGAATGCATAAGAGAAAAAGCAGAAATTCTTAGCACCCTCTGGACTTCTGCATTAAACATTTCAGAGCTACAACATCTGAATTTTGGACTTTTCAATCAGGCAGAAGGCCAAATGAAGGGAACTAGATTTAAAATGGATGTCTGCAGTGTATTTTTAAATTTCAGATATATATACATATTGACTAAAAGCAGAAATAGATAAACCCTGTGCTATAATTTGTATTAGTCGTTTTAAAACTGACATATGTTCAAACATATCACTGGGCTGACATCTGCTTGTGGTGACTTTAAACATGAAACACTAAGTTGCAGGGTGGGGATTGTTTGTTTTTTGGTGTCACCCTATTAGTGACATAAGACAGGGGCTTAAAAAGAATAGAGAGTGAAAATATGACCACATAAATTAAACTCAGCAGCCAAGTCTAAGAATGGTAATCTGTGACAGAAATATCCATTTTAAAAAAAAATTCAACATTTTTTTTTTTTACTTTTTGGTTTCTTTAAAAATGTACAATTAAATGAAAAATGCCACCAAAATGTAAGAAGATAGGACGGGTCTATGGCTGGAACGTGTAAAAACACAGTAACACATACTACATCGAGACAGAACACAGTGACGCATATTTCCAGGGTAAATAAATGCATATAAAATGTGTTTTCTGACATCGCAGGCTTTCTTCCGAAAGTGGTCAGTGCTGTTTTTCTGTGTTTTTTTTTTTTTATTATTTATAATTCATGGTTTTTTTGGGTTACTTTTTTTTTTTTTTTTTTTTTTTTTTTTTTTTTAAATATACCATTTATAAAAATATGACAAAAAAAAAAAAAAAAAAAAAAAAAGTATACTGGTACTTTCAACGGGTTGTGTTTATGATGTGAACGCTACAAAGCTTAGTTTATACTATTACAGTGTTATTTGTCACCTGTGCCCCAGATGTAATGTCACCGCTGCTGCTGGTTGACATGTGGTGAGCTTGGTTTCATGCAGACGCACACCTAACGCCGGTAAACTGCCATGTGCACTGAGCTCACTCTATGTGAAAAGAGCAGCAGGCTGAACTCTAAGCTTGTCTATAGACACTCCTATGATCCATCAGTGAGTGACTAGTGGATTATCACACACCACAGAACTAGTGGTGGTGTATAGCACTGAATTTTTTAAAATGCATTTCCTACCAATCCATACCAATTCTAAAGGTGAACCTGTGCCGTTTCTCCAAGTATCCATGCCTATCCTTTAAAGGAAGCATAGGTGCTACTCAAGCACTGGTATAAAAGAATGTGGTGCTTTGTGCAATGATCATTGCATTGGGCCACAGGGTTTAATTTTCTTAATACTGACCTTGGCGAGACGTGCTCGCTTGATGAGGTCATTAAGTTTGCGTAGAGCTGCATTGCGTGGCAGCGACTGAATGTCCACAAAAAGGTCCTGTTCCTCCGCCTCAAACAACTTCCTGTTGTCCGGGACCAACAAGGGCTGTGCCCAGAATGACCCAATGTACACACGCACCACCTAGAATAAAGGTTTTCCAAGTTAATATCCATTCATCTCCATCAGGTTACACTTTACAGCTCAAACCCACGGCAAGAAATTCTCTCACAGGCCACATATGTGACATTGTTCTCATGGATTTATAAACAGAAGTAAAACATTTATATAGTCCAACACAATAAAAACAAGAAAAGAGTGTAAGACTGAGTTAATCAGGAGTACATTTTTTTAAAAATGTGACTGATTTGTAGTGTTAATCCTTCAAACAGGATATGAACTACAGATCAAAGTCAATGAGTAATTATCTGCATGCTCCAAAGGTTTCCCTGGGATCACTTTATGAATATGGCTCTGGATCAAACATTAACTCAGTATTCAGGTGGAAAAATCACAAGTGCTTATGTCACGTGATATCAGCTAGGACATGGGATTTGACATGGATGGTATTTTATCCGCGTTTCACTTTCATTAAGGTGTTTTTTTTCTTAAGTTCCTTGGTAAAGTGAGAACTTGATAACGTTGGAAAAGCTATCCAACCTTCGCCTGGAGCTTGGCTTTCACTCTGAAACAGTAACATCCTTTGTTTGCTCCACATGTGTCTAACACTTGATTACTACCAGGCTAGAGTGAAATAATTCTCACAGCGTTACAAATCTTCAGTCAAAAACAGAATTGTAAAAAACAACAACAAAAAAAGCAAAAACAACAAAAGGGCTTTTTTTCCCTCCTTCCCACCTCAGGTGTGTTGATGATTTTACCCAAAGACCACATCAGCGCTCCATAGACCCTCATCAGCTGCTGGGTGCTGATCTGGTCTGCCTTGTTGAGCACCACGCGCATTTTGTCCTCATGGTTCTTGAGTGCGCGGATCACCTCGGAGAACTCATCAGAGATATCCAGCTTGTGGGCATCAAACAGGAGGATGATGCGATCCACGCGTTCAGCGAACCACTCGAGCACAGCGGCAAAGTCGTACCCTGGAGAGAGTAAAGAAAAGCTTTTTGAAACATCTTTAAATATATTAAATGTCGCATTACTGGGTTTCTTAACTGGACTGTTTTCCCAGCTCTAAACCTTTTGTCTACAATAAGGTCTGAACAACATTAAAACTTAGGTAGGTGTGTATGCTGCTTGAAATCAAGTTTCCCCAAACAGATGATGCATTGCCATTAAAACAAAAACAAGACAGTACATGTTAAATTCAGCCATATTACGAATTATTATAGTGTCATGCTGTTAACATATGGGGAGTGATAAAGAACTGTCATGACTAGATAAGCTCACAGTGACACACATAGCAGGCTACATTGTCCTGGGTATCAGTGTGCACTATTATCTTCCAATGTTTGTTCATATTCTACTTGAGCACATCAAGTGCAACGGTGTGGCAGCCATCTGACCTGAAAGAAACTCCAATAACTTGCATCTTTAAAGAAGTTTAGTTTTGGACTCTACACATATTTATATTCCAGGTAATGTTTAGATAAGGGATTTCAAGAGGCAGGTCTTTTTACTCTGATTACTGATTAACTGGCTTTACTGCTTTACTGAGACAGAGAGAGAGTGGTATAAAGGTAAGTTTAAACCACAGTCCCTCTGGATAATCTGAAGCATGACATGTTTTTTTCTGGCCTGCAGCAGGCCGTGGGAGGTTGACAATGCAGAGCCTGTTACTTTGTCTGACATAACCTAGTACTTCTGACCCTTTAAAAACAAACAATTGAACCATCAATGTAACAAAAAAACATTTTGAAAATTGTGTTGCAACATTGAAGGGTGGGTGACTCCTGTGGAACTGGCTAAAAGCTTTTTTCTTTGGAGGTTTTAGCCTCAGGAATAAAATGACCTCTGGACACAGCAGATTCTGCAACGTGCCTTAGAGAAACCAAGCAACGAAAGATCAACAGAAAGCAGGAAGACACATACTTGATATAAGGTGTTAAACTGAAAATGCTATACACTGTAACATCTTTAAAATAAAAAAAATAAAAAAAAAAGTGAATAGCTTGACCAGAATGTGCACTACACACACTTCTATAGCCGCCTGAGCACAGAAACTTGCTGTACTATTCACTTCCTTTGGTTATTTGAGAAACTCAGGGCAGAGTCAGATTGCATAAATTGGCTTTTTCCCCCCTAAGTTTTCATTTGCCTCAAGGACTTGAGGAGGTAGGAGCGAAGAGAGCAGTGGTTTTCATTAGTGTGTGCATTCTTTTCTGAGCCAATGAGACAGTCGCTCTAAAAGCTCATCGCAGCAGCTGCACAATTGACGGCAGATCTGCAGCTCATGCATTCCAACATGGCTGGCTTTTGTCCCTGTCCAAATACATGTATACAAAAGAGCAACGGAGAGATACGGTCAAAAGAGCAACTCTGTGATGGAGACACGAAGAGGGAGACATGGAGATAAAAAGAGAATAAAGAGGGAACACAGAGAGTAAAAGTGAAAGTAAAATGACAAGGTCTGGATGAATATAGCAGATGGATACTGGAAAATTAGTTCATGCTTGTAACATGTGAAAGTAAAGGGGCATAAAGGGGGACTGCTTGCAGTTAAGGATCCCAGTGGGAGCCAGATGAGGATATTTGCTCATTCCATCTTAAGTCTGTTTTTAAACGCACATGTCAGGGAATCGGAGAGGCAGCTGCTCAAGGCTGACTTAGAACACATAGCATTAACAACTGCTGTGTCTGTACTATTCACACAGACATGAAGGGATAGAGCCATGCACTCATGACTTCATGGCTTCAAAATCATGTGCCTCTTAGACAGAGAGCAGATGATTGGAAAAAACCCTGAGCATATTTTCTTTCAGAATTCTGGGAAAGTCGAAGGACTAGTTTGGAATTCGAGAAACAGAATTCCATATCACAGCACAGCAGCTATAAAACAACAGATAGGAC
Source organism: Rhamphochromis longiceps (assembly GCF_057381845.1). Lineage (NCBI taxonomy): Eukaryota > Metazoa > Chordata > Actinopteri > Cichliformes > Cichlidae > Rhamphochromis > Rhamphochromis longiceps. The sequence goes on from NC_140558.1 coordinate 37,022,980, forward strand.
TTAGCATAAAGTTGTGCGATATGCCAAGGTCTGTTAAACAAAAGGCCAACAGAAACAACCAGCTTTAAACATCTGTTTGCTGCACATTTACTTCACAGCAAGGACATATTTCCAGAAAGTGACATCCTCTTCTTCAGAATAATCCTTAAGTGTTATTTTTTTATCTCTTAATAGTGGCAGGCTCAGCCTTTTTAAAAAAATGTATTTACAATCTGCTTACGTGGACCTATTATGCTCACTTCCAGCTCCAGATGTTTATTCTTAGACTCTAGTAGAGTTTTGCACGAGTCAGTTTAGTTTATTTATGCAGGTCATTGGTGCAAGCCCCCAGTTCATCCATTGCCTGAAACAAACTGTTTTTACTCTCTCTCTTTAAGACATCCCTCTTCTGACTGGCTGCCTTGCAAAAGTTTGTACAGCAGGTGGGGGGGGGGGATTTTATGCTCACAGAAGGAGACTGGTGTCTGAGGTGACCACAGTAGGAACATCCCCTCTCTGTGGCAATATAAAGAGCCAAGAGCAGAAAAAAAAAAAAAAAAAAAAAAAAAAAAAACACTGCCTGAGATTTTGCCATACAGGGATTACTTTTCATTGCACAGTCTTGTATAATCTTACTTGCACTTCTTGCTGACTGTTTCAGTCCTTTGCTATGTTTAACAGGAGCTCCCACCAATGTAGGAGCGCATACATGACAGAAAAAAAGGGCAACAAGTCCCCTCTAATTTTGCTAAATAGCATTAAAATATCATTGTCAATTCATCAGCACTGCTTGTCGGAAAACACACCACCTAGTTCCAGTTTTACTATAGCTTTTGCCACTTCATAGTTTACTAAGGAACAAGCACTGAACCACACATGCTGACCTAATCAAAAATAAACACAGTCCAAGTGTTATGCAATAAAAAAAAAAGCACCATATACTTAAATCAATTTCACGTTTCCTGATTTTTTTCCTGAAAACTTTTGTAATTGTGAAGTTATGTAAACAGCCTGCACATTTGAAATTGTGCAATGCGGATCTACGCTAAAAACTAGAGACGTAGCAATCTGTGGAAACCTGAAATAATATCATAGCTTCCTGTAGGCCTGGTACAAAACAGATCTGCCATTATTCTGGGTGAGGCACACATGACCGTCAAAGTTGAGCAGCACAATCCAATCAGTTGTGTTTATATATGACACAGTTAGTACAGTATGTCTGCAGTACCGTATTGTATTCATGTTTATACAGAAACAGAGGAGAGGATAATGTCTGTAAGACAGTCTCTTTGACAGCAAGAATGTAGGAGTATGTGCTGTATGTATACAGCTGTTTAAGGTATGAAACATCAGATTTAGCGTCCTCGTGTCTTTAGTCAGGGTCACTTTTCCGTGTGCCAAATCTCTTTATTCATACTCAGATGTGCACATCCGTTTCTACGTCTACAGTCGCTTGTCTGGCCTTGTCAGTTTCTCTGGCCTTTCTCTTTCTACAGGCTAATTACATAATCAGTTTTTCTTTATTTAGCTTAATAGTCTTCTTTTTCCCCCCCATTTCTTCATATAGTGCCTCACAGGAAACAACTGCGATAAAGAGCAGCCTGTAAAGAAGCTGCCAAACACAGGCGGTAGTGGATAAGGGGAGGGCAGTCTTGGGAAACTCTGCTATGTTTGCCATTTTACTCCACTTCCTGTCTCTGGGTTGTACAGAAAACCTGTGCTTATATATGTGCTTCCTCTCAAACACACAGAGCAGGTGGGGGGAAAAAAAGAAGAGGCTATGTTTTGTTTGTAAGATCATCAAAAGTTACAAGAAAAGTGCGTATGTGGCAATTCTGAAATGACCCTGCAGGTCGAAGCATTGCTGAAGCATGCAGATAAAAATATAAATTGATCTATTTCCACAGAGTACAGGGAAATGATTCAGATCTGTAGTGATAAATAGTACATAGGAAACAGAAAAGGTAAATCAAGTTTAAAAGCAGCTCCGCGGCTGCTGGGCGAGCCCTCATCTGGGACTCTCCTCAGCTCTTACTGGAACAGTGGCGCGGCTGCCCCTCTGTTGGTCTTCCATGGTCTCTTGTGTTCTGGGGGCCTCTGGATGTCTGGAGTTTTGATCTCCTCCATACCCGCTTCACACCCTGGAGGACAGGGCTGTGGCCCCCCTACACTCCCTAGCAGATCATTACATGGAGAAACCTTTGGAATGCAAGCATGCTGATCCACACAGGTATGCACACATGGGTATTCACAGACGCGGACTAAAGCTTTCTTGGCTGCTGCCTCAAAGCACACTGTGCGCTGTCTATCTTGCGTGCTGCACAATATCGTTTATTATTTAGTAAATATTGATATCTATGACTAGCTAGTTTATTGTGATGGTGCTTTGTTTTCTCTATTATTATGTTGCTCTTTGTTGTTTGCTGTCTCCTCTGTTTGTTTTTTTTGTTTGTTTGTTTTTTTTTCTCCATACAGGTGACCCAGGAGTTCTTTTTTTTTTTTTTTTCTCTCTCTCTTCCCCCCCCTTCTCACCGTCTCTTCTCCCCTTTGGTTTTCTTTCTTTCTCTCCCCCTCTTTCTCTCATTCATTCCCCCTGTCCTATTTATTAAAAAAAAAAAAAAAAAAAAAAAAAAAAATGACAAAGGATGAACTGAAGCTCTGCCATCACGTAATGTCGCATACTGCTGTTTCTGATGTCATTTAAAAAAAAAAAAAAAAAAAAAAAAAAAAAAAAAAAATCAAGTTTAAAAAGTAGTAATAAAGCAAATAAAAATAGGAAGAATGGTAATGCAGGACGCAATTTTTCATACCTTTTTAGGTCTGATTAGAAAACAAGAGGGATTTAAATGCAATCTATTATAATTATTCCCTACTATATCTTTTTATTCCTGGAGCTTTGCTTAAAATAGTCCTTATTTATCTTATACCGGGCCTTGGTCTTGGGCCTCAGCTCTGTTTTAGCTCCTCTCCCTTCCAGACAATTTCTTTAAAGGCGCTGAAGAGCTACAAAGAATGAAAAGTGCTATGTGGCCTCTTGGCACTGTCATGCTGTTGAGGTCTCCATCAGATTTATGTAACCTGTTTGGTTAGGCATTGACCTAGAGGTGTTAAAGGAGCTAAATACAGGTTTGACAACACAGTGAGCCAAACTGCTGCAGTAAATTGGCAGTGCATTTGCTAAACAGAAACAGGCTTGGGGAAAGGAGGGTATGTTTGTTGTTTCAACATTTCTTTTTCAGAAGTGAAGTTGTCACTTCCTGTGGTTTTATTTTGCATACATGCAATGCTTTCTGATTGCGCTTGTTTCTGGGTTCTGAGCAGTGGGTGTGGTGTGGTAGTTTTAAGAACATGAAACAAGGCGTATGTGAAAGGTGGGAAAACTGGATGTATGTGAGGCAGACCTCTGCTTATCCTCTGCTTCTCCCCTGACAGGATTCCAGGAGTATCAATGATGCTGATGCTCTCCAGGACGGGGTTAGGCATCTGGGCACACATGAACCTGCCAAGGAGGTAGAGAGGGGGAGGAGGGGGTGAGAGACACAGAGCACAGAGAGAGGGGAGAAAAAGAAAGTGAAAGAGCATTATGAAAGAGAGAGGGAGAGATTGGATCAAGAATAACAGGCAGAGGGGTGTAAAAGGAGAGAGGGATACAAAACTGGTTAGGTGAGAATGCTTACATAGAACTCCTATTAAACAGACATTAATCTTGAACTTTGTAGCAACAATATCTCAAGAATAAAATAATGTTCTTTCTTGTTGGAAGAAACCTGAAACTAATATAAAATAGGAGTCTGTTAACAGGACAAAGCTGGGGTTTAGAGGACAGCTACAATCTCATTTTACAAATCCTTGATGCCTTAAGGTAAACTAAAAATGTACATTTCTGAAGTTAACAGTTATTCTACATCTGCCCTTTAATGTTCAACTAATCATTTGCTTTATAAAGTGTGTGGTTATTGTAAAAGACTGCTACCAACTGCTGCTTTTAACACATTTGATTCAATATTTTTAAGATGAAATGAATGGACGTGTGACATTTTTTGCTTAAAGACTTGCTTATTATCAATAATGGCTTATCAAAGCAGTAATTTCTTTTTGTCGTTCAACAAGCTGATTAATTATTTCAGCTCTAGTTTGGATGTTTTGCCCTCAACAACAGTGAGGCTACATAATTATACAGTCAGATTTTCCAAACGGCGTGACAGCCATGCTTTTAGGTCAGCACTGAGGTAAGAATATTTAATAAGGGAAACATATGAACAATACATGATAAGCCATAAATTATATGCCTTAGTCATTCCCAGTGCGGCATAATTCACTTTACAATACTCTCATCAAGCTGGGACACTGGGGTTTAAATTTTAAAGCCGAGTGTGAGCCCTTAAACAGAAATGAAGCCAAGAAATTCAAACACAGACAGATATAAGAATGAAAGTAGATGACTGCTTTTGCATACACCCCCATTGTCCCACTCAGGACAAAGAAGGGGATTGTTAAGACACCACACAGTCAGGAGTACTACTTCTCACACTCTGTTGCCCTTTCAGTCAAACTGAACTGATACTCACAACATGAGCTCAGAAGCAGCAGGTCATAAGACTGGGGGAGAAAAAAAAGAAAAAAAAAAATCGTGCTTTTACATTCCTGCTGTGACCGCGCTGAGAACGCACGCACACACACACACACGAGAAAACCCTAACAAAGCAGGGAAAGGAAAAATCCACAAAGAGCAACTTAAAGAAATATAAGAATAGGGCTTCCTGCATAGAGGCCCTGTGTATTAATGTTACAATAATAAACTACAAAAAGATAACAAACGTGCAGGTTTTTCACTCTCTCGCTCTTAAAGCTGATGGCATGTGATTCCCAATAGGAATTTTGGCTGAGCTTTTCCATTTCAGCCATCTATCCAAACATTTTTCCACATAGAGCTAGCAGGAAAAAAAAAAAAATGTTCCAATGAACTTGAGCTGGAATTCTTTGAAACGGAGGGCCCAAGGGGACGAGGGGGGACGGTGCATTAGCATATCAAAGATCCTTCAGTTTTTCACTATATCTTCAGAAAGTGGGAAATGCACCACAGTGTAAAAGACATCAAGCCTATGCTGTGATAGCAAATCTGGCTCCAGCTAATGACCTCCTGACCTATGACCTTCCCTCACGTCGTAACCTCAACTTCCCTGAGAGAAGAGGAAACGGGGTATCTGTCATTACTGCTGGAGATGCAAACAGCAGGTTACAACTGTGTGACTTTTCCTTCTTCCTGTGAAGTCTTGCCTCGTGTGGGTGAATCAATCATTTCACTACACACATACCTACACAGGTCTTCATGCTAACCTCTGTATAAGAGTGTACGTGTGTCAGCCGCTATCACAACAAAGTGCAGAGTCAGCACCCTGGAGGAGTACAGGACGGAGCAGGATAATGTGGGCCGGGGTGGGCCAGTGCGGAACTTGAGCTCTGCTGACTCCGATTTTACTGACTAAACATTTACAGAAAGCACTGACATACACTGAGGGGCTCTGACTGCAGTTGAATTAAACACAAAAGGGGAAGAAGAGCTAAAACATTTGCATGCTCATCTAGGTGTAAAAGAAACTGGGTAACTTTTGTGGAAACACTCAGAACAGTATCACTGCACAAACAATGAAAGGTCAACCACAATTCAATAAATTCTATTTTTTTTTTTTAAACCACCAAAATTGGGACGCTACCTACTATTTTGGGCTTAGAAAACCCAAGAGAAAGCTCTGCATTTGAGGATCACATGACTGATTTCTGTTTACTCACTTCATAAATAACTGCTTATACCGAGAGCCTGGTATTTAAAGGCTAATCTGAAGTTTGAATGACTATAGTTAAGAGCTATTAAGAGAAGCTGCCCTGACAGTCTCATTCAGTCAATTACCAATGTGACCCTTGATATTACCTACCTAGCTGAAGACCAGGCTAAATTCTTTGACTTCCTGAGAGGAAAATGGAAAACTGGCCTCAGAAGTATGGTTCAGAAGTCAGCCTGGTTCTAAATGTTTATCTACATCCAGTTCTTCGTGGAAAATTTTAATCAATTCATCAACTTGCAGGCCACTTCTTGGCTAAATGCCACGTGAGCTGTTTAAACAGTTCATACACCTGCTATTGTCTTACCCACATATCCTGTTGTGTGTGATCATGTGAGCTCTAAACCAGCATATGCCCGCTCATGTCTGCATATGCTTCTGAGACAGAGATGCACACTGAAGTGAAAGACTACCACAAGTCCCACAATACCGCAGGACTGTTTCCAGCAGTTTGGCAAATGATGCTACAACGGACAATAGCTTTTGTTCAAATCTTATCTGTCTTCCCTTCAAGTCAGTAATAAAGCCATAGTGACCAATGAAGTCTTAGAGTCCCCTATTCTTACTTCACATTTTCAAGTTTGAGTGATGACACTTGGCAAAGGTTTGACACTCATGCGAGATAAACCAAACACTCTACAATAATAAAGGAAGGGCTGTCATGAGATAATGGGAAATTAGTCCAGCTAGGGAAGTGTCAAGTTGAGTGTTTGCGCTACCCTACCTACACCCACATAATACCCTGAAACTAATAACAGAACAAGTATTATGACTGTCCCAGAGTTTTTCAGTTGTGCATTATTTGTTAATCCCACTCAGGGTGCGACTCAGGCAGAGAAGGGGGGCATACCTACATCCTCTACAGGAAATGACATAATCAGCAATCAGATGTTTGACATATGATGTCAAATTCTGCCCCCCCCAAAAGCCCCCCAGCACCTAGGAGACTGTTTTAAGAAACGTCACACTGGCTCTGGCTCACTGCACATTGCTTGTGCAGTTTCACTTGCACTCTGAGCTGGGAGGAGCATTTACTCAATGAAACACTCAAAGATTGAGCTGCCCTTGGCACTCTCTGGGTTTGAAAGAATACCCTAGAATCAGTTTTCTATGCCATTTATTTAATTTTATTCTGCTGTTTTTGATTATTTCTGCATTCTTGTCATAATTAAATTGCATTAACTGGTAAAAGGGGAATACTTCTGAGTCATCTGAGTGTTTGCTGGGGGACATTTTTGTTGGATTAGGACATGAGCTGAGTAACAAATATAAAAGTAATTAATAATGCTTTGGGAGTGGCTGTGTTTCCCCATAATCTCTTCGTTATCTGGATCATGGACTAGAATTGACCAACTTCACATAAGCCAGTCTAGTAGTGCCAAAAAGTATGTTACAATAGTCAAAATCGATAACCACGCCTTTAATCCTTTGTGATAGGACTATAAAAGGTCACAGGTAGCGGATGAGGGAGTTGGTTTACCATGCCATAGGACATGAAAGTTATGGCTTCATGAGCTGAGGACAGGACAAGGTCGGCATGCTCCCTAGCAATATAACCTTCAACTATTTCTAAGTTCAAGAGGCCACACTGGGAGAAAATGGTCAGCCAAGAGTGACTCTGCCAGGTGGCGAAGAAGATCATTTGATTGGTAGCATATGATACAAAGCGAAAGGGAAAGGCTAGTGGGAAAAGGTGTTGGAAAGCACCTTCCAACCCTCTGCTTTATATACAAGCTACATCTGTCATCTATTGACACAAAACACCAGCATTCTTTTAAGATGATGAAAGAGGTAAAACCCTCACAGTCTCGGCTCATTTTAAAAGATTGTGCAACAGCATAATGTGAGAATGTACCTTGAAACGTGTCGTACATGTAAGAACATGTAGGAGTGCATTTAAAATCAGGGCTGCTGTGTTATTATGACAGTTTCTCAACACACAACAGCACTAAAGTGAGAATTCGAGTCAGCCCCATTCATTTCATTCACAGAGTAATGAATAACCCTGGGAGGTGGAGGTAGTGGTGGGAGTCATATAATTTTTCATATCCTCTTTGATAGAGTGGAGTCCTGCTCACTGGCTTTACCTGTTGAGAAATGCGTTACCAAAGGCGTTGAGCTTGCGGAAGGGCTTCTTGGGATCGACAACCAGGGCATTACCCGGTATCACCCCGTCCTGTTCCCCGTGCATCACCGCGATGAAAGAGTCTGTTGTCGGCTCCGGGCCAATCCGCATACCGGGGAAGTCCTGCTCCATGAGGTGCCGGATAAATGTGGTCTTCCCGGTGGAGTACTGGCCGACCAGGAGAACCATGGGCTTGTTATCAAAGTCGGCATCTTCGAGGGCTGGGGAGTGGAAGTCGTGGAATCGATACGTGTCCTCTAGCGGGAACAGTTTGGTCCGGTAAAGCCGCCGCAGTCCCTCCGACACGTTCTGAAACAGCTCGGGATCCTTCTTCAAGTTTTTCCTGAACATGGTTGCTTCTTTTCGCCTACTTGACACGAGGGTTTCAGTCTCCCCTTTAATAAGTATCGAATTTAGAGGTGTGGGTGCTCACACCGCCGAGAGAGTAGCTGCCTGCTGGTATAAAGCTACGGACTGGGCGAGGCTGAAGTTTTTGTCCCCACCCTCCTCTTTGCTAGCTAGCCACGCAACTGCGAAGTCAGTCATTCAAGGAGGACTCCTTTTTCACTGGACGTTATCTAACGTGACGTGACACGACACGCCACCATAAAAACTAAGCTGCGGTCAGATAGATGCAGTCAATTGCTGCTTAAATGTCAGACAGCAAAACTGTTTATTGGCTTGCCAGCCGACTAGCCACCTGCTGACAGTTGATGAACCGCCGAAGAGGACTTATTCCGGAAACAGTATTTTTTTTTTTTTTTTTTGCGGGGACTACCGCTACAGTCTGTATTTCACAATAAAAGCCTCTGTTCTTCATAACCCATATGAAAACTTTGATGAAAGCATGTATTCATTCATTTGTTCATATATATATGAACCTGTGAAGCCTCTGCATGAAAAGTTCATACACATACAGTTGTGTGAAAACGCGCTTACCACCTGCCTGATTTCCAGGGTTTTTTTGTATATTTGTCTTGGTTAAATGTTTCAGTTATTATTAATGAGGAAAAAGTCCAAACAAAAACGTAAACAAATAAACAATGAGAGTGTAGTGGCAGTTATTTCAATATATAGAAAAAGCATATCATATGAATGTGGAGGGAATGTCTACTAATTAATATTAGGGAAATGGATATAAATAGTAGAATGTTCCGATGGATTAAGGATTTCTTAACAGACAGACAAATAAAAGTATCGGAGGGGAGGGTTTAGCAGAAAATTGAACGCCATAAAGGAGCATTGTGAGTAGACTATGTTTTTAATGTTGCTAAATTATTTATTTAAGGATGTAGAGGGTGGAATCGGGTTATCACTTTTTGCAGATAATGGGGGAATGTGGAGAAGAGGAAGAAATTTAAAATTTATTATACTGACGCTACGGGGAGCAGAAGTGGAAAAGTGATCGCATAATTGGGGGGTTTAAATATTCGTTTGATAAGACTAAGACAATGTTTTTTACAAGGAAAAGCATTAGGAAAAGCATAGTGATGAAATTAAGCTCACACTATATGGGTAAGAGTTAGAAAGGGTAAAACAATTTGAGTTTTGTGGGTTCTAGTGTGATGAAAGGATGACATGGGATGCACATATTCAAAAGATGGTGGATAAATGCAAAAATGTGTTAAATATAATGAGGTGCTTAGTTAAAAGTGACAGGGGAACAGGCAGAACTTCCCTGAAAGCCATATACGCTGAATTAATCGGGGCATAATAAGGCAGAAAATAAAGGAAAAGTGGCAAAAACAATGGGACAGATGAGAACATAGAACAGGTTTTAGTGCATTGTGTATTGAAATATGAATCCAAAATCCAAAATCAAATAGCACAAATCTCAGACATGAAAAAGTCCCATATTTCCAAAAAAACACAAAAGACCCCCACCAATTTTTTAAGAATAGAGTCATGTCTTCTCAAGAAACACTTTCACTTCTTAAGGGTGCAACAAAGTCATCTTCACAGGCAAAACAAACAGGGAGTCCCACATCCTCCTGTATACAGGCAAGAGCGCTAGTGCAACAGTCTAGGATATGGCTCTATCACAACTTTTTAAAGTATACAGTCCCCCTTCACAGTAACAGCCACAACAGACAGGTTTTACACAAAGAAAATGTCAAATACCCAATAATCCATACTAGGAGCATGCAATTAGCCAGAGAGAGTTTAAAGAACTGTCTTTAAACAGGAGGCGACCCTGAGGCTTAGCAATACTGGGTGAAATCCAAATGCTTATAACTGCAGTGTCACCAGACGATCTCTCTATTCTCTAATATTGTTTTACTACGCTAAACATCTTAGTGTCCGGATGCCACTAGGAAAGTGTATTATGCTAAATGTGTTACTGTTATGAACAACAACCCATATGAAAACTTTGATGAAAGCATGTATTCATTCATTTGTTCATATGTATGAACCCGTGAAGCTTCTAATAACATTCACTATGAATTAATATTCACTATATTGTGTTTATGTGCAGTGTTTGTAGTGGAACTAGCGTTACTTTTAATTTGAAATGACTACATCAAATTGCAAACAGTGATTTAGTTTTGGTTTGACTTTTCATTACAAAAACAAAGACAGCTTCTTTGTTAGCACTCATGATGATTGTGTTCTCAGGCTGAGTGGTGAGTATTTTTTTACTCTGTTTTCAGTTTGTTGAGCTGAAAAAGATCTTGTTACGATATCTTCCTGTAAACACTTACAGGGTTTACAGGAAGAACCCCCAAAAGGTAATTTTTTTTGTAAGGGACCTTTGAGTCTATCACCATCGCTGACTGATGTCAGGGAAAGTCCCATATCCTTCTGACCATTTACTACAAATGATGCTCTTGTATTCACTTTTACTTTTGGTTTTCATTTCAGAAAGCTACATAAACCCATGCCATACAAATCTCAATCTTTGTGTTTTATTCGTGAAAAGGGGCTATAAAGAAACAGAAACTTCAACTGAATTCACAAGAATTGTTTAATTTATTGCAGCCTTCACATAAATCACCATGAAAATTAAACTAAACACAGAAACAAGAAACTGAAAGTGTTGCTGTTCATGAGCTACAGAGAGTCCCAGCAGTGTTTGCATGACAAGAGGTGTCCCTCCACAGATAACAGCAGCTCCACTGGAAGCCACAGTTTTTCCATATGGAGATGCTGTTACAGCTGGTGAGACCCAGAGAAAAACACAGCTGAGAGCACCAAGCCAGACCACGGCATTGGATGTACACTCATTCTGCTGGCATCTTCTATTTAAGTGTTTTTCCTGTCATATATTCAGTTGGCAAAACTGAATATAACCAAAACTTACCTTAAACAACTCCTCTGGGCTTTCCTATTTTTGTGGGGCTACCACTACAGTCTGTATTGTTCGTACTCTTGATCAGCCAGACAAGCATTTCAGAGTACTGCAAACTGGAAGGGGGCGGCAGCATCATGGTCCACTTTTAAATCATATGAATTAATGCTGCCCTCTTTTGGTCATCTGTTTCTGACTACATGAACTTGAATCATTTTATTACACATGATACTTCAGCTTTCATGTCACAATACTACCCACACCCAATAAAGACTTAGTATCATCCACTATTTTATCTTCTAATCTTGGCTTTTACTGCCTCTAAGATTACATGTGTCCCTTCTGATGCCAATAAAAATCAGGCTCATTCCCTCCAAGAACACGTGCTCCTAGAAGTTAACAATGGTTCCAGTAACCCTAGTAAAAAATAAATAGATCTATTGTGCTATTTCTTTTTATATTAGGTGTTGAAAGGATCTTTAACACAAGTGGTAAACAGGAACGAGCATCATTTTCTTGTGTGTAGCTCATCTTCTTCCCAGAATCTCACTGAATATCCTTGGTGAAATTTGACCTTTAATCCTCTCCTTCTGTAAAAAGAAGAAAAAAGCCTCAGAGAACCATAAAGCAATATAAGGGCAGCCTGGAGAGAACTTCACCCCATTGTCTCCTTCGACTTTGGCCGCCCTGCTATATATTGTTAACAGATAATTCCATTATGAAGGGTCATTAGCGTCTTCAGATAATGTGCACCATGAGGCCGAGCACGGAAACTAGAATGAACTCGGTCTGGACAGAGAAAGGTGACGTCAGGAAATCAAATACCACATATTAAACCAACATTTTTAATGCTGGGAAAATCCTCACGCTTATCATCTCAGAGTTAGAACCTGCAGAAACTGAAATGTATTCATACTATAATCATTTTTATCTGAATAGGTACAATATCGTCTTTGTTACCGAAATGACACCAAACATCTTTGTAAATTACACACATGTTCGCACAGAACGTGTTTGCTTTTGAAGGCACTTGAATTCATTATAAATGAATCATCTAATTTCCTTAAAAGATCCTCTGTGATCAACTGTTCTCATTTTAACATATATACAAATACATATTACAGGGTTTGTCCTGCAGTGTGCAAGCAGATTAGATGCATGGTGAAATAAACTGGTCTTGTTAATCTCTTGAGTTAGTTTGCTTTCTATAATGTAAAAGAAAAGTTAATACTTACCCAGTAAAAGCTGCAGGCAAAGCTTCTTCAGTTATTAATTGTAAAAGGAAAACACAAGACAAGTAAAACCTAGATAAAAAAAGAACAAAATATAAGTGTGAGGGGGAAAAAAGACAAACGAATAAATAGTAAATAAGAGCGTTTTTACAAAAAAGACACCCAGCAGTGAGCGGAGTCTCTGAGTAATGGTAGGCTCGTGAATGAGGGCTGCTTAAGACTACGTGGGGGAGAGAAAAATTAATCATTACACTTACTGTAAATATGTAACAAACCCAACCTGCACATAAAAGTCAGCAAATTGCATTGTGTTTGAACACCCACGGAGACACGCAGATGAGATGAAATCATACATGCAGCAGAGCAGCCAATAAGATCATCCGACCTTCTCATCAGGCCTCCCCCACCCCTAATCATCAGTGGACATAATTCCTCTGCTGACACATTTCACTCTCTCTCTCTCTCACTCACTCTTACTGGGGCGCGGTTTAATAAAATCCCCTGATTAAATATCTAAATGGAAAGAACATTATGAGATTACTTTAAAGAAATGATTGATGAATAGTCAAAATCTGGGCCAACTCCATCAAGTTGTACTGTTTATTCTGGTCTTGGATATCTATCAAATCCAAATCTGGACTGGACTTTTGAAGTGACTACAAGATGATATATGATTTTTTTTTTCAAACGATTTGTAAATTATAGACAATAATAAGACCTTATGTATCCCCCAAAACACAAACCGTTTAAAAATGACCCAGATTTGAAGGCGTTTCTATTAACAGTGTTACTTTACGGTGTTGTTTTGAAGATGACTTTTGAAGACAAAGAGTGTTTGCCTGAAACAAATTTGTAAAGTGCATTTGGCTCAAGCTCAAAGTGAGTGATTCCTGCAAACAGTTCATTCCTGCATGTGTCTTTGGTCAAAGTGTGAGAACAATAATTGTAAATGAGTTACAAAGGGAGAGCCTCTTCGTCTTCCTCCAAGCCAGTTAGATGCATTTATAAATAGTTCTTAAATAGCACATCTAAACCAGTAACACACTCAATGTGTTTCCTGATCTCATTGACTTTGACGGGAATTTGGTTTAACACCATATTTCACACCAAATTATATTCTTTAAAACCATAAATAGACGTAGTGAAGTAATGATTTAATATTCACTTAATCTTTATTTCAGAGGTAAACACCTTGATTTATATACTTTATCCTACTCAGGCCACATCAGTAATAATAGTAGAATTAAAATCCTGCTTCGAACAGAGTATTTCTACACTCTGACCTAGGGCACTACTTTCACCAATCTATACTATTTCACCAGTGATTTAAAGAAACTGGTGTAAGAATGTTTTTTTCCTTAAA